>NC_141018.1:6805118-7405118 GCF_052327205.1 Somniosus microcephalus
TGAATGTATATTTATACACTCAGGGATATATCTGTTTATACACTGTATGGATAGATCTGTATTTTTGTGTACAACCATGAATGTTTTTCGATGCTTTGGCAACATAAGATGAACCTTGTCATGCCAATAAAGCGATTTGAATTGAATTGAGTGTCCCGGAGAGAGAGAGAGAGGGAGAGGGAGAGGGGGTCCCAGAGAGAGAGAGGGTCCCGGGGGTAGAGAGAGAAAGAGAGAGAGAGGGTCTCGGGATTGGGGGGGGGGGGGGAGAGGATCCCGGGGAGAGAGAGAGGGGGAGGGTCCCGCGGAGATGGAGTGGGAGGTCCTGGTGAGAGGGTGACGTTCCCGGTGGGGGAGAGGGCGAGAAGGGGGAGGGTCCTGGGGGGAGGAAGAGAGAGGGAGGGTCCTGGGGGGAGGGAGAGAGAGAGAGAGGGTCCCGGAGGGAGAGAGAGAGAGGGGGTCCCGGAGAGAGAGGGAGAGAGGGGGTCCCGGAGAGAGAGAGAGAGAGGGGGTCCCGGAGAGAGAGAGAGGGGGTCCCGGGGAGAGAGAGAGAGGGGGTCCCGGAGAGAGAGAGAGAGAGGGGGGGTCCCGGAGAGAGAGGGAGAGAGGGGGTCCCGGAGAGAGAGAGAGAGAGAGAGGGAGAGGGGGTCCCGGAGAGAGAGAGAGGGGGTCCGGGGAGAGAGAGAGAGAGAGAGGGTCCCGGAGAGAGAGAGAGAGAGAGAGGGGGTCCCGGAGAGAGAGGGAGAGAGGGGGTCCCGGAGAGAGAGAGAGAGAGAGAGGGTCCCGGAGAGAGAGAGAGAGAGAGGGGGTCCCGGAGAGAGAGAGAGGGGGTCCCGGGGAGAGAGAGAGAGGGGGTCCCGGAGAGAGAGAGAGAGGGGGGGGGTCCCGGAGAGAGAGAGGGGGGGGTCCCGGAGAGAGAGGGGGGGGGGTCCCGGAGAGAGAGAGAGGGGGGGTCCCGGAGAGAGAGAGAGGGGGGGTCCCGGAGAGAGAGAGAGAGGGGGTCCCGGAGAGAGAGAGAGAGGGGGTCCCGGAGAGAGAGAGAGAGAGGGGGTCCCGGGAGAGAGAGAGAGAGAGGGGGGGTCCCAGAGAGAGAGAGGGGGGGTCCCAGAGAGAGAGAGAGAGAGAGAGGTGTCCCGGAGAGAGAGAGAGAGAGAGAGGGGGTCCCGGAGAGAGAGAGAGAGGGGGTCCCGGAAAGAGAGAGAGGGGGTCCCGGAGAGAGAGAGAGAGAGAGGGGGTCCCGGAGAGAGAGAGGGGGGGTCCCGGAGAGAGAGAGAGAGAGAGAGAGACCAGAGAGAGAGAGAGAGGGGGGGTCCCAGAGAGAGAGAGGGGGGGTCCCGGGGAGAGAGAGAGGGGGTCCCGGGGAGAGAGAGAGGGGGTCCCAGGGAGAGAGCGAGGGGGTCCCGGAGAGAGAGAGAGAGAGAGAGGGGGTCCCGGAGAGAGAGAGAGAGAGAGAGAGAGAGGGTACCGGGGAGAGAGAGGGGGTCCCGGGGAGAGAACGAGGGGTGTCCCGGGGAGGAGAGCGAGGGGGTCCCGGGGAAAGAGAGAGGGGGTCCCGGAGAGAGAGAGAGAGAGAGAGAGAGAGAGAGGGGGTCCCAGAGAGAGAGAGAGAGTCCCGGGGAGAGAGAGAGGTTCCGGGGAGAGAGAGAGCGAGGGGGAGGGTCCCGGAGTGAGAGAGAGAGGGGGTCCCGGAGAGAGAGAGAGAGAGTGGGTCCCGGAGAGAGAGAGAGAGAGAGAGAGAGAGAGAGAGAGAGAGAGGGGGTCCCAGAGAGAGAGTGAGAGAGAGTTCATCAAAACAAAAGCAAAATCTACGCATGCTTTATAGATTTCCAGAAGGCTTTCGATTCCATCTGGCATGACGGTTTATTCCTGAAACTTATCGAAAGCGGGTTAGGGGGAAAAACATATGATGTAATTAAATCAATGTATACAAACAACAAATGTGCAGTTAAAATTGGAGACAAACAAACAAAATACTTCCCACAGGGGCGGGGGGGTGACGCAGGGCTCGCCAATCTCACCGACACTGTTTAATATTTACATAAATGAATTGGCAAAACTACTTGAACAATCTACAGCACCCGGCCTCACCCTATATGAATCCAAGGTTAAATTCCTCCTCTATGCAGATGACCTGGTTTTGCTGTCACCAACTAAGGAGGGTCTACCAGCAGAACCTGGATCTGCTGGAGTCATTCTGCCAGACCTGGGCCCTGACAATAAATCCCCAAAAACCAAAGTCCTTGTGTTCCAGCAAAGATCCAGACATCAGGGACCCAAAATAAATTTCACACTAGGAACAACCAAAATTGAACAAACCACTAACTACACATACTTGGGCTTAAAAATCAGTTCTACGGGAAATTTTCATCTGGCTGTGAATGAACTGAAAGAGAAAGCAAGAAAGGGCTTTCTATGCCATTAAAAAATCAATCCAAATAGAAATCCCAATTAGCATTTGGCTCAAAATTTTTAATCAGTAATTGAACCAATTGCACTGTGGTAAACCACTGTTTGTATTCCTGTTTGTCCTGTTTGTATTCCACTGTGTACATGCCTGGACATGCCTCGGCTGACTCCTCCCACAGGTCCTAGTATAAAGGTGACTGCTCCCCAGCCCTTGGTATCCTGGACCGGTCGACCACTCGAGGCAGACCTCCATTCTGTTGTTAATAAAAGCCTTTAGTTACTCTTCTAACTCTCAGTCTTTTATGAGTAATTGATAGCGCATCATGCACTCTATGGCAGTGAGGTGTGGGGACCGCTAACACAACAAGAATTTGCAAAATGGGACAAACACCCAATTGAGATCCTACATGCAGAATTCTGTAAAAGTATCCTCCGGACTCAAAGGAAAGCCGTAAACAATGCATGCAGGGCAGAACTAGGCCAATATCCATTAATATCACTAGCCAAAAAAGAGCCACCAAATTTTGGAAACACCTAGAAATGAGCAACCCCCAATGCTATCATTACGAAGCCCTGAAATGCCAAGAGAGGACCATAAAGAAGAATACCCTCAGTCAACTAGTCCTGGGACTCAGTGAAGTAACTACTAACACTAACCAGCCCCAGGACAGTGACAGCGTAACACAAAGAATTCGACCCAACACAATCGTCGCTAAGCAAAAGGAAAAATATCTGTCATATTGGGCAGAAACAACAAAAACCCAAAGCAACTCAATTGCTACTTGGCCCTAAACAGACAATACAACATGGCTGATTACCTGACCATGGTAAAGGATAGCAAACTGAGAAAAACTTTGACAATGTACAGACTTAGTGAACATAGCCTGGCGATCGAAAAAGGTAGACACAGGCAGACCCGGCTACCAAGAGAGGACAGGATATGCTCTCACTGCAGTCAGGGAGTGGTGGAGACAGAGATGCACTTCCTCACAGCTTGTAGAAAATATCAGGGCATAAGGGAGAATTTCTACCCAAAATTCACAAAAATATGCCCGGAATTCAGAAATTTGAATGACGACCAAAAACTCCCATACCTACTAGGGGAAGAGAGAAATTGTGTAACCTTAGCGGCACACTATGTTACAGCTTGCCATAAACAGAGGGACAACCACTAAATATAAGAAAAGAGTATATACAAATTATATGAATGTATATTTATACACTCAGGGATATATCTGTTTATACACTGTATGGATAGATCTGTATTTTTGTGTACAACCATGAATGTTTTTCGATGCTTTGGCAACATAAGATGAACCTTGTCATGCCAATAAAGCGATTTGAATTGCATTGAGTGTCCCGGAGAGAGAGAGAGAGAGGGAGAGGGAGAGGGGGTCCCAGAGAGAGAGAGGGTCCCGGGGGTAGAGAGAGAAAGAGAGAGAGAGGGTCCCGGGGATTGGGGGGGGGGGGAGAGGATCCCGGGGAGAGAGAGAGAGGGGGAGGGTCCCGCGGAGATGGAGTGGGAGGTCCTGGTGAGAGGGTGACGTTCCCGGTGGGGGAGAGGGCGAGAAGGGGGGAGGGTCCTGGGGGGAGGAAGAGAGAGGGAGGGTCCTGGGGGGAGGGAGAGAGAGAGAAGGAGTGTGGGTCCCGGGGAGAGAGAGAGAGAGGGTGGGGAGGGTCCTGGGGGGAGGGAGAGGGAGGGAGGGTCCCAGGGGGCGAGAGAGGGGGAGGGTCCCGGGGGGTAAAGAGGGAGGGAGGGTCCCGGGGCGGGAGAGAGAGGGGGAGGGTCCTGGGGCTAAAGAGGGAGGGAGGGTCCCAGGGAGGGGCAAGGTGGGGGGAGGGTTCTGGGGGGGTGGGGGTGACGGTCCGGAGGGGGAGGGAGAGACGGGGAGACCCGGAGTGACGAGAAGATCTGGGGTAGGGAGAATGAGGGAAAGAGGAGTTCGGGATGGGGCCTGAGTTGGGGAAAGAGCCGATGGGTGGGGGGGGAGGAAGAGTTGGGGGGGGGGGTGGGGGGGGGCGGAGGGGGGAGGAAGAGTTGGGGGGGGTGGGGGAAATGGAGGGTGAGGTAGAGTTGGGGGGTAACTGGGGGGCAGGGTTAAAGGAGTCGGGGTGAGGGGCAGGAGGGAGAACCTGGTCCTTGGCTTCAGTCAGTGGGTGCTGACATCCCTTACCTCTCGGATGTTTGGCTCCTGCCCCCTATTCACTGTATAAAAAGAGAATCGATCCGTCGCTGAGGAAGCTGCTTTTTCGTTTTGGTGCTAAAAATATTCTCAAACCCGTTGCCACTTCCCACTATCGGTTTCTGTCCAGTGTCTATCCTCCCTGAGCTCGGGCACACTGTGCCCCAGGCTGAGTGTCGGGGGCAGTGCCCCTGCATTAATAAAGTGGTCAGTACCAACTATGAGATATTGGGGCACAGCCAAACTATCTGCTGGAGAACTTCTTGGTCCAGTGTGTTGGGGTTTGGAGAAGGGTCACCACGTATTGGGCAACCATTTCTTCGTCAACACAAATTGAAAGGGGAGAACTTTAGATGTGATTAGTGCCAGATTTTTCCAGACAGTATGTTTACTACTTAGGTGGCTGTGCTGTTATCTTTGTGCACACACTGTAAACTATCCCATGCTATTTGTTATTCCAAAATTGGAACTGCCCTGTCATGTGTTTGAGCAAGAACCTATGAGAATGAGTAACAAAAGTTGAGTGTGTTTTGGTGAGTCTCATTAGAGACATTTATTAACACATCATTGCTCGTGTAGTATATTCTATTCATACTACTGTACATAATTTGTCTAAAAGTTGCATTTAAATTATTAACACTTCAATATTGTCAGTGCAGTGATGTGCGAATATTTTGGTCGTTCCCAGACTGACTAGTGGCTAAAATGATTAACATGTCTGCAATGACTGACACACTGCCAAGCAAACTCATTAATTTTTAACTGGTCAATTATAACTCACTGCTGTTGCGCAGGGGTGTAACTTGAAAAATAAATGTTAGCCTGCAGATGTGGGTAGATAAAAGAAAAATAGGATTATCATATCCATCAAATTCTGTACAGAAAAACCCTTGGCTTGCATTTGTTTAACTGTATGATGATCGTCTTGCAATTCTTTGACTTCTCAATTTCAGTTCTCTCCTTTCTCTTTAGCCCCTCTTCTCCACTTAGTCATGGGTTCCTCCCATTCCATTCTTCTCCCGCTGTCATTTTTTGGGATAGGCTAAGTAGTCAACCTTACAGCACCCGTTTGATATTTTCTATTTACTACATATCCTTTTGGCTCTCTGAATGAAATTGTTAATTTAGTGTTTAACTTCAAATTTTCTTGATTGCTTCGGGGGCTTGTGTTTCACCTGTGCAGTTTATGATTCCCATATGTTGCAGGTGAACCATTGCCCTGGGCCGACTGTTAACGCCGGGGATTGTAGGCAGCAGCACCCACTAGAATCTTGTAAAGTACGTTGGTGCCAATGTAGGGGCAGGTTTGGCCTAAAGCGCTCATTCTTAAACCTGCCTAACCTTACTCGGCATAGAGCCAGCACAGGTCCGAGAAATGAGAGGTCAGTGTGCCCTACATTACAACAGTGACTACACTTCAAAAAGCACTTCATTACATGTAAAGTGCTTTGAGACATCCTGACCTCCTTTTTGCTCTCTCTTTCCCTGTCCCTCTTTTTCTCTCTCTCTCTCTCTCTCGCTCTAGCACTCTCTCTTCTGCTTCGCTCTCCTTCACTCGCACTCTCTCACGCCCCTTCTCTTGCCCTTCCCCCCCCCCCCCGCCTCGCCCCCCGCTCCCCCTTCGCCCCCCCCCCTCCGCTCGTCCTTGCCCCCCCCCCCCCCCCCAACAGAATTTCGATTGTTAGGGTGTCAAGTGATGCTAAGCATCATAACACATGGAACTATTGACAGTATCGCCTTGGTGTTTGTCCAACCATGTCCCGGTTAGTTTCGGTAATCGATGCATGTGAATTAGTGGCTTTAGTTACAGCCTTTTGCTTGTGGTATGAAGTTGGCTAAGTTGCACATTGCAGTAAACTATGTGAACTTGAAACTGGGTGACAACTGGCTTTCAATGAAAAATGTGACAAATTTTCTTAAGACGATGATCGCATCTGAATGAAAAGACTGCAAATGTAAAATAAGAAGGACAGACATCAGAAGAACAGGCTTGGTTAGAACTGTGTGAATCTGGGTTCCTTTGAAATCCTGCCCATTTGGGATTTTTAAAAAATCTGATGCAGCTTATGTTTTCCATTATGTTTTGTGCTAGTCACATGTTTTTGATGACACTGTACACATCTGATTAATTATGACAGTGCATTTGTTTTCATTAGCATGCAGCCAATGGAAATCTTTTCACCAAAAACATCTATTTTTAAAGAAGTGTGAGCTACAGTTTTTCACCAATTTCTGTTTACCAAGCCCCTCCAATTTAAGGTCTTTTACTATCGGGAGGGCTTCTCAGTGTCTGGTGTTGACTGTGCTGCTTACTAACATAAGAATTAGGAGCAGGAGTTGGCCATACGGCCCCTCGAGCCTGCTCCGCCATTGCTGATCCTCGATCTGAACTCCACTTTCCCGCCTGATCTCCACATCCCTTGATTCCCCTAGAGTCCAAAAATCTATCTCAGCCTTGAATATACTCAATCATTCAGTATCCACAGCCCTCTGGGGCAGAGAATTCCAAAGATTCACAGCCCTCTTGAGTGGAGAAATTCCTCCTCATCTCAGTCTTAAGTGGCCAACCCCTTATCCTGAGACTATGCCCCCCCTAGTTCTAGACACTCCAGCCAGGGGAAACAACCTCTCAGCATCTACCCTGGTCAATCCCCCTCAGAATCTTATATGTTTCAATGAGATCACCTCTCATTCTTCTAAACTCCAGAGAGTATCGGCCCATTCTACACAATCTCTCATCATAGGACAGCCCTCTCATCCCAGGAATCAATCTAGTGAACCTTTGTTGCACCGCCTCCAAGGCAAGTATGTCCTTCCTCAGATTTGGAGACCAAAACTGTGCCCAGTGACTGAATTGGATAGCTGTTACAGCGGTTTGGCGAATGTAATTATAGATTTTGGTTAGCTGGGTGTCTACATTACAACAGTGACTGCACTTCAAAAGTGGCTGTAAAGCGCTTTGAGATGTCTGGTGGTTGTGAAAGATGCTATAGAAATGCAAGTCTTTCTTTATCCCTCAATCCCGCACGCCTCTTCCCCCTCTTCAACCCCAAAGAAGGTTACTAGTTAGGCAACAGACAAAATTTGAGCCCTTGCTAGTTGGACAGGAGCTCCTCAGAACCACATGGTGCACAGCACCACTATATGACCACAGCATGGACACCATACTCCATGGAATGTAGTCGCGCGAGTTGGAGGTGGGAAGCTTTCGCAGCAGCTGCTTCTGGCTGAACCCAATCGTGGTGGACACTAATCTCTGGATATGCGAGTGTGTTTTCATACCTGGCCTCCAGGTAACGCCTTCCAGCACCAGCCATCCCAAATGTTGGTTTCTTCATCAGCTATACAGGGAAGATCTGCCTTCAGCTTGGCTGTGCAGGGTAGCATGCAACGTGACAGCCACCTTTAATGTGCTAGACATCCAAGTCCAATGTTGCTTACCAGTTGCAGCCCAGTCCCTTGTGTGAGGGGCTGCTACCCTTTCCAGAGACTGGTTGGTGCAGGCATGAGCCCATCCTCCCTGCAGGCACTTTAGATTTACTTGCAATTATGGAGGTTGGTGTCTATATTGAAGCATTCATCAATTTGGATTGAGTGCATATCTTGAAAAGCTTAATACATCTAATTGAAAACATGTTCTCGTGAAGCCTGCAATAAGTTTGTACTGCCGAGTTTGCCAACTATTCTTGTTCAGTCTTCCAGAATCAATGCGGATTATCGTGATTCGTCGGTGTTTTGACTGTATCCTGCCCTTGGTTACAGTGTGGTTTGACTTGGAATAACACTAGTATTGAGCTTCGGTATTGCAGTCAATTATTTTTGTTTTCATTCAATGTTCAAAATACAGTGGAATGTGTCATTTAGGATGTGCTGTTCCACTGAGGAAATGTGGCCTTTTATTGGAGGTGATACTGCATGAGCAGATGCTACAAATTTCTTCTGTGGAAACTTCCTGACCTCTGATGCCATTGGAATTAGAGCAGAGATGATTCTTTTAGGGAGAGATGACTGAATCAGATTGTGGTATAGTGCCTCACACCCATGGAGTGTCTGCATTAGTTCAGAGAAGCAGCAACCAAGGGTGGTTAGAATGGCTAGATATAATGTCTCGATGTTTTCTAACTGGCTTACTAACGCCATTCTCCTTGGCTTTATTTCTTCCATTTACTGCACTACGTGCAGTTCTGGTCACCACACTCCAGGAAGGATGTGATTGCACTAGAGAGGATACAGAGGAGATTTACGAGGGTGTTGCCAGGACTGGAGAATTTTAGTTATGAGGAAAGATTGGATAGGCTGGGGTTGTTTTCTTTGGAACAGAGGCGGCGGAGGGGAGACTTGTTTGAGGTGTATAAAATTATGAGGGGCCTGGATAGAGCGGCTAGGAAGGACCTATTTCCCTTAGCAGAGGGGTCAATAACCAGGGGGCATAGATTTAAAGTAATTGGTCGGAGGTTTAGAGGGGAGTTGAGGAGAATTTTTTTCACCCAGAGGGTGGTGGGGGTCTGGAACTCACTGCCTGAAAGGGTGGTAGAGGCAGAAACCCTCATCACATTTACAAAGTACTTGGATATACACCTGAAGTAACCTACAGGGCTACGGCCCAAGAGCTGGAAAGTGGGATTAGGCTGGATCGCTCTCTTTTGCCGGCGCAGTCATGATGGGCCGAATGGCCTTCTGTGCTGTAAATTTCTATGATTCTATTCTCCGGGCCAGTCAATTCCATGGTAGGGGTACAGAGGAGATCATCACACAGGAATTGAATGGCGACTGGGGATTCAAGGATTCCTAAGCCAATAGTTGTGTCCTGGCTTCTTCTGAGAGCAGGTTGTGAATTGAGGCTGTTCTGGATCTTGACCGCACAGTAGCCTGTAATGCAGTGAACTTATGGCTTGGGGCAATGGCCTAACTTGCTCTTTGCTGGACTAGGGACCACAAAGCTGATCGGAGGTTACATTTTTTTTTTCCTTGAATCGATTATAGTAGAGGGATCGCTTTAAAATAGCCACAAAATGGATTTACATTATTTTTTATTGTTCTGGCATTATTGAGAGCCTGCATCACTCACCTGCTGATCAGGTAAGTCAGCAAAGACCAGCAATCAAATGTGTGGCCTTCCTGCTGTACATGGCTTGGTATGGTACCAGGTAGTGCAGTTATCAACAGCCATTTGGAGAGACGCTGGGAAATACCTTTAGATCCAGTAGAAAAGGCAAAAATCAGGGTTATGTGGAACGTTGGGGAGGAGGGAGAAGAAGGGTGGAGTGTATTTATAGATTTGGTTTACTCACTTTATCCCCTGTCACCCTCTCCCTGTCTCCTTTTCTCCAGTGGTGAAGAGTGACAGGCTGTCAGAATATGTGAGAGTGCTCAGTCCCCATGCTTTGCTGCTACCTGTCCACCACTCCCTCTGTAATGAGCCCTGAGATGCTCGATTACATGATGAGCGCGAATTCAAGCAAGTGCTGGTTCCTGCTACATGCAAAATTAGCTTAGGCTTTTGGGTACAGAAAAACAATGAAACAGTTCCTGTTTTGTACCTCGGAATAACGAGGTAAAATTAATCGACATGAAAGACTGATCACTTTTGAACAGTGTCATGTTTAAATTTAAAGTGCATGTGTAGAACTGGAATTTAATACTAGCTGATTAGCAAAATACTTTTTCTTTTCATCTTGACTAATTTATTTGGTGAAGTTTTGTACTGTGACTGACCCTGGCATGGTAGACTTTCCTCTTTGGGCTGACGGTTACAACAGAAAGTTCCCCCTGCTCTAGCCCTAACTACACATTAACCTCGGCCTCTGAAGAGTGCTCCCACTGCAGCTATCCTCGTACTGTCTGTGAGTGAAGAGCCAGTTAGTGCCATATTTGAACAGTGACTTCTGCCCATTCGAAACTGTGCTGGGACCAATGTTGCGCAGTAATGAGAAAGGTCCCGCGCAGGCCGTCACCGGATTTACAATGGAAACAACCATACATGTGTGAAAAATTGAATGGGCCGCGCAGCCAGTTAAAGGGCCCCGTGCACAAAAAACAAATGACAGGGAACATTGGTTGGGACAGCCCAGTGGAAAGCGCCTTCGGAGAGAGGAGACCTGACTCTGTAAGCTTGGCCCAGTTGGAGAGACCGATATATGGGGGAAGATTTGTGAGATCTGTAAGTGTTTTCATTTGGTTGTGCACAGCATGCAGCGGAAACAGTATCCACATCAAGAATATTGAAGCGTGTGAGAGACACACAGTACCAGATATTGTGTGTGAGACATTATATATATAAATATATATATATATACATACACACACACACATATAATGAATGAATCTGAATGAGAGGCATATGGAGATGACCAAGGGAAGGAAAGACTCGCACAAATTAAACAAGAAGGAACAAATTCAGCTTAAACCCAGAGATACAGGAATGACGGCAAAAGCAATTGGGTGGCAGTGGAAGAGGGAGGCAGGGAAAGCTGATCAGATTGAGAGGGTTGCCGGAAGAGAGGCATCATATTCTAATTTTTTTGTCCATGGTGAAGTATATTATCTAATGCATTAAATTCTGTGGTATAATACCCCTGTTTTAATAATGTATCTTCTGACTTACCATGAGCAATGTCATGGGTTAGCTATTAGTGCCTTTAACATTTTAGACTGATTTGTGATCTGAAGGAAGTGATTTACTAATTAGCTTTACATTTGAGCAGCAGTATAGAACTCGACACTCCTGTAATTTGCTTGTGTAAAATGTGTCAAGTTTAAAGATAAAATTCTTGTCTTTGGAATTTATTGAACAGCTGATGCAAGTGGCTCTTTACCATTTCTGCACTACCTGTCACCACCTGACTTTATTTCACAATGTGGCAAGGTGTTTTCAACAGTTACCTATCCAAATTTTGAGTGGTTAATAATTAGCCTTATGTTCAAGTTCTTGTTGCACGCATTCATCTTTCGCTGATAAAAGCTGGTGAATTATGCAAGGAATGCTGATGTCCAAAAGTGTTAGGGGTAGACTGTACTGTACCATCTTGGAGTTGAATCTTTCCTGCTAAGATTGCTGACTGTATAACGTTCTGTATAATAAAAGGTGTGTTAAGCTCCAATAGACAAAAATTGAGGTGCCAATGCTGAGCACTTAATCAAACTTGAATGATCTTATCTCTTCACAGAAGCTTTCTGTTGTCAATTTGCTGGTAACAAATCCCCATTGTTATTTTTGTTTAACTTTTAAGTGCTTTATTAAAGAATGTTTATCACAGTTTTAGAGTGGGTATATAGAAGGATATGTCCCAGACACTGGATCATATTGCCAGTATACTTTGTAAAGCATTGAGTGATCAGTAGGTAACTGGGCAGCTATCACTTTATATTGTGGTGCCCCCAGGTGCACAGAGTTGAGGCAATGTTTTTAATGGTGATTCCAGATTCTTGTTTGTTTGGCTGATGAGCCCTGGGCTTTTCCAGTTTAATGCTGGTACTTGTGCATGCGATGTGCTGTCATGTTGACCCTGCTGCCTTGCTGGCAATAGACCAGAAAGCTGGACCAAAGCAGAATGAACTCCACTTGCTTCAGTCGAGGGGAGGACATGTTTGTCCCCACCCACTCTCTGCTCTTATCCTACGTTTTGATGTTGAAGCCATTCAGACTTTAGAGGTATCTGCCATCAAATTGAGTGTGACAACCTGTGTGTGGAATCTCTCACCTGTTTACCTCTGATTTGTTTGAGCCGTTGGTGCTTTCCCAAGTTTCATAAAGACAGGATCTTCGGCTCAATAAAAGTGTTTATGCATTGATCTCTGAAACCTAAATGATCTGCGGAACTGCTGCACCTATCTATATTTGTCGCTAATAAGCAGCTTCAACGGTTAAGTTGCGTACCCACTTTCAGATAATCTTTTGGGGGAATATTAATCTATTTTCAACCTGTGACACTTGTTTTAATTTTAGGCAACTGAGTGGTCTTAATTTCTTTAAACTATTGACTGTTCGTATGTGTTCATATTTGCCGATGACAAAGGTGGTTCTGTGCATTTCCACATGGCAAGAGTTCAGAGTGCAGTAGATGATCGATACAACCCTTTGAGAATCGTGTACAGAATTGAGCCCTATCTGTGTTCATGTGCATGCGCCCAAGCTGCGTCATCACAAACAATCTCCAAGCACACAAGCAAAGGAAATCAAGTTTGGCTGGCAAAGATAAGCTTGTGAACATTGCTGAATGTAAATCCAGTTTTGACATGATTGATTTTTTGCAGCCGATCTAGTGTGCACAATGATTGGGGTGGGGAAAGTGTGGCTTAAATGAGAATTCAGAGCAGTTTGTTTAATATCGGCTGAGGTAATGAAGTTACACAATAAGTAGCAATTGCAAAAGAGCTGTTTAACGATATGACGATCCTGTGCTTAGTGATGAGCAGAACGCTTGAGTGTTGTGTAGTTAACATTGTGCAAATGTGAAAATTAAATCATGAATGTTGAAGGTGGCAAGTGAACATACAGTCAGATAGGAAAAGACCTATTTGTTCTTCCCACCTGTCCCACACGGTTGTGATTTCTTCTGCATCCCAAAACAGACACTCCCCACCCACCTGGAGCCATGTAATCTCCTGGGAGAGGCAGCAAACCAGATAAAAACCCATGCCAATTAGGCGATCGAAACTAGTCCACTGATCACATTGGCTCTGATTTACGTTACAGAATACCCACCTCTTGTTCGAGGTGATCTCTGCCCCAGCCAGAAACTGGTCCCACTCTCGCTTGAGGGAATTCAGAGAATCAGCGTTCACCCCACGAGCCGGCAGCCTGTTTCACAGCTCACTATTCTCTGGGAACAGAAGAACCATCCAGCATCTAACTTGGTTCTTCCCTTACATAACTTATATTCATGACCCCTGGTCCTCCCTAACCTATTTAGTTGAAATAATTGGTCGACATACACATGATGTTTCGGTATTTTGAAAGCCAGTTGAAGGTGAGGAATGATTAATGAGGGTACTTGAACTAGCAACAGGAAAAAGATTGAGGAGGAAAATTACGTAACAAAAACAGACTTGCATTTCTATAGCGCCTTTCATGACCACCGGACGTCTCAAAGCGCTTTACAGCCAATGAAGTACTTTTTGAAGTGTAGTCACTGTTGTAATGTAGGAAACACGGCAGCCAATTTGCGCACAGCAAGCTCCCACAAACAGCAATGTGATAATGACCAGATAATCGGTTTTCTTTTTAGTGATGTTGATTGAGGGATAAATATTGGCTGGACACCGGGGAGAACTCCACTGCTCTTCTTCGAAATAGTGCCGCGGGATCTTTTACGTCCACCTGAGAGAGTTTAATGTCTCATCCGAAAGACGGCACCTCCGACAGTGCAGCACTTCCTCAGTACTGCAGTGTCAGCCTAGATCTTTGTGCTGGAGTCCCTGGAGTGGGACTTGAACTCATAACCTTCTGACTGAGGCGCGGGTGCTACCAACTGAGTCATGGCCGACGCCTACAATTATTTGTGAGCGCAAAGGAAGCTTCTTTGGGGCTGTTGTGGTCTGGACAGGCTCATGATGATGGATTGAGGCAGGCAAAGACAAATGTGGTTAGATGATGTGATGCCATGGCAGGTATGCAATCCACCTGTGTAGAGATGGGAAGCGTGGAGTGCATGGGTTGTTGATCTTCAGAGCAGAGAAGGTAAGTAGTGAGATTGTAGATTAAAACTGGAAGAGAGAAAATAAAACAAAATCAAATAATATTCTGAAGAAATGAATAAAGCATTGTCGTAAATTCAGAGGCTGTTCACGGTTCTGATAGTTGACGTGTGTGGCCATCTAACCCAGCATGGACAGCGTTGGGTTTGAGAAACTAGAGCAAGCCTATAAATCGCACTAAATTCAAATGTTTGTACTGATGCAATGTCCTTGTAAAGAACAACATCTATTACTCGAGCTTGTTTAAGTATCTCCATTCAGACTAATATTCTGAAACATCTTAATGCTTACAAATTTGTGAAATTACTACAAGAGGCTAGATTTTCAGAATAGTTATTAATAGTTATCAGAAATGTTCAACTACTTGCATTTATATAAGTGTCTTTAATGCAGAAAATGTCCCAAAGCATCTCTGAGGCATTATAAAGTTAGGCTGAGGCATTGAAGGATTTGAGGAAGGTTGCCCTAAAGCTGGGTTTTAAGGAGGGTCATGGGGGTGGAGAGGTAGAGGGACTTAAGGAGGGAATTCCAGCGTGTAGATCCTGGGTAGCTGAAGATATATCCACCAGTAGTGGGGTGAAAAGGGTGAGGGATGCACGAGAGGCCAGATTCAGAAGAACAGAGAATTTGGTGAGGTTGTAGGACTGGAGGAGGTGGTCACAGCAATGGGGAGATGTGAGACAATGAAGAGTCTGGTTATTCGCTAGCTAGCATATCCTTCTGTAAAAGCCATGAGTGTAAAACTGCAACAATATACTTTTTTCTTTAAATATCTATGCATTTATGGTAATGATTCCTTTTCACAGGTCCCCAAGTCCAAGGGGTGCAGATTGGCACACAACTGATTTAGCCATTTATTGCCAGATCTGGCTATGGAGCTAGCTTCTGCCAAACTGCTCGCTATGCCAGGGATCATCCTGGAGTGCAAAAAAATCCCCAGCTGCTCTTCTTCACTACCAACCGTCGTCATAAACCCCTCTCCCTTGCCCACTCCACGCTAATCTCCAACAAGTGTGAGCAGCTTGTGGACTTCTTTGTCACTGAGATTGAGACCATCCATTCAGCTACCTCTCTTCCCCATGCCCATCAAACCCCGTTTCCCTCGGGGCTCCCTCCTGCCCTAGCCCTGAACCCGCATCTTTCTCTAGTTTCTCTCCTCATGCCCCTCTCTGAGCTCATCTCATCCACGAGACCCATCTCTTGCTCTCTCGACCCTATTAGCACTAAACTGCTGACCACCCAACGTCCCTTCATAGTCCCAATGCTGGCTGACATTGTAAATGGTTCCCTCTCCTCGGGTACTGTCCCTTTTATCCAACCCCTCCTCAAAAAACCCACCCGTACAAACTACTGCTCCATCTTCAACCTCTTTCCTTTCCAAAGTGCTTGAATGTGTTGTCGCCTCCCAAATCTGTGTCCAACGTTCCTGCAACTCCATGTTTGAACCTCTCCAATAAGGCTTCTGTCCCTGCCGCAGTATTGAAATGACCTCAACCAAAGCCACAAATGATACCCTCTGTGACTGTGGTAAGCTATCCCTCCTCATCCTTCTCGACCCTTTGACAGGGTTGACTACGCCATCCTCCTCTAATGCCACTCTGTTATACACACGAGTGGGACTGCCCTTGCTTGATTCCAGTCATAGCCAGCGATTCTTCTGCAGTGGCTCTTTAAAACCTACTTCTTTGACCAAACTTTCAGTTGGCTCTCCTAAAATCTCTTTCTTTGGCTCGGTGTCCGTTTCTGTCTGATGACACTCCTGTGTGGCACCCTGGAACATTTTGCTACATTAAGGGAGCTATATAAATTGAATTGTGTTGGTTATTTATCGACTAATATGTTAGTTGAAGTATGTAACAAGGCAATAATGCTCTATGGGATGGTCATAAACCTTTGTCAATGGCATCTCTGTCCTGGGATGTGGAGTGCTGTTAATGGAGTTGATCCTCTATAGTTCAGCATAATATTTGTGTTTTGATGATATTAGGCGCAGTGAATGCTGATCGAAGGCAAGCTTCGCAATCGAACTGTGATTTGAAGCCTTTTTGTACCATATGATATTTGGATTTGTTTCTCTCCTTGTCACAGACAATAATGGATCCTATATATAATTTCATTTCCAGTTAATGAGAGGCGGCTGGAGAACCAGTCTCATTGTGCTGTGGGGTGATTTGTAGTTGCTTTAATCTTGAGAATGCAGCACCACCCTTTCTCTTCATTTACACACAACATACCTTCTTTACAGATTGTAACAGGCAAAATAATGATGCATTCCTCACGTAACTTTGTCTGTAAGCATAACATTATCAGCAATGTTTCCAGATTTTGAGTTGGTTCTATAGTTAGTAAATCATTCAGTCTCTACATTTATTTAAGGGGCACAATAGAGGATATCGTCTCCTTACAGGAAAACAAACCCAGTCATAGCAGGCTCTCGACTTGCAGCTATTTTGAGGATCTGGTTTATTTACAGTATTCTGTTGCATATTCTCTACCTCCAGTTTGAGAGAGGTTTGTGCATAAAACCATTAGTCTTTTTTAAAAATGGAAATGGTTGGTTTTATGCTGAATATTTCAGTAAGGGAGAGAGTGTTTGAAGACCAGGACCTCAAACCCGGCACTAAGCTCATGGTCTACAGAGCAGTAGTAATTCCTGCCCTGCTGTATGCCTCCCGAGACATGGACCATGTACAGCAGGCACCTCAAAACACTGGAGAGGTACCACCAACGCTGCCTCCACAAGATCCTGCAAATCCATAGGCGCACCAACGTCAGTGTTCTTGCTCAGGCCAACATCCTCAGCATCGAAGCTCTGACCACGCTCGATCAGCTCCGATGGACGGGTCACATTGTCCGCATGCCCGATACGAGACTCCCGAAACAAGCGCTCTACTCGGAGCTCCGACACGGCAAGAGAGCCCCAGGTGGGCAGAGGAAACACTTCAAGGATACCCTCAAAGCTTCCTTGAAAAAGTGCAACATCCCCACCGACACCTGGGAATCCCTGGCCCAAGACCGCACAAAGTGGAGGAGAAGAATCCGGGAAGGCGCTGAACACCTCGCGTCTCTTCGCCGGGAGCAAGCGGAAGCCAAGTGCAAACAGCGGAAGGGGCGCATGTCAACCCAAGCATCTACCCACCCGCCCCTTCAACCATTGTCTGCCCCACCTGTGACAGAGACTGTAGGTCCCGCATTGGACTCATCAGTCACCTGAGAACTCATTTTTAATGTGGAAGCAAGTCATCCTCGGTTCCGAGGGACTGCCTAAGAAGAAGATGATTTCAGTAATGTAGTGCACGTTGCAGAGAAAGGTTCTTGATACATGTTTGTGTCGGACTATGTTCATATCTGGCAGGGTCAAGGGCATAAATGAGAGAACGAGGACTGAATCTTTTTTAAAGATATCATTGGATTGTTGCAACCTGATGTTTTGGTAGGTTAAATAGAGGTTTTGGAAGGTTACAGTGTCAGCTGTGGCTCAGTGGGCAGCACCCTCGCCTCTGAGTCAGAATGGTTGTGGGTTCAAGTCCCACTCCAGAGACTTGAGCATAAAAATCCAGGCTGACACTCCCAGTGCAGTGCTGAGGGAGTGCTGCACTGTCGGAGGTACCGTTTTTTGGATGAGGTGTTAAACTGAGGCCCCGCCTACTCTCTGGACGTAAAAGATCCCATGGCACTATTTCAAAGAAGAGCAGGGGAGTTCTCCCCGGTGTCCTGGCCAATATTTATCCCTCAACCAACATCACTAAAACAGATTATCACGTTGCTGTTTGTGGGAACTTGCTGTGCGGAGATTGACTGCCGCATTTCCTACATTACAACAGTGACTACACTTGAAAAGTACTTCATTGGCTGTAAAACGCTTTGGGACGTCCGGTGATCAAGAAAGGCGCTGTACATCAATGATTTGGATGAGGGGACCAAATGTAATATATCCAAGTTTGCTGATGATCCAAAGCTGGGTGGGAATGTAAGTTGCGAGGAGGATGCAAGGAGGCTTCAAGGGGATATAGACAGGCTAAGTGAGTGGGCAAGAACATGGCAAATGGAATATAATGTGGAGAAATGTGAAGTTATCCACATTGGTAGGAAAAATAGAAAAGCAGAGTATTTTTTAAATGGTGAGAGATTGGGAAATGTTGGTGTTCAGAGGGACCTGGGTGTCCTTGTACACGAATCACTGAAAGTTAACATGCAGGTACAGCAAGCAATTAGGAAAGCAAATGGCATGTTGACCTTTATCACAAGAGGATTTGAGTATAAGAATAGAGGTTCACCAGACTGGTTCCTGGGATGGGGGGATTGTCCTATGAGGAGAGATTGAGTAGACTAGGCCTATATTCTCTAGAGTTTAGAAGAATGAGAGGTGATCTCATTGAAACATACAAAATTCTTACAGGGTAGATGCAGGGAGGATGTTCCCCCTGGCTGGGAGCCGAGAACCAGGGGTCACAGTCTCAGAATAAGGGGTTGGCCATTTAGGACTGAGATGAAAAATTTCTTCACTCAGAGGGTGGTGAATCTTTGGAATTCTCTACCCCAGAGGGCTGTGGAGGCTCAGTCGTTGAGTATATTCAAGACAGATCCGTAGATTTTTGAATATTAAAGGAATCAAGGGATATGGGGATAGTGCAGGAAAGTGGAGATGAGGTAGAAGATCAGCCATGATCTTATTGAATGGCGGAGCAGGATCGAGGGGCCAAGTGACTGACTCCTGCTCCTATTTCTTATGTTCTTATAAATACAATCATTTTGAACCGTGAGATTACCTGGTGTGGCTAATCCAAATGTATCCCATTCTATAGTTTAGACGTAATGAATTGCATGTCAAGTATGATGCAGCATTTTGGTTTTGATGAATGTAAGAAATGATAGATTTGCATGGTCTAGTGGGCCATTAGTTTATGTTGGGATGGTATTGAAGTACCAAGACTGTAAAAGTACCAGTGCAAGCCTGGTTAGTGAGCTGGTTACTGTGGCTCAGCTGGTGATGGGAGGGTGTTACACTTGGCTTCAATGCCCTTGGGTTATGGAGGAGAGAAAAAAATCACCCAATATTCCCATTGCTGATCATTTTATGGAATATGCACGTGGGTGGGCATTGTTTACGGACAGGGTCTGGCTCCACTGTGACGCCCCACACATTCAAATAGCCTACAGGCAACATGCCCATCCACAAGAAGAATGGCTAGTTACTGGAGGGCGGCCTAGACATGAATCTTTCTGTGTGTCACTACAAATAAAAATGCACTAGTGAAGTCTCTAATATTTCCATAAACCTCTCCGTGCCTATTTGTGTGGGTATGTCTTGTGTGGTACAATTAGAAACCGCAAGCACTCCAATAGACGGGTGTGAGACTTTCATAGAGCAAAAAAGAAATGCAGATGCTGAAACAAAAACAGAAAATTCTGGAAGCTCTCAGTCTATCAGCATCTGTGAAGAGGACCGTCACGTTAGCATTTTGGGTGAAGACCCTTTGCCAGAACAGTTGTGACAACGGCTCCACACTTGAAACGGTAACTTGTCTGTTCACGCCATTGACGTGTGATACTTTCTTATAGCAAATAGAGGTGGGACTTGGTAGAACAAAGACAAATTGAGCAGTTGGGCTTCTGTTTGTCCCTAAACAGCTCTACCTCACCACCACTTCGCTCGCTCGATCCCTCCACAATCTCTAAATTGTCAGACTGCTTGTCCGACATCCAGTTCTGGATGAGCAGAAATTTTCTCCAATTAAATATCGGGAAGACCGTTCCCCGCCACAAACTCCATTCCCGAGCCACTGACTCCATCCCTCTCCCTAGCATCTGTCTGAGGCTAAACTACACTGTTCACAACCTTGGTGTCATATTTGACCCTGAAATGAGCTTCCGACCACATATCTGCAGCATAACTAAGACCACCTATTTCAGTCTCTGCCCCGCCTCAGCTCATCCGCTGCTGAAACCCTCATCCATGCCTTTGTTACCTCTAGACTTGACTATTCCAACGCACTCCTGGCTGGCCTCCCACATTCTACCCTACGTAAACTTGAGGTCATCCAAAACTCGGCTGCCCATGTCCTAACTCGCACCAAGTCCCGTTCGCCCTTCACCCCTGTGCTCGCTGACCTACATTGGCTCCCAGTTAAGCAATGCCTCGATTTCACAATTCTCATCCTTGTTTTCAAATCTCTCCCTATCTCTGTAACCTCCTTCAGCGCCACAATCCCCCCCCCCCCCCCCCCCCGAGATATCTGCACTCCTCTAACTCTGCCCTCTTGAGCATCCCTGATTATAATGGCTCAACCTTTGGTGGCCGTGCCTTCTGTTGCCTAGGTCCTAAGCTCTAGAATTCCCTGCCTAAACCTCTCCGCCTCGCTACCTCTCTCTCCTCCTTTAAGACACTCCTTAAAACCTACCTCGTTGACCAAGTTTTTGGTCACCTGCCCTAATTTCTCCTTATGTGACTTGGTGTCAAATTTTTTGTCTTTTAATACTCCTGTGAAGCGCCTCGGGATGTTTTACTACGTTAAAGGCGCTATATAAATACAAGTTGTTGTTGTAAACTTTAAATGCAACTTCCTTGAGTTTGTGGTGGTGAATAAACATGGCTACCAGCAGAGTTGAAGTTTGGAACTCTGAAGGCATGGATGAGATTTTCGATGGTGTTGAGGATGAGGTTGGGATGGAGGCACACCACTTTAAGGGTTGGAAATTTGTGTTCGGTGAAGGATTGGATGTGGGGTTTGTAACTCTGGGTGAACGCATTACTGAAGTTGTGCACATTTGCGATCAGCCTGAACTGGCAGCCAAAAAAAGAGCTGGATTTGGAGGCTGGAGTGCAGGTTGGGAGCTGAGCCGGTGGATGTTAATCTAGCCAGTGGTAAACTGGAGAATATTGTTGCTCGTCCACAACTTTGTTGGACACACAGTCTGACAGCGCAATGGTGGTCATGGAGTCAAGAGCAGTTGGTGAAATAAAGCTGGGTGTCCTCAGCGTGCATATGGAACCGAACCCCGTGCTGTGGAGAGCAGTGTCGAGGAACAGGGTGTAGGCGAGGTATAGATGGAGGCCGAGTTTGAAGGTGTACTAGATGTGTTCATGCACATCCAGCAGGAGAAGCCATTGGCGGGGGGGGGGGGGGGCGGATGAACTGGCTACATTGGTGGTAGTGCTGAGAGAGGCTGATACCACAGAGAGCAGGAGTGGGGGGGAGGACGGAGTGCAAGACTGCATTGAAGGACAGTGAGGTTTTCACTGTTTGGGATCTTTGACCATTTTTCCACAAAGAATTTTAAAATGTTATTTTAAATGTTGTGTTTTAAAAGCACAGTGTACTCCTGCAAGTGCTTTTTTTTAGTAATAGGTTCTGAGACAGTCGACAGTTCAGATAAATGAACTAACATTGATATTGCTTCCTCATAGACAGAAAAACAGTAAGCAAATTGGTAGCTTATCTCAGTAATCAATGCACACTGTACACCAATTGTGTTGGATGGTTTCTAATCTTTTTGCCTGTGAACAATCCAGAATAAATCAGAGTTACAGATGCATAAAAGGCACTCTAACATTTTCAACAGAGAAGCTGCTGAGGTAGAAAGGCCCCAAAAGGGGCAGGCTCAAAGTCAGAATGCAGAGGAGTTTGTCTATCAAGGAAGACGACTCACTGATTGTGGGGTAACAGCATGCTCATTACGTTTATGTTGTTACACGGAAGTAAGTTATATTAATTGAACAAAGTGAATCTGATCATAATTACTGTGAATTAACGATTCAAACAAAGCCTCGCCACAGCTGGTGTTAACTTGGTCCGCCCTTGGAGAGATTGAAGTAATACATGGGCGAAAGACATGAGGAACTGGTCCAGATCACAATTGGATACTACAGTGACCTCTCTAACAGTGTTACGCTATTGTGAAAGTAGATATAGGGCAGTGTATGTCAGCTCCCATTGATGTAAGATGCTCAGACCACGTAAGGGAGCAACTGATGCCGCTGAACCTGGGAATGAATCTACGGCAGAAGGATAACTGATTGCAGTGGTAGTCAGGGAACGATTGGTGACACTGATCAGGGCAGGATGGAAATCAGCCTGAAGTATTTGAACAGGAAGTAGTGGGAGAGGTGAGTGTTGCATCTTGGCGATGACATGTTCAAGGCCCTTCTAGAGAAGAGCAGGTTATAGATGGGACATAGCTGGACAGGGTGAGCTTTTTAAGGAGCTGTTTTGATGGAGATGGTGCACCTTGCCTGTGGAAAGAGATCAGTTTGTGATAGCTAGCATTGACCAGAGGAGAGGTTGTTGAGTTATTGGGAGCAAGTTGAGGGAGCAGAAGACTGATCTCACGGAGATGAGTCTGGAGAGCTGGATTGGCGCGTTTATAGCTCAAAATACCCGCTCCAGACGCAGCTTAAACTCGAAAGGACAAAATCTACAATTATTGTGCTGAGGTTTTTTCCCCCACAATTCAGGAGGACACAGTAGAAAGTTTCACGCTCCCAGGATCGCTAAATCCTCGTGGAAAATGCCTATAATTTGACCATGTGAGACTTTCATATTCCCACCATTATTACACTTTGTTCAGTGACATTCGATTTGAGTATATAACATGACCCCTGGCATTTTTTCAGTACTTTTTAAGCCCATGATGCTTCCTGCAATTGGCCATCCTCGCCTCGGATGAAAACAGATATCTGGTATGTTTTAGAATTTACCAGTGGTTTTTAAGTATGGAAAAAAAATGTCAGAAAATGGCCACTTGTTAACTGCCAGAAAAGCAAATCTGTCTGGTGAGAAACATTTTGTAGCAGTTCTGAGAAATGAAGCATTTCAAATCGGCTCGAGGACAAGTATCACCATGTCTGTGAGGCAGACAGCCACACAGAGCAAGAGACTCCATTAAACCACAAATGTCAGCAAGGGTTTCTGTCGACCAGATAGGGCCATCCTAAACTAACATCCTGTGTTAGCACATTTGGTATGTAAGCTGTCCAGTGGTTCTGCTGCAGCATTAATGGTAGCAACAAGGTTTGCAAAGAGGTGAATTAAAAAAAAACTATTGCAATCTGTAAAATTCCATATAAATGTGCATTAAAATGTTTAATTTAGCTTGTGTATAAGGATTTGGGGCTTCTTTAAACTGGTTTAAAGTAATTTTCCTGGTCTGCAGCCTTTGCCTGCACTCAGACCAATTTTAATATAAAACCAATTTTAAAACAGCGGTTTCGAATCGCTACCCCACCTTCCAGTTCTGACTGCAGGGCTTATAATTATTGATATTAAAACAGACACGTAGTTTGGATGAGAGAAAAAAAATCAAGCTTTATTAACTAAAAGAAACTATAATCACAATATCAAACTATCCCACACGAACACAGTAAAATTGTAAAACTATACAGCAGGGGGGTTGCAGACGGTGAAAACGAGGGATCCAATGGCTACAATGTTATTTAAACAATCTTAGCAATTCCCTTAAATCACCACCCCAAACTCCTGCTAGGTTGCCTTGTTGAGGAGTCAGAAACTCTGCTCACATGTGGTCCAGCGGAGAGAGAGAGAGAGAGCTCACCTATGGTCCCAGGAAGTCAAGAGAGCGAGATAGCTTCAGCATCTATCTTTATACCTGGTGAGCCCCCCTGCCGTTCTGCCTTGCAAGGGCTGTGTGCAAAATTCCCCACCCAAAAGGGTCCGATAACAAAAGGGAGATACAGCTGCTCTATTGTCCAGCGCTGGGTGATTTAAAACCCATTCAAATCTTAACGTTTCCCATTCAAGGTGCAAAAGTCTCTTCTGCAGTTTCCTTTGTATCCACTCGATATACAAACAAATGCTAATAGCATTCAATTGCTTTGTAAACAAAGCATTGTCCTTTGTCTTCATTGAACCTTACTTCCAGACACAGAAAGCTGCATTCCAAGCCTCTCTGTCTCGGCCATGTGGTGACTGCCATTTTATCCCTGGAAATTTAAAAGCACATCGCTCAGGGATCCTTTAATCAAAAAATGAATCTTCCGAACTGCAAATTATTGCGAATTCTTAGTGTACGTCAGGGTTTTTTAAAACATCCCTGTTCAAAAAGATCACAGCAGCCAATGCCTGCAGAGTTTGTCGTCATCTTGGGTACAGTACTCAAATTACTGGGCTATCGGTCTGTTTAAAGGCATCCGGTGACGTTCCTCTCACTTTGCTCAAAATATCTGTTTTCTTATCTTCACAGAGTTAATGTGAGGTATTGTAAAGATTTGCAGGCTGATTAACAGTCTGACAGGCTGCAGCGTGAATGTTTCTTCCATCACCGTAACCATCTTTATACCTGCCAATATTTTGGTTAGTCCGATACAGCGGGAGGGTTTTATGGGCTTCCACGATTCATTTGATGAGGGGCTGGCCACCCACAGCGAGTATCCCGCTGGATGTCAACCCAGATTCAGGGCTGCAGCATCCCCTCGGCAGGACTGTCTGGAGCAGATTCGAACCCTGCACCTTCTGCCTCAGTTCAATATAGATCGTGGCTGATCTGTACCTCAAATAGGGGCATTTTATAATTTTTAAAAATTTGTTCTTGGGCTGTGGGCGTCGCTGGCAAGGCCAGCATTTATTGCCCATCCCTAATTGCCCTGGAGAAGGTGGTGGTGAGCCGCCGCCTTGAACCGCTGCAGTCCGTGTGGTGAAGGTACTCTCGCAGTGCTGTTAGGGAGGGAGTTCCAGGATTTTGACCCAGCGACGATGAAGGATCGGCGATATATTTCCAAGTCAGGGTGGTGTGTGACTTGGAGGGGAACTTGGAGGTGGTGGTGTTCCCATGCGCCTGCTGCCCTTGTCCTTCTAGGCAGTGGAGGTTGGAAGAATTGTCATTCTTCAAGAAAGCTGGTACATTCTAAAACATCAGATATTTGTTTTTATCAGAGGTAAAGATGGCAATTATGGAAGCTATCACTGATTTAAAGACAGTACTGAAAGATACTCTGGCCAGGAATTGCTTTGAATGCTCTATACTCAGTTAGACAGTCCAGTAGACTAGGTTTTGAGTCTTTTGGTGCTTTTCTCCCGCCCCTTGTCCTTATCGATTTCTTGGGCCACAAACCATCCATGGTCAGGCAGATGGCCTGCTGCTGAGCCTTTGCAAATATTGGTCTGACACCAGTCACGCTGCAGGAGAGCAGCTGGGTGTGGCTGTCAGAGTCTCCCTGTAGTTGTTCAGCACGTGGAGGGGCTTCAGTGCACAAATATGTTCTAACTGTTTAAATAAAAGTGTTTTACCTGAGGAGCAACATTGACTTTGTTTTTTGCATTGTGACAGGCTTCCAACACACAGGCGATGAGATATTGGCTCCAACAGTTGCAGCAGAAGAGGTGGGAGTTTAGTAACAACTGCCCTGCTGGAACAAGGGACAATCGAGTATCACTCACCCTCCATGATTCAACTACGGGTCTAGTTGCTAAAGATGTAGGTAAGTTCTGAAAAAATTAGTCAAAACACGGTTTTGCTGTTTAATTATAAAAAGTGAGTAACTCGTGTTCAATATGAATTGTTTTGGACAAAGATCATTCAGGATTTTTAAAAATAAAGTTAGATAAGAACATACAAACAATGACGGACAGGAAAAGACCCTCTGGTCCATCCAGACTGTCCCACACAACTGCGATACCTTGTGTATCACAATATATACACACTCCACCCCACCCGAAACCATGGGATCGCCTGGGAGAGGCAAAAACACAAAAAAACAGGCCAATTTGGGAGGGGGGGGGGGGGGGGTGTGGTGTGGGGGAGAAATCTGGGCAATTCCTCTCCGACCCATCGAGGCGATTGAAACTAGTCCACGAGATCACTCTGGTCCTGAATTCCCTGCAGTACCTACCGTCTGTAAGAGGTGATCTCCGCTCTGTTTATTTGTAATATAAATTGGCCCCTTAACCATTCTGTTACTGTACAGCAGTATTATTCATGTTTGAGCATTGCTGAGTTTTGACAAGCTATTTAAGCAGGAGGCAAGGCAAAATCAGCTGAACCTGATGATGTTCTCCCTAGATGACCTGACACATGCTCTTCTAGTAGGGGCTTCTGGGTGGAGGTTAGCAACAGGAACACCTGGCTGCTCTTTTCTCTTTCCCCACCCCCACCCCTCAACCTAAGGCACTGAGGTCAACCTCTGGAACAGGCCGCCGTCGAGTGCGGTGAACGCTGATTCGCTGGAGCTGTTTCTGGCTGGGGCGGCGATCACTTCCAGCAGGTAGGTACTGCAAGGAATTCAGGGCCCGAGTGATCTCCTGGACTCGTTTCGATCGCCTCGATGAGTTGGAGAGGAATTGCCCAGATTTCCCCCCCCCCCCCCAAATTGGCCTGGGTTTTTAAATCTTTTTTCACCTCTCCCAGGAGATCGCATGGTTTTGGGCGGGGGGTGGATTGTATATGTTGTGATACACAAGGTATCGCAATTGTGTGGGAGAGGGTCGACGGACCAGAGGGTCTTTAGCTGTCCGTCATTGTTTGTATATTCGTAGCTCTAGAAACTGAGGTCGCTGCCGCTGCCCCTGGCTGCGCTCAGACTGGAGGTGAAACGCCGACCTTACTGAAGGGTTCAGCTGCGCAGGTAAACACAGAGCCAGGAAGGGATATACACGGTTTCTCCAAATAATGGTATTTTAGGCAGGAGAGAACCCACAGCAGCTGCAGATTTTCATCACATCAGATATAACTGTGACATATTTTGCAAAAATATGGACAGGCAAGTTGGTGGCCAATTTTACTGATTTAACTTTATTTTTTAAACTTCTTAACAAAGCAGATTTGAGATCAGGAAACCAATCCATACAGTGTACTGCAGGTTTAAAAGTGATTCCCAAAGCTTTCAATAGAAATTTTCAGATGTCATAAAAGGTCTTAAAAAAAGAATTCCTTTTGCCCTGCCGCACTGTAACTTGGCAGCTAACTTGCTGTGAGGTTTCCACTCTTCAAGTGATTCCTAACAACTTTCCCTGTGGGATACCACACTCCTTCAGCACCTCAGCTACACCAAGATTGCAGACTTCCTGTAGAGCAAAGCTTCCCAAACTTCACTTACTGCGTACCCCCTTCCAGATCTACCAGCTACCCACGTACCCCTACCAGCAGACTGGTTTAATATTTACATCCCTTTGAGATAGATCCTGTTTTGTGCCTGGTGTTAACGTTTCACTTCACAGGCACAGATT
Organism: Somniosus microcephalus; assembly: GCF_052327205.1. Classification (NCBI taxonomy): domain Eukaryota; kingdom Metazoa; phylum Chordata; class Chondrichthyes; order Squaliformes; family Somniosidae; genus Somniosus; species Somniosus microcephalus. Next base: position 6,832,579 of record NC_141018.1, read on the forward strand.
CGTATATTGAGTCCGTGGTTGTCTCACCAGCGATTCCAGCAAGTGCACTGGTACTGCCGAGACAAATTTCATTACTTCGCTTCCCATCACTGATACTTTGTATGTTCTTAACACTGCCTGTCTTTAGCCATCTGTCCATTTTTCACCATTACATCCCGGCAGATATAGTTGTAGTGTGGCGAATACAACCACAGAAAACTTCGACTTGGTTCCGAGCTCAGTTAGACAGGACAGTTGCTAGGCAACTGAAACTGCACTGTAGTGTATGGTGATTGAGTGGTGAACCTGTGAAATTCTCTACCACAGAAGGCAGTAGAGGCCAATTCATTAAATATATTCAAGAAGGAGTTGTATATAATTCTTAAGGCTAAAGGGATCAAGGGATATAGGGAGAAAGCAGGGACCAGGTACTGAATTTGGATGATCAGCCATGATTGCATTGAATGGCGGATCAGGCTCGAGGGGCTGAATGGCCTACTCCTGCTCCTATCTTCTATGTTTCTATGCAAGGGCTCTGGACGTCATCATCTCTGTGTATCTGTGTTCTCATTGGTACATCTTGAAGTAAATTAACTACTTTATACAACAAGTTCCCACAGAGCTTTAAAGCTTCGCCTGAGTAGTCTATTGTAAAAATGCAATAAATAAATAAAATGATTAATAGATAAAATCCACTATTAGACAATTTCCCCCGCGTTCCCCCACCCCCGGAGAGATGTGTGTCGTACCACAGTTTGAGAACCCCTGCTGTAGAGGGACTCATGGCTCAAAGTCTCCACGGTACAGCGTATTCCAGTTGTTGCTTGTGTTTTGAGCATGCTACAAAGAGAATAAAATCTCTGCTGAAGTTCCTTTTTACATCGAAGTTCTAAAATATCAAGGCAAAAGACCCGTACGCACACATGCTGAGCTGCTTGGGTGGTCGGTGTGGAAGAAAGTATAGCTGCTCCTGCCAGAACTAAATCTGGTGAGTTTGTGTTTTAAACGTTGCACCGGCGCCAAGATATTCAAATAAAGGAAGAATGTAAAGAGGAAATGAAAGGTAAGTTGTGCCAACTTTTTTGTGAAGATAGAATCTGGTTTCTGGGCCTGATTATGCATGTTTTAAAAGTTCAGTGTTTCCTGTACTGCATGATAATGGGCCTAAAAATGGTTCCTGGTGGGGTGGTTGATAGATCTGGGTATGTGTGATTAAATCTAGTTATGTGTAATTGAACGGGAACTTTCTCCTACCCGTCTGTTTATATCAGATCTGTTTTTTTGGTTCCTACAGATGAGTTTCCATTTGTACTCTTTCTCTCTCTCCCCCGCCCCCCCCCCCCCCCCCAATTCTTAAAAAAAATCCCAGTATTTTACAGAAGCAAAATATCAATTCTATAATTGGTCTTAATAGATGTTTTTGTACGCAACATAGGAAATCAGAGCAGCTGAGAGACCACAATTGACCTTTTCTGGGTTAAAAAAAGCTCCTTTCCCTTCTTCCCTTTCTTGGCCTCTTCCTGCAGGGATGTCTAGTTCGGAGTGCTGACTTGGGCTTCTACTACAGTACAATTCTGCCTATAGGAGGTGAATGTCATTCTATCAGCCAGTTTGGACCCCTGTTTAGATTCCCTTCTCCAGTTTTTTTATACAAACGGATCCTTGGTCACTCGGAAACTTAACTGAAAACTGGTCCTAGCCCACAGATCAGGCGAGCGCTTCTGGCCTCTGAAGGGTTTACAGGCTGCAACAACAACAACTTGTATTTGTAAAGCACCTTTAATGTACTAAAACATCCCAAGGCGCTTCACAGGAGCGTTATTAAAATTGACACCGAGCCACATAAGGAGGTATTAGGACAGATGACCAAAAGCTTGGTGAAAGAGGTAGGTTTTAAGGAGCGTATTAAAGGAGGAAAGAGAGGTAAAGAGGCGGAGAGGTTTGGGGAGGGTATTCCAGAGCTTGGGGCCTTGGCAGCTGAAGGCACGGCCACTAATGGTTGAGCGATTAAAATCGGGAATGCTCAAGAGGGCAGAATTAGAGGAGGCTTGTGGGGCTGGAGGAGATTAGAGATAGGGAGGGGCGAGGCCATGGAGGGATTTGAAAACAAGGTTGAGAATTTTAAAATCGAGGTGTTGCTTAACCGGGAGCCAATGTAGGTCAGCGAGCACAGGGGCGATGGGTGAACAGGACTTGGTATGAGTTAGGCCACGGGCAGCCGAGTCCTGGATGAGCTTAAGTTTACAGAGGGTAGAACGTGGGAGGCCAGCCAAGAGTGCGTTGGAATAGTCAAGTCCCTTTCCGCAAAATGACTTCCCTCAAATCGAGTACTGATGAAAAGAAAGTGGGACCCATTATCTTTCAGTATTTCAATCTGTAGGCCGTGCTTTGGGCCCTCCCATACTTGACCAGATAATTAATCGTTTTATCAATACTGAGTATCTGGTCACTGCCTGTTGTAAACCTACTGATTACAATGGTGGTTCAGTGCTGGGGATACTGGATTGCTGTGGGTCCAAATAATTTACCACCATGTTGGAACATGTGTATGCTCAATTAAATTTGGGAACTGATTTTAAAATGATTACAGTTCAGAGTTTTATGCTGAAAAGATGTACAGTAAAGAAGCTTTGTGTATATTTGTGTACAGCTGAAGCCTTGGCAGTAAATTCATCTGTTTGTCACACTAGCACAGAGTAAACAATTATTTTAATGTGGTGTCACCAATCTCCTTTCACCGCTGATCTTGATAAAAACGTCTTTCCTGTTTGTAACTGCAGATGGAATCTGTGTCACTGAAAAACATCAGGTGATCTGGCTTCTGTTTTTGTTCTCAATTTCTCCTGAAAGTGAGGGCTTGCCTGTTTCTGTTGAACTAGATGTCGAACTCCTGCCAGTATACATGCATACAGCACCGACAATGAAATTAGGAGCAGTGAGGAAAGCGTGATTGTGGCGAGCCCTCCTGGTTGTGGCGAGCCCTCCTGGTTGTGGCGAGCCCTCCTGGTTGTGGCGAGCCCTCCTGGTTGTGGCGAGCCCTCCTGGTTGTGGCGAGCCCTCCTGGTTGTGGCGAGCCCCCCTGGTTGTGGCGAGCCCCCCTGGTTGTGGCGAGCCCCCCCCCGGTTGGGGGGTGCCCCCCTGATTCCCGGCGTTGTCGGGCCCTATCCAGCCCCCTCGGCGCTGTCTTGAATTGAAAAAAAGCTTAAATTGGCTTTCTTGTCTAGCCAAGTTAAAATATTGGAAAAATAGGGGGGAAATCTTATTTTATTTAAATTTTTTAAACAATTTTAATATGTCCAGAGGATGAACCTTTTTCGGGGGGTGAATATAATGGTGAAATGGTAGAATGGTTAGGGTAGTGATGGTCAGAAAGGTATAGTTTCAACAAGTTACTAAGTAAATCTATGGCCCTTGGAGCCGTCCACAAGTTTCTCTTGTGTGTGCTTACTGTAGTTGGGATCATAAATGAAACCTTCTGCTACTTTGTTCCCAGTCATCTCATCCAACACTGCGGTTACATGTATATAGCATGTGTCACATACAATGCTAGCTCCTTCTGCATCTTCTTAGGCAGGCCCTCCGAACCGAGGATGACTTGCTTCCACATTAAAAATGAGTTCTCAGGTGACTGAGCCCAATGCGGGACCTACAGTCTCTGTCACAGGTGAGGCAGACGGTGGTTGAAGGGGCGGGTGGGTGGGGTGCTTGGGTTGACGTGCGCTCCTTGCGCTTGGCTTCCGCTTGCTCCCGGCGAAGAGACTCGAGCTATTCGGCGCCTTCCCGGATGCTTCTCCTCCACTTTGTGCGGTCTTGGGCCAGGGATTCCCAGGTGTCGGTGGGGATGTTACACTTTTTCAAGGAGGCTTTGAGGGTGTCCTTGAAGCATTTCCTCTGCCCACCTGGGGCTCTCTTGCCGTGCCGGAGCTCCGAGTAGAGCGCTTGTTTTGCGCGTCTCGTATCGGGCATGCGGACGATGTGACCCGTCCATCGGAGCTGATCGAGCGTGGTCAAAACTTCGATGCTGGGGATGTTGGCCTGAGCAAGAACACTGACGTTGGTGCGCCTATCCTGCCAATGGATTTGCAGGATCTTGCGGAGGCAGCGTACTCCAGTAAAATAGTGGAGGCAAAACTCTGGAATCGAGGCGTTTAGATGGTGTGTTTGGGGGTGGGGTGAGCGGGTGCAGCATAGCCTACTGTGGAAAAAGGAGCAAGTGAGTTGAGCAGCCTTCCTCTCGTGTAGTTTAACGCCAGTGTTTGGTCAAATGATCAGAGCAGCTCTTCCTGCCTCTTCACTCTTCCTTAGCATTCGCACTCCCCAACTGATTAGCATTCCGCCACATCTACTGAACCATGTTACTGATGACTCTCTATGACTCTGTTACTGTTACTGGATCTGGAATGCCCATTGGACGATGTTAGAGCTGATTGACTTCTTGGGATTTTTGCAGATGTGTGGCGTTCCCCATTTTGGGATTTTTTCGAGTCGGTGCAGCTTTGAAATGTGTCAGGACATGTGACTGGCTGAGAGACATTTATTAATTTTGACAGGTTGAAACTGCTGCATTTCTGCGTTTCGGACAAACAATGATGTACAATTTAATTACAGCTAAATTAATAACTGCATCTTCAGCTTTGTTTCTGTGTCTGCTTTTCTGGAAATAAGGTTTAAGACCAGTTCTTGTATTAGGAGTGAATATTATATCAAATTAAACATATAAAAATGGCACTTTCAATTGGGTCTGCTCACTAACTTCCACTGTGTGATCCGTGATCAGATGTGAATCCATTTAATGTTTGCATTGTAGTCTTGGGCCCACTAAGAATTGAGTTGACACTGTCTAGATTCCATTCACAAAGAACAGTTGGGGCCTTGAGATGAAGGGAAACTTTGATCCCATCACTCTGGAGGTTTGAAATCAGGTCCCGGAGAGGTCCTCCAACAAGTGTGAGGAGCTCAGGGACTTTGTCACTAAGATTGAGACCATCCGATCATCTGCCTCTGCCACTTCCCTCCCTTCCCTGAGCCCACCAGGCCACACTTCCTCGAAGGATCCCCCCCACCTTAGCCTTGAACTCTCATCTTTCTCGAGTTTCTCACTTATCTCCCCTCGTGCCCTCTCTGAGCTCACCTTGTCCATGAGACCTACTTCCTGCTCCCTCTACACTATACCAACTAAACTGCTGACTACCCAACTTCCCTTTCTGGCTCCCATGTTAGCTGACATTGTTAACGGTTCTCTCTCCTCAGGTACTGTCCCCCTCTTCAAATCTACCATCATCACCCCTCTCCTCAAAAAACCAACCCTTGACCCCTCCGTCCTTGCAAACTACCACCCCATCTCCAACCTCCCTTTCCTCTCCAAAGTCCTTGAACATGTTGCCTCCCAAATCTGTGTCCATCTTTCCCGGAACTCCATGTTTGAATCCCTCCAATCAGGTTTCCACCCCTGCCACAGTACCGAAACGGCTCTCATCAAAGTCACAAATGACCTCCAGTTTGACTGTGACAAAGGTAACCTATCACTCCTCCTCCTTCTCGACCTGTCTGCAGCCTTTGACACGGTTGACCACACCATCCTTCTCCAATGCCTCCCTTCCATCGTCTAGCTGGGTGGGACTGCACTCGCCTGGTTCATATCTATCTAATTGTAGCCAGAGAATCACCTGCAATGGCTTCTCTTCCCACTCCCTCATCATTACCTCTGGGGGGCCCCCCAAGGATCTATCCTTGGCCCCCTCCTATTTCTCATCTACATGCTGCCCCTCGGCGACATCATCCGAAAACACGACGTCAGTTTCCACATGTACGCTGACGACACCCAGCTCTACCTCACCACCATCTCTCTCGACCCAGCCAATGTATCTAAATTTCCTACAACAGTGACTACACTTCAAGAAGTACTTCATTGACTGTAAAGAGCTTTGGGACGTCCTACGGTTGTGAAAGGTGCTATATAAATACAAGTCTGTCTGTCTCTAAATTGTCAGACTGCTTGTCTGACATCCAGTACTGGATGAGCAGAAATTCACTCCAACTAAATATTGGGAAGACTGAGGCCGTTGTCTTCGGTCCCCGCCACAAGCTCTGTTCCCGAGCCACCGACTCCATCCCTCTCCCTGGCCACGGTCTGAAGCTGAACCAAACTGTTTGCAACCTTGTCATATTTGACCCCAATCTGAGCTTCCGACCACACATCCGCCCCATCACCAAGACCGCCTATTTCCACTCCGGAACATCGCCCATCTTTGTCCCTGCTTCAGCTCATCTCCTGCTGAAACCCTCATCCACGCCTTTGTTACCTCTAGACTTGACTATTCCAACCCACCCCTGGCTGGCCTCCCGCGTTCTACTCTCCGTAAACTTGTCATCCAAAACTCTGCTGCCCATGTCCTAACTCGCACCAAGTCCCGTTTGCCCATCACCCCTGTGCTCGCTGACCTACGTTGACTCCTGGTTAAACAACGCCTCGATTTTAAAATTCTCACCCTTGTTTTCAAACCCCTCCATAGCTTCGCCCCTCCCTATCTCTCTAATCTCCTCCAGCCCCACAATCCTCAGATCCTGACCGCTTGAGCATTCCTGATTTTAATCGCTCAACCGTTGGTGGGAATGCCTTCTGTTGCCAAGGCCCCGAGCTCTGGAATTCCCTCCCTAAACCTCTGCCTCTCGCTCCTCCTTGAAGACGCTCCTTAAAACCTACCTCTTTGACCAAGCTTTTGGTCACCTGTCCTAATATCCCCTTATTTGGCTCGGTGTTAAAGTAAATTTGTTTTATAATGCTCCTGTGAAGCGCCTTGGGACGTTTTAGTACATTAAAGGTGCTATATAAATGCAAGTGTTATAACCATTGTACAAACCAGCCCTATGGAGAGTAACTTGAATCATTTGGCCTCCAATCAGCCAGTTAACTCTCTGAAAATGATTTGTAAACAGCATAATAGTCAATTCTAAAGCTGTTTGGGAGAAACTAGGGTTTTTGTCTGATCTTACGATGGCACAAAGTGTTTCTAATCTATCACCAGGCAAGATATTTAAAACAATAGTCTAAACAGATTGTTAAAGATGTGATAGAAAGGCTTGCATTTACATAGTGACTTGTGTTTCCCAGGGATTTCTCAATGTGCTTCACACAGTGAAATGTGATGACTGGTATAGGAACAGGAGGAGGCCATTCAGCCCCTCGAGCCTGTTGCACCATTCAGTGAGATCGTGGCTGATTTGTTTCTCAACTCATCTACCCGCCTTGGTTCTGTAACCATTAATACCCTTGCCTAACAAAAGTCCATCAATCTCCGTTTTGAAATTTTCAACTGATCCCGAGCCGTAACAGCTTCTTGGGGAGAGAGTTCCAGATTTCCACTACCCTTACTCCACTTTAGCGTTTAGTGATTTCTGTACCTGGACCCCTAAATCTCTCGGCTCCTCCACAGTTCCTAGCGTCTCACCATTTAGAAAATACTCTGATCTATCTTCTTGGGTCCAAAGTGGACGATCTTTGTGTGGACAAACTTGGCAGCCATTTTGAGCACAGAAATAGCTGCAAACAGCGTTGAGATGAATGTTTAGTGTCTTTGTCGTGGTGCTGGTTGATTGAAGAATACTGGGAAAGCTGCCTGCTCGTCTCTGACCAGCCCCAGAGGATCTTTACCATCCATCTGAGCAGTCGGGGCCTTAGTTTAACCATTCATCTGAAGGATGGGACGTTCTCTCACTACTGCCCTGTAATGTCAGCCTGAAATATGTGCTCAAGTCTTAGAGTGGCTCTCAACTTTCAACTTGTTCAGGAGGGCTACCTATTGATTGTAAAGTCAGCAAACCGGCTGACTCTGAAAATGAGAAGTTTCTTCAAAAGAATGTAAAACGCAAATGTTTTACATGTGTCCTAGTAACATATTTAGAAGCCATCAAAGTTGGAATGGAGAAGAGAACAGTATAATGAGTGTCTGTACCAACAGTGTAATTATGATCACTTTTTAATATTTGAATAAAGAAATGTATGCTCGTTGGGGAGTTGTTCATGCTCATCAAGGTGAGGCTGTCTGTGCAGAGGAGAAACATTGGGTCTAGGTGGCACAACATACTGCCTTTTCTCGACTGGGATCTTGTCTCGGCTTTGCTCTCCATTGTTGGTGCCTCTGCTCGGATACAGCCAGTCAGTTGCAAAGTTATATCCCCTCTGCTCTACCCAAACCATTTACTTTGACCTTAATCTCAGAAGATTATCCATGAGCAGTGTGAATTTTCCACTTCCCCATGGGTCACCCTAATGGTGTCTGAGTGAGATTGCCAGTTTGCAGTGAACCTGTAAATGCTATGCACTGGGTTGGGATGTCCAAACTCATTTGATTTATGGACTGACGTTGAGAACAAGATCCCCTGGAAAGGAAGCCGGTATATTGTTGCCATCCAGTCCCAGAAGAAATACATTAAGGAACTCAAGTACGGGCAGTATTTCTTGAAGCCCTTTCTGTATAATGGACAAGTTATTCACCAAATGCTAGAGGGATTTGTTTAGATGATCCAGGAAATGTGATCAACAAAACCACGAGGGAATTCCAGAGTTTAAGACCTAGGTAGCTGAAGGCACGGCCGCCAATGGTGGAGCGATGAAAATCGGGGATGCGCAAAAGGTTAGAATTGGAGGAGTGGCGAGGTCTCGGAGGGCTGTAGGGCCGGAGGGGGTTACAGAGTAGGGAGGGGCGATGCCATGGAGTGATAGAAAACAAGGATGAGAATTTTTAAATCGAGGCGTTGATGGACTGGGAGCCAATGTAGGTCAGCGAGCACAGGGGATGACAGGTGAATGAGACTTGGTGTGAGTTAGAATACAGGCAGCAGAGCCCCGAAATAGGAAACATTGGCAGCTGCTTTTTTACCCCTTCCTAGCTTGGAGACACTGTTAATTGCCCAAAGATCAGTTAACTCTAACAAGAATTTGAACAGGAACCTTTCTGGTCGCCATGGCACAAACCAGGCTTCGCAGCATCACTTATCCACTGAGTCATCAGGTCGCCAGCACCAAACCGCTGCTCTGCTTGTGTACATAGTTATTTAAAGAAAGACAGACTTGCATTTCTATAGCGCCTTTCCCACCACTGGATGTCTCAAAGCGCTTTGCAGCCAATGAAGTACTTTTGACGTGTAGTCACTGTTGTAATGTAGGAAACGCGGCAGCCAATTTGCGCACAGCAAGCTCCCACAAACAGCAATGTGATAATGACCAGATAATCTGTTTTTGTTATGTTGATTGAGGGATAAACATTGGCCAGGACACCGGGGATAACTCCCCTGCTCGGTGGCATAGTGGTTAGCACTGTTGCCTCACAGCGCCAGGGACCCGGGTTCGAATCCGGCCTCGGGTGACTGTGTGGAGTTTGCACATTCTCCCCGTGTTTGCGTGGGTTTCCTCCGGGTGCTCCGGTTTCCTCCCACAGTCCAAAGATGTGCGGGTTAGGTTGATTGGCCATGATAAATTGACCCTTAGTGTTAGGGGGATTAAATACGTGGGGTTACGGGGATAGGGTGGGATATGTGTTGGTGCAGGGGGTTACGGGGATCAGGTGGGATATGTGTCGGTGCAGGCTCGATGGGCCGAAATGGCCTCTATCTGCACTGTGGGGTTTCTGTGATTCTGTGATTCTTCGAAAGAGTGCCACCGAATCTTTTATGCCCAACCAGGAGGGCAGACGGGGCCTCGGTTTAACGTCTCATCTGAAAGACGGCACCTCCGACAGTTCAGCGCTCCCTCAGTACTGCTCTGGACTGTCGGCCTAGATTTTGTGCAAGTATCTGGAGTGGAGCTTGAACCCACAACCTTCTGACTAAGGCGAGGGTGCTGCCCACTGAGCCATGGCTGACGCACTATTTATTCAGTAGTTATTTACTTGGGCGCAGGACGACTGGCTGAGTGCACTCATGGTTTAACATGTAGTGAAGTCTCCAAGTTCACAAGCATAGCCTGGCTTTTACTGAAGGGTGTGTGATTCCTCTGAGCAGAAGGGCTAAAGAAAGCTAGTGAGTTACCTTTGACCCTCACGGGCAAGGTTTAGTGGCAGAGGGACCAAAGGACCATCAGTTCATTAAAAACAGTCTTTTAAAACTGAGCATTTAGTGACTGCCCACCTAGTCTTTGTGATGTAAGGGAAAAGGTAGGTCATTTCTTTGAGAGCACGAAGAAAGTGCCCTGGCCAGAGTCACATCCTCTAACAGTAACCTTGAGGCGTTGTCCCCCCCTTGTCCTCTTTTGATTTGATACTGTTGACCGTGCTGTTGATGTGTGGGTGGAAAGCGACGTCGTCCAACCCAGGCCAGGGGATCATTTGGGCTGTTCTGCTTTTGGTTTAGCAAGACTGCGAGCTGTAATAGCTGGTGGAAAGGTTTCTTTTTCACACAGTTTTCATGATTCACTACTTCAGTGATGGCCTTGTGCACTGCTCCATATATTTAAAGCGTGCAACGTATACACTTTTTTAGTGATCTAATTTTTTTTTTAAACATACTGTAGAGAATTTCAGTGCCTGTACGGAGTCAGGTTTGGAAGGATTTTCAGTGCATTTGGCAGGGCAGTGGGCTGCACATCAGATCCTAAATGCTGTGACTTGGCTTCTTGACATGGAAACTTGGCATTGGGGAACGAAGGACAGATTTGCAGTTTGCCTTCCTCAGGATAATTGCGCACGTAATGGTTCAAGTAGTTTTGGATCTCTTATTTTCTGTTGGTGCCGCGCTCTTCTGCACGATCTGTCAGACTTCCCCGCTGTATGAAGGTGGCGGGGTTGCCATTTTTGAGTTCTGAACTGCAAAAATCAGTTTTCAGATCACATTTGTTTCTATTTTGATGTCTGAAAAGTTACCAAAACATTCAATGACTGCAAGAATAGTCCAGACTTGCAGAAATGCTTCAGGTCCAAGCTGGCCAAAGACCAAAGGAAAACATTGAAACATTACAGCCTTTGTTTTGGCTTTGCAAGAACAAGATGATGTTTATTTGAGACCAGATTCCAATTCAGCAGCTTGTCTAAACTGATCTGTTTCCCATCAGTGACCGTACTGGACCAGTTAACAGCTGAAACTGGTGAAATGGTCAGAGCAAGAGAAAGATCGTTCTTGTCTTCAAAGTGTGTATGTGTGTAAAATTAGACTTGATCCATCCACCTTGACGGTGTTTCCAGCAGTATTGTTAACAGCCACAAAGACTGTTAAACTAATCATAGAAGTCTACAGCACGGAAGGAGGCCATTCGGCCCATCGTGTCCGTGCCGGCCAGAAAAGGAGCTCTCCAGCCTAATCCCACTTACCAGCTCTGGGTCCGTAGCCCTGTAGTTTACAGAACTTCAGGTGCATATCCAAGTACTATTTAAATGTGATGAGGGTTTCTGCCTCTAGGCAGTGAGTTCCAGACCCGCACCACCCTCTGGGTGAAAAAAGTTCTCCTCAATCCTTCTACCAATTACTTTAAATCTATGCCCCCTGGTTATTAACCTCTCTGCTAGGGGGAAAAAAGGTCCTTCCTATCCACTCTATCAGCTCCTTATATTGGGAGAACTGGATAAATATTAGAACAGAGGATGACATGGGCATTCTCTGATTGATTGTTTGTTTCCCCCCCCCCCACAATCACCCAGGGTTGCTGAGGGCGATTGCAGCACCCTCGCTGCCACACTAGCTGGGATCAGCCAGCTAAACACGCACCAGGGTTGGAATGTGTCTAGTGTCTGCCCTGGGGAAAATCGGATCCCCTGATTGGCATGCAGAACAGTGAATATGGTAGCTGTGTCAATGGAAATACACATTTATTGTTCCCTCTTCCGATGTGTTACCCTACCTTTGTCATCTTAAAATCTATGCCATACCTTGGCCCATCTGCATTAATTGGTCCAAATCTCTGAAGATGCTCAATCTCCTTTCTACTTATAACCCTCCCATTATAGCTTGGTGTTGTCAGCAAATTTAATAATAATGCAGACACTCTTCCATAACACCCACCCACCTGGTGGACAGCAGCGGTCCCAGGACAGATCCCTGTGGAACGCCGCTGGTTTAATTTCCCCAGGCCCAGCGGCTTCTCTCCATCTTCTATTACTGTGTCAGACTTCAATCCATTCGTGCAATTTGCCGACTATTCCGTGAGCCTTAACCTTTCCGACTGGAGGAACAGCTTTTCAAAATCCCCGTAATCTAGATCAACTGGATTACCCTCTTGCTGCCTTCTCCAAGTTATACTTCGAAGCCCTATTTTGTGAGCTGCCTGTAAAATGTTGTTAATCCAGTTTAATAGCTGGTAACTGTTTGGATTTTCTGCATACCCTCCCTTATAGCTCAGTTGGTTAAAGCAGTAAGTAGCTGGGGCACACTAGGAAAGTGCTTGGATTTTCTGCATACCCTCCCTCATAGCTCAGTTGGTTGAAGCAGTAAGTAGCTGGGGCACACTAGGAAAGTGCTTGGATTTTCTGCATACCCTCCCTTATAGCTCAGTTGGTTAAAGCAGTAAGTAGCTGGGGCACACTAGGAAAGTTCCCAGCTTTGATCCGCAGTCTATGCCAAAGATCTCTGCTGGGGCAACGGCTACTCCTGTTGGCCTCGGTGCTTCTGGGTTAGTGAGGCAAGAATCAGCCAGGATTCCCATTCCTGATTGCTATCCAGTGACTTCTGCTGAAAACCTTCACGTGGGCAGCAGATAAGAACAGACTTTTTATTCGTTCACGGGATGTGGGCGTCACGGGCAAGGCCATCATTTATTGCCCATCCCTAATTGAAGGTGGCGGTGAGCCGGCTTCTTGACAGCTGAGTGGCTTGCTGGGCCATTTCAGAGGGCAGTTAAGAGAGTCTGGAGTCACATATAGGCCAGACCGGGTAAGGACGGCAGATTTCCTTCCCTAAAGGACATTAGTGAACCAGATGGGTTTTTACGACAATCCGGTAATTACATGGTCACCATTACTGATACAAGCTTTTTATTCCAGATTTATTTAATTGAAATGCAATGCCGTGGTGGAATTTAAACTCTGTCTCTGGATCATTAGTCCAGGCCTTTGGCTTACTAGTCCAGTAACATAACCACAATGCTACCGTACCGACTCGTTTGCAATGTCACTTGCCATTGAATAGCTTGTTGTTGTTCACTGTCTACACTGTGTATGACTGGCCCTAGTCAGCAAACCACTGTTCATATCAGGAAACCCGAGTGTCCGTACCACTCCAGGCTATACGATCAGTGTGCACTCCTGACCGGCTGTGCATACTGATCCGAGACCAATTTAACTGCAGCCTAAATCATTTCAGTGAAATTAAACAACAGTAACACTGTTTGTCTTTTGTTGGGCAACTCAAACCTCAGTTTACATCAATGCCAAAGGTGCAGCAATAACTGCCCTGTAAAATTAGTATTTGGCTTAGAGTTGAGACTGGGGTTGACAGCGAGACTGGAGCAGACACTGGGACTGGCAATTGAGTCAGACTGGGATTGGGGACTGCGGCCAGGAAGGAGCATTTTCTGTTGTTATTTAGGATTTTTTTGTTGCTGCTGTGTCTGACTTTGATCGGAGTTCAGTCCCATTGTTTTGTAAGGTGACCCCATTGGCCCAGTGTTGCTGGGCTCACCGCCCTAGTGCAAGAGTTCTTGCTACAAACGGTGGTATCATCGATCCAGCATGTGCCGGACAGCGACCTCAATTTGCTGTTCATTCTTTCCCTGTTTCATGTCCTTCCTGTGTCTCACCTGCGCCTGCCTGTTGCTGCCTTTCCCCACTGTCCTGATGACTAGATACCGCTGGGGCTGTGCAGGAGGGTGCAGACTCTCGGCACTTTCCTGTGAAGCGTCTTCGTTCATTCCTTATTTGACTGCGGTTACTGGGAATTGGTAGGGGACAGGCTGGAGCCCAGACACAGCTTCACCATCAGGCAATGGCGAGCCATCAGAGATCAACTGTTCCATCACTGGATCCACTCGGGCCTGTGCAGTCACATGGTCCATAATGCTGCCCCTAACTGGAAGACAACTAGCACTGATGGAACTGGACACCAGCAATGAGCCAGCGCCTTCAGGAGAAGGGAGGAACATAGCGAAAAAAGTTCATGGGGAATCATTTGTGCACAGCCCTGTTAATGTCTTCATTGTTTTTCACTGCTTGTCTAGAACCAATACTCCAACTGCAGCCTTGCCACTTCTGCTGTTTCATCGCTAATTTGAACTTTTTCTATATTGATGTCTGTTCAAGCAATTTGCACTGTTTTAAGCAAATCCGCTTGTAGTCTGTGTAAAGGATGCTGTGCACTACCTCTTCCCCAGTCAGACTGATTTGGGAATGCTTACAAATTTACAGCCATCGGATCTCATACTTTCATGTAAGGTTTTTATTAAAAAGAAAGACAAACTTGCATTTCTCTAGCGCCTTTCATGACCACCGGACATCCCAAAGTGCTTTACAGCCAATGAAGTACTTTTGAAGTGTACTTACTGTTGTAATAAAGAGGAGGTATTAGAAAAGCTGGCTGTACTTAAAGTAGCTAAGTCACCAGGAGCGGATGGGATGCATCCTAGGATGCTGAGGAAATTGCGGAGGTACTGGCCATAGTATTCCAATCCTCCTTAGATACGGGGGTGGTGCCAGAGGACTGGAGAATTGCAAATGGTACACTATCGTCAAAAAAGGGTGTAAAGATAAACCCACCAAGTACAGGCCAGTCAGTTTGACCTCGGTAGTGGGAAAGCTTTTAGAAATAGTAATCAGGGACAAAATTAATAGTCACTTGGACAAGTATGGATTAATTAAGGAAAGCCAGCACGGATTTGTTAAAGGCAAATCGGGTTTAACCAACTTGATCGAGTTCTTTGATGAGGTAACAGAGAGGGTGATGAGGGTAATGCGGTTGACGTAGTGTACATGGATTTCCAAAAGGCATTCGACAAAGTGCCACATAATAGGCTTGCAGCAAAGTTGAAGCCCATGGAATAAAAAGGACAGCGGCAGCATGGATATGGAATTGGCTAAGTGACAGGAAACAGAGAGTAGTGGTGAACGGTTGTTTTTCGGACTGGAGGAAGGTATACAGTGGTGTTCCCCAGGGGTCGGTACTAGGACCACTGCTTTTCTTGATATATATTAATGACTTGGACGTGGGTGTACAGGGCACAATTTCAAAATTTGCAAATGAGGCAAAACTTGGAAGTATAGTGAACAGTGAGGAGGAGGATGATAGACTTCAAGAGGACATAGACAGGCTGGTGAAATGGGTGGACACGTGGCAGATGAAATTTAACACAGAAAAGTGTGAAGTGATACATTTAGTGATACATTTTGGTTGAAAGAATGAGGAGAGGATGTATAAACTAAATGGTATAATCCTGAAGGAGGTGCACGAACAGAGACACCTGGGGGTATGTGTGCATAAATCGTTGAAGGTGGCAGGGCAGGTTGAGAAAGCAGTTAAGGCTTACGGGAACCTAGGCTTCATGAATAGAGGTATAGAGTACAAAGTGTGGAAATTATGATGAACCTGTGTAAAACATTGGTTTGGCCTCAACTGGAGTATTGTGTCCAATTCTGGGCATCACACTTTTTAGGAAGGATGTGAAGGCCTTGGAGAGGGTGCAAAAAAGATAATTCCAGAGATGAGGGACTTCAGTTACGTTCATAGACTGGAGAAGCTGGGGTTGTTCTCCTTGGAGCAGAGAAGATTGAAAGGAGATTTGTTAGAGGTACAGTAATCTCTGGTATCCGGCACCGACGGGACCAGGATGGTGCCGGTTGATTAAAAATTCCGGATAACGGAGAGGATTAACTACCGAGGCTATTTTTAACAAACAAAAATAAAAAAAATCAAGAAATGTGCAGTATACAGTAATTGGGTACGCCCGGCAGCGCGGGAGAGTCAGACTCCTGTTATTGAGGTGTTCCGACTTCCGACAGCGCCAAGAAGCCGAGTAGTGGCAGTTTGGAGAACTACCCCCACTGACTAACTCGGCCACCGCGGGAGACTCGGACTCGGCAACATTGCCGGTTATTGAGGTGTTGTTTTCGGAGTATGAATTTTGCCGATTAATAGAGAATTCCGGATATTTAGGTGCCGTTTAAACAAGAGTTTCCTGTATTCAAAATCATGAGGGGTCTGGACAGAGTAGATAGAGAGAAACTGGTCCCATTGGCAGAGGGGTCGAGAACCAGAGGACACAGATTTAAGGTAATTGGCAAAAGAACCAAAGGCGACGTAAGAAAAAACTTTTTTACGCAGCGAGTGGTTAGGATCTGGAATGCACTGCCTGAAAGGGTGGTGGAGGCAGACTCAATCACGGCTTTCAAAAGGGAGTTGGATAAGTACCTGAAGGAAAGACATTTGCAGGGATACAGGGAAAGGGCGGGGGAGTGGGACTAGCTGAAGTGCTCTTGCAGAGAGCCGGGATGGGCCGAATGGCGGCATTCCATGCTGTAACCATTCTATGATTATAATGTAGGAAACACGGCAGCCAATTTTACGCACAGCAAGGTTCCACAAACAGCAACGTGATAATGACCAGATAATCTGTTTTGGTGATGTTGGTTGAGGGATAAATATTGTCCAGGACACCAGGGATAACTCCCCTACTGTTCTTCGAAATACTGCCATGGGATCTTTTACATCCACCTGAGAGAGCAGACGTTTAACGTCTCATTTGAAAGACGGCACCTCCGACAGTGCAGCACTCCCTCAGCACTGCGCTGGAGTGTTAGCTTAGATTATTGTGCTTAAGTCTCTTGAACCCACAACCTTCTGACTTAGACGTGGTTGTTGCCACTAAGCCACAGCTGCCACTGTTATCTTGTGGATAACATTACCCTCTCTTTACAGTTGGCCCTCCACGTGCCATAACACCCTGGTCTGAGAATAATTGTTGCATCGGTTACTTGCCCCTAGTTGTCCACAAATGCCAGTCTGAAACCATCGAGCCCATTATGTGACACCAGCCTGGGACTTGACTGTTGTTCTGAATCGTTCTCTCTGAAGAAGTGCCTGAACGGCAATCTTCACTGGCTCTAGTCAAATGCGGTTATGAGTAGGAACTTGAGCACGCTGATCATGTACACACTCTTGTCCTGCCACTCTGGTTTATAAGTTGATGCCCATCTTAATATGGGTTATTGTGACCTAAAATATGGCATGAGACTTGTGCACTGGTAGTGTTAATTTTTGCCAGTGACATGTGACTTGTACAATCATTTTGATGTAAATGCTAAGTTATACAGTATTTAAGATCTACTGCACTTTGACAATTCTTAACTGAACTGTATGTGAGCTTTGGCCACTGTAAGAAGCACCTCTGATGATGGTAAATTGTGTCCATGTGATGTACGGAAGTGTTCAGTCTCGGAGGAAGTGCCAGTTTGATATGGTGTGAAATTGGGTTTCATTCTGACACCTCTAGAAATGGAAGCGCTAGAGCTAGATTAGCAAGATAGACTTGGTCACATCCTCCCCTTGCCTTCGTACTCTCTTCCTCATTTGTCCAGCCTCTTGGTTCTAATCTTTACTCCTGTGCAGGGCCTGTAGCCTCTCCCGACTTCTCTCTCTGCTGTTGATATCAAAGTCTCACTTTTGTTTTCCAATAAGGGACGCAAATGGCTGAATTCTTTCCTAAGGAGCAAAGAGGAAGTGCAGTAGTTGGTGGCCATGGGTCGCTTACATATTCAAAACATAGAATGGAACTTTGCAGAAGTAGTACAATAAACTGGTTCCGAGGGTAGTGATGAGTGGCACCTTGTCAGCGTATTAGGAATATAGGACCAAGCGGAGGCCATTCAGCCTCTCGAGCTTGTTCTGCCATTCTATTACATCATGCTGATCTGTACAACTCCATTTACCTGCCTTTGCTCCATATCCCTTGATACCTTTACCTAAAAAAAAATCTTTCGATCTCCATCTTGAAAATTTCAATTGACTCGGCACCCGCAGCCGTTTAGGGGAGAAGTAGATGTGTATATAAGTTTTTTACATTTTTCTTTTCTCCGTGTCACACTCCATTCTCTGTGGGGAGGGGCTTTGGTGCCGTTACGATCGAGTCATCAGCGTTTGTGACCCTGAAATTCAATTCAAGTCAATGACTGCATGGTGTGTACTAGAACAGTTGCTGCCAATATCTGAAATTTCAAAGGAAGATTTGGAAGGAAAATGTAAAACTCCCTGAAGGGATTTGCTCTCTCAGTATCTGGACTGTTGGGGTTTAGCGAGTATACGTGCTGCAGACAGCAGACTTGTACCGGGAGTATTACTGGACCTGGGTGCCCTTGTGCACCAGTCGCTGAAGGTAAGCAGGCAGGTGCAGCAGGCGGTTAAGAAGGCAAATGGTATGTTGGCCTTCGTAGCGAGAGGATTCGAGTACAGGAACAAGGATGTCTTGCTGCAGTTGTACAGGGCCTTGGTGAGACCACATCTTGAGTATTGTGTGCAGTTTTGGTCGCCTTATCTGAGGAAGGATGTTCTTGCCATGGAGGGAGTGCAGCGAAGATTCACCAGCCTGATACCTGGGATGGCAGGAATGACGTATGAGGCGAGATTGGGTCGATTGGGCTTATATTCGCTAGAGTTTAGAAGAATGAGAGAAGATCTCATTGAAACTTATAAAATTCTAACAGGACTAGACAGACTAGATGCAGGAAGGATGTTCCCGATGATCAGGGAGTCCAGAACCAGGGGTCACAGTCTAAGGATAAGGGGTAAGCCATTTAGGACTGAGATGAGGAGGAATTTCTTCACCCAGAGAGTGGTGAACCTGTGGAATTCTCTACCACACAAGGCAGTTGAGGCCAATTCATTAAATATATTCAAGAAGGAGTTAGATATATTTCTTAAGGCTAAAGGGATCAAGGGATATGGGGCGAAAGCAGGGACAGGGTACTGAATGTGGATGATCAGCCATGATCTTATTAAATGGCGGAGCAGGCTCGAGGGGTCGAATGGCCTACTCCTGCTCCTATCTTCTATGGACGCTTTTTTAAATTCTTGATTTTTCTCAACTCTCATTGCAGTTGTCCTGTTTTACAATTATGGGTGGCTCTACTGAAAAAGCAACATCCACTGAAGCTGTGAGGACTATCACCCCATTCACTGGTTTTTCCACTGTTCCATGATGGCACGTTGTAAATATAATAACGTGGACATCCATGCATGCACACAGTTTTAAACCTGAGTACACTGAAAGATAGGTTTTTGGATCAGCAGAGTTTTATTTTAAGAGCAAGATAGATTGTAGGGTGGAGGAGCTGGCAGAGGGAACACAGCATTGGTGTAGCAGAAGCGGCAGCGATTTGATCGGCAATTCCATCTGTCAGTTTGTACTAGTGTCAAACTTTACTTCGGCCAAGAATGGCCCTTTTAGCTGGTTCTTGCTGATTTGGGTGCTGGTTCAGCCGAAGGTTTTGGGCGGTTTATCATGGCAGCGCGTGGAACATGAAGGAAAGCGCCACTGAGAGAGCTGGTCAACTTCCTGCGCGTGTACGACATCTCAAGTTAGAGAAGGCAGGCGAGTTGATGGGTGTACCAGTGGTCACCATGGTCTTCTGGAGCTTGCGGGCCGGAGAGGAATTTCCCAACGTTTTCCCCAAACTGGCCAACGTTTTTTCTTTTTTGGCTTGTCCTAGGAGAGGGGGTGGGGTGGAGTTTAATGGCATGAGCGGGTTGCGACATGCCAAGTGGGTTACACACTTCATCGGCCAGCTCGGCCCTTCCTTCGTCATATGTTCTTAATTTAACACAACTGATGTAACAAAAGGTGTCTTGAGCAGTAGCCAATTAAAAAAAAAAATCATGTTGAGCCGAGACTGTGCTCAATAAAGGTCTCTATAGACAAAGCATTAGGATTTTCTCAAAATTAATCAGCAGTAACCACATTTTATCTCTAGCTGAGCTCAGTTGCCATTTCGGTGTGAATATTGTGTGTCTCAGTAATGCACTGACACACATGTACAGTGCAGAGGAGTTGTAGCTTGACAGTAATGGTTATTGTCTTTAACTTGCCCCTATGGGCAGGGGAGAAATTGGGGTGTTTGAATGAATCCCTCCCTAGATTTGTTTGGGATTATCTGAAGAGGAGGAGGAACCAGCCCAGTGTTTTTGGTCATTTGTCCTCCGCGTGTGTCCCAGCCATAATTACTGGCCATTCTTAACGTGCCCTGCGACGATGGCGGTGGGCTGTCTTCCAGCAATTTGTTCACGGGTTCAGTTACAGCTGTTCTCTTGGTGCAGCACTCAAGTCGATGAAACCACAAAGCTGCACAACACCTCCTGCTGCCTGGGTTCAGCAGCCAGGTCACTGGAAGCACAAACCCCAGTCCAGACTAACAGCATTGCTCACTTCATTTCACGTAGCTTTTCTTTATCCCCTTCTGTTCATCCTTCCCTTTTCTCCCTCATCGCATTCTTCTTTTTGTTTCCATGTTTATTTTTTCTCATTTCTGTCTCCATTTTTCTCCTCTCTGCAATGAGGTTGTAACTTCTATGTTGACAATTATGAAAGCTAATGCGAGTTGCATTTTTAAGGATACACTAAAGAGGGAAGTGCAGTCCAGCGTAGGTCAGTGCAGTTCAGTGTAGGTCAGTGCAGTGCAGTCCAGTGCCGGTCGGCGCAGTTGCTGCAGTTGAAGAAGCAGCCAGGTGTTAATTACTGAGGTTCTTTAAATAACTTGTTACTGGAGCCTTTAATGGGAACAGGTGCATTTCAACAGTGTGGGACACGTGAATTAATGATACGTCTCTTCAAGAATTGCATTAGTGCACTATAATAGTCCTCCCAATATTACCATCCAGTCCAATGATTGACTTGTTCTTTCTATATTATATGGCAATATTTGAGGCATAATTGGCTAAGCCTTTTCTCCTTGTTGCACTACCCAGCTGTTTAAAGTGCCAGTGAACGAATTATTGCATGTACCAGTTGATCATCAACTTGCTCACTGGCACTTAAACAGTGGAGCAAAGCACCCTGAAGGAAAGGCCAAGCAGGAAAAGATTTTTCAACTACGTTGTGAGTAGAGTAGCAGCAAGTCCTGTCCTTTGGAAGCCATGAGTGTGCAGAGTTATAATCAGGGTTGTGTTATGGGGCGGCGTGTTCTGCTGACATAAATGACTTGGACTCAAACTTGCTGATTAACCCCAAACTGGGAGAGGCAGTGGAATCTGAAGAAGCGGATCAGAAATTACAGAATGAGTCTTCATATCAAGGGGGTTCGAGTATAGGAATAGGGATACCTTACTACAGCTGTACAAGGTGCTGGTGAGACCGCATCTGGAGTATTGTGTACAGTTTTGGTCGCCCCATCTGCGGAAGGATGTTCTTGCCATGGAAAGAGTGCAGAGGCGATTCACCAGGCTGATACCTGGAATGGCGGGAATGACCTACGAGGAGAGATTGAATAGTTTGGGCTTGTACTCACTGGAGTTTAGAAGATTGAGAGGGGATCTCATCGAAACATATAAAATTATGGCAGGCCTGGACAGGCTGAATTCAGAGAGAATGTTTCCAATGGCAGGGGAGCACAGAACCAGGGGCCACAGTCTAAAAATAGCGGGCAAATCATTTAAAACAGAGATGAGGAAGAATTTCTTCACTCAAAGAGTGGTGAGCCTGTGGAATTCCCTGCCACAGAGGGCTGTGAAGGCTAATTCAATAAATATTTTCAAGAGAGAATTGGATATATTTCTGAAGGCTAAGGGGATTAAGGGTTACGGAGAAAAGGCGGGGACGGGGTACTGAACTGGTAAGATCAGCTATGATCTCAGACGAAGATCAGCCATGATCTCATTGAATGGCGGAGCAGGCTCGAAGGGCCGAATGGCCTACTCCTGTTCCTATCTCTATGTTTCTATGAGTCGGACAAAATAAAGCCGTGGGCCAGACAATGGCAGATGAAATTTAATGCAGTCAAGTGCAAAGTACTTCATAGAAGGGGAAAATAAGTGGCAGACCTGCTCCATGAATGGTGTTGCAATAGCTAAGGACAAAGCTAAAAGAGACCGAGTCTCAGTAAACCTCAACAATAGACATGTCGAACCAACATCGAGCAGCACTCAACAAATCGAACATTAAACACCAAACCAAAATAGCAGAGTGCAAGGCAGAGGAAGTTGTGATGAAATTGTGTCGTGCTCTGATGGGACTGCACCTCGAGTACTGCGTCCAGTTCTAGGCACTGAGCGACAAGGGAGGCTTTCAAGTACTGCAGAGTAGAACCACCAGGCTGATTCCTAACGTCCGGGTCTGAGCAATGAGAAAAGACTGGAGAAACTTGGGCCTTCCCAGCCTGGAGACGAAGTGGCTGTGAAGTGAGCTTGAAGCTATACAGGATCATTATGGGAAAGGTAAATCTCGAAAATCACTTTAAATTAGGTTGTGAGAGTAGGACAAAGTGTGGCAGGTTCAGACTAGTAACACGTGGGACAGACTCCTGGATAGAATAGTGAAGGTCAAAACTGAGACCATTTAAGAAACAATTAGCTGCTGCATGACAGGGGGGAACTGTAGAGTGTTTCTAGATGTATGAATTAAGATGGGCCGACTGCCTTTGCTCATCTCCAAGTATTTTATGACCCACTGCTTTCACCATACAACAATAACTTGCATTTATATAGTGCCTTTAACATGGTAAAATATCCCAAGGTGCTTCACGGGACGGTTATCAGACAAAAATTTGACACCGAGTCTCAAGAAGATATTAGGACAGGTGACCAGCAGCTTGGTTAAAGAGGTAGGTTTTAAGGAGCATCTTAAAGAAGGAAAAAGAGGCGGAGCGGTTTAGGGAGGGAATTCAAACGATGAAGCCTAGGCAGGGAAGGCACATTGCACAGGATTACACCGGATATACGGCACAGCAACAGGCCATTCGGCCCAACCAGTCCATGCCGGCGTTTATGCTCCACTCGAGCCTCCTCCCGTCTTTCCTCATCTAACTCTATCAGCGTAACCCCCTATTCCCTTCTCCCTCATATGCTTGTCCAGCCTCCCCTTAAATACATCTATACTATTCGCTTTAACCACTCCCTGTGGTAGCGAGTTCCACATTCTCACCACTCTGGGTAAAGAAGTTTCTCCTGAATTCCCTGTTGGATTTCTTGGTGACTATCCTATATTGATGGCCCCTAGTTATGCTCTTCCCCACAAGTGGAAACATTCTCTCTCTACCACTTTATCAAAATCTTTCATAATTTTAAAGACCTCTATTAGGTCACCCCTCAGCCTTCTTTCAAGAGAAAAGAGACCCAGCCTATTCATTCTTTCCTGCTATGTATACCCTCGCATTTCTGGTATCATCCCTGGGTTGCTCAAGCGGATAGAATTAGAAGATCGCAGAGTTCTTGGTGGGTTGGAGGGCTGGAGGAGGGTACAGAGATTGGGAGGAGCAAGGCCATGGAGGGATTTGACAGGAAGTAGGCCAATCATGGGCCATGGCTGCACACTCAGTAGTGTTTGACTCTGTGTGATGTCAGCCGAGGCTTGGATTAGGTTGGCTGCAGTGGGTTTACTATTTAAAATACTGGACACAGGTAAGTGCGAGGCGGCAGCGGGTGAAAATATTTTTTGTGGAATGGACATTTCTTTACCAAGCAACCATAGTGGCAGAGGAACCGCTCTGTCTCTGGAATTGAATGCTTGCACAGCTCTAGCCCAGGGATAGAGCGGTTTCTCTGCTGCTATGGATGCTGGGGTAAAGAACTCCAAGTGCTCATGGAGAAGCCTCTGGCTCGGTGACATCACCCACAGAGAGTTGCAAACTCATGGTGCGCAGTCAGGAGGCGGCTTAAAAGTTGACAATCGAGGGCGATCCTGGCAATCTGGAGGCGAGGGGAGCTCCGTAATCCGGGGGTTTGGTTGGTGAGGGGGGGGTCCATGGAGGGATTTGACAGGAAGTAGGCCAATCATAGGCCACTGCTTCACACTCCGAGCTTAGGGCCTAGGTGGCTGAAGGTGTGGGGCAAAGGAATTGGGGGATGCATGAGGCCAGAATTGTAGGAGGTCATGGTTCTCGGAGTCCCTTATATTCTAAATCATTACACTGCAGTGATGATGGAAGTCTATCATCATAAAATTACAACCGATTGATCCAACTCTTCACTTGTAAAAGTCAGCAAATGCCGAAGCTTCGTTTCTCCCTTCCACTCTTTTTCTCTTCACGTGTTCCAACCACTTGAGCTTAGAATTAACAGTGTACACCACCAAACAGTAATGCGGAGGTTGGGGATGGCATTAAACGGGAAATTAGAGACGCGTGCAATAAGGGCACAGCAGTTATCATGGGTGACTTTAATCTACATCTAGATTGGGCTAAACAAATTAGGAACAATACTGTGGCGGAGGAATTCCTAGAGTGTATACGGGATGGTTTCTTGGACCAATATGTCGAGGAACCAACTAGAGATCAGGCCATCTTAGACTGGGTATTATGTAATGAGAAAGGATTAATTAGCAATCTTGTTGTGCGAGCCCCCTTGGGGAGGAGCGATCATAATATGATAGAATTCTTCATTAAGATGGAGAGTGACGTAGTTGACTCAGAGACTAGGGTCCTGAATTTAAAGGAAACTACGATGGTATGAGGCGCAAGTTGGCTAGGATGGATTGGGGAAAGTTACTTAAAAGGTTGACGGTGGATAGGCAATGGCAAACATTTAAAGATCGCATGGATGAACTACACAATTTGTTCATCCGTGTCTGGCATAAAAATAAAACAAAAAAGGTGGCTCAACTGTGGCTAACAAAGAAAATTAGGGATAGCATAAGATCCAAGGAGAGGACATATAAATTGGCCAGAAAAAGCAGCAAACCTGAGGATTGGGAGCAGTTTAGGATTCAGCAAAGGAGGACAAAGGGATTAATTAAGAGGGGGAAAATAGAATGAGAGTAAGCTTGCAGGGAACATAAAAACTGACTGTAAAAGCTTCTATAGATATGTGAAGAGAAAAAGATTGGTGAAGTCAAGCATAGGTCCCTTGCAGTCAGAATCAGGGGAATTTATAATGGGGAGCAAAGAAATGGCAGACCAATTAAATACATACTTTGGTTCTGTCTTCACAAAGGAGGACACAAATAACCTCCCAGAGATGTCGGGGAACATAGGGTCTAATTCAATTCAATTTTATTTGTCATATATGCAGCAAACGTGCGTACTGCACAATGAAATGTTGATTTTTATTGAGAGGGAGGAACTGAATGAAATCAGTATTTGTAGGGAAATGGTGCTAGGGAAATTGACGGGATTGAAGGCCGATAAATCCCCAGGGCCTGATAATCTACATCCTAGAGTACTTAAGGAAGTGGCCCTAGAAATAGTAGATGCGTTGCTGTTCATCTTCCAAAATTCTGTAGACTCTAGAACAGTTCCCTTGAATTGGTGGGTAACTAATGTAACCCCACTATTTAACAAAGGTGGCAGAGAGGAAACAGGGAATTACAGACCAGTAAATCCTGCTCGACTAACCTACTAGAATTTTTTGAGGATGTAACTGGTAGAATAGATAAGGGAGAACCAGTGGATGTGCTGTATTTGGACTTTCAGAAGGCTTTCGATAAGGTCCCGCATAAGAGATTAGCGTGCAAAGTTAAAGCACATGGGACTAGGGGTAAGGTACTGACTTGGATAGAGAACTGGTTGGCAGACAGGAAGCAAACAGTTGGAATAAACGGGTCATTTTCCGAGTGGCAGGCAGTGACTAGTGGGGCACTGCAGGGATCGGTGCTAGGACCCCAGCTATTCACAATATATATTAATGATCTAGACGAGGGAACTAGGTGTAATATCTCCAAGTTTGCAGACGACACAAAGCTGGGTGGGCGTGTGTGCTGTGAGGAGGATTCTGAGAAACTCCAGTATGATTTGGACAGGTTGGGTGATTGGGCAGATGCATGGCAGATGCAGTATAACGTGGATAAATGCGAGGTTATCCACTTTGGTGGCAAAAACAGGAAGGCAGATTATTATTTGAACGGCAATAGATTGGGAGAAGGGGAAGTGCAACGAGACCTGGGTGTCCTTGTGCATCAGTCGCTGAAGGTAAGCATGCAAGTGCAGCAGGCGGTTAAGAAGGCAAATGGTATGTTGGCCTTTGTAGCGAGAGGATTCGCGTACAGGAGCAAGGATGTCTTGCTGCAGTTGTACAGGGCCTTGGTGAGACCACACCTTGAGTATTGTGTGCAGTTTTGGTCGCCTTATCTGAGGAAGGATGTTCTTGCCATGGAGGAAGTGCAGCGAAGATTCACCAGACTGATACCTGGGATGGCAGGAATGATGTATGAAGATAGATTAGGTCGATTGTGCTTATATTTGCTAGAGTTTAGAAGAATGAGAGGGGATCGCATTGAAACTTATAAAATTCTAACAGGACTAGACAGACTAGATGCAGGAAGGATGTTCCCGATGGCGGGGGAGTCCATAACCAGGAGTCACAATCTAAGGATAAGGGGTAAGCCATTTAGGACTGAGATGAGGTGGAATTTCTTCACCCAGAGAGTAGTGAACCTGTGGAATTCTCTACCACAGAAGGCAGTTGAGGCCAATTCATTAAATATATTCAAGAAGGAGTTAGATATATTTCTTAAGGCTAAAGGGATCAAGGGATATGGGGAGAAAGCAGGGACAGGGTACTGAATTTGGGTGATCAGCCATGATCTCATTAAATGGCGGAGCAGGCTCGAGGGGCCGAATGGCTTACTCCTGCCCCTATCTTCTATGTTTCTACCTACAAGATGCAGTGCAGCAACTTGCCAAGGCTTCTTCGACAGCCCCTCCCAAACCCGCAACCTCTACCACCTAGAAGGACAAGGGCAGCGGGTGCATGGGAACACCACCACCTCCAAGTTCTCCTCCAAGTCAGAGACCAACCGGACTTGGAAATATATCGCTGTCCCTTCATCGTCACTAGGTCAAAATCCTGGACCTCCCTAACAGCACTGTGGGAGTAACTTCACCACACGGACTGCAGTGGTTCAAGAAGGCAGCTCACCACCACCTTCTCAAGGGCAACTGGGGATGGGCAGTAAATGCTGGCTTTGCCAGCGACGCCCACATTCCGTGAATGAATTTTTAAAAACATTTCCCAAAATACCAATACTTTTACTTTTTAAGCAGTCCCTCGGAACCGAGGATGACTTGCTTCCACACTAAAAGTGAGTTCTCAGGTGACTGGATCCAATGTGGGACCCTACAGTCTCTGTCACAGGTGGGGCAGACGGTGGTTGAAGGGGCGGGTGGGTGGGGTGCTTGGGTTGACGTGCGCTCCTTCTACTGTTTGCGCTTGGCTTCTGCTTGCTGCCAGCAAAGAGACTCGAGGTGTTTGGCGCATTCCCGGATGCTTCTCCTCCACTTTGAGCGGTCTTGGGCCAGGGATTCCCAGGTGTCGGTGGGGATGTTGCACTTTTTCAAGGCGGCTTTGAGGGTATCCTTGAAGCGTTTGCTCTGCCCACCTGGGGCTCTCTTGCCGTGTTGGAGCTCCGAGTAGAGCGCTTGTTTTGGGAGTCTCGTATCGAGCATGCGGACAATGTGACCCGTCCATCGGAGCTGATCGAGTGTGGTCAAAGCTTCGATGCTGGGGATGTTGGCCTGAGCAAGAACACTGACGTTGGTGCACCTCTCCTGCCAATGAATTTGCAGGATCTTGCAGAGGCAGCGTTGGTGGTACCTCTCCAGTGCTTTGAGGTGCCTGCTGTACATGGTCCATGTCTCTGAAGCATACAGGAGGGCGGGTATCACTACTGCTCTGTAGATCATGAGCTTGGTGCCGGGTTTGAGGTCCTGGTCTTCAAACACTCTCTTCCTCAGGCAACCGAAGGCTGCACTGGCTAGGGTTGCGAAGGGGTGGAAAGTTTCCGGAAATTTTCCACGGGAAGTTTAGCTTGGGAATTTTGCCCAAAAAAGCACATGCTAGCATAATTTTTTTTTTTTTTTTGTATTTTTCATTTTTTTTCCCCACAGGTCCTCTCTTAAAATTACTAACAGAGATGGAATCTTAATTATTAAGGAATTTCTTAATCAATATATGTTTATCTTCTTACTTGGCTTGTTTTAATAATTACAAGTTTTGTGTGTGATTGTGCAAACAAATATGTCCTGATTGGTTGGATGAGTGGATGAGCGATTAGCTCCCTCTATTGGTGATGTAGCGTCGTGCGTGCACAGGTCATGCTTCCATCACATGGAGCATCAGGAAAAATTTACTCACCCTGTTGCAATCGTGCTGATCGACCGCAGTTCGACACAGAGATGAATGCCCTTTATTTCTCTGCATAGAACAATGCAACATTTACTGTCGGATGTGTGGAAGCATTTTACCCCAGGCATTAAAGATGGAAAGACTGTGTACATGTGCAAACACTGTACAAAGCCATATGTAAAGAATGCCACAAAGATGCAGCAGCATTTATCCAAATGCAACAACTTCACTCGAAGCTCACAGCAGTCAGCCCAGAGTTCCTCTGCTTCCATTCAAGAAGATGCTGGTTCACATTCAGCATCAGGCTCCT
This sequence comes from Somniosus microcephalus, assembly GCF_052327205.1. Lineage (NCBI taxonomy): Eukaryota > Metazoa > Chordata > Chondrichthyes > Squaliformes > Somniosidae > Somniosus > Somniosus microcephalus. Next base: position 6,861,038 of record NC_141018.1, read on the forward strand.
TATCAGCAACTCCCGGCCCACTTGGAAGGTTGTTTGATACAGCGGCCTCTGAACGAAACTGGTCACTTTTTGGGAATACGCATACAAAGGTGCGAAACAGGCTGACTAACGAGAGTGGAGAAACTGGTGGCTATCCGGGCGAACCTACAACTTATTGAGCCAGATACAGAAGTGTCCACCACAGCTAGACAGTGACACAGAGGAGGAAATACACACGTCAGAGCCAGAGTCAGAGAATCGGGAGGAGCAATGATGAGTAGAAGACTCAAAGGGACAAAATAAGGACAAATTACAGACTAAATAAGCTGACGCTCTTTTTATTTTATTTTAGATGGGTCTTTCTTGTGGGGGTTCAATAAAGTTCAAAATTATAACCTAAAAGTTTTGAAATACTGTTTTTATTTGTATGGAACAGTATGTCTATTTTGATGACAAAGATAATATAAGCGTCAGAGACAAAAACCATCAGTGTGCAAAAAAACTCAAAATTCCCATAAATTCCTGAAAATTCCCATGGAAAGTTTTCTCTCTCAAAAATTCCCGGAATTTTGCAACCCTATCACTGGCACACTGAAGGCGGTGTTGGACTTCGTCATCGACGTCTGCCCTTGTTGACAGTAGGCGCCCGAGGTATGGAAATAAACACAACAATATTACAACAGTGACTACACTTTAAAAGTACTTCATTGACTGTAAAGAGCTTTGGGATGTCCTGAGGTTGTGAAAAGCGCTAAAAAAATGCAAGTTTTTCTCTTAACTTAAATGAGAGAAGCTTTGTGTGCAAAGAGGCTTGTTTAATTTTTTTAATCATCGAGGGTAACTCAAAATGATGGATAGTAAATTGAATACTTTAGGTACCTGCCTGTCCTTTATGTCCCAGTGCTTTAACCTGCACTAATGTGTCTAACGTGTGTTGGCGTGTTTGGTGCTCCTCAAGGTAAAAGGATCAGTGCTGCTGCATGGAGTGCTTTCCTCCTGCATCAGTGTTGACGTCACATAACCCTAGGTCAGGTAATTCTAGCACAAACCATCCTTCTGGTCTTTCTATGTGATTTCTTTTAAACCTGGCTAAATTCTGAGCAATTTTTCTGGTTGGAACCTTGCCCATTAGAGTCTGGGTTAATATTGTCAAGCTCGTTTAACTTCAAACCCTTACGACCACTAGAGAGTGGAGACTCCTTCAGACGGAAGTGAAAGACCAGTACATTGATGTGTGAGCCTTACTGGACAACTTGACTCCAGGGGCAACAGATACATTCAATTATTTCCTCGTCTTTCATCCACACGTGAATTATCAGCAAGGTTCATCGAATCAGAGAGGTTTATGGCACAGAAGGAGGCCATTCGGCCCATCATGTCTGTGCCAGCCAGAATAAAACTATCCACCCTAATCCCACTTTCCTGCTCTTGGCCCTGTAGGTTACGGCACTTCAAGTGCATATCCAAGTACTATTTAAATGTATGAGGGTTTCTGCCTCTACCACCCTTTCAGGCAGTGAGTTCCAGACCCCCACCACCCTCTGGGTGAAACAAGTTCTCCTCAACTCCCCTCTAATCCTTCTACCAATTACTTTAAATCTATGCCCCCTGGTTATTGACCTCTCTGCCGAGGGAAATAGGTCCTTCCTATCCACTCTATCCAGGCCCCTCATCATTTTATACACCTCAATCAAGTCTCCCCTCAGCCTCCTCTGTTCCATAAAAAAGATTGCTGGATAGATCTCGAGCACGAACCCTGGGTGCTTTTCTCTTCCCTAACCCAGGGTGTTGAGACCAGTAGTAGTGCCCTACTACTGTCCTATATGAGATTAGCCAAGTCAACTTAGAGTGGGGATCAAACCTGGGACTTTTGTGGCCTGTGAGACTCGCTCACCTACTCAATGGCTAAACTCCATCACGGGAGTTTGAACTTGGAATTCTTTTTATTTTTGAAGGCGTGGGAGGAAGGTGAAGAGAAAGTGGAGGAAGCTGTTGGGTCATGTGCAAAGTGAGGGTTGTTATTTGGCAAACCGGTGACATGATTGAAGAGGAAGTACCTGTGGCCAGTTCCTGCGCTCTCTAGGGGCTTTCTGTTGCTCAGGATCCGCTGCACTGAGAAACCCAAGTCACTGACACTTTTATTAGTTGAAAGCTATAGACTGGTGAGTGCTTTCAGCTGTGGACAAATACTGCAGTTTGTATTATTTTACACCAGCCACGCCAATTCTACTAAGCAACGGATTTGCTTCTCGATAACAACCTTTGGTAATGGTGTCGAGTGTGAGGTACAGTGGGAGGGCTGGGCGACCAGGGAAATAGTTTTATCAAGTACAAATGTTCTGTAATTGTAGATTTTTTTAAAGATTACTCTAGACTAAATGTAAACAAATGGCACCAAATGGAGAAGTTTTCTATACTGTTGTATATTCAGTTCTCATTTGATCACAAACACTTTGTCGCTTCTAGTGTACCTCAACTACGTTGCTCCTTTCAGATCACTGTTGGGTAATGAACTTGTGATCTGTTCTCTGCCACTCGCTGGTACGAGGAGCAATCGCAAGAGGTGATGTGGGCAGCGCAGTGTGATATTCCTTCAATGGCTTTTGCTTCATTTCAGTCTGGGTCCTTCCAAATCTCGCACTATTGTACATTCTCTGAGTGCGGCCTGCAATGTTCCTTTAATTATGCGGTGTTTTGTGTGTGTGCACTTGCTTTGAAAGCAGTTGTAATTATTTCAGTGTCGTTTTCTAAATTCTTGCCATTGTGAGCAGAAGTGTATTTTATTATTAAAGAAGTTGTTGCCTGTTTTTCTTCCAGGTGTGTCCAGTTACTGGCATTGACAATAATTCGGTTAACGTTCTGACAAATGTGCAGGATGCTTACTATCCAGCACAGCATGATTAGGCGGATCGGTACTGGACTGGTGCAGTCTGAGCGGGCATAGAGTGCTTGGTTCACTAATAGTTTGATTAATATAGTTCTTTTAGGTAGCAAGCAGTGTTCCCTCCAATTTCCATTTTAGGTGCGCGGTCCCTTTAACTGGCTGTACGGCCCATTCAAAATTTTGTGCATGTGCCGTTTCTTCCATATAAAAGCTGGTGAGCGGCCTGTGCGAGATCTTGACCACTGCGCAGCTTAGCGGGAACGTTGGTAGCATGTAAAGCAGGAAAAGAAATTGCAACAGGGTCTTGCAGTTCTTGGAGTATAGTGGGGTCGTTCTGGGGATGGGTTCCTGCAGGGTGTGTCTTGTAGCGCATGCTGTGCCGATGTGAGCAGTACAGTGTTTGTTTTATGCTTAGTGCAATGTACTACCTCTCTTTAGAGGTGCTCATTGAAGTGCATGTCAACATTGTTAATTGGTGATCAGTTAGACAAGAAGATATGTGAATAGTTTTGTTGGAGTAAATAAGGAGAAACTGTTCCCCAGTGTCAGAAGGGTCTGTAATCAGAGGACACAGATTTAAGATAATTGGCAAAAGAACCTGAGGCGACTTGAGGAAACATTTTTTTACACATGTTTACGATCTGGAATGCACTGCCTGAAAGGGTGGTGGAAGCAGATTCAACAATAACTTTCAAAAGGGAGTTGGATAAGTATTTAAAGGAAAAATGTGCAAGCTCTGGGGAAAGAGCAGGGGGGAGTGGGACTAATTGGAGAGCTCTTTCAAAGAGTCGGCACAGGCCCGATGGGCCGAATGGCCGCCTCGTGCTGTAAGATTCTGTGTTGGAGTGCGCATGAGCTTGCTGACGAGGTTAGTTCCTGGTTTAGTGGTACTGAGTAATGCAGGGCACCCTGCCTGACTTTATTCCAGCTCTGGGACTGCGTCCTGCTATTATCATAATTCCTTTTCTACCACTAGTTGTGGAGGAATAAAAGGATATTCAAGGATCTTTGAGTTTAATTAAAGTTTGGTTCTGCAGTAATTCAGCGGTAATTTTGGGCATCACATCAGTTAATATAAAGAAGCCTCACGAGATGGAAAATTAAATGAACATTTAATGGAACTGAATTATTTTGATGGTCCTATACAGAGCCATCATGTGTCCATACCACAGAAAGCACAGCAGCTGACTGATTTAGAAATAACTATTGTCCTAGTTCATTTTATTGCTAATGTTTTAAACTTAATTTTGCCATTATAAGAAATCTTCGAAGTGAATGTGTATCTTGTCAAAATAATCTACTTTGTGTTTTTGCTCAGGCTAATGTGTTCTTTAACTCGATCGTGTTAAATATGCAACTCATTATATAGTCATATTTTCCACTTTTTTTAGGGAATGGTTGCTAGGCCAGTGAATTGCTGGGGATTAAGGTTAACCACCATCCTGCTTTTACTGATCTATTTTCAGGAATGTTGGTTTTTAGTACTGTTGCAGTCTCTGGTAATGTTATTTTGTATATTGAATCCAGATGCACCCTGTCTTCCACAAGCAAAGGACGTTGATGAAATTGCTAGAAATGTACTGGATGTAGAGGTTGCCCCAGGAACTCTGGTCGGTGAGCGAGCAGCGAGCCATCCGTCTCCCGGACACCCCACGATGATTAACTTCTCCTTGAAGCACTGGGGCACAGAGATCAGGTAAGGCGATCTTGCCTCGCGTTCAAAGGAAAGCTGTCTAACTTCTGAATGCTTTTAAGTTACCAAAGAACTAAGTTTAAAACTGAAGACGTTTAAGAGTCTGAACTCAGACGGAAGTCTGGAATGTTTTCCACTCTGGGTGCTGGATCTGTGGAATGAATTGCCTGCAGCATCCTGTGTAAATGGGTTCAAGGGACAAGTGGATGGATTTCTGAAGCGAGCAGGGATTGGTGATATGGGGAATAGACAAGCAAAGGGGAATTGACTTTTGAAAAAGGAATGGGCTCTTGTGCCCCGCCTTTACCTGTCCTTAACAATCATTGTTACCTCTTCTTTCTGTACTGCATGAGCATGGGCCCAAAATGCTTTGTATTTTAGAATGCCGTGTGGCTTTAAAAATACTCACACTATTCTTTGTTTGTCTTTATTTATCCTAAGACATTAACTTGTGTTTTTTTAACCAGCCTAATAGTTCTGTGCTTAAATGGTAATTGAAAACGTTTACTCCTCAAGACTCTCTCATGTTGTGCATGTTTAGCCAGCCTCTGCAGAGTCTGGTTTATCAATGCTTGACGTATTATACTCTACTCACATTGACAGTTTTAGAACAATACAAAACTACTAGCAGAGCAGCATTCGTATAACACTGCTCGACTTAAAAGGACTGGTAAGAAATGTGAATAAAACCAGCCTATTGGGATATATAGCATCCCTTGTGTTTGGATATATAGTGTCCTTTATATTGGGATAGATAATATCCCTTTGTCTTTTTAAAAAGCCTTCATATTGATTTGGGATCAAAAGCTTAGTGGGGTGCGGAGCCAGACACTGTCTCCTGGCAGCCATTAAAAGGTTTCAAGAAAGCACTTGAACACCATCTTAAACTGGCTGAAGACTAAAATGTAAAAACCTGTCTCGTGATGAAAAGCCTGTTTCCTGTCAGTGGAAGCACTGTCAGTGGGGCAGCGGTGTGTGCTACAGTACTGGTTTGCTTTAGAGTTTATGGGCCATGCCGGTTATGAAATGTGTCCACCTGGAAGAGTCTGATTTGAGGTTGCTAATTTCACTGATGGCCTTCTCGGTTCCCCCCTAAAGAGCCTCTGTTACTGAGGTCCTGAGAGAGGCTGCTGCTCCCACACTGGGGAGATGTCATTTTATGCAACATTTAGGGGCAGGTTAATAACTTGTTCAAGATGAATCTTCTGTTATGTGGCCTTGCTCTAGTTCATAACTTAAATATGACTACTGGGTGGAGCTTCTATTCTTGGGTATTTGGGATATTAGGTTTACATTTTTTTTTTAAACGGACAACTGGCCAATGTTCCCGCTAGTGTTTTTTGATGCGCGGCCGCTTTGACGGGCTGCGCGGCCCAGCCAAATTCCCGTGCATGAGTGGTTTTTCCATTTAAAAGCTGCTGGGTGGCCTGCGCAGGACCTCCAGACTGCTGTGTAATCGCGCAGGCTTAACGGGAACCTTAACGCGGCCTATCTGGTGTAATTGCAAGTAAACACAAAATCCTCCAGTATTTTGCCTTCAAAATATTACTAGAAATCAAATAGTTTAAGTGCTTTGTGGGACCATTGATGAACCAGCACAGTTCTATGCCTGTGGAAAGGCTCAAAGTGTGAGCTAGTGAAATTGTTCAAAATATATTTGTTCTGTCAGTAACCTGTGATCAAAAAAACACACCTGGGTATTTTTAAAAACCCCATGTGGAAAGTCAAACATCTGTGTTTTGTCGTGGGAGAATGAAGTGCCTTCTCCCTCGGTGACACATGACCAGCCTTTCAGCCCCCTTGTGCCGATGCAACCACAGCTCCCAGCACAGTCCCAGCACAGCAGCTGGCAGTTGTAACTCGATGCTAAAAATGTTCATTTTATTTCCTGTAGCCTATCTCTAGAGTGCTCCAGCTCTGCTTCTGGCAATCGTCTACAAGCAATGCACGGGCCCCCCCCCCACCCCGCAATCGTCTACAAGCAATGCACGGGGTCCCCCCCCCCACCCCGCAATCGTCTACAAGCAATGCACGGGGTCCCCCCCCCCCCCCCCCCACCCCGCAATCGTCTACAAGCAATGCACGGGGCCCCCCCCCACCCCGCAATCGTCTACAAGCAATGCACGGGGTCCCCCCCCCCACCCCGCCCCCCAATCCAATTCTGTACACAGTGCTTTTACATTCCGTGTAAAGGAAACTTCATAACTTGCATTTATTTACCGCCTTTCACTAGCTCAGAACGTTCCAAAGTGCTTCACAGCCAACCGATTCCCTTTGTGAAGTGTAGTCACGGTATTGTAGACAAACGCAGCAACCAGGTCGCACAGAGCAAAGTCCCACAAGACCCAAATGAAATAAAGGACCAGTAAATCTGCTTATTTTGGTGGGGTTGGTTGAGGGATGAACACCCCTGCTCTTCTTTGAAAAAGCGTGATGGGATCTTGTACATCCACCTGTTCAGGTGGACAAAGCCTTTAACATCTCATCAGAAAGGCACCTCTGGCAATGTAGTACGCCCTCCGTACTGCACTGGAGTGCCAGCCTACATTATGAGCTTTAAGCCTCGGAGTGGAGCTTGCACTCCGAACCTCCTGACTCGAAGGTGAGCGTGCTGCCAACAGAGCCACGCTGACTTGTACTGTTACAAGATATTGGCACGTTCCCACCTCCGTAACCTCTCCGCCCCGCCTCAGCTCATCTGCTGCTGAAACCCTCATCCATGCCTTTATTATCTCTCGACTTGATTATTCCAACGCACTCCGGGCCGGCCTCTCATCATCCACCCTCCATAAACTTGAGCTCATCCAAAGCTCTGCTGCCCGTGTCCTAACTCACACCCAGTCCCGTTCACCCATCACCCCCTGTGCTCACTGCCCCGTGTCCTAACTCACACCCAGTCCCGTTCACCCATCACCCCCTGTGCTCACTGCCCCGTGTCCTAACTCGCACCAAGTCCCGTTCACCCATCACCCCCTGTGCTCACTGCCCCGTGTCGTAACTCGCACCAAGTCCCGTTCACCCATCACCCCCTGTGCTCACTGCCTCGTGTCGTAACTCGCACCAAGTCCCGTTCACCCATCACCCCCTGTGCTCACTGCCCCGTGTCCTAACTCGCACCAAGTCCCGTTCACCCATCACCCCCTGTGCTCACTGCCCCGTGTCCTAACTCACACCCAGTCCCGTTCACCCATCACCCCCTGTGCTCACTGCCCCGTGTCCTAACTCGCACCAAGTCCCGTTCGCCCATCACCCCTGTGCTCACTGCCCCGTGTCCTAACTCGCACCCAGTCCCGTTCACCCATCACCCCCTGTGCTCACTGCAACGTGTCCTAACTCACACCCAGTCCCGTTCACCCATCACCCCCTGTGCTCACTGCCCCGTGTCGTAACTCGCACCAAGTCCCGTTCACCCATCACCCCTGTGCTCGCTGCCCGTGTCCTAACTCGCGCCAAGTCCCGTTCACCCTGAGCTCGCTGACCTACATTGGCTCCCAGTTAAGCAAAGTCTCGATTTTAAAATTCTCACCCATGTTTTCAAATCACTCCATGGCCTCGGCCCTCCCTATCTCTGCATTCCCCTCCAGTCCTACAACCCTCCGAGATAATTGTGCTCCACTAATTCTGGCCTCTTGATTTTAATCGCTCCACCATTGGTGGTCTTGCCTTCAGCCGCCAAGGCCCTAAGCTCTGGAATTCCCGCCCATAACCTCTCCGCCTCTCTACTTCCCTTTCCTCCTTTAAGACGCTTCTTAAAACCGACCTCTTTCATCTGCCCTTAAGTGGCTCGGTGTCAAAGTTTGTTTGATAAGGTTCCTGTGAAGCATCTTGGGACGTTTTACTACGTTAAAAGCGCTCTATAAATACAAGCTGTTGTTGTTGTTAAGTGTTAGTATTCATGATTCCCCTACAACAGGTATAATTTGGTTTCATACTCTGCAATTCTGAATCTGATGCAGAAATTCAATGTCGAATCTGAAACCAGGAAGAGGAAACAATGAGAACCGGAAAAGTGTCTTCTATACTGAGGATTGGGAGTTGCTGGATCCCAGCCTCAAGGAGCTGGAAGAAGCAGCAGGACATGAAGAAAAGAGAAAATTCTCAACAGAAGCAAATAGAGGTTTGTCACTTCATTTTACCGTTGCAATCAAATTTATTCAGAAAATAAAGCATTACTGTAGGTACAGGTATAATTTCAGAGAGTGATACACTCCTTGGGTAAGACCATATTTGTAATAATCTGCCTGGAGTGGTCTGCTGGTGTTTATCCTACACTTAATGAAATTACTCCAAACTGCCAACTGGGTTATTGCCCATCCCATTCCTGCACCTTCGATGGCTGAACTCTTGATCAGTCTCTTAATACCCGGCGCAAAGTTATCTCGGTTCATGGCCTCTGATCCATTATTAGACCGGCTAAATGCAGGCTTCCTTGTCGGTCTAATGTTTAGCACTAAGCCATACATACCAGAATATTCTGGGTCTGTGTTGAGTGAGTATAGTAATCTGGGATGTAATGTTTGTTATCCACCAGATGGAGCCAAATATTAAGGGTTCACATTCACCAGTATTTAAGGTAATGGGGCATGTATTCAATGTCCTGGTACACCAGTTAATACGGTAATGTGGCATTGCATTATGGGTATGACTCAGAGGTTGATCCTCCATCTTGTGCTCGTGTAATAAGAAATGTGCCTGGCCTCCAGCTTGTAAGAGATATGTTCCTCTGCTACACCGTGTAAATAAACAGTTGGGTTTGTTCCTAATATCTCGCTTCTCTCAGTTTCTGACCTTACCACTCGGATATCACAGTGAATTAGCTTACCTCCGCTGTGGTAGCAATTGGTCGACGACAATTTGTGTCTATGCTTTTGGACCAGTGGCTTGTTGAAAAGTATACATATGTGTATGTCTGCCAGAGATGTGATTGGACTTTGCTGTGATGCCATCAATGGTTAATTAGCCTGTTACATGCATTATGTAGACCTGTGCATGAAGATAGCTGTTGAGGGTATCAGAAGGCTACTGAACCCCCCCACCCCAAGAACTAAATCCCAGCAAACCTTTAGGAGAAATGGGGAGAAAATTGCTGGAAGAGGACAATTGCTAAGCAGAACGTTCATTGAAACGAAACATTAACTGCTGCCTTGCAGCTGCTCCTCCTGGTCGCTTGGCAAAATTATCTCTGGTAGCTTTTATGAATCACCCTTCAAACTGCTTTCTTTCAAAAGGGAAAACAAACCTTCACGGCTTGCATTTGTACTCCAACTCTAATCTTTATGACCTTGGTAAAGAATTCCCCTCCATTACTCCAGAATGCTCTACAATTATGACCAACGTCAAATTTTATCCCACCAGGTCTGTTTGAAGCTCCACTGTCTGAGCTCCTTTAAGACCTCTGGTCCTACTGGTAACACTGCAGTTGTCCTCAAGATATGTGTCCCCAGGCTTAACCCCTGCCCTGCATGTGCCCTTCAATCTCTCTTGCTCCCAGTGCTTCTTTCCTTCTTGGAAATTTGGTTGGTTCATCCTATCCCTAAGAAAGCAGATCCCCTTTTCCCTCCCAACTATCTCACTACTTTCTAAAGTTCTGGAAGTTGGTGCTAACCCTCAAATTATCCATCACCATGTACAAATTCATGCCTAATCCATGATTGTTTTATGGCATAGCCATTCCACCACTACTTCTCCTTCTTAGGCAGTCCCTCGGAACCGAGGATGATTTGCTTCCACATTAAAAATGAGTTCTCAGGTGACTGATGAGTCCAATGCGGGACCTACAGTCTCTGTCACAGGTGGGGCAGACGGTGGTTGAAGGGGTGGGTGGATGGGGTGCTTGGGTTGACGTGCGCTCCTTGCGCTGCCTGCGCTTGGTTTCCGCTTGCTCCCGGCGAAGAGACTCGAGGTGTTCGGCGCCTTCCCGGATGCTTCTCCTCCACTTTGTGCGGTCTTGGGCCAGGGATTCCCAGGTGTCGGTGGGGATGTTGCACTTTTTCAAGGAGGCTTTGAGGGTGTCCTTGAAGCGTTTCCTCTGCCCACCTGGGGCTCTCTTGCCGTGCCGGAGCTCCGAGTAGAGCGCTTGTTTTGGGAGTCTCGTATCGGGCATGTGGACAATGTGACATTGTCCATTCCACTGCCGATACAGTTGCCCACGTACTTTGAATTTCCATGCATGTTATTACTAGTGTCTAACTATGTCTTTCTGCTTCTGCATCACATCTTGCACTTCGAACTTGCTTTTGAAGATTGTGACAAATCATTTGGCATTACCTTGGGCATCGCTGAAGCCTTGGACAAGGTTGACATCATATATTTTTGAACAAATTGCCATCATATGGTATCCCACCACAGCTATGTTCACGGCTATCTGATTTCCTGTCAAATCACTCCATCTGTGCTGCTGGTTCATAACTCTTGTTCTTTTTCCATTAGCTCATGTGCGCCACAGGGTTTTGTGCTCCCTCACCCTGTTCTTTCTTCACATCAATTACTTTCACGCATCTTTCAACCCTAATCACGCTTTTGCCGATAAATGTTAAACAAAGCTCTGTTTCTGACCAGTGAGTTTCAACCTGTTTCATGTGACTAAAACGAAGCTTTTGCCCTGCCAAATAGCGACAGTTTCTTGTGACATTTTTATGATTAAATACAAGGTAGTGCGATTTAAATATTGGTCTTGTTAAACTGTATTCGACAGAGTCATTTATCTGTCAGGGAAGTGGTGAATATACATAACTGCCGAGAGATATCCACAGCATCACTGAACATGCTCAGCCTCTGTTGGTGCCAATGCCTATGTTCAGAAACAATTTAGATCAAAATGTGCTTGCAGCCCTTCCTTGAAATGTTCATGCACGTGAAACCGCAGACTGGATAAAGTAGGCAAATGCATTACACACTCAAGGGGGGTTCGTCCTAAGGGAAGTTCAAAATGTACATTGGTCAAAAGCAAATCGAGTATCTGATGGCTGGGAGACGGCTGTTCACAACTTGTCTACTTAAGTGTTAGAAATGGTTAATATCTTAAATGCCTGATCATTGAGAAGAATTTGTTTAATCATCAATTGATCCAATATCAAAGTAAACCATGACCTATGATTCCTGTATAACAACAGAAAATGCTGGAAAAACTCAGCAGGTCAGGCAACATCCGTAGAGAGAAATTTGAGTTGACGTTTCGGGTTGGACCCTTCTTCAAAACTGGAAAGAAAAGAAACTAGATCGGAGGCAGGGCTGCGATCGGACAAAAGAATAAAAGAAACAAAAGAAGTAAAAGAGATTAGAAGCTAGACGAGATGGTAATAGGCTGGGATTAGGTGTAAAGTGTACTGGCAGGGCAAAAGATAGCTGCCAGGTGTGAGAGAGAAACAAAAGGAAAGGGGGGGGGGGAAAGGAGTGGAACAATTACAAGAGAAAATGAAATGGGGGCCGAGCTTATGATCTGAAATTGTTGAACTCGCTTTCCCCCATTTCCCTGCTTTGCACTGCCTATAGACAAAACAACCGCAAAGGGCTCCATATTCCGTGCAATGCTCAATCCGAGAGACCGGAAAGCTACTGAAAAGACCCTGAGATTTTGGGCTGTTTTTTATTTTGAAACATTTTATGTAAACCGAGCATGCTATTACTAGTTTCTAGCTGTTTTTCTGCTCCTGCGTCACATCTTGTAATAAATCTGGCTAGTTTTAGCCTGAACGTATAATGTGATATTTACTACCGCTCGGAGTAGGCAGGGAAATGTAGTGGATCGTGAGATGGGATTTCCAGAGAGGTATCGGTGGGTAAGGGATACGCGTTAGTCCCATGATGTTCTGTCCCACTCGGGAAACACGTAAGGGTTCAGAAGAGACTCGGTCTGCTTATGGAAACTGCCTTTATGCTGTGAGCACAAATTAAAATTGTTGGTAGATCAGTCACAGAGTAAAAGTGTCACTGATAAATATCAAACAAAGTACCGTTTCTGACCAGTGAGTGTTGGCCTGTTTTGTCCTCTTGCAAATCTTTAGTTTTTAGATTGCCCCAAGCAGGGAATGATTCTAAAGCTGCTTTTCCTTTGAATGTATTCTCCTGGGTCTTGGGGAGAGTGCCACTGAGATACGCACTCCACTTAGTTTTGTAATGTCCAGTTGGCTTTCCCCACTGGCAGGCTTGGCATTCCAAGCATGCACAGATCAATGACATCGCTATGGTGATAATGCAGACACTTGTTTGTCATGGGTTTGTGCTGCTGTAGTGACTGTAGCCATGTGTTTACCAGCCTCAGTAAACCCAGCAGCAGCCAGGAAGATCCAGTGACAAACGGGGCTTTTCTTGTCGCTGCTCTTCAACTTAAACCTGACTGATTTTATTTAAGTGCCTGCCAACTGCGGGAAATCCCTGCTAGAGGAACTGGCAGCCAAAGAACAGCATGAAAGCAGCCACTTCTTCTGAACAAGCAACCGCTGTTCCAAGAATCCTTCTACTTGTTTCAGACTATTTTTAACCCACTGGTGTGGAAAAACAGCACTTATTTGATGTAGAAGTTCCAAGATAATCGCAACAGTAGCTCATATCATAGAATGATACAGCACAGAAGGAGGCCATTCGGCCCATCGTGCCTGTGCCGGCTCTTTGAAAGAGCTCTCCAATTAGTCCTAGTCCCACTCCCCCGCTCTTTCCCCATAGCCCTGAAAATTTTTCCCTTTCAAGTATTTATCCAATTCATGTTTAAAGTTACTGTTGAATCTGCTTCCAACGCCCTTTCTGGCAGCGCATTCCAGATCATAACTCGCCGCGGAAAAAAGATTCTCCTCAAGTCGCCTCTGGTTCTTGTATATGTATAATTATTATTGGTGGAGAAACAGTTGCCACAATAAGATATTGCGTATTTAATGGCCAATTCACATCTGTAGGGGAAAAAATTATACAATCGAAGTCTTTCACATCAAAGAGTGCTAATTAAATTAAGTTAGTGAACCACTTTTGAGTCTTCAAGTAAGTGGCACTGCATCTATACCTGATAATTCCATCCTTTTTGCACATAAAAAATCGAATTATCCTATCATTTTTATTTAGCGACGTCAACAACACAAAATTAGAATTTAATTCTTATAAACATTTCAAATTACAAGATCATTTTAAAAGAAAGACTTGCATTTATATAGCGCCTTTCATGACCTCAGGACGTCCCAAAGCGCTTCACAGCCAATTAATTACTTTTAGTCACTGTTGTAACGTAGGAAGCTCGGCAGCAAATTTGCGCACAGCAAGCTCCCTCAAACGGCAATATGAAAATGACCAGCTAATCTGTATTAGTGATGTTGATTGAGGGATAAATATTGGCCAAGACTCCGGGGATGACTCCCCCTGCTCTTCGAAATCTTTTATATCCACCTGAGTTTAACGTCTCATCTGAAAGGCGGCACCTCTGACAGTGCAGCACTCCCTCAGCACTGCACTGGAGTGTCGGCTTAGATTTTTGTGCTCAAGTCCCTGGAGTGGAACTTGAACCCACAACCTTCTGACTCGGGCGAGAGTGCTGCCCACTGAGCCACAGCTGAATCTATTTTGAATTAAGTAACTTTAAATTAAGAGGAGCAGACTTTGCTACGGTTACTGACTTCCCTATTAAACTACTTTCGTATTGGTTTTAATGTTACTATCCTAAATTTATGTATTATATATATTAATTTGCATCAAGTCCACACATTTGTCACCCCATATTCTTGGCAAGCTTTACTGGCTCCCTGTGTCCCATTAAAACGACCAAGACTTTAGTTTTTGGCTTAAAATCTTTCCACAGCCTTACTGCACCTTAACTGAGCTATTTTCAGCTGTACATCCCTGCCCACGTGCTGCAATGTTCTGGATTAGGGTTACTGCTCGCACCTCACTACCAGCCCCCCATTATCAGAGGGCATTATTTCACCCACTGCACCCTGGCCTCCGGAAATCTCTCCCAACACCTCCATCCTTGCCTTCTAAAGCTCTGGTGGAATGGTTAACCCTGTTTCTCTCCCCACACCCCCAATGCACCCCAGTCCACTGAGGCAAATTGTATTGACCCATCACTGTCCAGGCTGATACTAGAGCTGACTTAACAAACACCAAAGATGCTGGACCTTCCTGCGATCAGGGTATAGCTAGTCATATGCACTGTACACAAATCTATGGACCCTTTAAACCCCCAAGGAGCAAACTGGCAAGCTCACAATGCAACAGTGATTTCCTGCCCCCAGATAATCTGTCTGACAAATAATGTCACTCTGTTGCTTAATTTATATGACTGGGTAATTTACATTGTTTTCCCCAGTAAAATAACTTTGAATCAACAGGAGTAGACCGTAAAACTCAAATGTCACATTTATCTTCTGATTTTGAACCTAATAACAATGCATCAATTGTAAAGTTACGAGTGTTTAACCAGAATGCGCCAATTTTTCTCTGAGGGAATGTGCCCCAAGAAATGCATGTAATAGTCAGTGGGGCAGCGTCTGCAGAGCCAGCACCGCTCTCTCTGCACTGCCTTTAGCCCAGTCCGGAATGTACGGTTAGTACCATTCATCGGCTGTATTTTTCTCCGTCATCAGGAAGTCCTCCCAACTTTTAGTTCCCCATCTAACCAGTTCATCCTCTGACTTGAGTTCAAGTCTCCTTTATTCCGATCAGTTAATTTTGTTCTTTTGCCGAAGCCTCTGCTACTAGGCCAAGTTTAATGGCCTACTGATCACTGCGATTCATGGGCCCTCCTACAGTTTAATTTTCTGCTATCCGAAACACTCAAAATACCAAGAGTATGGATGTTCCACAGGTTTCCCCCACCCCCATTTTCATTACAGTCAAATGGAACAGAGAAGGTTAAGAGGTGACTGAATCGAGTTTTACAAGATGATGGGAGGTTTTGATAGAGTAGAGAGAGAAAAATGATTCCCTCTGGCGAGTGGGTCAATAACCAGAGGTCATCGATTCAAAATCACTGACAAAAGATCCAGAGGGGAGAGGAGGAGAATTTTTTTCACTGAGTTGTGGGGATCTGGAAGGCTCGATCTGGAGAGGTGGTGGAAGCTGGTTCCATCGATAATTTTAAAAGGGAGTTGGACGGGTTCTGGAGGATGAGGAGTCCACCGGGTTACGGACAAACAGCAGGGGTGTGGGTCTGAGCACGACCGCTCTTTCAAAGAGCCAGCACCGGCACGGCGGGCCGAGTGGCCTCCTCCTGTGCTGCAAGTTTCAATGATTCTGTGATTCAAATTCCCTTACGCAGATAAGCACCTTTTTGTTGCGTTGAAGGACCACTTAAATTGCATAGCGCAAAAAGGTAGAAATATTATTTTTGTATGTTTTGTCATATTTAGCTGTTTTGCGGGTACATTCACACCAACAGCATTGTCAGTGCAGAGTGTATGCAGTCTGAATGTCGAGTCGAGGCCTGAAGTGAAGGGGATTGAGAAGCCCTGGCGGAGGTAGACCCATTCCACTTCACTGTGGACTTGGTTTGGGTAAAGTTAAAATGACTTTGCAACACTACATTTTGTCTGAATAGGTTTTTTTTAACATTGATTATGTAAATAAATATATTGAGTAACACAGTAGTTAAGAAAAGTTAATTAATGTTTCAAAATAAGAATTTGACTTCAAAATATTGAATACAGAAGTCAGAAATTATTGGGTATTTATTTTAAAGCATTTATCTCCTTCTGACCTGTGTTTTAATTGTTTTGCTAGTACCCTGTAATGAAATAGATTTGTTTACATCTGGAAAAATTTGTTGGTATTTTCTGTAGGATCAGCATTTCCTTTTGAATTTGCAAGAGCATCACAAAGACCTAAACGGCCATTCCTGAGAGACATGATTGGAACATCAAAGAACCGTAATAGCAGTGAGTCATCACCTGTAGAATGGATCGTCACTAATGGAAAGGCATCAACAGAGATTCAGTCCAGAATTCAAGCTCAGCAGGAGGAATTGAACAAGGTGAAAGAAGATTTAAGCAGTCAAAAGGTAAGGTCCTGAAGGACAAAAGGTATTATTTATGATTTTCACCGTCTCTGCAAATAAGGCAATTGAACCTTTCAAGTGCAAATTGGTCGGGTGGAAATCAAAGATCCCAGAGGAGCTCGATAAATTATACAAGGCAGTTTGTATTTGGGAAGTGCATAATAATGAGTGGCAAAATAGCGCAGCACTTTGGAGCACTAACATGGGGCTCCATCGAGCAGTGGGATTTAGATTTGATTTCTCAGCAGACTTTCTATCCCAGCTTTGCAGATGCAGAGTCTGCATCAGACCACTATTGTACACTTCCTCGTGCACAACTCCGAGCTTTATTGGCACAAACTTGGGAGCGTATGGAGTCAGCGAGGACAGGAAAGAAAATGAAGACATTTTATGCCTTCGGAAAAATTAACGACAATACATATAAATAGTTTGTACATTTCTGCTGCACCGTATTTGGAGTCTGATGCGCCATCAATTACTCAAAAGACTGAGGTTAAGCGAGTAACAACCAGGTTTTTATTAACTAAAGAATGAAGGTCTAGTCTCGAGTGGTCGACCCGTCCAGAATACTAAGGGACTGGGAGGTAGTCACTTATATACCTGGAATAGTGGGAGGAGTCAGCCGAGGCATGTCCAGACCTGTACCTAGTGGAATACACATACACATACAGACAGGTATAACAGTGGTTTACCACAGAGCCCATTGCAGAGCTCGTGTTAACAGGAGACCTTCATCTGGGAGTTGGATTCAAACCCAATCCAGACGATTGAATGGAAGTCTCTGCTGGTTATAGGAAATGAGTTTGGGCAGTCTCAATCCAGCTCGCCACAGAACTGCCTCCGCTGGGCCCTGAGCGCCACTTTGGTACGGTGAGAGAGGCCACGGAATGAGTGATGTGGGCTGTTCCGAGGTTGACCCAAGAAGGAGGAGCCTTACTCTAACTGCGATATACCTGACTCGAGTGTGCTTGATTCTGGCACTGGGTGCCAAAGTATAAATCATTCCCTTCTGCGTTGATGCTAAAAGGCACCTATATAATCAGTTGTTCAAAACCAGTGTCCTGGCCAATAATTATCCCTCACCAAAAACCCCCAGATTATCTGGTTATTATCTCATTGCTGTTTGTGGGACCTTGCTGTGCGCTGTGCACACATTGGCTGTCTTGATTCCTACATTACAAGTGACTACACTTCAAAGGTACTTTAGTGGATGTAAAGCATTTTGTGACGTCGTGAAAGGTGCTATATAAATGCAAGTCTTTTTTATGTGAATATGTACACTACAGGATTAAAAATGCTGCATAAATGTTCTTTAAAACAGTGTACCAGCAATGAGATCTATGAGAAGAGGCTTAAAATACTTGTTCCACTGGAGCAGAGAAGGATTAGACGATTTAATAGAAGTTTCAACAATTATTAAGGTTTGTGATGGGATGAATAGGGAAATACTGTTCCCTCAGGTTAGGAAAAAAGCTGAGGGCTTGTCAATTTGAAATGATTACTAAGAAAGAGGAGAGAGTTTAGGAGAAGTTGGACTTGAGAAAGTTGTTGGAGCATGGATTGCTTTACCACGGGGATTAGTTGAGGGAGAGACCATTGCACCTTCTGAGGGAAAATTGGATAAATATTTGAATCCGAAGAAGACGCAGGGCTGTGGCGAGAGCAGGGCAGTAGGATTAGTTTTGGATTGTTCTAGTAAAAAGATGGGCTGAATGGCCTGCTGCCTCCTGTGTTGTAAACCTCTATGCTACTAATCAGTCATAGTGTATCAAAAATTATCAATCTGTTATGAAGTCATCTAGAAACAAAATTAGAATCTGATCATGGAAATCCCACTTCCAGTATTTTTGGCTTTTGTTTGAGGGTTTTGATCCCAGTTAGATGTGCTGGGTAAACACTTTTCAAAGCCATCCAACGTCTGGTATGTGGAGTCCAGACACATGATCTTTGCCAGCATGTATTCTTCAGAGCGCGCTACAAGCTGATCAGAACCAGATTCTTGTATCTGGAGGTATTGTGTAACTCCCCAGTTTGTGAAACTTTATTTTTATTCTGAAGTGCAACAGGCGGATACAAATATTAAGGACAATTGGAGTAGATTGGTCCTGGATTTTAAAGCCTGTAAGCTGTTGACTGATTTTGAACAGCATGGTGCATGTGGCCTTTGCAAAACAGCTGGAGCTATTTTAAAGGTTTTTCAGTTGTCCAAATCCAAGTGATTGAATGCATTTTCAGACGGGGGCATGTCAGGCTGAAGCAAAACGAAGTATTAAAAAATGCTCAGAAGTTGCTGATAGGTTTCAAAATTTGCATTAATTGCTCTACTCTTTCGAGGAGTCGTCACTTTAACCCTGTACTGGAACACTCCTTCCAAGCTAATTCTGCCTGTTGGATAAAACTTGCCATCTAAACTGCAAATGGCTACTCCCAGTGTAGTTTCTACAATTATAACAACCACAGGTGGCAGATGTTCAGTAGAATGAGTAACCATTGGCCTTCCTAGGAGGCAGAGAGCCCAAAGGAGCTGTGCATCATTTGTGTTTACAAAAACCTCCCATTCGACCGCACCTCTGGTTCCCTATCCTTGGTCCTCCTTTTCTCTCTCCTTTCCGGCACACTCTTATGTCCATCATATCCTTTTCCTCCTGAGACAACATTCTGCATGTGAGGAGGGCTATACAAGTGCACGTGACGTGATCATGAACATTGTGGCTCATGGTGATGAGTACTATGCTGAAGCGAAGGCAATGATTTTTCTACTGGCGATAATATCTATTTAAGACATGTTCTAGGATAGGGTCAGGGGAGGACCCTTCCTTCCAGATGGTTCATTTCTACACAGGGATTCTTTTTATTGCTGCTTAATGTAGTAAAATCACGCTGCCTGATAATTAAAATCGTATGACCTCAAGATTCCAGACAATTCTCTTTTTGTGTAAATGTCTCCATCTCAATTATCTGATGTTCCAGTTCATGCTTTTTGTTTCAAAACTTGCTGACTGCATTGGTTTCTCTCTCATGTTTGCAAAAGAGATGCATACCGAGCATTCACCATCCAACAGTGGTTGATGGCATGTCACAGTGACTGGGAGAGGACACAGTGACTGGGAGAGGACCCAGTGTTTTATTGATAAAGTAGTTAGAAAATGGATTCTATTAACTTGACCTCAATATTCCTTCTTCGCCTCGCCACTTCTCGCTCCTTTGAGACGGTGCTTAAAACCCGTCTTTCGGATGAGAGGTTAAACCGAGGCCCCGTCTGCCCCCTCAGGTGGATGTAAAAAATTCCCGTGGCACTATTGGAAGAAGAGCGGGGGAGTTCTCCCCGGTGTCCTGGCCAATATTTATCTCTCAATTAACATCATAAAAACAGATTCTCTGGTCATTATCACATTGCTGTTTGTGGGAGCTTGCTGTGCACAAATTAGCTGCCGTGTTTCCTACATTACAACAGTGACTCCACGTCAAAAGTACTTCATTGGCTGTGAAGCGCTTTGGGATGTCCTGAGGTCGTGAAAGGCGCTGTAGAAATGCAAGTCTTTTTTTTTCCTTTACCTCTTTAACCAAGCTTTTAGTCACCTGTGAAGTGCCTTGGGATGTTTTACAATGTTAAAAGCGCTATATAAATGCATGTTGTTGTTGAAGTGGCTGGTCAGTTTGGCTCAGTAGTTAAGTTTGCAGATGATACAAAGCTAACAGAATAAGCTATAGGAGGATTTGAATGTACTCGGGAATTGAAGTTCAAGGTAGAGAAATGCCAAAGTGCTTCATATGGGGGCAAAAATCCAGAAAAGGACTGTTCCTGAAATGGAAAGAAAATAATGTGTATGTAAAATGAAAAAGATCCGTGGATCCTGACGGACAATAAATGGAAGTTATCATAACAATGCTCGATGGCAGCGAGTAAAGAAATCAGACGGGATGTATTTAAAGGTCAGTATTGAGCTGAAATAATGAGGCGATCCTGCCACTTTATAAATCATTGGTGCGACCGCACTGTGTACAGTGAACAGTTCTGGTCACAGCACAGAAAGGATATTGCAGCGATTGAAGGGATAGAGAAAAGAGCAACCGGAATGATTGAAGGGATGGAGGGATTGGATTATGAGGAGTGATTGTGTAAATTGGGCTTGTGCTCACTGGAGAAGTGGTTGAGGGGTGATATGATTGTTGTTTTTAGGATTCTAAAGGGCTAGATAATGTCGACCATGACGAGCTGTTTCACCTTGTCCAGCACAGTAGACTCAGAGGACACGGCCTGTGCTTGAAGGGGTAAATTCAAAGCTGATCTGTGGAAACAATATTTCAGTGAGTGAGTGGTCAATCCATGGAACAAGCTCCCTGGGGTAAACGGTGGAATCAGATAGTACTGATTCATTACAATGCAAATTAGATAGGTTTCTTTCAGAAAATAACAATTTAGAATACAGTATAAAAGTAATTTGAGACATGACCGGTGACTTTGGACCTCTGGTTCCCAAAGCTCTCCACCACTGGGGGTTTCCTCACCTCATGTCTGGGTCTGGTGTAGACTCATTGATAGAGATTGATGGCTGTGATTGGTCAACAACTCCATTCTCATTGGATCATGTGACTACCGGGGTGGTAGAAGGTGAACCAGATGAGCCTCGGTCTGTCTTCCTCGAGTAAATCTTATGTTTAAGTGTTACTTTTTGGGGTATAAAACTAATTGAGCTGCAAACTGGAAAGAGTCCTGTGTCCGCTCAACTTCTGGAGCTCGAAAGGGAGAAACAGAGTTGGCATTTCAGGTCGATGACCTTTCGTCAGTTCTGATGAAGGGTCATTGACCTGAAACGTTAACCCGGTTTCTCTCTCTCAGATGCTGCATGACCTGCTGGGTATTTCCCGCATTTTCTGTTTTTATTTCAGACTTCCAGCATCCGCAGCATTTTGCTTTTGTTCTGTATTATTAGGTACTGTTTGCCAGGAGTTACCCCTCTCGCTGTTTCGTGTCCCTCTTCCCATTATGGCATTACAGCAGCATATTGCTTCACACGTCTGGTGTCCTTGGTACATTAACCAGTTAAGAGGAAGGTTGTGGTTGTGGTCATTTCAGAACATTTTAATATTTGAATAGCAAATGGCAGCCACAAGGAGGAGAAAAAATGTAAAGTTATTTTCCCAAGAGATATCAGATGTGACATGATGAGGATGGGGGAAGATGATTTAGAGTCTCAGTGACGAGAGAGCACACAGATCTTTGGCTAATGCCTTAGGATGTTCCTTTTATAAAGGAAAAAAAATGAAGTATACAAACTTTTCCTAGGCCCTATTGGTAGCAAAGTCCCCAGCACTACTGGTAAGGACAATTTCCAGGACTGAGGCTAGAATATGTGTGCACATTTGCTGCAGAAATCTCTGCAATAATACTCTCCGCCATTGTCAGAGCAACACGAACTGGATCACAGCCACTCCGATGTGGCTTTATTTCAAAAGAGAACACCTTACAGAAAGAGGGGAGCGATTGAATGAGGAAAAGTGTTAATCAGAGAAAACGAGACAATGTGTGAGAGGGATACTCAATAGAACTGCAGTGTGGTGAAATACAGTGTGTTACAATAAGGAGAGAGAGGCCGAGAGGCCTTTTCTCCCTCTTGGCCCATGAGCATTGCCGCGGGTGGTCAGCCAGCATTGTAGTTTTGTTGCACCTGGATCTTCAGTGCACCCGTACAGGTGGTCAACTTATTTGGAAGGTTTGTATTTTATTTTGCGCAGAGACCCAGAATTGTCAGCTGTTTATCTGAGGCTGTGGTGATCTGGTTTTGGTTTTCAGTTAACCTTGTTCCCTCCACGTCTCTTCCCTGAAGGAAAAAACTGAAGACGTTTCTGTAAAATTAGATTTTTATAACAGAAGCAAGGGCAGTGGACAAAAAGATAAAGTCAGGAATCAAGTATAATATTTCCCACTGTTGATCTGTTTTATCTATTTTTCCACCCAATTAACTTGGGTCCAATAGCTTTGCTTTTAGCTTTTTCTTAAATTTTGACTGTAAATCTAATTGTAATGGTCACTGGGTCCCTGAATATTCTTCTGCCTTCAGGTTACTTGTCCCAGAACCAGCTGGAGTACTGCGGCTTTCCTTGTTGGGCTTGTAACATTTTGACTTCGATAAACAGTCCTGAATACATTGTGATTTTGATTACCACCATTAGTTTTATCCCAGTCAATCTATGCATAATTGAAGTCGCCCATTAGTGCTGCCTTATTACTTCTGCAAACTCCTCGGAATTGCATTCTCGGGGAGCGGGGGAGAGTAATTTGATCTCATTGCGTCTCATTTTTAATAGGCTCAAATAACCATGAGCTGCTAAACTCATTATTATAGCGATTGCTCAAATATAGAATCTCAGCCGGTCGTGCTGGGGTGGGGCATCTCGCCGTGTACACCGTCAGTTAGACATGTTTCTGCACCTTTCAACTTGAATTTATTTGCTGGAAGTGCGAGCTGATAAAGTGCGTCTCTGGCCGCAAATGTGGAGGAAACTCCAGGCCGAGATTTTGTTGTTTCCCAATCATCGTACCTGCGTAGATGGCCAAAAGAATCTCCATTCTTGCTGTGTCCTAATCCAGAATACAGCAGCATGTGATCGGCCCACTGACAGCTGCAGTACATCATTTGTGATCGAAGTGTACTTTAATTGGCAATCCCTTTTTGGTCTTGTTGGAGGAGCTCTTGGATATCCTAACACTGGTAATTCCTTAATTTAAAGCCAGCTGTTTTCCAGACCATCATTAATCAACACTAAATCCAGATGTCAATTTCAGTTCTAAAAAGATGATCAGGTTCTCCCTGGTAACTTTCACTGGGTAACCTAACTTTAGTTGCTGAAGTACATCATTCAGATGTAGAAATGAAAGATAGAATCTTAAATAACAACAGAAAATGCTGGAAAAACTCAGCAGGCCAGGCAACATCCGTGGAGAGAGAAACCGAGTCAATGTTTCGGGTCGAAACCCTTCGTCAGGACTGAGAAAAAAGGCAGGAAATGAAACAAAAGGCAGTTTGGGGGCTGGGAAATGGGGGAGGGGATGAAAGAAGAGACATTAAGAGATATTCAAGGTGAGACGAGATGGTAATAGGACAGGTAAAGAAACAGACAATGGCTCGAGATGGAGTGTGAAATGCACTGGCAGAGTGAGAGACAGCTGCCATGTGGGAGAGAGAGAAAAGGAAAAGGCACAAACCAAAAGTGTGGATAAAAATATAAAACTATAATGGGGGCCGAGGTTATGATCTGAAATTGTTGAACTCGATATTGAGTCCGGAAGGCTGTAAAGTGCCTAATCGGAAGCTGAGGTGTTGTTCCTCGAGCTTACGCTGAGCTTCCGTGGAACAATGCAAGAGGCCGAGGACGGTGAGGTTTGAGTGGGAATGGGGCGGTGAATTAAAGTGACAGGCGACCGGAAGCTCGGGGTCACCCTTACGGACTGAACGGAGGTGTTCCGCAAAGCGGTCACCCAATCTGCGTTTGGTCTCCCCAATGTAGAGGAGACCACATCGTGAGCAGCGAATACAGTATACTAGATTGCAAGAAGTACAAGTAAATCGCTGTTTCACCTGGAAGGGGTGTTTGGGGCCCTGGACAGTGGGAAGGGGGGAGGTATATGGGCAGGTGTTACATCTCCTGCGCTTGCACGGGAAGGTGCCGGGCGAAGGGGAAGGGGTGATAGAGGAGTGGACTAGGGTGTCAGGGAGGGAGCGGTCCCTACGGAATGCTGAAAGGAGAGGGGTGGGGAAGATGCGTTTGGTGGTGGGATCACGTTGGAGGTGGCGGAAATGGCAGAGGATGATCCATTGAATGTGGAGGCTGGTGGGGTGAAAGGTGAGGACAAGGGGAACCCTATCGTGGTTCCGGGAGGGAGGGCCAGGGGTGAGGGCTGAAGTGCCGGAGATAGAATGGACACGGTCGAGGGCAGTGTCAACCGCGGTAGAGGGGAATCCTCGGTTGAGGAAAAAGGAAGACATGTCAGAAGCACTGGTGTAGAAGGTGGCATCGTCGGAGCAGATGCGGCAGAGACGGAGAAACTGGGAGAATGGAATAGAGTCCTTACAGGAGGCGGGGTGGGAGGAAGTGTAGTCCAGGTAGCTGTGGGAGTCAGTGGGCTTGTAGTGAATGTTGGTCAATAACCTATCCCAGCGATGGAGACGGAGAAGTAGAGGAAGGGAAGGGAAGAGTCGGAGATGGACCATGTGAAGGTGAGGGAAGGGTGGAAATTGGAGGCAAAGTGAATGAAATTGTCTAGTGCGGGGCGAGAGCAGGAAACGGCACCGATACAGTCATCAATGTATCGGAAAAAGAGGTGAGGGAGGGGACCCGAGTAGGACTGGAACAAAGAACATATCCCACGAAAAGGCAGGCATAGCTAGGACCCATGCGGCTACCCATAGCAACACATTTAATTTGGAGGAAATGAGTGGAGTTAAAGGAGAAGTTGTTCAATGTGAGAACAAGTTCAGCCAGGCGGAGGAGGGTGGTGGTGGATGGGGACTGGTCGGGCCTCTGTTCAAGGAAGAAGCGGAGCGCCCTCAGGCCATCCTGGTGGGGGATGGAGGTGTAGAGGGATTGGACGTCCATAGTGAAAAGGAGACGGTTGGGACCAGGAAACTGGAAACTGTTAAAGTGGCAGCGTGCGTCAGAAGAGTCGCAGATGTAGGTGGGAAGAGACTGGACAAGGGGAGCAAAGATAGAGTCGAGATAAGTTCCGTGGGGCAAGAACAGGCTGAAACGATGGGTCTACCAGGGCAGTCCTGTTTGTGGACCTTGGGAAGGAGGTAGAAGCGGGCTGTGCGGGGTTGGGGGACTATGAGGTTGGTGGCCGTGGGGGGGAAGATCTCCAGAGGAGATGAGGTCAGTGACCGTCTTGGAAACGGTGGTTTGATGTTCGGTAGTGGGGTCATGGTCCAGGTGGAGGTAGGAGGAGGTGTCGGAGAGTTGCCGTTCAGCTTCCACTAGGTAGAGGTCGGTTCGCCAAACAACAACAGCACCACCCTTGTCAGCGGGTTTAATGACAATGTCAGGGTTGGATCTAAGAGAATGGAGTGCTGCAAGTTCAGAGGGAGGTAGGTTGGAGTGAGTGAGGGGAGCAGAGAAATGGAGACGGCCGATGTCACGGCGGCAGTTAGCAATGAAAAGATCTAGAGAGGGCAAGAGGCCAGGGGGAGGGGTCCAGGTAGAACGGGAATTCTGCAAGCGGGAGAAAGGGTCAGCCGTGCGGGGGGAAGACTCCTAGCCAAAGAAGTGGGCACTGAGGCGAAGGCGGCGGAAAAAGAGCTCAACATCGTGCCGAGGTCGAAATTCATTGAGGTGGGGGCGTAAGGGGATGAAGCTCAGGCCTTTGCTGAGGGCTGATCGTTTGGGGTCAGAGAGGGGAAGGTCAGAGGGGATAGTGAAAACACGGCAGGGGGTGAGATTGGGAGAAGGGGGGTCAGAGGAAAGTGAAGGGGAAGAAGGTTCCGGAGGGGCGTTGGTGTTCAAGAGTTGATGAAGCCTAGATAGAATCTTAAATCATTTTTCTGTGAATTTAGGAGTATATTTCATGGTTTATCTCTGTAATAATCCAGGATACTTGATCATTGTTACAGGACAATCTGCCAGAGTAGGTTTGGGTGGTGGGCAGAGGGGCATTAGAGTGATACCATGCAGCATTAATTAGCTCAGTTTATTCTGACCAACTTTTGGGTCATCAGCTGTATGAGCAGCGTGCTCTTTTAAATCTGCCTTTGATGCATTGAAAACATGGCCCGTAATTTGCGGTCAGCGGCAAAGCAAAGGCGTTGGCCGCTGGCCCCGAAGTAAGCTTCCCACAAAGATCTCGCAATCTCTGTGGCAAGAAGTTCGGCTTTTCTGACGTGCACTTGAAATTAGCATCGTTTAATTCCATAGCGCAAGCTGCTGTGACGTCAACAAGCAGTCTAAGCAGCCAATCCAATTCTGGGCACCGCACTTTAGGAAGGATGTGAAGGCCTTCGAGAGGGTGCAGAAAAGATTTACGAAAATGATTCCAGGATGAGGGACTTCAGTTATGTTGATAGACTGGAGAAGCTGGGGTTGTTCTCCTTGGAGCAGAGAAGATTGAGAGGAGATTTGATAGAGGTGTTCAAAATCATGAGGGGTCGAGACAGAGTAGAGAGAGAGAAACTGTTCCCATTGGCAGAAGAGTGGAGTACCAGAGGACACAGATTTAAGGTGATTGGCAAAAAAACCAAAGGCGACAAAAGAAAAATCTTTTTTACGCAGTGAATGCATGGCCTGAAAGGGTGGTGGGGGCAGATTCAATCACGGCTTTCAAAAGGGAGTAGGATAAGCACCTGAAAGAAAAATATATGCTGGGCTACGGGGAAAGGGCGGGTGAGTGGGGCTAGCTGAGGTGCTCTTGCAGAGAGCCGGCACAGGTCGAATGGTCGCCTTCCGTGCTGTAACCATTCAGTGATTCCATGATTTTATGAATCACAGTGTAAAATACTCACAGAAACCAGGAAGTGAGTACGCTCATTTGATTCTAGCTTTTTAAAAATGTTATAGAGAGCAAAACAAAGATTGGGGCTCTTATATGGGGAACAAGGAAACCTGAAATAAAGATGAACAAACTTTTTTTTAATTTTTTTTTTATAAAGTTTCTTAAATTTTAATTTTTATTAAAATGGATACATTTTACACTTCACAAAATTAAAATTAGTTTTTCAGGGCCATAACGTTTGTTTAGTACTCCGTGCGCTGGCTCTAACATTTAATGGGGTATTTAACCGATATTACCGCAGAAAAGCCGAAGTTTTCATCGGTTTCCCTGATTACGCCGATTGCCGGCTCTGTCGGAGGAGGAGGAGGAGGAGGAGGAGGAGGGGGAGGGCGGGGGAACACAGTGCAGCCGGTGTTGGAGCAGTGAATGACTGTGATTTTGGGATTTCCACGTTAGGGCGCGCATGCACTAAATCCTGAAGTTGTGGTCAGTTTCAGAGGGTAATGACAGCGAACATTTTTTGTTCACGTTGTTCGTTCCCTGTTATTACTCGCCGCAAATTCCGGGCCATTACATTTTGACAGTTTGTTATATGATACACAATCCTTTTATAGATCACAGGTGCTCTGACTCACGTGTGGTAACTGTTGTAACTGAGCAAGCCAGATGGAAGTAGTGAGACATAATTAATATCATTCCATTACTTCAGTGAAGTCAGCAATTCATGTATTTCTCAAAAATGTCTCTTCAATGTCTTGTTACTTTGATGGTGCAATTTTATCCCAAAAGCTCTTGATCAGAACGGGGGGGGGGGGGGGGGGTGGTGGGTAGACCAGGACTGACTGTTACCCTGGGGGGGGTGGGGGGTAGACCAGGACTGACTGTTACTGTTACCCTGGGGGGGGTGGGGGGTAGACCAGGACTGACTGTTACCCTGGGGGGGTGGGGGTAGACCAGGACTGACTGTTACTGTTACCCTGGGGGGGGTGGGGGGTAGACCAGGACTGACTGTTACCCTGGTGGGGGGGGGTAGACCAGGACTGACTGTTACCCTGGGGGGGGGGGGCTAGACCAGGACTGACTGTTACCCTGGGGGGGGGGGGTAGACCAGGACTGACTGTTACTGTTACCCTGGGGGGGGTGGGGGGTAGACCAGGACTGACTGTTACCCTGGGGGGGTGGGGGTAGACCAGGACTGACTGTTACTGTTACCCTGGGGGGGGTGGGGGGTAGACCAGGACTGACTGTTACCCTGGTGGGGGGGGGTAGACCAGGACTGACTGTTACCCTGGGGGGGGGGGGGCTAGACCAGGACTGACTGTTACCCTGGGGGGGGGGGTAGACCAGGACTGACTGTTACCCTGGGGGGGGGGGTAGACCAGGACTGACTGTTACCCGGGGGGGGGGGGGGTAGACCAGGACTGACTGTTACCCTGGGGGGTGGGGTTAGACCAGGACTGACTGTTACCCTGGCCGGGGGGGGTAGACCAGGACTGACTGTTACCCTGGGGGTTTGGGGGGGGTGGTGGGTAGACCAGGACTGACTGTTACCCTGGGAGAGGTAGACCAGGACTGACTGTTACCCTGGGGGGGGGAGGGTAGACCAGGACTGACTGTTACCCTGGGGGGGGGGGGGGGGGGGAGGAGAGAGGAGAGACCAGGATTGACTGTCAATTTGAAAAGGTGGACAATATTACAGTTCAGCCTCTTTGTACAGGTTAAAACTAATGCTCCCAGATGTGCAAACATTTTTGTCGGTTATTAATCGAGTACTATATTAATTTTAAATATATAGCTTTGTCATAATAGACAATATCAAATATCCCCACTGTGCTTGATTTTAATTTTCAATATTACAGCCAATGAAGTACTTTTGAAGTGTAGTCGCTGTTGTAATGTAGGAAATTCGGCAGCCAATTTGCGCACAGCAAGGTCCCACAAACAGCAATGTGATAATGACGGTTTTTGTGATGTTGATTGCGGGATAAATATTGGCCAGGACACCGGGGAGAACTCCCCTGCTCCTCTTCAAAGTAGTGCCATGGGATTTCTTTTAGGTCCACCCAAGAGAGCAGACGGGGCCTCGGTTTAATGTCTCATCCAAAAGACGGCGATTCTGACAGTGCAGCACTCCCTCAGTACTGGAGTGTCAGCCTAGATTTTATGCTCAAGTCTCTGGAGTGAGACTTGAACCCACAACCTTCTGATTCAAGGCGAGGGTGCTGCCCACTGAGCCACGGCTAACATGGCTGATAAGTCGATAACTAGAGGGCACTGATATATGGTGATTTGCAAAAGAACCAGAGGCGACATAAAGAAAAAGCTTTATTACGCAGCGAGTGGTTAGGATTTTGAATGCACTGCCTGATAGGGCGGTGGACACAGATTCAATAGTAGCTTCAAAAGGGAATTGGATAAATACTCGAAGGAGAACAAATTGCAGGGATATGGGGAAAGAGCGGGAGAGTGGGACTGACTGGATTGCTCTTCGAAAGAGCCGGCGCAGACTCGATGGGCCGAATGGCCTCCTTCTGTGTTGTACTGTTCTGTGATTCTATATTCGAGGGATCCAATTAGCTATGTATATTTGATTTAAATTACAAGCAATTCAAATACCTTGGTGTTTAATGCCTTGAGATTGCATTTCCCAGCAAAATGACGTGGCTTCTGACACTAGTAGGCTCTGATTCAGTTTTAAATGACTGTACATTAAATATTGGCCGCACACAAATTTGAACCTTAATGCTAAGTGCCTCCGATCTTTATCTAAATAGGTGTTTTTTGACTGAAGTTTGTGCTCTTGGAAAAATGGTGGTAGTGGGCACTTCAATATGAATTCAGTATCAGCAGACCTGGTGACGATCCATCAGTATAGAGGCTGGTAGAAATGTCTCTGTTAATTTATCACTATTGCATCAAAATGGAGGAGGGTTTAACACCGGTATTTACTGTCTAACATTTGATTCCTTTTTTAAAGGAGCTGGTGCGACTGTTACAGCAGACGTTGAAGTATTCCCAGCAGGATAAGTGCTCGCTGAACACTGCTTGTGCTTCTATAGATCAAGCAACGGTGCAGCTTTTGTATCAGAAAGACCACCAGATACAGGCCCTGAACAACCAGCTCGATCACATTAACCAGCAGAAAGACCACATGGAGGAGGAAGTGAAAGCATTTCAAGATAAAATCACCGGGCTGAGTGACCAACTTAACATGTTCAGAGAAACCATCCAAGCCAAAGACGAAGTGATTATAAAATTGTCGCGGCAGCTGAATGAATGTGAGAACAATCCCTCGCCTCCAGCTGTGCTATCAGGTGCTATTGTCACACCCTCTGTGTACAAGGAACTGCAGGAGTTGGACACACTAAAGGTATCAAAAACCATTCAGATTTTGTACTTGAGCATTACACAACTGACCGCTACCTCATGACCACAGGCCAAGTGGATCTCTCAAAATCTACTTCCTCTCCGCCCCCATATAAAGTGTCTTGGGGAACTGGAACAGTTTACATAGAATTATAGAATGTGCAGCACAGAAATAGGCCATTCCGCCCAGCTTCATCTCACCCTATCAACATGCCCTCCTATTCCTTTCTCCCTCATGTACTTATCTAGCTTCCCCTTAAATACATCGATTCTAATCCCCCCAACCACTCCATGTGGCTGCCAGCTCCACCTTCTCTCCACTCTGAGTAAAGAAGTTTCTCATGAATATCTTATTGGATTTATTAGTGATTATCTTATATTTATGACCCACAGTTTTGGATTCCCCCACAAGTAGAAACCTCTTCTCTATAAGTCTACCCTATCGATCCCCTTCATAATCTTAACGACGGCTATCACCGCTCAGTTTTCTTTTTTCTAAAGAAAAGAGCCCCAGCCTGTTCAGTCTTTCTTCATAATTGCACCCCCTCAGTTCAGGTA
The DNA here is from genome assembly GCF_052327205.1 of Somniosus microcephalus. Classification (NCBI taxonomy): domain Eukaryota; kingdom Metazoa; phylum Chordata; class Chondrichthyes; order Squaliformes; family Somniosidae; genus Somniosus; species Somniosus microcephalus. Next base: position 6,891,972 of record NC_141018.1, read on the forward strand.
TCATCCGTGTAAAAGAAATTTCCACTTCTCCAATGCTTCCATATCCTTGTTGTAATATAGGCAAAACTCTGGCAGATGGATTTCAATGCAGGTAAGTGCGAGGTCATCCAGTTTGGACCAAAAAAGGATAGATCGGAGTATTTTTGGAAATGGTGAAAAGCTAGGAACAGTGGAGGTCCAAAGAGATTTCGGGGTCCACGTACACAGGTCACTAAAATGTTGTCGTCGGGTCCAAAAAAAATCAAAAAGTCTAATGAAATGTTAGCCTTTATAATAAGGCTAGAGTATAAAGGGCAGGACGTTTTGCTACAGCGGTATGTAGTTGTGGGCACCACACCTTAGGAAGGATATATTGCCCTGGGAAGGAGTACAGCACAGATTCACCAGAATGTTACCAGGGCTCCAAGGGTTAAATTAGGAGAGGTTACCTTTACGAGGCTTGTATTCCCTGGAATATAGAAGGCGAAGGGGTGATTTGATTGCTGTTTTTAGGATTTTGAAAGGAATTGATAGAGTAGATAGAGAGAAGCTTTTTCCACTGGTGGTAAGTCTAGGGCAGGGAGACAGAACCTTAAAACCAGAGCCAGGCCATTCAGGAGAGAAGCTCGGAAACACTCCTTCACACCAAGTGTGGAACTCTCTCCCACAAAAAGCAGTAAATGCTAGCTCAATTAAAAAGTTAAAACCGGAGATCGATAGATTTTTGCTAGCTAAGGGCATTAAGCGATATGGAGCCAAGGCAGGTCGATGACGTTAGGATACAGATCAGGCATAATCTCATTGAATGGTGGAACAGGCTCAAGGGGCTGAATGGCCTCCTCCTGTTCCGATGAGACCTGAACTGTGCACAGTACTCTTTAAGTATGGTCTAATCAAGCTTCTATATAAGCTTGAACATAACTTCTCTGCTTGTGAATTCTATTCATCTAGAAATGAACCCCTGTGCTTTATTTGCACTTTTATGGCTTTGTTAACCTGCGTTGCTACTTTTAATAATTTGTGAATCTATACCCTTCAATCCCTTTGCACCTGTACCCCATTTAGACTTCTATTTTCCAAGGCCTGTTTATTCCTCTTACCAAAATGCACCACCTCACACTTACCTATAACGGCGCAGAAATTCGGGTCGGGGGCTTGCACTTGCCCCCGACCTGCACTTACCTTGCGCGCCAGCAGTTGAGCTGTGGGCCCCATGGGATTCCAATCCGGGGCCTGGCCCAGCTGCCGGCGCGCAGTGCTTGCGTGTCCCAGGGGCGCAGTTAGTTCGATACGTCCCCTGGGATCACGTGGGCCATGGGCAGCCAATCGGAGGAGGGAAAAGCCCATTCATAAGTCTTGACAGGAAGACCTGTCAAGACTTATAAATACTACGGCCCCAAAATAGCAGTAAACCTTCAAATAATTTTTTTTAAACATCACACTTTTTAAATAAACTATAAATTACATTAAATAACTATTTTAAACAATAATTTAAATTTTTGAAAAAAATAATTTTATATTCTAACGGGGCTAAAAAATAAACTTACCTTGCTTTAAAGTATTTAAAAATAATAAACCTGTGGAAAAAATGACCACTTACCTTGCTTTACGCCTGCTTTTTACATTTCTAAATTCTAAAGACTTACCCTCCCGGAGAAACCTGTAAAAAAAAAAACGTAAGTTCAAAGCGCACGCGCAGACTCCCCCGCGCACGCGTTCGACCTCTGAACCCCTTCGTTCAGAGGAACGGATGTGCCGGTTTCCCGCGCATGCAGGAAACCGACACTTCCATCAGGCCCACACGTGAGTACCCCGTGCGTACTCGCCCGTGGAGACCCGAATTTCTGGGCCATTAAGATTCATTGGCTATTCACATGCTCATTCTGCAAGTTTGTTAATGTCGTCGTCTTGTTTTTTGTTGCAGTATTCCTCTGTATTAACTTTACCCCCAATTTGGTGCCATCTGCAAATTTTGAAATTGTATTTCTGATTGCAGAGTGCAAATCATTTATGTAAATGGTAAACAACAGTGGTCCCAACACAGGTCCCTGTGGAACACCACTTCCCTCTAGTCTGAGTAACTACCTTTAACTCCTACTCTCTGATTTCTGTTTTGTAGCCAGCTTGCTATCCATTATGCTACTTGTCCCCTGACTCCACTTGCTCTGACATTAGTCACGAGTCTACCAATGGTCCCGTTAAGCTGCGTGGCCATGCAGCAGTCTGGAGGTCCCGCGCAGGCCGTTCACCGGCTTTTCAATGGGAATAACCAAGCATGCGCTAAGATTTGAATGGACAGGGAACATTGGCGTCTACAATGTACTACCTTATCGAAGGCCCTTTGAAAGTCTATGTATATGACATCCACTGCATTACCCTTGTCTACTAGTTTTGATTCCAGTTGGGATAGTGCATGGGGAATTAAAGCTGGTTGTTTGTTTAAACACCTCAAATTTGTTTGTGTGTCAATCTTTTATTAATTTTCCAAAACAAACGAACCCCCCTTCCCTTTGGTTAATCTGATTTGACCTGAGTACATTGAGTAAATGGGAGACAAACTGATGTGTGTATTTCTGTTCATGCTGCTTCAGTTTGCTGCTAAGAATGAGCGACCATTGAGTTTCTTAAACCTCCAGCTCATTAAGAAATCAGTTAAAAGAATTCCATGCATTATTGTGACTGCAGCTTTGAGCTCAGTTACTGGCTCAACAAGTGTTGGTAATTGAGAGAGTTTGTTGACACTGCTGAAGTTTGCCACTTCTCTGCAGTGGTACAGCTGAAATCCGGGGCTTAGTGAGGCATCATGAACACGCGCATTCTTCCCACCTCTCTAGCTTTCAACTTGTGTCACTACGCAAGCCTCTTTCATCACCAAATATTTGAAGTTAACTCCAGAGCAAACTGTACTAGACTAGTTCTTTCCCTCGACTCTAAGCAAGTGTATCCGCTCTCCTCCTGGCTAAGCAAAAACTCCTGAAGGAAGAAGGGTAGCTTGCCGAACTTGGGTGTAGTATTCCAAATTCTTTAAATGAAATTGCCGTCCATGTTACTGAAGATTGGTTTGCCTGGGTCTCACTGGGTTCCTTGGTTTTTGTTTTTGTTTCTGTATATTGTTAAATTGTAATGCACACTTTGTAAGACATTGGCCCAGAACTTGGTGTCGGGGGCTTGCCGCGCGTGCCAGCCCCCGATCTGCACTCACCCTGCGCGCTGACATCTGAAGCCCGGGCCTGCTTGCATTTCCTGTCACAGGCCCGGTTCAGATGTCAGCGCACAGTGCTTACCTGACCCAGTGGTGTAGTTAGTGCGATGTGCTGGCTGGGATCAGGTGAGCACTGTACAACCAATCAGGGGAGGGGAAGGTTCATTCATGAGTTTGAGAGTAAGAACTGTCAAACTCATGAAAACTACGGGGGCCCAAAACACTATTTAAACTTTAAATAAAAATTTAAAAAACATCCCAATCATTAAATTAAGTATAAATAAGTTTAAAAAAATAATTTAAACAATTTTTTTTGAAAAAAATAAATTTTTAATAAAAAGGGTCTAAAACTAAACTTACCTTATTGTAGATTCTTTAAAATAATAAACCTGTGGGGAAAAAAAATTCTAAATTGCACTAAAACACCATTTACCTGTAAAAATAAATACTTACGTGTGCTTTTTACAAGCGTAAAGACCGGAGGCCTTTACACATGCGCAAATCCCCCAAAACAGAGGAAATCCAAGACGCACGTGTTGCCCCCTACAGCGCACGCGCTAGCCTCTTCACCTCTTGGGTTAGAGGAGAGGAAATGCCAGTTTTCAGTGCATGCGCTGTGCATGCTGAAAACCGGCATTTCCTCCGGCCAGACGCGTGAGTACCCCTTCCGTACTCACACGTTTGGGGAGGAATTACTGCCCCATTAATTTTTTTAAAAGAGAATGCTTTAATTTTGCCACAACTAAATTTCTTTAAACTTCAGGTACTGTTGGAATCTTTACACACAGCATTTTACAACTTTATACATTGCTTTATTTTATAAATAACAATACGGGTTACTGTGGAGCTGCAATAAGTACATGGTACGGTATCCCAGCTGTTGGGATACCACAATGGCAGCCCTGACGTGTTGCGGAGTGGGTCAAGTCAAACAGAATCTTTGTTCAGCCTAGTTTAATGTTAATTTTGGCACATGTAGCTTTCAACCTCGCTGTTAATCGGTTGCTCCCAAACTTTGTTGCTTATGTTACATTGCTGCCTGTTGTCGAAAAGGATTGGATCTGGCTGTAATTTTCAAGTTATGGGTATGGAGAGCACAGTTGCTTCTGACTAGAAAAAGCCTTAAAGGGGCTCATGTTGGCCTTACCCATGGCATGTGGACAGTTGCTTAGTTCAACGGATGGCTTTAAAATAAACCTTGTACTTCTGCTTAGAGGTTTATTTTCTCAGTATGCGACTGAAAGCTGTTAATTTAAAACTGGAAGAAACTGAGTAACAGGCAACTTGCAGGTAAACTTTTCTGTATTTTTGGCAATGAGTTCAGGACTCGGCTAATATGCTGGCATTGAGATCTGCTGACCTAATTTTGCACATGTTTAATATTCTATCATTTATAAGTGAATGCATGGTTTGATAAACTCAGTCATGGGTAGGCCTATTAGGCATAACAACAGAAAATGCTGGAAAAACTCAGCAGGCCAGGCAACATCCGTGGAGAGAAAATAGAGACAACGTTTTGGGTGAAAATCCTTTGTCAAGACTGAAAAAGCACAGAAATGAAATAGATTAAGAGGCCAGGCTGGGAGAGAACAAAAGAGAAGTGAAGAGACATTAAGAGGTATTCAAAACGAGAGGAGATGGTGATAGGACTAGTGGAGACAAAAGACGGCTCTAGATTAGGTGTGAAATGCGCTGGCAGAATGGGAGACAGCTGCCATGTGGGAGAGAGAAAAAAAGAAAGGGGGGGGAAAGGGCCAAAACAAAGGTGTGGATAAAAAATATAAGTAAAATGTAATAGGGGCCGAGGTTATGATCTGAAATTGTTGAACTCGATATCGAGTCCGGAAGGCTGTAAAGTGCCTAATCGGAAGATGAGGTGCTGTTCCTCGAGCTTACGTTGAGCTTCCGTGGAACAATGCAAGAGGCCTAGGGCGGTGAGGTCTGAGTGGGAGTGGAGCAGTGAATTAAAATGACAGGCAACCGGAAGCTCGGGGTCATCCTTACGGACTGAACGGAGGTGTTCCGCAAAGCGGTCACCCAATCTGCGTTTGGTCTCCCCAATTCCTATTAGGCAATTCACTTCAGATTACTGTGTGTCTCTCTAACTTTAGAATGACTTGCACTGAGGTGACCTGCGTTAAACAGTGTCTGATTCAACCTGTTGGTCTGGTTGTATTGGTTATTCCTGCTTTCCTTTGAAATTCAGAGCATTAGTGATCGTCGGCAGGCACGTATTCATCGTAACTTCCCTACATGCACAATGTAGGTGCTCTCTCTGGGTTTGGAAAGCTGGAGCCCCAGGAATGTGCAGTCAGTAACCGAGTCCCAGGTGACTGATTCAATTCTACTTGCAGGCATACTGTCTCCAGACACGAGAAGTTAGTCCCTCCAGTCTTTGGTTAGACGGTCAGAATGATGTGACCTGTGAACTCCTCAATGATCACTGTTGATAAGGGCTGTAAATGAGCAAAAGGTGCATTTTTCCATGTTTCTCCAAGCACCGCCCCACCAAAAAAATACACACGTACACAAAATTGTAGACGGCATTCCACCTGCTGGCTTTACTAAGAATGGGCAAAAAGTACTAATGACTGTAGCAGCCAAGTTCAAGTGACAGATTTTGGACTTGAACGTGTGACCCTCGGGTTAGGAGATTCACTCAACCAGGCCAACTCAACCATTTGCCTTTTTGACTGTAGAGTCATTGCAGTTTGCAGTTATTTTCTGCTGTTTCAGTCTGTTTGCAATGGAATTTCGTAATGTTGCAAGTATAAATTATTCTCGTTTTTCTCTCCAGGATAGCCTTCAGGGTTACAAGACACAGAACAAATTCCTTAACAAGGAGATCTTGGAACTATCAGTGCTTAAGCGGAATGCTGAAACGAGAGAGAAAGCTCTGGAAGCAAAGGTATTGTAACTGCACTATATTTGGATTTGAGTTGGTGGAATATGTGGGTTAAGATTCTATTGTCTGAACTGTTAGTATTAAGGGCAGCCATCTATTCCTTAGTGTTTAGTACTAACCCTCACTTTAATTCTGTATGTGTACTATAAATCCCACTGCAAACTTGGTCATTCACTCAATGTACACTACAAAAAATATACAGAATAATATTCACTTGATCAGACTTTAATACAGCTCCAGTACCTGGGGAGACTTTTCGAGCACCTGGTTGGTACAGGAAAAAGAATCTCTCTCATAGGCAACCTCTCCCCTCACTCCGGGCTTCCAACCTCTCCCCTCACTCCAGGCCTCCAACCTCTCCCCTCACTCCGGGCCTCCAACCTCTCCCCTCACTCCAGGCCTCCAACCTCTCCCCTCACTCCAGGTCTCCAACCTCTCCCCTCACTCCAGGCCTCCAACCTCTCCACTCACTCCGGGCCTCCAACCTCTCCCCTCACTCCGGGCCTCCAACCTCTCCCCTCACTCCAGGCCTCCAACCTCTCCCCTCACTCCAGGCCTCCAACCTCTCCCCTCACTCCGGGCCTCCAGCCCCTCCCCTCACTCCAGGCCTCCAACCTCTCCCCTCACTCCAGGCCTCCAACCTCTCCCCTCACTCCAGGCCTCCAGCCCCTCCCCTCACTCCGGGCCTCCAGCCCCTCCCCTCACTCCAGGCCTCCAACCTCTCCCCTCACTCCAGGCCTCCAACCTCTCCCCTCACTCCAGGCCTCCAACCTCTCCTCTCACTCCAGGCCTCCAACCTCTCCCCTGACTCCAGGCCTCCAACCTCTCCCCTGACTCCAGGCCTCCAACCTCTCCCCTGACTCCAGGCCTCCAACCTCTCCCCTCACTCCGGGCCTCCAACCTCTCCCCTCACTCCAGGCCTCCAACCTCTCCCCTCACTCCAAGCCTCCAACCTCTCCCCTCAGTCCAGGCCTCCAACCTCTCCCCTCACTCCAGGCCTCCAACCTCTCCCCATCACAACCTTTTGTATTCTCTGAATTGTTACACTGAAGCTCAGCGTAAGCTCGAGGAACAGCACCTCATCCTTCGATTAGGCACTTTACAGCCTTCTGGACTCAACATAGAGTTCAACAATTTCAGATCATAACCTCTGCCCCTATCACACATTTTTTATCCACGCACTTTCTTTGTGTCTTTTCTTCTCCCCCACATGGCAGCTGTCTTCCATTCTGCCAGCACAATTCACACCTCATCTAGAGCCATCCTTTGTTCCTTAACCTGTCCTATTACCATCACGTCTCGCCTTGAATATCTCTGTGTCTCTTAACCTCTCCTGCCTTCTATCCTATCACAGGCCTTCCCTTTTGTTCTTTCATCCCCCTCCCCCCTTTCCCAGCCCCTACACTTGCTTAAAAATCTGTTCCATTTCCTGCCTTTTTCCAGCTCTGACGAAAGTTCATCGACCTGAAACGTTAACTCTGTTTCTCTCTTCACAGAGGCTGCCTGACCCGCTGAGTTTCTCCAGCATTTTCTGTTTTCACTTTTGTTTTCTCTCACTGATATTCCAAATATGCTGTCCTACTTGCTCTTCCTCCTCCCCATGACGCTAATATGTTGAAATCAAGACACGAGCGAATGTATTCTTTTCCTGCACCTCAGTACTGGAGCTGCTGACCTCCCTCAGTTTATCCTTGCCCCTCGAATCTTCCGGCATTTTAAGATGCAACCTTGGCATCTCTAATCATTACTTTCCTGATTTACCACCTTTTTTTAATGCTTTTCAGCCTTGGTGATGTCCTGGCACAAGGCCCTTCACCCAGGTTGCTCAGTTTTTTTTAAACGTAAAACACACACACATGTTTGAAGACCACAAGGGAAAACCCGGCACCACCTTAAATAATTAGTGTTTTGCTTTATATAAAATATACGTTTCCTCTTGGAAAATACCGGGTGACAGATGGTGATTTGCAGATACATGTGGCTCTCACCTGGGTCAGAGCCAGCTAATGCTGCCACGCAGTACAAAGACTGGCTGCCGATCAACTGAAGCCCACATACATGTCCGAGTCGCATTTCTCTGGCCTTCTGTTATTTCTGTACAGTATGTATGTACCTTATTCTGCATTTGTGACAGTTGCACCTATGGATTGCGCCCAGGTGAGAGTCGAGTTAGAAGTCAGTGCTGTATAACTTTACAGTAAGAATGTTTAGGGATATCTTTGAGAATTGCAAAAGAATGGCATGTCAAATGACCGATATATTTCTCAATCTTTTGAATGCTGAGCAATTTTGCAGCCTTCGAAATACATGGGATTACTAACCATCCTAGGTTTGGTGAAATAATTTCTTTATTTGGTCAGTAAAATTTTCTAAAGTAGATTTAAGATTCAGGATTCATGGTATTTTCAATAATGAAATGACTATTCCTTGAGAGGTTGGACGTGTTTAACCTCATTTTTTGTAATACAGGAAACTTTCGATTAACCGGCCCCTAAATAACCGGAAATGTCGGTTAACCGGCAAAATTTAGGAGTAGGTTCAGGTAACTTTTATTACTTGCCTTTCTCCATGTGTTGCTGTGCAAGGGTGTGGCTGCAGCTGTTGCTAAGCTACAGAGACGCTTGCAACTTGTGGCCATTGTTTTGAACCTGTTGCTAAGCAACAGGGTTTGTTGCTTTATACGGAGCTCTCGGCTCTCCATATCTTTTACTATAGCTTTCGGTTATCCGGAATTTTTGATGAACCGGCACCACGTCGGTCCCGTCCGTGCCGGATAAAAGAAAGTTTCCTGTACTTGGTGTAATTGGGAATTTACATTTAGTGACTCCACTACAGGAGTCAGTTGTGTGCCCCTGTTACTGCCCAAGCATAGATTGGCAAACTTAGCTCATCAGAAGAAATTGGGACCTTCCATATCCATATGGGTTAGTCGCACATCGCATGGTGCCATTACCCAGTCAGCTATTGAGGATGGGGAGAGACCGGGAGCAGAATCATTTACGCAAAGATCAACAACAGGCTGGAGTGTTTGAATTCCCAATGTTCACCATCAACATCCTTGATCACCAACAGCAACTTGTATTTATATAGTGCCTTTAATGTAATAAAACATCCCAAGGCGCTTCACAGGAGCGTGATCAGACAAAAATTGACACCGAGCCACAGAAGTAGATACAGGAAACTTTTTTTTATCCGGCACCGACGGGACCGACGTGGTGCTGGTTCATCAAAAATTCCGGATAACCGAAAGCTATAGTAAAAGATACGGAGAGCTGAGAGCTCCGTATAAAGCAACAAACCCTGTTGCTTAGCAACAGGTTCAAAACAATGGCCACAAGTTGCAAGCGTCTCTGTAGCTTAGCAACAGCTGCAGCCACACCCGTGCACAGCAACAGATAGAGCAAGGCAAGTAATAAAAGTTACCTGAACCTACTCCTGAATTTTGCCGGTTAACCGACATTTCCGGTTATTTAGGGGCCGGTTAATCGAAAGTTTCCTGTAGTAGTACATGTGACCAAACGCTTGGTCAAGAAGGTAAGTTTTAAGCAGCATCTTGAAGGGGGAAGAGGTAGAAAGACAAAGGGGTTTGGGGAGGGAATTCCAGAGATTAGGGCCTAGACAGTACCATTTAGACCACAGTGAGAGTTGCTGGTTAAGTTTCACCATAGAAGTGAGTTTCGCAGCTACCAAACTGTGACGTATACATTTCTCTTTTTTAATCTTGAGAAAGTTCTGGTGCATTTTTACATGGATAGTTTGTGGTTTTGTGCAATGTTTGGTGTTTCTGTCGTCCGTTTTGTTTGAGGAATTGGCTAACCCACTATGGTTTTCTGCAAGGAATGGTTTAGAGATAGGAAGCTTTTTATTTATGAATTGAGTGTAGATTCTTAGCTGCTGTTAACTGCAGGCACAGCACTATTGTGGAGACAGTGTTGCATAGAACCTTACAGCCATTCGGCCCAACTGGCCCGTGCCGGTATTTATGCTCCACACGAGCCTCCTCCCACCTCTCTTCATCTCACCCTATCAACATATCCTTCTATTCCTTTCCCCCTCATGTATTTATCTAGCTTCTCCTTCAATGCATATGCTATTCAACTCCACCACTCCGTGTGGTAGCAAGCTGTTCGCTAAAATGAAAGCTCATGGAATTGAAGGCAAATTATTGACCTGGTTAGGAGATTGGTTAGGCGGTAGAAGACCGAGAGTAGGGATAATGGTGTTGATTAAAACGCTTTTAGCTTTCATTATTGTAGAACAGTGTTTATACCACACTATAAACCGAGCGCAGTGCTATTTTGGAGACCATTACCTTAGAATGTGATAAATTCAGTGCACAGTTGATGCTTTTTTAAAATAATCTTTAGTGTTCCCTCAATAATCTGATAAGTTTCTGATTTTTCACCGCATCCAATATGTAGCCCAAACTGCTTGTGTGATTCATTTTAATTAACTGATCTTTGCCATACTTCCCTTTGCCCCGAAAATGTCTTAATTTGATGGAAACCCATTAAGTAGCCAGGTGTTGATGTCATCTATATAATTTGCGTGCAATGTGCATGCAGATTGAGAGAAATTGACATCGCACAACACTCTTGAAATGTTGCACTTGGACCTGATCAGCTCAAGTGTCATATTTGCAAAAAAGGAAGCAAATTGCTGTTAGACTGCCTGAAATATTAGACAGAAAACCTGTAAGTAAGCAGGCGGCTTTCAGATAGGAAGAAGAAACAGGAAATGGGTATCGATGCACATCTGGCAAGTAAGAGAACAAACTAATGCAATTGCTCAAATTAGTTTTTGAAAATGTTTTCAGCTGCCATTTTGTTTTATCAGTCAGTTAAATAATTCACAAAAGAAGCCATTGAACATAACTGTCCATGTCCTTTTGGAAATTGAGGCTTAGGTATTGCACCTTTCCTGGACTTGCTTTGCTCTGCATGGCCTCACTTCCGAATGGGTTTTGAGCCTCCATGCCTGTGTATATGAAATACTGCCATTTGTATAGGATGGCATTGTTTAACCTTTGTAATATAGTCTAAATGGCTAGCGAAAATTCCCTCTTGTGTCTCTGAAGGAGAATACAAAAACATTCAGAAGAGATAAGGGTCTAAGAGCAGGAAAGTCTGGATGGACTGTATCATTCCAGTTTGAAGGAAGATTCTGAATTAAAAATCAGAAAACATTTTTATTTGAGTGGCACTTTCTGGTTAAGCTAAGTACTGATAGAGATATTCAGAAAAGAAGGAAAAATGCTAATTGGTTTTAGAAGTTTTTATATTTCTTGGTTTTCAGCTTTCTTGGTGTCAGCTGTGGCTCAGTGGACAGCACACTCGCCTCTGAGGTTGTGGATTCAAGTCCCACTCCAGAGACTTGAGCACAAAAATCTAGGTTGATATTCCCAGTGCAGTACTGAGGGAGTGCTGCACGTCGGAGGTGCCATCTTTCAGATGAGACGTTAAACTGCTCTCTCGGGTAGATGTAAAAGATCCCATGGCACTGTTTGAAGTAGAGTAGGGGAGTTCTCCCCGGTGTCCTGGCCAATATTTATCCCTCAACCAACCTCAATAAAACAGATGATCTGGTCATTATCACATTGCTGTTTGTGGGAGCTTGCTGTGCACAAATTGGCTGCTGCGTTTCCCACATTACAACAGTGACCACACTTCAAAAAGTACTTCATTGGCTGTGAAGCGCTTTGGGACGTCCGGTGGACGTGAAAGTTGCTATAGAAATGCAAGTCTTTCTTTATACAACCCCAGGATGTAAACAATGGAAACGTTTGCCCACCTGAGATTCTAGGAAACCGCTGCTGTGAAATTAGGTTTCCTTTTATTATATTTCTGCTACTTTTTTTATTCAAAACAATATTTTATAACTATAGCCATAAGGAAACCTAGAAGAACTTCAAGGGCAATATATTATTATTTAAATCTGTGTTTGAAATTGAAGGAAAGAATAGCAATGAATCTAAGAAGCTGCAATATGGTCTGTAATAGTCACAGGAATCTAGATTATTGCATTGTATTTAATTTCCTGGTGAGATGGTTATTTTGAGTATGACTGTCTTCAGACTGGTAGTGTTGGCCTGACCTTGATGAAACCATCTGTGTAGTTGAATAAAATAATTGTTTTAGCCTTCCCCTGGGCCTGTTCAGAGAATCCTGTTTTGTATATATAATCCTGAGGTGTATAAAATTATGAGGGGCCTAGATAGAGTGGATAGGAAGGACCTGTTTCCCTTAGCAGAGGGTTCGATGACCAGGGGGCATAGATTTAAAGTACAGGAAACTTTCGATTTACCGGCAACTAAATAACCGGAAATGTCGGTTAACCGGCAAAATTCAGGAGTAGGTTCATACTTCATATTTTTTTGCCTTTCCCCATCTGTGCTGTGCAAGGGTGTGGCTGCAGCTGTTGCTAAGCTACAGAGACGCTTGCAACTTGTGGCCATTGTTTTGAACCTGTTGCTAAGCAACAGGGTTTGTTGCTTTATACGGAGCTCTCAGCTCTCCGTATCTTTTACTATAGCGTTCGGTTATCCGGAATTTTTGATGAACCGGCATCACGTCGGTCCCGTCCGTGCCGGATAAAAGAAAGTTTCCTGTAATTGGTAGGTTTAGAGGAGATTTGAGGAGAAATTTCTTCACCCAGAAGGTGGTGGGGGTCTGGAACTCACTGCCTGAAAGGGTGGTAGAGGCAGAAACCCTCATCACATTTAAAAAGTACTTGGATATGCACTTGAAGTGCCGTAACCTACAGAGCTACGGACCAAGAGCTGGAAAGTGGGATTAGGCTGGATCGCTCTTTTTCAGCCGGCTCAGACACGATGGGCCGAATGGCCTCCTTCTGTGCTGTAAATTTCTATGATTCTATAATCCTGCTTCTACTGTTGAGCACAATATAACTCTTGGTTTTTCAGGCTAACTGCCTGGTTTTGCAGTAGTGAAGCTGAGATTCCTACTTCCCCCTTTGTGCCTGCATAGCCTCTGTATCCAGTACAGTGCTGTTCCTGCCACGGGCCGTTCAGGGCATTAATAAAAATGTGTTTGCAGAGCTTCAGTCTTCATTTAATGGCTGCTGCCTGTGAGCATCTCCAGGAAATCCCCGAGGAAAATCTGAAGTCATAACCCAATCTGAAACAGTAATACATTTCCTAACATGGTTCAACGTACCTGAAATAAAAACACAAAATGCTGGAAATACTCCGCAGGTCAGGCAGCATCTGTGGAGAGAGAAACAGAGTCAACGCTTCAGGTCGATGACCTTTCGTCAGAACTGGAAAAAGTTGGCGATGGAACAGGTTTTTAAGCAAGTGCAGGGGCTGGGAAAGGGGGGAGGGGAGGAAAGAACAAAAGGGAAGGTCTGTGATAGGCTGGAAGGCAGGAGAGATTAAATGACAAAAGGGATGATGGTGCGAGGCAAAAGGAGATGGTAATGGGACAAGTTAAGAAACAAAAGATGTCTCTAGATGAAGTGTAAATGACGATGGCAGAATGAAAGACAGCTGCCATGTGGGAGAGAGAAAAAAAATGGGAAAAAAAGATAGGGGCCGAGGTTATGGTCTGAAATTGTTGAACTCGATGTTGAGTCCAGAAGGCAGTAAAGTGCCTAATCAAAAGATGAGGTGCTGTTCCTCGAGCTTACGCTGAGCTTCCATGGAACAATGCAAGAGGCCAAGGACGGTGAGGTCCGAGTGGGAATGGGGCGGTGAATTAAAGTGACAGGCGGCCGGGAGCTCGGGGTCACTCTTACGGACTGAACGGAGGTGTTCCGCAAAGCGGTCACCCAATCTGCGTTTGGTCTCCCCAACGTAGAGACCGCATCGTGAGCAGCGAATACAGTATATTAAACTGAATGTAGTACAAGTAAATCGCTGTTTCACCTGGAAGGTGTGTTTGGGGCCCTGGACAGTGGGAAGGGAGGAGGTATAAGAGCATGTGTTGCATCTCCTGCTTGCACGGGAAGGTGCCGGGCGAAGGGGAAGGGGTGTTTGGAGTGATAGAGGAGTGGACCAGGGTGTCGTGAAGGGAGCGGTCCCTTCGGCATGCTGAAAGGGGAGGTGAGGGGAGGATGTGTTTGGTGGTGGGATCACGTTGGAGGTGGCGGAAATGGCAGAGGATGATCCGTTGAATGTGGAGGCTGGTGGGGTGAAAGGTGAGGACAAGGGGAACCCTATCGTGGTTCTGGGAGGGAGGGGCAGGGGTGAGAGCAGAAGTACCTAATGCTATTTGTGTAATTTATGCTTCAAATGCACAATTATCTTTTACATAAAGCACTATCAGTATTTGAAGTGAATGTGGAAGTACAACCTTAAGTGTGGCTGATATTTTTTTTGTGGAAATACGGGACTGATCTTTCGCTAAAATACCCTGATTTTGAAGCACTTGGGGACTTTCCTAATGAATTCTGTTGGTCAGGGTGCCAGTAACTGCAGGTAACTCCTACTACTACATCGCCCAGCATGCTTCCCTATCCCATCACTGAGCACGAGAAGATTGTTGTGGTCGCAAGCAGATTCCTCATGATCTTGTAGAGTTTGAAAATGCTAAAGTGAGGGTTAATTTCATTTGGAAAAAGTCCCCAGAATTTTTTTTTTAACCCTGAGACTCGTTTCAAACGAAAACCCTATGAATTGTCACTGAAATGGGTGAAAAGTTTTGTCTGTCACTCTACCAGTTTCAGTGAATGTTCTCATTACTTTTGTAGAAATAAAACCTTATAAATACTGTAGTGAGATGCCCATTCCCCAGTTCAGAGCAAACCCAGGGATGGAGCAGTATTGGGCACTCTCCAATCTTGGTGTGTCACTGACCTACCATCATTGAGAATGTTGGCAGTAACATTTCTAATTGTCAAGAGAGGCCCAGATTGCGAACCCACTTACACATGCATATCTCGATTTATTTTTAACCATGGCCATCATCAAAATAGGTGACATTTTTAAACCGGAATGGTTGTTTGTCACGTCTTGTGACTGACACTTAGAAGATTTGGTTCCACTCCTTGATCAGCTGATGAGTGCTGTTCTCTGGTTGGTCCTCCTTTAGATTTGTGCATTTCCCCCCCTCAAATGAAGCATTCAGCTTCAGCCAAGTGCAGCCAGCTCGAAGCCTGGCTGGGAATTGACATACCTGACCTAGTAGTGTGTCAGTTTGAATGTTGATTTGAGGTAGGGAATCGTACTTGGTCTTTCTACTTGGGAGTTCCTGGTTCTGTCCACAGACATTTTAGTAGATGTTTGAGGCGACGCAAGATGGAGAAACTTGAACACCTGTAACTAGACTAATACCGTGGTTGTGCTATGTTTCAGAAGTCCGATTTGAGCGTGAAATTGGGTCCATCCGATTTCTGACACAGATTTTCCGGCTAACTTTTGATTTAGGGCAGGGGTTGCTCTTGAGCCTGTGTTGGTTCAGACTCAAAGTATTATTTGTGGTTCCTTCAACGAGAGAGAAATTCTCCAACTCTTGCGGATAGTGAGCCTGCGATGATTGACCCTCCCTCCCATGGTATACTGAGTATAACTATAGTTACTCATCTTTGCAAAATGAAAAATGCCTTTAAAGGTTCTGCTGTTAATAAGCAGGAATGTTCATCTTCTGACAATGGCTATGCTCTTTCTCCTATCTCGAAAGTACTCCAGCCTGGAAGCTAGACTGTGCCAGGTCGAGAGCAAGCACCTTGTTCTCCTGCAGGAGGTTAAGAATCCCATTTGTTCTGGAGAAGAGGGCCCGACGCATGAAGTAATTTCCAGACTGCTGGAAGATGCCCTGAAGGTGGACACCCCCGAGCATCCCGAGCAAACCATTCTCAAGCCGCACCCTGTCAGGTAATGCCATGGTCACAATTCTCAGAATTGGGACTCTTTATAAAAAAAAAAAAAAAAAAATACATTTTACATAGAAACATAGAAGATAGGAGCAGGAGTAGGCCATTCAGCCCCTCGAGCCTGCTCTGCCATTCAGTGCGATCATGGCTAATCATCCAAATTCAGTACCCTGTCCCTGCCTTCTCCCTGTATCCCTTGATCCCTTTAGCCTCAAGAAATATATCTAACTCCTTCTTGAATATATTTAATGAATTGTCCTCAACTGTCTTCTGTGGTGGAGAATTCCACAGGTTCACCACTCTCTGGGTGAAGAAATTCCTCCTCATCTCTGTCCTAAATGGCTTACCCCTTATCCTTAGACTGTGACTCCTGGTTCTGGATTCCCCCGCCATCAGGAAAATCCTTCCTGCATCTAGTCTGTCTAGTCCTGTTAGAATTTTATAAGTTTCAATGAGATCCCCTCTCATTCTTCTAAACTCCAGCGAGTATAAGCCCAATCGACCCAATCTCTCCTCATACATCATTCCTGCCATCCCAGGTATCAGTCTGGTGAATCTTCGCTGCACCCCCTCCATGGCAAGAACATCCTTCCTCAGATAAGGCAACCAAAACTGCACACAATACTCAAGGTGTGGTCTCACCAAGGCCCTGTACAACTGCAGCAAGACATCCTTGCTCCTGTACTCTAATCCATTTGCCTCCTTAACTGCCTGCTGCACCTGCATGCTTACCTTCAGCGACTGGTGCACAAGGACACCCAGGTCTCGTTGCACTTCCCCTTTTCCCAATCTATTGCTGTTCAGATAATCTGCCTTCCTGTTTTTGCCACCAAAGTGGATAACCTCACATTTATCCACATTATCACAATCCCCACAGTGCAGATAGAGGCCATTTCGGCCCATCGAGCCTGCACCGACACATATCTCACCCTATCCCCGTAACCCCACGTATTTAATCCCCTAACACTAAGGGTCAATTTTATCATAGCCAAATCAACCTAACCCGCACATCTTTGGACTGTGGGAGGAAACAGGAGCACCCGGAGAAAACCCACGCAGACACGGGGAGAATGTGCAAACTCCACACACAGTCGCCCGAGGCCGGATTTGAACCCGGGTCCCTGGCGCTGTGAGGCAACAGTGCTAACCACTATGCCACCGTGCCTGCATCTGCCATGCTTCTGCCCAATCACCCAACCTGTCCAAATCGTACTGGAGTTTCTCTGCATCCTCCTCACAGCACACACGCCCGCCCAGCTTTGTGTCAACTGCAAACTTGGAGATATTACATCTAGTTCCCTCATCTAGATCATTAATATATGTTGCGAATAGCTGGGGTCCAAGGACCGATCCCTGCGGTACCCCACTAGTCACTGCCTGCCACTCGGAAAAAGACCCGTTTATTTGTTGAAGCTGTGCTGAGTGGAGGATTAAAGGCTTCCCTGAAGAAAAGGGGAAAGGAATCTGGAGGAAGCCTCATGGCCATTCTATTAGCCCTCCAATAATAGCATGCTCCAGAGCAGCAGAGGCCTGGAGGCAGGTTACCTTCTTGTCACCATCTCTTGTATGTGGCACCGGGTGACTCAAACATTGGAAGGAAATCGAGGGGGGAAAAAACCTTAACTGTGTCTGCATTTTTTTTTAACACTTATTACATTGAACTGCATAGAAAACACAACACAGAAACAAGCTATTTGGCCCAACCAGCCTGTGTTGGTGTTTATCGTCCATGCGAGCAGTGGAGTAGTTCGAATCCCATGTGCACGCTCTGCTCCAATATACCCTGATTCCCCTTTCCTTCAGCCACCTATCTAACCGGTTCTTAAATGTTGACCTGGTCTCTGCTTCAATCACTAACTGTGGTGGTGTATTCACAACTCTGTTTGAAATAAATTCTCCTCTCTGATCTAAATCTCTTTCTTTTAATCTTGTATCTATGCCGTCTTGTTCTAGACCCCCTCAATCGTTGGAAAGTCTGTTTCTCTCGAACCTGTCTCATCCCTTCATAATTTTAGCTACCTTTATCAAATCACTCCTTAATGTCTCTTCTAGTGAAAACAGCCCCAGTCTTTCTTTGTATTTGTATTCCCACATACCAGGCAGCCTCCTGGTGTATCTGGGTTCTACCCTCTCTATTACCCCAACATCCTAATATCGTGCCCAAAATGGCACATAGTACTCCAACTGTGGCCATACCACGGTCTTGTATAGATTCACCATTACACCTCGACTCTTATATTCTGTGCCTCTCCCCATGAAAACTAATGTTCCATTAGCTTTCTTTATGGCCCTTTCCACTTGAGATGCTGCTTTTAATGTCTTGTGAACCTTAACCCCCACATCACCCAACTTTCCCCCCATTCAAGGTATAATTAGTACTTATTCTGAACCAAAATGTACCACTTCACATTAACTGCATTTTTTCTGCCACTTTTTCCTCATTCCATCATCTTATAATACTTTGATCCTCATAATTATTTACTATGCCTCCTATTTTAGTATTGTCTGCAAACTTGGACACCTCTCCCTCTAGCCCTCCATCTAAATCAATGATGTACAGAGTGAACAGAAGTGGTACCGGAACAGAGCCCTGAGGGACACCACTACCCACTTCCAACCACTCTGAGAAACTACCCTTAACTCCTACTGTTTCCTCCCTTCTAACATGTTTTAATCCAATTTTCTACACCATTCTAATTCCAATAGTCTCCTTTGTGATACCTTGTCAAAGGCTTTCTAAAAGTCCATGCACACCACATCCACTGCATTTCCCCCAGCACCACATCCACTGAATTTTACCCATCCACCGTATCTCTAACCTCCTCAGAGAACTGTATCAGGTTTGTCAAGCACGATCTTCCTTACTGAAACCTATGTTGGCTGCTTCTAAGTAGATTTTTTTCATCTAGATATTTAGTAATTTCACCTTTAACGAAAGATTACAAATGTTTCCCTACCATTGATAAACCAACTGGCCTGTATTTACCTGCCTTAGCTCTGTACGTGTTTGAAAATGAGCACTACATTGACCACGCTCCAATCTTCTTGAGCACATCCACACTCGATAGAACCCTGAAATATAATTTCTCAGACCTCCGTTATTTCCTCCACCATTTCCCTTGGATGTATCCCACCAGGTCCCGGCATTTTGTTGTCCTCTAGTTTAGCCAACTTCTAACTTTTTATTTATTATATCTCTCCTCTTTTAACCAATTCAGGATTAAACTCCTGCCAAATATCCTCTTTGGTAAACACTGAAGCAAAATACTTGTTAAGTATCCCCATCAATTTATGCTTCTCCTCGCCTCACTGGAGGGCCCACCTCATGGTTAACAATTCTCTTTTCACTGCTATATTTGTAGAATATTTCTCTTTAATTTTTTTAGATACTCTTCTCATACTCCCTCCTTGCTTTCCTTCTCCCTTTCTTAACATCTTTCCATCTACAAGATGCACTGCAGCAACTCGCCAAGACTTCTTCGACAGCACCTCCCAAACCCAAGACCTCTACCATCTAGAAGGACAAAGGCAGCAGGCGCATGGGAACGGGAACACCACCATCTCCAAGTTCCCCTCCAAGTCACACACCATCCTGATATGGAAATATATCGCCATTCTGTCATCGTCGGTGGGTCAAAATCCTGGCACTCCCTCTCTAACAGCACTGTGGGAGTTCCTTCACCACACGGACTGCAGCGGTTCAAGGCGGCGGCTCACCACCACCTTCTCAAGGGCAATTAGGGATGGGCAATAAATGCTGGCCTTGCCAGCGACGCCCACGTCCCAGGAACAAATTTTTTAAAATATTTCTCGTATTCCCTATTTTTATCTCAATTCCCTCCTCTTCACTTTTTGTTCATATCTAACTCCTTTATTTATCCATGGCAGTCTGTAACTTGAAATGGTCTCTTTTTATATTGGTATATATTTTTGCTGCAACTTTGCAATCTCCTTTTTAAAAATATCCCATTGTCGATCCATTTATTTACTGTGGAAATGACAACACATTAGGAGGCCATTGTCTCAGTGCTCGCTCCTCAACTGGAGCGACCTACTCCAAACCAGATCCCATTGCCCTTGCCTCATCTGGTTATATTCTTCCTTTTAAAATACTTATTATTTAGAAGGGAATTAGATGCCATCGTGCCTGACTTAATGGCCACTTGTCTTTTCAGAGGATTATTACTACATTTCTTTTAACATCCCCCTACCCCTGTCCCTTCCTGTGAAAATTTAGTGGCCACTCATGATTAACCCCATAAATTTGGATTAAAGGCATTTTCCTTCCATATTGCTGCAGCAGATGGTGCATTATAGTCCAGACAAACAGCTATAGACTGGTGTGGTTTCCAAGATAATCACTACCTATCATTAGATACTAGCAAGTGGACGTCACTGTGTTTTACAGACCTAATTAACACACACAAAGCTACTGTCAAGTTTACAAGCATGGCAAAGTAAAGTATACTTCTGAGTTGAGAAAGAAAATCATGAATATGATTTGGGTTTGTAACTGCAATGGAGCAAAATAAAGTGTGTGCTAATTGTATAGATTTGCACCAATCATTCATTGATCAAAGCCGCAATGGCGGGAGATATTGCAGTTCATGTTAATGAGCAGGTGCCAAGTTCGACATGTGTCCTGACCAAGTATGTTGACTGCATTTGGCAAGAATCTTTTTAGAGCTGTAAAGAGATGGAATGGTGACACTTGTTTGGATATTGAGTTAAGTTTGACTCAAGCTGACGTCCAACTATGAAACTTGCACCAAGTTCCGAAGCATAGACACCACGGGCAAAGCGAAGAGGAAAAGTGAAACCCATACTTTGTGTGCGATTAACACATGTGGACTTGTATCCTTGAGATTAGGACCAGAAACCTAGAATTAATTTCGATGGCTCGGAGATAAATTTAGACAAAGAGCTGCATTTCCATTTATTAACAGAAGTGTCTCCCATCCATAGTTACTGTAGAAATAGCAAGTAGGAGAGCTTAAAATGGGAAGGAATATGAGCAGGAGAGGCGTTAAAGAGCTTGAAAGTTAGTTGTACCTTTGGCGCACAATCTCCTTTTGATAAATGTTATTTTTTAATCTCTGTTTTAAAAAGTAAAGCACTTTTTTTTTAAACCGTAAAACAATTTGATCTTTTCGCTTCCAGTGAGTACGACGTATATGGCTTCAAGACCGTCCCTGAAGATGATGAAGAGGAGCAGTTGGTTGCCAAAGTTCGGGCTCTAGATTTAAAATCTCTGTATCTCACCGACGGCCAGGAGATTTCCACGGGAGTTAAGTGGGCGAATTACTTTGCTGGCACCATGAACCGGGAGATGGTGCGCTCGCTGGAGCTGAAGAGCCTCATTCGCTGGGGCGTTCCACATGAACATCGGTCAAAGGTCTGGAAGTGGTGTGTCCACCTCCATGTCAGAAAATACAGGGATAAATGCAGTTCCGGGTATTTTAACTCGTTGCTGGAAAAAGCACGAGAGAAGCAGAACCCTGCTTCGAAACAGATTGAGCTGGATCTTCTGCGCACTTTGCCAAACAATAAGCACTATGCCTCACCAACCACTGAAGGAATACAAAAACTTCGAAACATTCTGTTGGCATTTTCCTGGAGGAACCCAGATGTAGGATACTGCCAAGGCTTAAACAGGTGTGAACTTGCTCGTGTTTGGATAGAAGTCTTGAGTTATCAATTAGCTCGTCCTGCTCTCATTACATTTACTCGCACACACCCGCACGTAGAAAGTAACCCACCAACTAAAGCAGCATTTGAAAACGCAGCTTCATTACATAGAAAGCTTCATTCTGTTAAATTGTCCTTGTTTAAATTGTAGCGTCATTCATCAAAAAAAATGCAATTCATAACTTAACCAGTGAGCTGAGTTTGAATATGTCGAGTCAAGCGTGGTCTTGGTTTGACCGCCAGCTGCTTTCTGCTAACGTAACATTCTTCAAAAACTTGTAATCGGTTTTTCAGAGGGAGCACGAGTTTTCCCTTTTCCATGGGTTGACTGCGACTTTTCCATATCCAGGAAATTGACTTTGTTCAGTTAACTGGTTCCTATTCTGCCGCTGCTGCTAATTTGCAATAGAGCCACTACTTGGAGACCCCATGATGTCCTGTGCCTGGCCCAGAAAGAACTCCGCCTAGTACTAGATTAAAGAGAAATCAACAACAACAACTTGTATCGACAGGAAACTTTGTGATATCCGGCACCGACGGGACCGAGCTGTGCCGATCTATCAAAACTGCCGGACATACAAAGTTAATGTTGAAGCATACGGAGGTTTTCATCTCCGTATCTGACAACAAACACTGTTGCTTAGCAACAGCTTCTAAAGAGTCAGCTGCAGCTGCAAGCGTCTCTAGCTGAAGCTGTTGCTATAGCTACAGACCTTGCAGTGCCTGACTGGGGGGAAAATAAAGAACGAGATCTAAAAAAACTTACAGAAAACGGCTCCTGATTTTTGCCGTTAGATCGAGTATTCCGGACATACAACCTCCGGATAAACTAAAGTTTCCTGTATATAGAAGCAAAATACTGCGGATGCTGGAAACCTGAAATAAAAATGCTAGAAATACTCAGCGGGTCAGGCAGCATCCGTGGAGCGAGAAACAGAGTCAACGTTTCAGGTCGATGACCCTTCGTCAGAACTGAAAAAGCTGGAGATGAAACAGGTTTTTAAGCAAGGGCGGGGAAAGGGGGAGGGGAGGAAAGAACAAAAGGGAAGGTCTGTGATAGGGTGGAAGACAGGAGAGATTAAATGACAAAAGGGATGTTGGTGCAAGGCAAAAGGAGATGGTGATGGGACAAGTTAAGAAACAAAAGATGACTAGATGAAGTGTAAACGGCACTGGCAGAATGAAAGACAGCTGCCATGTGGGAGAGAGAAAAAAAAAGATGGGGCAGAGGTTATGGTGTGAAATTGTTGAACTCTATGGCCCAGAACTTGGTGTCGGGGGCTTGCTGCGCGTGCAAGCCCCCGATGTGCACTTACCCGGCGCGCCGACATCTGAAACCTGGCCCGCAGTGGATTTCCTGTCAGTGGCCCGGTTCTGTTGTCGGCGCGCTGTGCTAACCTGACCCAGCGGCGTAGTTAGTGCGATGTGCCGGCTGGGATCAGGTGAGCACTGTTCAGCCAATCAGGGGAGGGGAAACTCATAAGTTTGATAGTAAAGACTGTCAAACTCATGAAAAGTACGGCACCCCAAAACACTACTTAAACTTTAAATAAAATTTTAAAAAGCATCCCAATAATTAAATTAACTATGAATAACTTTAAAAAACAATTTTAAACAATTAATCAAATTTTTGAAAAAAATAAATTTTTAAAAAATAGGGTCTAAAACTAAACTTACCTTACTGTAGATTCTTTAAAAATAATAAACCTGTGGGGAAAAAAAATTCTAAATTGTACTAAAAGACCACTTACCTGTAAAACGAAGTACTTACGTGTGGTTTCTCAATGTGTAAAAACCGGAGGCCTTTACACACGCGCAAATCTGTAAAAATACAGGAAATCCAAGTCGCACGCGCTGCCCAATACCGCGCATGCATTCAGCCTCTTAACCCCTTGGGTCAGAGGACAGGAAATGCCGGTTTTCAGCGCATGCGCTGTGCATGCTGAAAACCGGCAATTCCTCCTGGCACACGCGTGAGTACCCTGTCCGTACTCACGCGTTGTGACAGGAATTACTGGGCCTATGTTGAGTGCAGAAGGCTGTAAAGTGCCTATATAGCGCTGTTAACGTAGTAAAACATCCCAAGGTGCTTCACAGGAGCGATTATCAAACAACATTTGACACCGAGCCACATAGAGATATTAGGACAGGTGACCAAAAGCTTGGTCAAAGAGGTAGGTTTTAAGGAGCATCTTAAAGGAGGCGAGAGAGGCGAAGATGTTTGGGGAGGGAATTCCTGAGCTTAGGACCCAGGCAGCTGAAGGCACGGCCGCCAATGGTGGAGCGATGGAAATCGGAGATGCACAAGAGGCCAGAATCGGGGGAGCGCAGAGATCTCGGAGGGTTGTGGGGCTGGAGGAGTTTGCAGAGATGGGGAGGGGCGAGGCCATGGAGGGATTTGAAAACGAGGATAAAAATTTTTTAAACTCCAACACCTGGTAACACTTGGCTGAGTTCTAAGGAGAAGCAGTCACAACAGAAGCTGACTGCTACCAGGCTATTGAGAAGATTCAACCTTTAACAGAGGTGCAGTCTGAACTGCAGAGGCACCGGATGTGAGTGTAGACTAGAATATCCCCATCCCTCCCATTCCATTTCAGCCTGAGAAAGTAGAGCAGTAAAACACGAGCCAACCGGATGTTGTTTACATGTAATGGGCACATCATCATAGTCTTTCCACTGCTGTGATTTAGAGTTAAAAAAATAATCTGGCCCTAATTTACATTGCCTTAAGGCTACCAACCAAATCAAGCCCGATGATTGAATGAAGTCCTGCTCTGGGCCTGGACGATAAAGCGTCTGTAAACTAATTCACTGGTCTCCTTGTGCAGCAAATGCAACAATAATGTTTTTACTGCCTCTCAACCAGATGTAGTAAAATCTCATTAAGAAAAGTTGCCATGGAGTGTTTTTTTTATCTGAATTGGTAGTGCAGTAAAGAGCGTGTAAAATGCATTAACCGGATATATTCTGCTCTATTCTTGTGAATGGGCAGGGTTCATGATGAGAATTCTAAATGAAGGCAATTAATACTTTGTGTCCTTGCCCCCTTCCCCAGGGCTGGAGCCCTTTGCTTAGTTTCAGCACAGTCTCTTCTCGAGGTATGGAGTTCCCAGCATGCCCGCGCATCCTTTACTTAAAAATGTACTTCGTGAGAAAGCACGGGAGGAGGCCATTTGACCCATCGTGTCCGTGCGGCTCTTTGAAAGAGCTCTCCAATTAGTCCCACTCCCCCTGCTCTTTTTCCCACAGCCATGAGATGGATTAATTTCTTCAGGAAATAGTGAGCCTCCGATGGCTAGGCTCTGGAAGTAATAAAAATTATTTCCACCATTTTCGTTAATGCCGTGGAAGCTCAAATAGTACAGGAAACTTTGGTTTATCCGGAGGTTAACTGTCTGGAATGCTCGAGCCACCGGCAAAAATCAGGAGCCGTTTCGTTAGGTTTTTTTTCACCAGTCAGGCTCTGCAAGGTCTCGCTGAAGCTGTTGCTAAGCTACAGAGACGCTTGCAAGGTACGGCCGACTGTTTAGAAGCTGTTGCTAAGCAACAGGGTTTGTTGCCAGATACGGAGCTCAAAATCTCCGTATGTTTCAACATTAGCGCTGGTTTGTCCGGCAGTTTTGATGGGACGGCAACAGCTCGGTCCCGTCGGTGCCGGATAGCACAAAGTTTCCTGTATTGAGGTTTCTCCCAACTCTCTATTCATGTTCCTCACAAAATGCAGTTTCCACAGGCAGCCCTGTATTCGCATGACCCAAAACATTGAATGCATGTTGTGAATGGGAGGGACATTCCGCAGGGTTAACAATTGCCGATTCTGCTCCTCGGGCTGTTCACCGCGTACTCCTGCCCTTTCTGAAAGGCAGAAAAAGCAGACTCCCGGTCATTCAGGTTAAAATATCACATTTACTTGCACAAGATTTAATTACACAAAGCAAGAGAGATATGCCAGATAATCAGCAATACAGTGCTGTACTTGCACAATGCCTTCAGCTTTCTCACAAAAAAAAAGTCGTTGAAAATGTTGAGTCCTTTTCAGAATTGTTTAACAGAGTCTTTGAGGATTGTAACCTGGGTGAGCTCCTGTCCATGGAGCCCCCTCTCAGCACCACTAATTGTAAACAAATGGTCGAAGAAAGGGCATTGCAGAATAATGCAAGCCGACCAGGCTTCTCCTACCCCAATAGGTTTTCACCACCTTGTACACCATCATCTCTCTATAGAAGGCCCAGCTTCCTTCTCAGCAGACAGCTGATTACAGAAACTGTTTCTTTGCTCTCTGCCGTATTGCTCGCCAGGCCAGGCCGGAAAACAAATACTGTTGGCATTTTTAGCGGCTATGACAATGATCCTCAATGGTGCAATCACAGATGAGTCGCGCCTACTTCGACAGCGGCAAACTTAAATATGTTATTATCTCAACAAGCTGAGGTGCTAGCCAGACAAACGTTTAGATCCCGATTACAAGCTCGAGGGCGGCCTGCCTCCCCTGATCTAACAGCAATCACCAGTCGGGATTTGAATCACTACCCCCATCAAAAAAAATACCTTCCCGAAATCAGTTAACATTCATTTTAAATGCAGTCTAAAACTTCACATTCAAACTATAGTAGAGATTTTACAGCTAGAATTCAGGCTGAACTCTGCTTCTATAATACGCCCTGCAGCACAGAGCCAGGGAGCTGCTTGCTGTACCTCAAGGCCTGTAAAGCTTTGAGCTTAATTCTATTTGTGATCTCTTACGGTGAGTTGAAATCCTCAGGAAAATCATCCAAACCATTCTACCTTCGGATTTGTGTTGTGTGCCACTCCTTGAATGCCTGCCCGGATGGAACTACCTGTTCCTTTCATTAATGGTTCCGGACGTTTGTCATTGGCCGCCCTGATTTACTAATCCTGATCTACTCAGCTTTGTATCTTTAAACCTCTGCTGTTTCTGTGGCCATTGAAATTCCCATGTATGTTTGAGGCAGTCGTGATCCAAAACCCACTAACGGCTCTGCCAGCGTCACTGAGCACAATCAACTTCCGAATCGGCACCCCAACATTTGTAAAGACCTTCTTTCACTTCACCCCCCCCCCTCCCCCACATAAAAACACAGTCATGATTTTGGCACTAAGCCTGTCAAGTGTTTGAGCCCATGCTGTTCGCAAATGCTCCAGTTTTCCAGCTAATAATATTTTCCTTTGCTCGTCTTTGGGGACTAAATAGGTGACCTCTTCACCTTCCCTCCCCCTGGCCCAACAAGAATGCTACTAATTAAAATTTGCAGTTAATGTTCATCTATGGCCTTGTTTATCCGCTTTGATGAAGGACAATGGTGTTGATGGCTCAATTAAGTCTTTGTGGTGTCTGGATAGTGGACCAGGCATTGTGCCGGGAAATCCTTAAATGTGCAGCATTTGCCATCTGGTGGTGCTTGTCAGCAACTGCAGACCATGGCAAAATTCTACTATAAATAAAGCCCCAAACCCATTAAGGATTTTTTTTATCCAAATACAGTCTGGCTGGTTTACTGTAACAACCTACAGTATTATCAGTGATGGGTAGTACCGAAAATAGGTTGGTCAATGTACTCCGGGGAAAAGGTCAAAAGTATTAATTTAAGGATCTGGCTTTCATTAAGACTGTAACTGCTGAGACTCCGGACAAGCCCCTGGCCTCAATACTTTGCTGCCCTTTCCTGCAAAATAATCATGTAGCACGAGACAGGCATAATTGTACAGGACAAAACAAACTAATTGTCCAGTGTATGCATACAAAGCTTAACAAAATTAAACTAAACAATGAACAAGATAAAATCTGCCCACCTTTACCTCAGGATACCCTGAGTTTCCTTAGTTTTAATCATAGAATCATAGAAATTTACAGCACAGAAGGAGGCCATTCGGCCCATTGTGGCAGCGCCGGCCGACAAAGAGCGATCCAGCCTAATCCCACTTTCCAGCTCTTGGTCCGTAGCCCTGTAGGTTTCGGCACTTCAAGTGTATATCCAAGTACTGTTTAAATGTGGTGAGGGTTTCTGCCTCTCCCACCCTTTCAGGCAGTGAGTTCCAGACCCCCACCACCCTCTGGGTGAAAACATTTCTCCTCAACTCCCCTCTAATCCTCCGACCAATTACTTTAAACCTATGCCCCCTGATTATTGACCTCTCTGCGAAGGGAAACAAGTCCTTCCTCTCCACTCTATAGTTCTCATTCAGCATCATTAAGGATGCTGCTGGCATCTTAATGCTGTTCCAGATGGAGTACAATCGCTGAATAAAGTTGCCCATCTCTACATGGGATAGGAGAATCACAACAGATTCTGAGGGGTCCTTTGTGGGGGTTCTCCTCCACCCCAAAAGAAACCCTATTGATTTTCTAATGGTTACAGGGAGGGTTTACAGTGACCAAGTGTACGTTACCTGTCTGCTTCATGGAATCCACTCTCTAACTGTGGACATGTCGTACAATCACCTTCAACTGAAATGTAATCTAGTTGTGTTACAAACAGGCCCCAGATTGCCCAGTGTTACCTGCTGCCGAGAGCCTTTCATCACGTTTCCCTCCCTTCTCTCTCACATGGCAGGCAGCGGCAGCCAGTGCAGGGAAATGCTGTAATAGGGAAGGCCTAAAGGCCCATTGTGTGATCTTTCCCCTCATCTGAAGAAGTTTATGTACTTTAAAAATATATATATATATACACTCCCCATAGCTGGAGTCCTGGCCTCAGTGGGCTGGAGATGAACCAGCATTCCGAGGGATGGAAAGCATTGACACAATCAATATATTTTCAACATCCAACCTCTACTTTCCATGTGGTAAAGACTTCGTTGCCTCGCTCTGGTCCTCATGGTCGTTGGTGAAATGGCTGTCAGTCACCATTAGACAGGCCAGAGTCGAGGTAGAAACTGATTCGTGCCTCTGTTCCTGCCTGGGTGAAGTTCATTGCCCAGACCATAGACAGAATCGCAGGTTGCTCATCTTGCCCAGGAGCCGGCCATCAATGAATCGTGTAATGTAGGAACAATTCCCACACAAAGGGACATCCTTGTAACAGGATTGCACACCTCACCATGATGTATTCTGTCTATATACGTTACGTGTATAGAGTTCCTTCAGTCTGGAGTATAATCCTGCCACTTTTTAACTTTAATTTTTTAAGTTTTTTCCCCTTCCCCTGCAAGAAGTCTTCCTGCAAAAATGCCCCATCCGTGGCAGAGCAGAGAGACAGGTCGCTTGTACCTGCCAGTGTCCCTCCATCTTGCCGCTGGACGTTGTCCAAGGTGGGCTGCGGGTGACTCTTGCTCCCTGCGGGGTAATATCTCTTCAGCACCTCTATAGTGACACCGCTGAGGTGGTGAGACTCTCGTCGGGGCTTATGGGTGTAAACCTGTGTCTCCACTCTGGTGCTGTGAGTTGGGGCTGTCTGCGGCTGCTCGTCGGGACTTATGGGTGTAAACCTGTGTCTCTGCACGCTGGTGCTGTGAGTTGGGGCTGTCTGCGGCTGCTCGTCGGGACTTATGGGTGTAAACCTGTGTCTCTGCACTCTGGTGCTGTGAGTTGGGGCTGTCTGCGGCTGCTCGTCGGGACTTATGGGTGTAAACCTGTGTCTCTCCACTCTGGTGCTGTGAGTTGGGGCTGTCTGCGGCTGCTCGTCGGGACTTATGGGTGTAAACCTGTGTCTCTGCACTCTGGTGCTGTGAGTTGAGGCTGTCTGCGGCTGCTCGTCGGGACTTATGGGTGTAAACCTGTGTCTCTCCACTCTGGTGCTGTGAGTTGGGGCTGTCTGCAGCTGCTCGTCGGGGCTTATGGGTGTAAACCTGTGTCTCTCCACTCTGGTGCTGTGAGTTGGGGCTGTCTGCGGCTGATTTTAATGTAAACCTTATGGGATTGATTACGCTCAGGGCTGCACCGCTTCATGCTGATACAAGGAAGTTGATGCAAGTGATGGTCATTTTATTCACTGAAAATAGGCAGGATATGGAGATTTAATCGAGGTGTTCAAAATTGAGCGGTTTTGATCGAGTAAATAAGGAGAAACTGTTTCCGCTGGCGAGAGGGGGGTCGATAACCAGAGGTCACGGGTTAAAACAATTGGCAAAAGAACCGGAGGGGAGATGAGTTTTTTTACACAGCGAGTTGTTGTGATCTGGAACGCGCTGCCTGAAAGGGCGGTGGAATCAGATTCAATAGTAACTTTCAAAAGGGGAATTTGATATATGCTTGAAAAGGAAAATTTTGCAGGGCTGTGGGGAAAGAGCAGGGGAGTTGGGACTAATTGGAGAGCTTGTTCAAAGAGCCGGCACAGGCCCCGTGGGCCGAATGGCCTCCGGTGCTGTAAGATTCGATGTTGGGGAATCAGTATATTATAAATAGGTGCAATGAACGGCTAAGTTTATTTGTATTATTCAGCAAACCTTGCACCACAGTCACATTGTACACCCAGTGCGGGAGTGCACCACAGTCACATTGTACACCCAGTGCGGGAGTGCACCACAGTCACATTGTACACCCAGTGCAGGAGTGCACCACAGTCACATTGTACACCCAGTGCGGGAGTGCACTACAGTCACATTGTACACCCAGTGCGGGAGTGCACCACAGTCACATTGTACACCCAGTGCGGGAGTGCACCACAGTCACATTGTACACCCAGTGCGGGAGTGCACCACAGTCACATTGTACACCCAGTGCGGGAGTGCACCACAGTCACATTGTACACCCAGTGCGGGAGTGCACCACAGTCACATTGTACACCCAGTGCGGGAGTGCACTAATCACATTGTACACCCAGTGCGGGAGTGCACTACAGTCACATTGTACACCCGGTGCGGGAGTGCACCACAGTCACATTGTACACCCAGTGCGGGAGTGCACTACAGTCACATTGTACACCCGGTGCGGGAGTGCACCACAGTCACATTGTACACCCAGTGCGGGAGTGCACTACAGTCACATTGTACACCCAGTGCGGGAGTGCACCACAGTCACATTGTACACCCAGTGCGGGAGTGCACTACAGTCACATTGTACACCCAGTGCGGGAGTGCACCACAGTCACATTGTACACCCAGTGCGGGAGTGCACCACAGTCACATTGTACACCCAGTGCGGGAGTGCACCACAGTCACATTGTACACCCAGTGCGGGAGTGCACCACAGTCACATTGTACACCCAGTGCGGGAGTGCACCACAGTCACATTGTACACCCAGTGCGGGAGTGCACTAATCACATTGTACACCCAGTGCGGGAGTGCACCACAGTCACATTGTACACCCAGTGCGGGAGTGCACCACAGTCACATTGTACACCCAGTGCGGGAGTACACCACAGTCACATTGTACACCCAGTGCGGGAGTGCACCACAGTCACATTGTACACCCAGTGCGGGAGTGCACCACAGTCACATTGTACACCCAGTGCGGGAGTGCACTACAGTCACATTGTACACCCAGTGCGGGAGTGCACCACAGTCACATTGTACGCCCAGTGCGGGAGTGCACTACAGTCACATTGTACACCCAGTGCGGGAGTGCACCACAGTCACATTGTACACCCAGTGCGGGAGTGCACCACAGTCACATTGTACACCCAGTGCGGGAGTGCACTAATCACATTGTACACCCAGTGCGGGAGTGCACCACAGTCACATTGTACACCCAGTGCGGGAGTACACCACAGTCACATTGTACACCCAGTGCGGGAGTGCACTAATCACATTGTACACCCGGTGCGGGAGTGCACCACAGTCACATTGTACACCCAGTGCGGGAGTACACCACAGTCACATTGTACACCCAGTGCGGGAGTACACTGCAGTCACATTGTACACCCAGTGCGGGAGTGCACCACAGTCACATTGTACACCCAGTGCGGGAGTGCACCACAGTCACATTGTACACCCAGTGCGGGAGTGCACCACAGTCACATTGTACACCCAGTGCGGGAGTGCACCACAGTCACATTGTACACCCAGTGCGGGAGTGCACCACAGTCACATTGTACGCCCAGTGCGGGAGTGCACCACAGTCACATTGTACACCCAGTGCGGGAGTGCACTAATCACATTGTACACCCAGTGCGGGAGTGCACTACAGTCACATTGTACACCCA
The DNA here is from genome assembly GCF_052327205.1 of Somniosus microcephalus. Lineage (NCBI taxonomy): Eukaryota > Metazoa > Chordata > Chondrichthyes > Squaliformes > Somniosidae > Somniosus > Somniosus microcephalus. The sequence goes on from NC_141018.1 coordinate 6,923,681, forward strand.
GTGCGGGAGTGCACTACAGTCACATTGTACACCCAGTGCGGGAGTGCACTACAGTCACATTGTACACCCAGTGCGGGAGTGCAGAAAGTTACCGTTTTTAATCTCATCCGATGTGTTACTTCCTTTGAAAGCTTCCATGTGTGTATGTGATTTTTTTTTTTTTAAGGACACCACAAAGTTATGAAAGATTGATTGCAGTGACACCCAATCTTTTTGATTAGTGGGTAATTGTTGATTTATTAATTATCTGTAATTCTGTACATTCTGTTTCAGAATGCAGAGATACAGGTGAGGACTACTCTTGGTTTAGAATGTGGAATGGGTGCATACAGAAATGCTAATTGCTGTTGTCTAGCAGTGAGCGCACTGCTAAAGAGCAAGGGAGAAGAAGCGACTAGCTTGCATTAAAATGTGTGAAATCTTCCGTACAGGTTGGCAGCGATAGCACTTCTGTACCTGGAACAAGAAGAAGCCTTTTGGTGCCTGGTTGCCATTACGGAGTGTTTTATGACTCCAGACTATTACACAAAGAACCTGATCGGATCACAGGTAAGATAATTGCACGATTGTTTCCCCTTTTGATTTGACGACAATACTCGTTCTCTTAAATGTTGGTCGAGTTCTGCAGCGGGTGTGCGAATGAGGCAAGGAGATAGGTGAAACTGTTCCTGAATCCCTCCGTTATTAGTGACCAGAGACATCAGTATTTGCAGCAGAAAGAGCTGGCAGCATTATGCACACTTACTTAATGATCTAGACGAGGGAACTAGATGTAATATCTCCAAGTTTGCAGATGACACAAAGCTGGGTGTGTGTGCTGTGAGGAGGATGCCGAGAAACTCCAGGATGATTTGGACAGGTTGGGTGATTGGACAGATGCATGGCAAATGCAGTATAATGTGGATAAATGCAAGGTTATCCACTTTGGTGGCAAAAACAGGAAGGCAGATTATTATCTGAACGGCAATAGATTGGGAGAAGGGGAAGTGCAACGAGACCTGGGTGTCCTTGTGCACCAATCGCTGAAGGTAAGCATGCAGGTGCAGCAGGCGGTTAAGAAGGCAAATGGTATGTTGGCCTTCATAGCGAGAGGGTTCGAGTACAGGAACAAGGATGTCTTGCTGCCGTTGTACAGGGCCTTGGTGAGACCACACCTTGAGTATTGTGTGCAGTCTTGGTCACCTTATCTGAGGAAGGATGTTCTTGTCATGGAAGGAGTGCAGCGAAGATTCACCAGCCTGATACCTGGGATGGCAGGAATGACGTACGAGGAGAGATTGGGTCGATTGGGCTTGTACTCGCTGGAGTTTAGAAGAATGAGAGGGGATCTCATTGAAACTTATAAAATTCTAACAGGACTAGACAGACTAGATGCAGGAAGGATGTTCCCGATGGCAGGGGAGTCCAGAACCAGGGGTCACAGTCTAAGGATAAGGGGTAAGCCATTTAGGACAGAGATGAGGAGGAATTTCTTCACCCAGAGTGGTGAACCTGTGGAATTCTCTACCACAGAAGGCAGTAAAGGCCAATTCATTAAATATATTCAAGAAGGAGTTAGATACATTTCTTCAGGCTAAAGGGATCAAGGGATATGGGGAGAAAGCAGGGACTGGGTACTGAATTTGGATGATCAGCCATGATCTCATTGAATGGCGGAGCAGGCTCGAGGGGCCGAATGGCCTACTCCTGCTCCTATCTTCTATGTTTTTATGTTTACACAGAGCTTGCTGCTAATTGAAGGGACCAGTGAGAGAGACAAGGAGAGAACTAGAAATGCGCAGAACTGTCAAAGCCAAATACAACAATAAGGTTATGAAAGGACAACTGAGGGCAAACTAAAAATAGTTATCCTGCTGAAATATTATTTCCTGGAAGTATTCACCAGCTGAACCTAGTAATACACGCCCATCTTAAGAGGTTCTGCATTTAAACCGAGTGATTTTAATATCACTTGCATGGCTTCCTAGACAGATTTAAAGGGCTCAAAGCCAATAAATTCTGACAGATTATACACACAGGATGATGCTAAATAAGACTAGGGATGAAATCTCTGTGGTGCTGGCAGTCATCTTGAAGGTGTCGATGAAGAGGATGGTCCTACTGGACCAGCAATGAGCCAACGTTCCACCTATTTTCAAGAAGGGCAACTAAACAAACTCTGGTATCTGCAGGCCCATTCGTTTTGTGTCGGTAATTGCGAAAATAATGGAATGGACCATTAACAACAAACTTGAGGATGATCTAGTTAAGTGGCAGCCAACACTGTCAGAAGGGGCAGATCCTGCCTGCCTGACACTAGTATTTTTTGAGGAAATCCCACCCCCTTCCGTGGATGTTGGAAAGCCCGAAGATTTAGTGTACCTAGACTTCCCGAAACCCTCTGATGTTCCACGTGAAAGATTACATGAGCTTGAATGTCCTCGGTAAAAGGACTTGGCTGAAACTGGAGAAAGCAGCAGGTACTAGATAATAGAATGGTGTCGGGCTGAGGAGATGTTCGGAGTGGAATGTCCCAGGGGTCATTATTGGGATCTCTGCTGTACCTAACCTTAATTCATAAACACGTCGTAAGTTGGTCGGGTTTACAGATGCTAAATTGGGAGCTGGCTGGTGGCGGTAGAGTCTGATGACATAGCCAACAAGTTACAGATGAACCAAGACAATATTTGAAAGTGGGTCGAGCCAAAACAAATGAATTCAGTACAGATAAATACAAGATCTTGCACATTTGAAGAAAAAATGTGAGACCTAATAGTGTCAAGCTAGCTATGAGCGAGGCTGAACGAGCTCTTGGAGTGATAGACTCAACACTGATCGCGTCCAGTCACTGCAGACCAGTAATCAACAAAGCAAATGGCATGCTGAGCTATATTGCTGAATCATAATCAAGAGAATGATGCAGCAGAGAAGGAGGCCTTTCCGCCCATCATGCCAGTGCTGGCTCTTTGAAAGAGCTCTCCAATTAATCCCACAGCCCTGCAAATTGTTCCCCTTCAATTATTTGTCCAATTCCCTTTTGAAAGTTATTGTTGAATCTGCTTCCACCGCCCTTTTCAGGCAGCGCGTTCCATATATTAACTCACTGTGTAATATCAGTGGAGTATAACTTTGAAAAAGTCATGCCGAGTCAATGTCGTGCTTTGGTCAGGCTGAATACTCTATATAGTTCTCACCACGAAGGCACAAGGGAAACATCCAAACCCTGAAGTGGCCCTGGTGTGTGGGGAAACCCAAATCCTACACCTCTGGCACAGAATGCGAATGCTAGCGTTTAGGACACCATGGTGATCGCCTGAATGTTTTATTATATACACTGACTCCCTGATGGCTTGGTTAAGATAGGTCAGATAGGTCATTATTTTATAATGACAGAAACATTATATAATGTAAAATATCATGTATTATTCACTAAATATATATATACCCTTAAAGGTATAATTGCTCTGTATTCATGAACATAAGAAATAGGAGCAGGAGTAGATCATTTGGCCCCTCGAGGGCCTGCTCCACCATTCAATAAGATCATGGCTGATCTTCGACATCAACTCCACTCTCCCACCCAATCCCCATATCCCTCGATTCCCTTAGAAAATCTATCGCTCTGAGTCTTGAATATACTCATCAACTGAGCCTCCACAGCCCTCTGGGGTAGAGAATTCCAAAGATTCACCGCCTCTGAATGAAGAAATTTAAGAGCATAAAAAATAGGAGCCGGGAGTAGGCCATACGGCCCCTCAAGCCTGCTCCGCCATTCAATAAGATCATGGCTAATTTTTCCAACCGATCCCCATATCCCTTCATTCCCTTAGAGTGCAAAAATCTATCGATCGATCTCCTCAGCTCAGTCTAAAATGGCCGATCCCTTATCCTGAGACTGTGACCCCTAGTTCTAGACTCTATGAATTGTTGAATCAGTTACAAGTTAGAATCATTCCTTTGTGTGGGAAGATCAATTAAGAAGCTGCAGAAATTCTGCCCTTACAGAAACTTGCATCAAGCAATGTGTGGCATCTGGAATGTTGATGTCCTGTTTTTATTGTATTAAGTGCCAGCTTGGCTCAGTGGTATCACTCTCACCAGAGCCAGAAGATCATGTGTTCAAGCCCCAATCTAGGACTTGAGCACCTGATGTGGACTGGCACTTCATTGCAGTACTGAAGGAGCGTGACGCTGTCTGACATACTTTCAGATGAAACATTAAACTGAGGTCCTATCTGCCTATCCAGATGGGTGTGAAAGCTGCCATGGCAGTATTTCAGTAAGAGCAAGGATTTCTACCAGTGTCCTGGCCAACAGACTAACTAATTGTGGGACCTTGCTGTGAATTGACAGCACTTCAAAAGTAACTCATTGGCTGTGAAGTGCTTTGGGACATCCCGAGGACATGAAAGGTGCTCTATGTAATCGTGAGTTTGTTCGTTTGTACTTGAAATTGTTCCTTTCTGTACACTAGGTTGACCAGCGGGTGTTCAAAGACTTGCTGAGTGAGAAGCTGCCACGGTTAAATGCTCACTTTGAACAATACAAGGTCGATTTCTCACTCATCACCTTTAACTGGTTCCTTGTAGTGTTTGTGGACAGTGTTGTCAGTGACGTCATGTTCCGTATCTGGGATTCATTCCTGTATGAGGGGCCAAAGGTACAGTACAACATTCACTTCTGTTTAACGGCCATCTCTAGGTTTAGAGTAATGTGACTGCAAAGTGTTTGCTTTTTCCCTTATTCTTTCTGACTGCTGATTGTACTTATGATCCCTACAGAAATTTTGGAAAGTCAAGAATTTAAATATTTTAAACACAGGCATTGTATCCTGTATGAAAATCTGACTATAGTTTGTCATTTTTATTCTATTTCACTGATCATGATGCTTTAATTTTTTTTAACATGTTAAATTTTAAACTACCTGTGATTTAGATTTTGCTAGTTGTGGTGGTCATCTGAGACACAAGCTGTTTAATGGTCGATGGTTTTCTGTATTGTACACAGGTACAGTTCTAGTGAACAGTGAGGAGGATAGTGATAGACTTCAAGAGGACATAGACAGGCTGGCGGAATGGGCGGACACGTGGCAGATGAAATTTAATGCAGAAAAATGTGAAGTGATACATTTTGGTAGAAAGAATGAGGAGAGGAAATATAAATTAAATGGTACAGTCTTGAAGGGGGTGCACGAACAGAGAGACTGGGGGTATGTGTGCACAAATCGTTGAAGGTGGCAGGGCAGTTTGAGAAAGCAGTTAAAAAGGCTTATGGGAGCTTAGGCTTCATGAATAGAGGTATAGAGTACAAAAGTGTGGAAATTATGATGAACCTGTAATAAAACACTGGTTCGGCCCCAACTGGAGTACTGTGTCCAATTCTGGGCACCGCACTTTAGGATGTGAAGGCCTTAGAGAGGGTGCAGAGAAGATTTACGAGAATGGTTCCAGGGATGAGGGACTTCAGTTATGTGAATAGACTGGAGAAACTGGGGTTGTTCTCCTCAGAGCAGAGAAGGTTGAGAGGAGATTTGATAGAGGTGTTCAAAATCATGAGAGGTCTGGACAGAGTAGATAGAGGGAAACTGTTCCCATTGGATACTTCCCACTCGAGAACCAGAGGACTCAGAGTTAAGGTGATTGGCAAAAGAACCAAAGGTAACATAACAAAAAAAAAACGTATGCAGCGAGGGGTTAGGATCTGGAATGCACTGCCTGAAAGGGTGGCGGCCGCCGACTCAAATCACGGCTTTCAAAAGAGAATTGGATAAGTACCTGAAGGAAAAACATTTGCAGGGCTACGGGGAAAGAGTGGTGGAGTGGGACTAGCTGAGGTGCTCGTGCAGAGAGCCGGCACGGGCTCGACGGGCTGAATGGCCTCCTTCTGTGCTGTAACCATTCTATGATTCTGGTTCTAGGTTATATTTCGATTTGCACTTGCAGTCTTCAAATTCAAGGAAGAGGAGTTTCTGAAGCTTCAGGATTATATGTCCATATTCAAGTATCTGAGATACTTCACTCACACTATTCTTGATGCACGGTAAGTTTGGGTGCTGCTCAGTCCTACAAGGATGTTGTGAGGTGATGGGTTACTTTCTAGCTGGGTATCATTTCTAAATACACTTGGTTAGCTTCATTTGATTTAGAGTCTGATTTGTGTTTGCATCGACCATGCTAGTGCAGCTATGTGGCTGACGAAATCTATTAATAAGTCATTAAAGATTATATTTTCTACCGATTAAAGTTATTCACTACACTTTGCACGATTTCCACCATACAGTACACGCAGTCTCCAGTCCAGTAGTCTAACACAATGCTCAGTTGGACTTGCAGACATACTGTGTGCCCCAGTAATAATTTGCTTTCTGAGTTTTGATTGTTTTCCTTATTAATTCTGTTTTCCTTTGTTTTTATGGAGATTGATCTCGGACTGATTTTCTTTCTCTTTTTGGTGCATGTTTCACCGTTAGGAGTAAATCTTTGTAAGATTCAGACCGTCAACGGTGAAATTAAATAATAAATAACAATGATATAGGGGCATAAGAACATAACGTAAGAAATAGGAGCAGGAGTGGGCCATTCAGCTCTTCGAGCCTGCTCCGCCATTCAATAAGATCATGGCTGACCTTCTACCTCAACTCCACCTTCTCGCACTATCCCCACATCCCTTAGAGTCCACAAATCTATCACTGACAACTGAGCCTCCACAGCCCTCTGAGGTAGAGAATTCCCAAGATTCACAACCCTTTGAGTGAAGAAATTTCTTCTCATCTCAGTCCTAAATGGCCGACCCCTTATCCTGAGACTGTGGCCCTTAGTTCTAGACTTTCCAGCCGGGTGCAAAAAAAGATAGACTAGAATGATACCGGAACTGAGAGGTTGCACCCATCAGGAAAAATTGAACAGGCTGGGTCTCTTGTTTCTAGAAAAGAGAAGACTGAGGGGTGACCTGATAGAGTCTTTAAGATTATGAAATGATTTAATAGGTAGACGTAGAGAAGATATTTCCACTTGCGGGTGAGACCAGACGAAGGGCCATAATATAAGATAGTCACTAATAAATCCAATAGGGAATTCAGGAGAAACTTCTTTACCCAGAGAGTGGTGAGAATGTGGAACTCGCTACCACAGGGAGTGGTTGAGCCGAATTGCATAGATGCATTAAAGGGGAAGCTAGATAAGCACGTGAGGGAGAAGGGGATAGAAGGGCATGTTGATAGGGTTAGATGAAGAGAGGTGGGAGGAGGCTCCTGTGGAGCATAAACATCAGCATGGACCAGTTGGGTCAAATGGCCTGTTTCTGTGCTGTAAATACTGCGCAATACTCTAAACAATGATTCTCATCCTGCAGAATAACAACTTAAAAAAACCTTAATGAATGAGAGCAGCAAGGGTTACAGACTTTGACTATCAGTATTGCTCTATGTTGAGAAATGGGAGTGGTGGAGCATGTTTTTTTTGGGGGGGGGGGGTGGGTGTGGAGAGAAGTGAGAAGAGAATCTAGTGAGGAAACACTTAACCATGTGGTGGTGTATCTCACAAAGAAACAAGCAAACCTGCCTGTTGGCCTGTTTCAGTTACATTAGGCTGCAGTTCGCACGGGGAAAACCATTGCCAAGGCTACCCAGCAGTTTATTTCTTTTAACGAGTGTGAGGAGTTGCTTTGCTGCCCAATTCTCTTGTATCTTTCATTCAATTGAGGCTGCCCAGTGAATTGAAGATTTGCGCTGACCCTCAGCTCAGCTCAGCCTAGAAATGGTTACCTTGTTGACTGGAATGTTGGCACCAGCTCCAGGCAAACAATTGTGGCCTTTTATTGTGCTGCTGAACAACCTTGTTCGGATTCCCGAGAGCAGCAAACTTTATAAGAGCCACTAGCCTACATGTTCTCTCAAAAAATAGGTTATGGTACGCCACCATAATCTTAAATCGTCAAATCACTGCCCTGCTGGCTAAAGATATAGGGGCAGAAGAACATAAACACATGGCAGGTTTTCCTGTTTGTTTCCTAGCAACACCACCACATGGTTATTAAGTATTTCCTCAATAGATTCTCTTCTCCTCACTTCTCTTCTCTTCCCCCCCCGCCACTGCCAAAACATGCTCCCACTCCCATTTCTCAACACAGAACAGCCACCAGTGAATAAATCCAAGTGCCCTTTCAGTGCCTGCTTTCTAATGGCTTGGAAAGTGAGCCTCTATCAGGCATTCACATCAAGTGAAGAAACTTTTTCATTCGGGAAAGAAGAACTGAAACAGAAACAACTTAAATTAGTCCCCATCATTAAACCTCTCTATTGCGAGGATCATTTTGGCTGGTACTGTATTACAAGGTTGTTGCAAACAATGGATTCTGATGTCAAACTTGAAATTGTACAAAATCTAAGAGATTTATTTTAATCCTAGTACTTTGGAAAAATTGAAGTAAGCCCCCAAAGTGCGGACCAAGTGACGTCACCGGCTTGTTGTAAGAAAGACAGACCAACTAATTGAAGTCATAATGGTTTATTCAGGCCTGGGGAGAACCTTTCAGATCGCTGTCTGAATCCGACTCCCCCGATTCCCTAGCAACAATCACAGTTATACAAAAATCAAACCCCTGCCAGGGCAGGGGTAACGCTTATCAGCATATACAGAGTTATAGCTAAATGGCAATTATAAACCGTGACATTTCCTTTTCCTGCCGCCCACAAATCCCACATTTCAGTTATCAATTGGTCCCGTCACCTCCTGTGACTGTGGGCCTCATCTTAATTACTTTACAACCATCCAGTTGCCCGTAGCCAGGTGGTTTTGCTTGTTACATGTTTTCTCAAGATAACAGTCCTCGTTAAATCTCTGCAAAGCACAGATTCTGGCCTTGTTCTCGGGTTACTTCTGCAAAGCAAGCACATCTTCATTAGTCCCACCATACTTTGATGTAATGAAACCCTGTTGTGAGTTTACAACAAACGAATTCTTTGATATGTTATCTTGTATATGTGCTGCCTCACCTGGCCGAATAGGCATCCTCCCTAATCTTCCCACGAGTTGCTCTGCAGTTTAATTTCTCACCATTTGAAGTCACTTAATCATGTTTTTAAAGCTTAGCTGGGTAAACGCAATATACAGACCCATATATCGTTTAACTCAGGGTATGAATTAACTCATTACCTCCACCTTGTACATTGGTGCTACATTATACATATTCTAACATAAAAATTAAAGTATAATAGTAATTTGGTTACTTCAAAAATATAGGTTTCTATTCATTTTTAGTTGAGTTTCATGCAATGTGCAAATTGTTTGAGGTACTATTACTTTGGTCCGGCTAAGTTATTAAAGAAAACCTGGATGTGCTGTTATCATTCTATCACCCAATTTAAATTAAAAATCAGAAAATACTTTTTTTTATTCATTTGTGGTATTTGGGCGTAGCTGGCAAGGCCGGCATTTATTGCCCATCCCTAATTGCCCTCGAGAAGGTGGTGGTGAGCCGCCTTCTTGCAGTCCGTGTGGTGAAGGTGCTCCCACAGTGCTGTTAGGGAGGGAGTTCCATGATTTTGACCCAGCGACGATGAAGGAACGGCCGATATATTTCCAAGTCAGGATGGTGAGAGACTTGGAGGGGAACTTGGAGGGGGCGGTGTTCCCATGCGCCTGCTGCCCTTGTCCTTCTAGGTGGAAGAGGTCGGGTTTGGGAGGTGCTGCCGAAGAAGCCTTGACGAGTTGCTGCAGATAAACGAGCAGTTTAGGTTCCTTTACTGTGTTGGTTTCGTAAACGTTTTGAAACATAGTGAGATGTTCTTGCCTCAACCCATTGGTCAAGCATAGCACCAAACAAGTGCCTTATCACCAATCCTTTTAAATTTGTACTAAATACAGTGCTCCCATAATAACCATAGATGAAAATAATTTCAAAAACCTTTTCAGAACCAAATGGTCTGCTTCTCTCGCTTGCTCTTTAACTATTGCATCGGTGCCTTCCTTTCTCAGCATGATTGTTTCTTCTTTGGTGATATCAATGAGTGTGGAGCTGATGAGTGGTGACGAGCTGGTTAGGAGCAATTAAAAATGCTGTGGCTACCAGAGGCTACAGAACCCCATCGCAGCTTGCTTTCTTCAGAGCTTAATGTTTTGGGTGTGTAGCCTTCATCAGAACTGATGACTGGAAGAGGAGTGAGAAAAGGGGAGGGAATAAAAAGGGGGCTGGATAGGTTTTATGGAAAAGCTGGAAAGAGAGGAAATCTGGTGGGTAATATATAATTTTACTGAGGCAATAAAAGGACATGAGGGTTTCTGAAAATAGCGAATTAAAAGCTGCAAACTCATGACTGAAATCAGACAGCTGGCAGCCACCCACTGGGAATGGGTTTCATTACTGAGCTGGTGTAGCCTAGTCCGAATGTGTCTTCTATATTTACCAGGCCAAGCTGAAGGGCCCTTTGTGGACTGGTTAAGGTAGTAAAAAGAAAGACTTGTATTTCTACAGCGCCTTTCACAACCTCAGGAAGTCCCAAAGCGCTTTACAGCCAATGAAGTACTTCTTAATGTAGTCAAAGCGGCAGCCAGCCAATGTGCGCACAGCAAGCTCCCACAAACAGCATTGTGAGAATGACCAGATCATGTTTTAGTGATGTTGGTTATGGGATAAATATTGGCCAGGACACCGGGGAGAACTCTCCTGTTCTTCTTTGAAATAGTGCCATGGGATCTTTTAAATCCCTGAGAGAGCAGATGGAGTCTTGGTTTAACGTCTCATGCGAAAGACGGCACCTCCGACAGTGCAGCACTCCCTCAGCACTGCACTGGAGTGTCAGCCTGGTTTGTGTGTGCAAGCCTCTGGTGTGCGACTTGAACCCACGACCTTCTGATTCCAAGGCGAGAGTGCGGCCCACTGAGCCACGGTTGACACCTGAAGAACCAAAGAACGTGATAGATAGTCAGTCCTTTCTTTTGAACCTCCACGATATTCTGCATTCTGAGTGGAATATGTGGATTTGTGGACAAATGCCCTCACGGATCCTGTGAATGGTCAAGATGGGCCACGATTCCTCACCTCCTCCTTTGTACTTTAACGAGGGGATTCTGTGACTGAGGCTGAGCTTGGCCAGGAGTGATTTTTCCCACCATTCCTGCTGTTAAGAACAAAATTATAAAAAGGGGAGGGAGGGGGGGGTGGGGGTGGTGGAAGAGAAAAAACACAATCAAATGTTTCACCAAAATTGTTTCCAGAATTCTAATTGCTGTTTTGTGTTCTAGAAAACTTACCAATATTGCCTTTGTGGACATGAATCCCTTTCCAATGCGGCTAATCCAGAATCGTAGAGCTTTCCACCTGGAGAAAGTGCGCCAGGAACTGAGCGAACTGGAAGCAATCCGCCAGGATTTTCTACGGGAACGTGAAACTGCAAACCCTGAAAGGAGGGATGTCATTAGCGATGATGATGAGGACACCTAACTGCACATTGAGCCCCACCTTATTGACCCACGAGCCTCGTTGAATAACTAAACCCATGAGCACAGCCCAGGAACAGAAGCGCAACGCTTGCTTTCCAGCTCGGTGCTGATGGGTTTGTTCCCAGGGCTACCTGGCACGCGAATCTGACTGCTGCTGTTGGACAACAGTTCCCTGGTTCTGGGCTGAGCCAGAAGGTGGGCAGCTTTGAGGAGGTGGGGGTTCAGACATGGATTACTCATCCCGCTTTGTAAGCAAGCCCACCTTTTGGCTTCTAAGTAGCCCTGTTAGCGGGGCTCCACTTTCAACTGAATGTTCTATGGAGTCGAGTGGCTCTCTTTAGCAATCCGATTTAAAGAAAACAATACTTGCTGTTCGTCCTAACGATAAATCTTGTCTGCCATCATGGAAGAAATATGCTGGGCATATTTCCCCATAACCGCACACAGTGGAAAGATTGTGTCAAACTAACCCTCAGACTGATATAAATATGTCCGGTACCAGCACTTGGAACACTGTGCTAACCGTCTCCTCTTTCTGATGGCAAAAAAAATGTCAGTTCTAGTTACTGTAGTCAATCATGGGACCAATTCCAATACTTGTGGCAGCAGTGTTATTTAGAGATCTTGTCCAGTGTGATTTCCAAGTGTATGCATTGTCTTTCATCCTTTACTTGTGTTTTTCATATCAGTATTTTGGGAAGCAGGCTTCCTTAACAACCAAAAACAATTTGTATTCTATGTTGGGGAGGGGTGGGAAGGTTTGCCTTAAAATATTTCTGCATGTGATTTTCCTTCTAAATGATGGGGAAAAGGGAAAATGGGCTATTTGATATATTTTAGCCATCCTTGCTCAGACTATCAATTCACTACAATATTGTGTGTTTTGAAAACCTTGGTGTTAAATCTTGATTTAAGCTTTGCTTCCATTAAGATTATTCACCAGAAGTACGATTGCATGTTTACAGTCAGAGTGAACTTCATTGTACAGTGATCATTCTAACATTGTGAATAACGTCATTCAGGCCATTCGATTTTGTTACAGAATGGGAATTATTCTGTCATATCACCTTCTACCTGTTTTGTACAAAATGTCATTTGCAGGTTCTATAATGCGCATTATCTGTCGCAATCTCTTGAAACCTGTTGCAAAGTGGAATTTGAAATATGTTACATTGGTTCATCTGTGGAACTTGGACTTTGTTCCTGTCCATATTACAGCCACAAATTGCACCTCGCAACTTCTAGCCTGTATCTTGCAATGACATTGAATCGGATCTTGTACACACTTCGGTTTTGATGGCCTCTGGGATGACTTTGAGCCCTGAATTTCCTGTCCGTTAACTGTGAATGGGTGGAAGATCTTGCCCTAATTCCCACTTCACTGCAACTCCTGCTCGGTCTTAAGGAAGGGCAACATGTGCCAAGGGAAGTGTATGTTTCAGTGAAGTCACACCATATTTAAAAAGGCAATTTGTTTCATGAACTTAGTTGAGTTTGACTGGAACCGGACCAAGATTATTTTACTTTTTTGATGTCTTGGTTGAGTTCAGTTGCCCATAATAGTCCATCCTTATTTGACTGCAGGAGATTGGAGGGACGCATATGTGAGCTGCAAGTGCATCACGAAGCCTCTCCTTTAGTGCACTTTGTTTACTGTGGTCCTCAAAGGGTTGAAGTAAACGGTTATACAGTGGTGTACAGTCCTTGTGACTTGAAATATATAATTATCAGAATTCCCTGGAGTGAATGGTATGGAAAGATCTCGTGTCATGCCTGAATATGTGTAGCCATATCGATGTATCTGGAGCATGAGTTATTGCTGATACTTTCCACACAGGCTGTTACGAGTGTCGTAGATCTGTACGTCCAGCACCTGGAGAAAGCAGGAAAATGAATGTTTTGTTGACGCTGAATGTTGACTTTAATTTTTGTGACATTTAAATATTAGTCTGTTTGTTTTCATAGCAGTTCGTATTGACACGTTAACAGAAGCACACCGTTTTTTGTCTGTTCGTTTTTTCTGGTGAAGCATAAAGAAAACTTGCTTTGTGGTTCTGACAATTAAAATGACTTTGCTACAATGAAGTGCCTTTAGGAGTTTTCATATTTTATAAAATACTGCACTACCTGGTTTATTGGTACAGAGAGTCCGATTTACATCTTATACGCACTTACAAAAATGGGCAACTTCCTGATTTGTGTGAATGGGACTGGAGACGGATGGTCCGTCAGTAAGTCGACAGCTTTCCGTTGATGCTCCATTCCTGGATTCATATCCTGAGCACAACAGAGGAGGCTGTAGTGCTCGCTGTGAATTTATTCTCCAGTGGCTTTCAAAAATATAAATAAACTCCACCAAAGAGCGAGCCCAGAGCCGTATCAGAGACTTCCCCTGAAAATGAAGAGCTATTCTGCTGCTCTCTGCATCTCATTAAATGACTCGTGGGGTCAGCGCATCGATACAAGATATGTAGGGAAATCTGAACATGGATGAGGGGTGTGAAAATAGCATTCCTGAAATTTGCACTGACCATCAAACTGCTGTTGTCTTTACCAAAACATTTCCTGCTGGTCTCCAGCATTTTGACAATGGCTGTTTATAACCAGCATAAATACTAATGGCTGGCTGCACTGAGAGAAGTATCTATTGACGGTGAAGTGTATATTACAGGATTTGAATGGATGTTTTTATTTTTAAAGTCACAAATCTACTGTGGGTTGAACTTTAAAAAGGGGAAAAAGTTCCTGTCCTGGATATTTCATATCAGTGGGGGGAAATCTATGGACTGTGTTCTGGAAATAATTAACTTTTTATAATATAGTCCAAGAATTGGCGGTCGTTCAGATGAGGCATCATTTCCATTTTTGTGGAATGAATGATTTAAAAAGTTGCATCTGTACTTTTCTATGTCTATTAACACTTTAAAATAGCTCTCCATAACAATTCATTGGAAGCTGCAACAATGGATCATCGAACTACAAGGCAAATGCACTCCATTCTCATTATCAGTTGTAGTTCTTAAAAGGCCCACTACATTTGTGACATTCATTAGCAGACACCCCTCATTGTACAGCTTGTGCCTAAGCTCTCTGGATATAGGTAAGTGGGCTGTGTCCTTATGGGGAGAGAGTATGCACGCCAATGACTATCTCCAAAAAGCGAGAGCCGAACCACTGCCCCTTGACATTCAACGGCATTACCATCACCGAATCCCCCACCATCAACATCCTGGGGGGTTACCGTTAACCAGAAAGTTAATTGGACCAGCCACAGAAATACTGTGGCAACAAGAGCAGGGCAGAGGCTAGGTATTCTGCGGTGTCTCACCTGACTCCCCAAAGCCTTTCCACCATCTACAAGGCACAAGTCAGGAGTGTGATGGAATACTCTCCACTTGCCTGGATGAGTGCAGCTCCAACAACACTCAAGAAGCTCGACACCATCCAGGACAAAGCAGCCTGCTTGATTTGCACCCCATCCACCACCTTAAACATTCACTCCCTCCACCACCGGCGCACCATGGCTGCAGTGTGTACCATCTACAAGATGCACTGCAGCAACTTGCCAAGGCTTCTTTGGCAGCACCTCCCAAACCCGTGACCTGTACCACCTCGTGGACTAGTGTGCAGGCCTCCATCTTGACTACTGCCTTGTGGGTAGCCTAGTCTTATATATACATACAGCGCCACCTAGTGTACCATTCTAGAATGACATGTTACTGATCATTACACAAGTCACACACCATCCTGACTTGGAAGTATATCGCGGTCCTTCATCGTCGCTGGGTCAAAATCCTGGAACTCCCTAACAGCACTGTGGGAGTACCTTCACCACACGGACTGCAGCGGTTCAAGAAGGCGGCTCACCACCACCTTCTCGAGGGCAATTAGGGATGGGCAATAAATGCTGGGCTGGCCTTGCCAGCGACGCCCACATCCCATAAACGAATTTTTAAAAATGGACACAGTGTGGATTTCTCAGCAGCTTTGTTTGGTGATGGCTGAGCATGGTGATGGGTTTGTGTGTGTCAGATACCTGGTGGAACATAAGGAGGTTGCACATTCCAGGCACTGATTTGCTGCTGAAATGGTGTAGCTGTTGACTAGTTGGACCGTGTTTCTGCATTTACGAGACGCTCCTAATGGTCCCTCTCTTGCAACAGCTGTGGTACTAAATTCACTGATCGTTTGTTATCCTTTAGAAAAGGATTATACTAATCTAGCTTTACACATCAATTTTTTTTAACTAAACCAGAAGTTGAGGTTAATTCTAAACGGCCAGCTTCAATCTATTAATCAACAAACCAGCAGAGATTTGTATGTGAAAATATTTTGCCTCCTTTGTATCTGTTAAACGTGAGCTGGATGCTCAGAGGCTGAGAAACAGACAAAGCATTGCTTAATCAAACAAATAATCATGCTTTATACTCCGAGCCAAGCTGAGTCACAGCAGGAACCTCTGCTGATGTATTCTATGTAACAATTAACAGTTGTGATAATTGTAATAACAGTGCCTGGGGGCGTTTACCAGGGAGTAATCACGTTACGGGGTTTAGGCAAACCTTGAGGATTATAAATCATCAGATGAGAATACTGTCTAGATCAATGTTTCTCAAACTGGTGTCTGTAGAGACTTTCTAGGGGGCTGCGACCCGAATTAATTTCAAGCCTGGTCCTCTTTATAAAACCGACACTGAGTCAGTTCTTGCGAATAATTCTGAATGGCTGGGCCCTCCTCCTCACAGAGGCCCACAGCTCGCTCTCTCTTTGCAATGAGCGCTCCCTGCCGGTCCAGCCGATTCCTCTCCCTGTGCCAGCCTCCCGACAAGTGTTCAGAGCGCCTGCGGGGCCCTTCAAACACGTCCATGAATGTGTTCACGACAACCCATACGATCCCACAGAGCAGCTGTTACAGAACATGCCAGTGTGACGGTGAGTCACGCTTCCAGCAGCATCCCAGCATGTACATGGGCGCTCGTGTCCTCGCTCACCTTGGCCAGCCTGCTGACTGCTTTAAAAATTGTCCAGCCCTAAGTGGCTAATAGTGGCCGTCTGTTGCTGCGGAGTCCCCAGAATTGGTGTGAGAAGCAGGCACACCCATCTCACTGATAGCTTAAGTAAATACCTGTTTTCCTAAAAGCATTATTAAAAAGACTCGACCTGCAGCACTTTTATATTATGAGCAATGTTCCCTTTAAGCTGTGCGGCCGCACAGCGCTTTGCAAGTCCCGCGCAGCCGGTGAGCTGGCTTTTAAATAGTAAAACCATGTATGCGTGGAATTTTGAACGGCCCGCGCAGCCCATTAAAGGGGCCGCGCAGGCCAAAATAAATTAGAGGGAACATTGATTATTATATAGTAATTTGGTGGATGGGGGGGAGGGGGTGATTACTGATCCATTTGAACAGGAGTCCTTCAGCCAAAATAGTTTGAGAACTGCTGGTCTAGATTTCATCTCATGTATGTTATTTTATACAACGGTTACTGAGGGCAGGTTTATTTTGAGCAACAGGTGTCATGATCAATAGTGATCATCTTGCTGTTGAGCCATGATCTCCTTACAGAAGGGGATCATGGCTCAACAGCCTCTTCCCAGACCTCTCCGCTGTCAAGGCTCATCCTACGAAACCCAGGCAGAGAGGACCTGTGGGGAGGAGGACAGTAGGAGTATGTGTGTGTGTGTGTGCTAGGCCGTTGTAGCAGAGCCTGGTCTCCAATCATCCTGGATCCCCTTGCCATTGGACCAAGTCCTTGCTCTGTCAAGCCCGTGTGGTAGCTGGTGTGCAACGGCCACCCCACGTTAAAAGAATTCACGCACAGGCATCTTCCACCCTTTAAAATGAAGTTCAGGACCTGGAATGTCAGGACCCTCATGGACAACCCCAACAGTGACTGCTCTCCTTAACCGAGACTCTGTCTTCGACACGAGTGTCCTCAACTCCATCCCGCAGCATGCTACCCACCACCAGAAGGATTCATGATGCAGTTAACTACAGATTTACTGTGATAATCTGAAGATTATTACCAGAAAATCTATTCATTTGTTTGTTTCAGAAGCCTTTAACCCATTCTAAGCTATAGGGAAATGCTCCATGATCCAGTTGCCTGTACATAGTATGTCTGATCCGGGCTGTCAATGGCACTGTGAACTACAAAAGATTCTGTTGAGCGAGATTAGCCAGCCTGAGATGTGATTTCAATGGAAAGACAGTTATCATATTCAACCCTTAATTGTTTTCAAAACTAGATGTTTTTCTACAAGTTTGATTTAATTCATTGGAGGCTGTAAATATGGACTGTGTAACTACATTCCATTCCCATTATTAAGCTCTTAGTTGTAGCTCTGTCCCTGTTGAGAAGAGCTGGGGAGTTTTCCCTGTGCCCTGTCCAATATTTATCCCTCAACCAACCAAACGACCCTTAAACAGATGAGCTGGTCATTATCACGTTGCTGTTTGTGGGAGCTTGCTGTGCGCAAATTGGCTGCCGCGTTTCCTACATTACAACAGCGACTCCACTTCAAAAAGTACTTCATTGGCTGTAAAGTGCTTTGGGACGTCCGGAGGTCACGAAAGATCTTTGAAGGCGACTGAACGGAATTCTGACTTCACTTCATTTTTATAGTGGGATTTGGGGCGTTCATTATAGGACACATTTCATTCCACAGCCCGTGCCGAAGCTCTGGATTTAGGTGAGTGGGGAGAGCGTGCACTCCATATTGAACAGCCTGTGTGAACTTCTCAATAGCTTTGTTTAGAAATGGCTCAGTATGGTGATGCGTTTCTTCGGGTCAGATACCTTGCTGAGCAAAAAATAAAGCTTGCATGTGCAATGATCTACTGCTGCAATCAGTGACTATTGTGTAGCTCTGTTCAGTAGAAAGCGCTGACTAACCACAGGTGTGGCTGTGGTTTTAGCCACGGGCTTTGTGTATATTTACTTAAATATTGCCACCAAGGAAGTAAAGCACTCACAATGATCAAAAACCTCGCACACTCTGCTTTTCGTTTTACCATTTTACCAACAAACACACACTGAAATGAGTATTGAGATCACATTCCCAGCGATGGTGTCTGTTACTCAGTTTTTATGTACCAATCGAATGCAATTAGCCACGTGTGGCTATTGGATGATGTATTGGCCCACACTGGTCTAGCCGTGTGAAATGTAAACTAACTGGGATAGTAGGGGAAAATGTGACATTCCTTCCAAAAAATAGTTGAGACAAGCAGTGGTGTGGAGGGTGGGGATTCCCAGGAGTGGAGCTTTTCACCCAAACAATGCAGGTGGTGTGGAGGGGAGAGCAAAGCGACTTCAGACTTGGACTTGAAGAGTTTTATTCGATTTTGGCTGAAGAGCTCTCTGAAACAGATTATTTTCTAGAACAAAGCGTTTGCCTGATGTATATTTAACCTCTTTATTCTTGCACCGTTTAGCAAATTGGTGTCTAATCAAGAAATTCTAAGAACATTGTAAAATGTTGGTAAAATTCCTCTCTTTTCAGTCACTCATTTTCAGATTTACCACAAAATGAGTAATTAGTGTTGTTCCAGTATAGTTTTAATATTGGGTAGTGAATCTCCAGATGGCAGCCTATTATCTTCTACACTGTCTTCCATGGCACGCCACCCAGGTCCTGCTCTTTAGGTTCATGAAATGAAGGCTTCCTATACACCCTGCCCTTCACAGCTGGTTAGCAATCTCTCTCTCTCCCTTGCAGTGTGTTTGAGCTGGACCCCCATGTGCCTTCAGAAACTGTGCATCAACTAGGAAGAAGGTACTATTCGTCCCTTCCGCTACTTTCAATGCCCTCGATCGCTGTCCAGTTATGGAGTTGGGTTTACCCTCCATCAGCCAAGGCGCAGGTTACATTTACACACTTTTTAAACCTCTCTATTGTAAAAATAGAATACATCATATTCCAGGGGCAGGAGAATCTCCTGGGGACACTGACCACTTGGCAATGTTTTCATCAAGTGACTTTCGCCCTTTTTGACTATATGAGAGCCTTATTCACATTGCCTGTTTTTTCTGGAAACCGTGTAAAATAACAGCATAGAATAAATAGAGGATACTGAGCAGGGATAGGACATTGAAATTCATTCCTTCTATAAGAAACAGCTGACTGCATAAGTGATGTAAGGGACGAATGAAACCACCCTCAGAAGTGGAGCTACCAGGGACCGTTTGGATTGCAAAAGTTTATTGGTTCTGTACTTTAGACTGTTTTAACAGAGGAAAAAGTCTTTCTCTTGTCACTGTATCAAATTCCTTCACAATTTAAAACAAATGAGGACTGTTTAAAGCACAGAAGTCAATTTCTTGCTCTACCCTGATCTGTGTTCAGATTCAAAATCGAGCCACTCTCGGATATCCCACTAGAGGGGGCTGTGTCATTCCAATTGCAGCCACTGAGCGAGGGGCGAGATTTTTATTCCCTATATAGACGGTGCTTTAAAAATTCTGGACACTGCAGTATGGAAATGTTAGAGGAATATAGTCATCATATCTATACAGTGGCCAAAGTCTTGATCAGTTTCACGTTCAATCTATATGTAATTGATTCATCGAACTAATGCCTGATTCTGACCTATGACTCATTGGAGCAACATTAATTTGGGCCACGGCTGCCTTTTAAATGAACTCATCCTTGCTGAGGGGGTGTTCAAAGCAGTATCCAGTGGGTGGGAAGGGGGGGGGGGGGAAAAGAGAGGAGGTGGTGAACATTCACAATAAGTCAATCAATTCATCATATGGAAATCTATCGAATGGAAAACAATCACATAACATCATTTACGTTAGAGATATTTGTAATATATCGTTGATAGTGTTATAATCAGGACTATTGTAAAACATGCATGTAGGTCACGCTGTTTCCCCTATGAGTCCCAGTAAGGGAACAGTCCATACAGAACCTCGCCACAAGACACTGGCACTGGCAGCTACCGATCTGCTCAACCACACCATCACCACCACCTTTGATGCCCGAGTCCCTATTAAAACTATTTCTCTCACCCTGGCCGGTCCCCCTGGTACGGCCCTCATCTTCGCTCTCAAGTCCAAGGTACGCAGGCTTGAATGGATATGGCGGACAACTGGTTTAGCCATTCACCGCCAGATCTGGCTGGACCACATAAAGCATTATCGGGCCCTGCTCTCGTCTGCCAAAACTGCTCACTATTCCAGAATCATTCTGGAATGCAAAGATAAACCCCGGCTCCTATTCTCCACTGCTAACCGTCTTCTTAAACCCCTCTCCCCTGTCTCCTCCACCCTCACCTCCAACAACAAGTGTGAGGAGCTCATGGACTTTTGTCACTTCCCTTCCTTCCCCTAGCCCACCGGGCCAAACTTCCTCTAAGGTTTCCCCCTGCCCTAGCCCTGAACTCACATCTTTCTCCAGTTTCTCTCCGATCTCCCCTCTTGACCTCTCCACACTCATCTTGTCCATGAGACCCACTTCCTGCTCCCTCGACCCTATTCCCACTGAACTGCTGACAACCCAACTTCCTTTTCTGGCTCCCATGTT
Source organism: Somniosus microcephalus (assembly GCF_052327205.1). Classification (NCBI taxonomy): domain Eukaryota; kingdom Metazoa; phylum Chordata; class Chondrichthyes; order Squaliformes; family Somniosidae; genus Somniosus; species Somniosus microcephalus. Next base: position 6,944,626 of record NC_141018.1, read on the forward strand.
AGCTGACATTGTTAACGGTTCTCTCTCCTCAGGTACTGTCCCCCTCTCCCTCAAATCTACCATCATCACCCCTCTCCTCAAAAAAACAACCTTGACCCCTCCGTCCTTCCAAACTACCACCCCATCTCCAACCTCCCTTTCCTCTCCAAAGCCCTTGAACGTGTTCTCGCCTCCCAAATCCGTGCCCATCTTTCCCGCAATTCCATGTTTGAATCCCTCCAATCAGGTTTCTGCCCCTGCCACAGTACCGAAACGGCTCTCATCAAAGTCACAAATGACCTCCTTTGTGACTGTGACAAAGGTAAACTATCCCTCCTCGTCCTTCTTGACCTGTCTGCAGCCTTTGACATGGTTGACCACTCCATCCTCCTCCAACGCCTCTCCACCGTCGCAGAGCTGGGTGGGACTGCACTCGCCTGGTTCCATTCTTATCTATCTAATCGTAGCCAGAGAATCACCTGCAATGGCTTCTCTTCCCACTCCCGCATCGTTACCTCTGGGGTCCCCCAAGGATCTTTCCTTGGCCCCCTCCTATTTCTCATCTACATGTTGCCCCTTGGTGACATCATCCAAAAACACAGAGCCAGTTTCCACATGTACGCTGACGACACCCAGCTTTACCTCACTTCTTCTCTCGACCGCTCCACTGTCTCTAAATTGTCAGACTGCTTGTCCGACATACAGTTCTGGATGAGCAGAAATTTTCTCCAATTAAATATTGGGAAGGCCGAAGCCATTGTTTTCGGTCTCCGCCACAAACTCTAACATCTGTTTGAGGCTGAACCACACTGTTCGCAACCTGGGTGTCATATTTGACCCTGAAATGAGCTTCCAACCACATATCCACAGCATAACAAAGACCGCCTATTTCCACCTCCGTAACATCGCCCGTCTCCGCCCTTGCCTCAGCTTATCCACTGCTGAAACCCTCATCCATGCCTTTGTTACCTCTAGACTTGACTATTCCAACACACTCCTGGCTGGCCTCCCACATTCCACCCTACGTAAACTTGAGGTCATCCAAAACACTGCCCCATGTCCTAACTCGCACCAAGTCCCGTTCACCCATCACCCCTGTGCTCGCTGACCTACATTGGCTCCCAGTTAAGCAGCGCATCAATTTCAAAATTCTCATCCTTGTTTTCAAATCTCTCCATGGCCTCGCCCCTCCCTCTCTCTAATCTCCCCCAGCCCCACAACCCCCCCGAGATATCTGCGCTCCTCTAATTCTGTCCTCTTGAGCATCCCTGATTATTATAATTGCTCAACCATTGGTGGTCGTGCCTTCTGTTGTCTGGGCCCTAAGCTCTGGAATTCCCTCCCTAAACCTCTCCGCCTCGCTACCCCTCTTTCCTCCTTTAAGACGCTCCTTAAAACCTACCTCTTTGACCAAGCTTTTCGTCACCTGCCCTAATTTCTCCTTATGTGGCTCAGTGTCAAAATTTTTGTCTTAAAATACTCCTGTGCAGCGCCTTGGGACGTTTTACTACATTAAAGGCGCTATATAAATACAAGTTGTTGTTGTACAGTGGCCAAAGTCTTGATCAGTTTCACGTTCAATCTATATGTAATTGAGTCATCGAACTAATGCCTCATTCTGACCTATGACTCATTGGAGCAACATTAATTTGGGCCACGGCTGCCTTCTAAATGAACTCATCCTTGCTGAGGGGGTGTTCAAAGCAGTATCCAGTGGGTGGGAAGGGGGGAGAGAGAAGAGAGGAGGTGGTGAACATTCACAATAAGTCAATCAATTCATCATATGGAAATCTATTGAATGGAAAACAATCACATAACATCATAACACATAACGGAGGTCACGGACCATCATCAAAGACCCTACCCACCCCAGCCACAGTCTGTTCGCCCTCCTGCCATCTGGGAGACGCTACAGATGCATTCGCACCCGAACGACCAGATTTAGGAACAGCTTCTTTCCCAGGGCTGTCATCCTACTGAACTCCACAAATAAACACTAAAGCCTGCACATCTGCCAATGCACTTTATTATGTTTATGTTAATGTATTACAAGCCAAATGAATGTTGTATGTTTAAATGTCTCTAACTGTACACTCTCGGGAGCCGCAAGCCTACATTTCGTTGTACTGCACTTGTGCACTAACAATGACAATAAAGTTGATTTATTATTATTATTTAAGTTAGAGATATTTGTAATATATCGTTGATAGTGTTATAATCAGGACTATTGTAAAACATGCATGTAGGTCACGCTGATTCCCCCAAGAATCCCAGTAAAGGAACAGTCCATACAGAACCTCTCCACAAGACACTGGCCCTGTCCCTTGCAATGCCACAATCAGCTCTCATTGTTGGCAGGTGCTTGACACATTTAGATGCTGCTTATGCTGCCCCTGGGCGACATCGTCTGAAAATATGTACGCTGAGGACACCCAGCTCTACCTCACCACCAGCCCTCTCAACCCCGCCACTGCCTCTGATTTGTCAGGCTGCTTGTCCGACATCCAGTTCTGGATGAGCAGAAATTTCTTCCAGTTAAATATTGGGACGACCGAAGCCATTGTCTTCAGTCCCTGCCACAAACTCCTTTCCTGAGCCACCGACTCCATCCCCCTCTCTGGCCACTCTCTGAGGCTGAACCACATTGTTCGCAACCTCGATGTCCTATTTGACCCTGAGCTGAGCTTCCAACCCCATATCCTCTCCATCACCAGGACCACCTATTTCCACCTCCGTAACATCGCCCGGGACGCCTCAGCTCATCTGCTGCTGAAACCCTCATCCAGGCCTTTGTTACCTCCAGACCTGACTATTCCAATGCTGTCCTTACTGCACCCTCTGTAAACTTGAGCTTATCCAAAACTCTGCTGCCTGTCTCCCAACATAACCAAGTGCGCTCACTGACCTTCATTGGCTCCCGGTCCAGCAACGCCTCGATTTTAAAGTTCTCCTCCTTGTTTTCAGCGCTCCTCCAATTCTGCCTTCTTGCACATCCCTGATTTTCTTCACCCCTCTATCGGCGGCCGTGCCTTCAACTGCCGAGGCCCTAAGCTCTGAAATTCCCTCCCGAAACCTCTCCGTCTCTCTCTCCTCCTTTAAGACACTCCTTAAAACCGACCTCTTTGACCAAAGTTTTGGTCACCTGTCCTAATATCTCTTTATGTGGCTCGGTGTCAAATTTAGTTTGATAATTGCTCCTGTGCAGCGCCTTGGGACGTTTTACTACATTAAAGGCGCTATAAAAATACAAGTTGTTATAGCCATAAGGAAAGCTAGGAGCGTGTGTTCAATTGGGGAAGCAGGAGGTTGTGTGTTACGTTTATCTTTAAAACTCATTGCCTGCAGCATTTCTAACTTTTCTAATGTCATGTTTGTGCTTTTGAGTTTCCCAGTTCCACTTGGTCTAGTGTGCCTCGGAGTTGCTCTTCCAGTTTCATGCTGAAGACCCCTGGACGCTAATCCATCCCATTCCTTCTCGGTGGGATTTGGGGAACATGCCTGATAGGTGGAGCCACCTTCCTTTGTGATGTATTTACTTGAAGCTGCTTTTACACTGATGCTTGTTTAGTTCAGGTTCCATGAGCCACTGCCAAAGTTTACACCGATAAATCTTGCTCCCTTATGCCCACAAAAAGCGGCTTTAGTGAGAATTTATATTCTGCAGTGTCCATGGCAAGGCCAGGCTGACTTCTAAACAAGGCATCAGTGATGGGGCAAAACAATCAAAAGCTTGGCAATAATGGAGCGGCCTAGAACCTTAACCAGTGGAGGAGTGAGATGATGACTAACTCCAAAGCTCCAACTACTGATACGCAATTAGTATAAGAATCATAGAAACATAGAAGATAGGAGTAGGCCATTTGGCCCTTCGAGCCTGCTCCGCCATTCAACGAGATCATGGCTGATCATCCAAACCCTAGCACCCGGTCCCTACACCGACAGCCATCCCACCCAAGCCCTATCCCCGTAACCCCATGTATTTAATCCCCCCTAACACTAAGGGTCAATTTTTATCATGGCCAATCAACCTAACCCGCACATCTTTGGACTGTGGGAGGAAACCAGAGCACCCGGAGGAAACCCACGCAAACACGGGGAGAATGTCTGTGTGGAGTTTGCACAGTCACCCGAGGCCGGATTTGAACCCGGGTCCCTGGCGCTGTGAGGCAACAGTGCTAACCACTATGCCACCGCACTGAAGTCCTCACATTACTGGTTCCAGGGTGGAACCCTTCCTCTAGCTCTTCCATGAAAAACACCAAGGGAACTTTCATAAGATCTCTCACGAGTTTATCCCTATGGATCATGACCATCAGGATTTGGGCTGACAGTGGCAAGTTATCAGGATCCACTCTGCAACTACTGCCCACCTCCAACCTACCCTTCCTCTTCAGTCCTTGAACACATCATTGCTGTCACTCCACGCTCACCTCCCACCCTCCCCACCTCACCCCGCCCCCCCAGTCCCAACTACAGCACTAAAACCTGCCTGGTCAAAGTGATCCATGACATCCGTGGTAACTTTGACCACTCCGCAATGTCCTGTTAGAAAGGTTTGCATTTCTATAGCACCTTTCATGACCTCAGGATGTCCCAAAGCACTTCACAGCCAATGAAGTACTTTTGAAGTGGTCCCATACACAGCATTGTGATAATGACCAGGTAATCTGTTTTAGTGATGTTGGTTGAGGGATAAATATTGGAGAACTCCCCTGCTCTTCTTCGAAATAGTGCCATGGGATCTTTTACGTCCACCTGAGTTTAACATCTCATTCGAAAGACGGCACCTCTGACAGTGCAGCACTCCCTCAGGGCTGCACTGGAGTGTCACGCTGGCTTGTGCTGGAGTGGGACTTGAACCCACGACCTTCTAACCTTCTGACCTTCTGACTCAGAGGTGAGAGTGCGACCCACTGAGCTACAGCTGACACTGTTACCATAACGATGGGCCATTTTTATGTTATCTGATATATATTGAAATTCAAGTCTGTGCCTACAAAAGTATTTTGTCACACTTTTGAGTCAGGGTTTTCTGTTATAATATCCACATTGATGATGGAAACTGCCTCGGTAAACGCGTCATGCTGTAATTATACCCACTCACCAGTGGTGGCAATGTGGCACCTCAGTTTTTGCATCTCCCGGTACTTCGACAGAGAAACTCCTTTACTCCAACTCTGCTTCCCAAATTCCTGCAGGTTTGGCTATTTAACTAATAAATAATATAAAATCGCCTAAAAACTACACTTGGGCCTCACTCCCCAAGTGAAAATACCACGGGGGATTGGCCACTACTGTCAGTGATTCAGCTTGAGACCAATGCACAGATGTTATAACGATAGCAAAATACTGCAGATGCTGGAAATCCGAAATAACAACAGAAAATGCTGGAAAAACTCAGCAGGCCAGGCAACATCCGTGGAGAGAAATTAGAGTCAACGTTTCGGGTCAAAACCCTTTATCTTTATATCTTGATAAAGGGTTTTGACCTGAAACGTTAACTCTGTTTCTCTCTCCACGGATGTTGCCTGGCCTGCTGAGGTTTTTCCAACATTTTCTGTTGTGATTAGCATAGATGTTGGGCCAGAAATTAGGATCAGGTGCTTGCCGCGCGTGCAAGCCCCCGATCTGCACTCACCCTGCGCGCTGACATCTGAAGCCCGGGCCTGCTTGCATTTCTTGTCACTGGCCCGGTTCCGATGTCGGCGCGCTGTGCTTACCTGATCCAGCGGCGTAGTTAGTTCGATGTGCCAGCTGTGATCAGGTGAGCACTCTGCAGCCAATCAGGGGAGGGGAAACTCATTCATGAGTTTGATAGTAAGAGCTGTCAAACTCATGAAAAGTACGGGCGCCCAAAAGACTCTTTTAACTTTAATTAAAATTTTAAAAAGCATCCCAATAATTAAATAAACTATAAATAACTTTAAAAAACTATTTAAAACAATTAATAAAATTTTTGAAAACATTTTTTTACGAATTCGGGTCTAAAAATAAACTTACCTTACTGTAAAGTCCTTAAAAACAATGAAGCTATGGAAAAAATGTAATAATTTTAAATAATAGACCACTTACCTTCAAGAATCCACTACTTATGCCTTTTTTCATTTCCAAAAAGTTCAGTCCCTTGCACATGCGCAAACCTGTCTAAACGAAGGAAGTTCAACGCATGCGCGCAGAGTCCTGCGCGCACGCGTTGGACCTCTTAACCCCTTAGTTCAATGGAGAGGAAATGCCGGTTTCCCGCGCATGCGCTGTGCATGCTGGAATCCGGCACTTCCAACGGGCCCACGTGTGAGTACACCGTCCGTACTCACGCGTTGGGACCGGAATTACTGCACCGTTATTGTTGCCGATCTGCTCAATCTGATTGTAGGAAATTCCTTTGTCGGTTATTTTAACAGTGATGTTAACCAGTGCAAAACAAATGGATTATTGCCGGTGTGAAAATAGCACAGAAGGATGATCTTAGATGCAGGGGCAGTGCCCGAGGACTGGAGGATTGTAAATGTTACACCCGTGTTCAAAAAAAGGGGAGAAGGATAAACCTGGCAATTACAGGCCAGTCAGTTTAATGTCGGAAATAACAACAGAAAATGCTGGAAAAACTCAGCAGGCCAGGCAGCAGCCGTGGAGAGAAAATAGAGTCGACGTTTCAGGTCGAAGACCCTTCGTCAGAACTGGAAAAAGCAGGAAATGGAAAGCAAGTTTAGGGGCTGGGAAAAGGGGGAGGGGATGAAAGAAGTTTAATGTCGGTGGGGTGGGGGGGAGGGGGAGCTTATAGAAACAATAATCCAGAAGAAAATTAACAGCCATTTAGACAAGCATGGACTAATAAAGGAGAGCCAGCACAGATCGGCTAAGGGCAAATTGTTTTAGATTAACTTGATTGAGCTTTTTGATGAGGTAACGTAGAGGGTGGATGAGGGCAGTGCAGTTGAGGTTGTGTATATGGATTTTAAACAAGTGTTTGATAAAGTGCCACATATTAGGCTTGTTAACAAAATTGAAGCCCATGGGATAAAAGGAGCAGTAGCAGCACGGATACAAAATTGTCTAAGAGATAGAAAACAGAGAGTTGGTGAATGGCTGTTTTTCAGACTGGAGGGAGGTATACAGTGGAGTTCCCCAGGGTTCAGCACCATGACTACTGCTGTTTTTAATATTAATTACTTGGTCATGGGAGTACAGGGCACAATTTTGAAATTTGCAGATGACACGAAACTTGGAAGTGTAGTAAACAGTGAAGAGGATAGTGATCAACTTCAAGAGTACATAGACAGGCTGATGGAATGGGCGGACATGTGGCAGATGAAATTTAATGCAGAAAAGTGTGAGGTGATACATTTGGGTATGAGGAATGAGGAGAAACAATACTCGCTAAATGGTCCAATTTTAAAGGGGGTGCAGGAACAGAGGGGTGTTTGTGCACAAATCTTTGAAGGGGGCAGGGCAGGTTAACAAAGCAGTTAATAAAACAAATGGGATCCTTGGTTTTATAAATAGAGGCCTGGAGTACAAAAGCCAGGAAGTTATGTTAAACCAATATAAAACACTAGTTCGGCCCAGCTAGGGTATTGTGCCCAATTCTGGGCACCACACTTTAGGAAGGATGTGCAGGCTTTGGGGCGGGTACAGCAGAGATTTACTAGAATGGTTCCAGGGACGAGAGATGACAATTACATGGATAGACTGGAGAAGCTGGGTTTTCTCTCCTTAGATCAGGATTTCCACGTTCGGCTGTGCATACGCTAAATCCTGAAGTTGCGGTCAGTTTCAGAGGTGAAATGACGGTGAATGCTGCCAGTTCGCCGTCATTGGGACCGCAAGTTCCAGGCTGATGTAATGTGTCCATTTCCAAATGCCACCACGCCACTGACCTCCTCCAACTCCTGTTCTGTCTGATTCCCCCACCTGTACAGCACCTTGGTTACCTGAGAGCGCTAAGACAAACATAACATTCTACAATGAATGCACTTTGTCAGTGTTGGGAGGCACTGGTCATCCCACAGCGATGTGCAGTAGGTTCTGTATCTCCGGGATAACGGGGAGGGAGGGGGTGTTGAGGGTTATTCCATATCCCGGGGATCCTGCATTGCCGGGGTTTTTGACAGCGAGCCTGTTACTCACCACGATGGGGGCCCGACAGCACGTGGAGAGCACAAACATACCCCGAAGAGGCAGGTGGACTCGGGTCACCAACTCTGGAGGTTTCATCACATGACCTGCCTCACGCTCCGCCATTGGCCGCCCGACACATCAATCCTCGCGGCGCAGCACCTTCCCACGGCCAATCGGAAAGTGAAAAGACTCATTACCCAATTGGATGATTCTTGACTCTCTTCCCCAATATTTTTATAACAGAAGTGTTCAAAGGAAATGAAAAAATGCACCAATCTTTTTGGACGGCCTTTGATTTTACTCCCGAGTGTTGCTTGCTGCAGTGTCCTGGAAAGAAAGGAAAGACTTGCATTTATATAGCGCCTTTCACGACCATTGGACATCCCAAAGCACTTTACAGCCAATGAAGTACTTTTTGAAGTGCAGTCACTGTTGTAATCACAGAATCACAGAAACCCCACAGTGCAGATAGAGGCCATTTCAGCCCATCGAGCCTGCACCGACACATATCCCACCCGATTCCCCGTAACCCCACGTATTTAATCCCCCTAACACTAAAGGTCAATTTATCATAGCCAATCAACCTAACCCGCACATCTTTGGACTGTGGGAGGAAACCGGAGCACCCGGAGGTAACCCACGCAAACGCGGGGAGAATGTGCAAACTCCACACAGACAGTCACCCGAGGCCGGATTTGAACCCGGGTCCCTGGCGCTGTGAGGCAACAGTGCTAACCACTATGCCACCGTGCGCTGTAATGTAGGAAACACGGCAGCCAATTTGCGCACAGCAAGCTCCCACAAACAGCAGCGTGATAATGACCAGATAATCTGTTTTAGATCTTGATTGAGCGATAAATATAGCCCAGGACATCAGGGATAACTTCCCTGCTCTTCAAATTGTGCCAGGGGATCTTTTACATCCACCTTAGCGGGCAGATGGGGCCTCGGTTTAACGTCTCATCTGAAAGACGGCACCTCCGACAGTGCAGCACTCCCCTCAGTCCTGCACTGGAGTATCCGCCTGGAGTTTTGTGCTCAAGTCTCTGGAGTGGGACTTGAACCCACGACCTTCTGACTGGGAGGCGAGGGAGTGACCCACTGAGATTAACCTTTAATTGCTGGAGGCTCCAGGACAATCCTGGAGAGTTGGCAACCCGGAAACAGGGTGGTGAGGGGAGGGACAATGTTACATGATGTCCCTGGGAGAGACTGAAAGCTGAATTGATGCTTTATTTAAAGCCTGCACGTGTTTGCACTCTCATCACATTGCTGTTTGTGGGAGCTTGCTGTGCACAAATTGACTGCCATGTTTCCCACATTACAACAGTGACTCCACTTCAAAAAGTACTTCAGTGGCTGTGAAGCGCTTTGGGACGCCTGGTGGTCATGAAAGGCACTATAGAAATGCAAGTTCTTTGGTTTCTTCTCACTGTGAGGGAGGCGGTACCCACTGGTGAGGAGTGGGATCCCCCCTCCCCAAAAGGATACTTCACATTCCAAAGAAACAGGCCATTCGGCCCAACCAGTCCATGCTGGTCTTCATACTCCACTCGCGCCTCCTCCCGTCTTTCCTCATCTAAATCTATCAGCCTAACCTTCCAATCCATTTTCCCTCATGTTTGTCGAGCCTCCCCTTAAATGCATCGATACTATTCACCTCAACCACTCCCTGTGGTAGCAAGTTCCACATTCTCACCGCTCTTTGGGTAAAAGATGGTGGACATAAAAGATCCCGTGACACTATTTCAAAGAAGATTAGTAGAGTTATCCCCGGTGTCCTGGGGCCAATATTTATCCCTCAACCAACATAACTAAAAAAAAAAAAAGCAGATTTCTGGTCATTATCACATTGCTGTTTGTGGGAGCTTGCTGTGCACAAATTGGCTGCCGCCTTTCCTACATTACAACAGTGACTACACTTCAAAAAAAAAGTACTTCATTGGCTGTGAAACGCTTTGGGGCATCCAGTGGTCATGAAAGGTGCTATAGAAATGCAAGTCTTTTTTCTTTTTTAAAGAAGTTTCTTCTGAATTCCCTGTTGGATTTCTTGGTGACTATCCACTCCCACTCTGATCTCTCCGTCCTCGGGCTCTTACACTGTTCCAATGAAGCTCAACGTAAGCTCGAGGAACAGCATCTCATCTTCCGATTAGGCACTTTACAGCCTTCCGGACTCAATATCAAGTTCAACAATTTCAGATCATAACCTCGGCCCCTATTTTTTTTCACATGGCAGCTGTTGATGTTTCTGCCATTGCAATTTACACCTCCTCTAGACCCATCTTTTGTTTCTTAACTTGTCCCATTACCATCTTCTTTTGCCTTGCACCATCATCCCTTTTGTCATTTAATCTCTTTCGCCTTCCATCCTATCACAGACCTTCCCTTTTGTTCTTTCCTCCCCTTTCCCTGCCCCTACACTTGCTTAAAAATCTGTTCCATCGCCAACTTTTTCCAGTTCTGACGAAGGGTCATCGACCTGAAACGTTGACTGTTTCTCTCTCCACAGATGCTGCCTGACCTGCTGAGTATTTCCAGCATTTTCTGTTTTTATTTCAGATTTCCAGCATCCGCAGTATTTTGCTTTTATATTGATGGCCTCTAGTTCTGCTCCTCCCCACCAGTGGAGACATTGGCCCAGAAATTCAGGTCCCAACGCGTGAGTACGCACGGGGTACTCACGCCTAGGCCCAACGAAAGTGTCGGTTTCGTGCATGCACTGCGCATGCGCGGGAAACCGGCACTTCCGTTCCCCTGAAAGAAGGGGTTGAGAGGTCGAAGGCGTGCGCGGGAGAGGCTACGCGTGCGCATCGAACTTACGTTCTTTTTCCAGGTTTCTCCAGGAGGGTAAGTCTCCAGAAGTTAGACATGTAAAAAGCAGTCGCAAGGCCTGCTTTTAACAAGGTAACTGGTGAATTAATTAAAATTAAAACATTTTTTCCACATTTACATATTTTTAAATACTTTAAAGAAAGGTAAGTTTATTTTTAGCCCCGTTAGTAAATGTAATTAATTTTTTCAAAAATTTAAATTATTGTTTAAAAGTTATTTCATGTAATTTATAGTTATTTTAAAAATGTGATTTTTAAAAAAAAATTATTTTAAGTTTTAGTGATGTTTTGGGGCTTATAGTATTTATAGGTTTCAAACTTATGAATGAAGCCTTCCCTGCTACCATTGGCTCTCCATGGCCCATGTGATCCCAGGGGATGCTTCGAGCTAACTGCGCCCCTGGGATACACAAGCACTGCGCTCCAGCAGCTGGAGGAGACCCAGGATCGGAATCCCATGCGGGCCCACAGCTCAACGGCCGGCGCGCTAGGTAAGTGCAGGTCGGGGGGGGCTTACACCCGCGGGAAGCCCCCGACCCGAATTTCTGGGCCAATGATTCTCTCTGTATCCACTCTGTCAAAACCTGTCACAGTGTCCAACATTGTCACTGTTGCCAGTTCTTTGGCCACATTGTGGCCAAGACTGAAGGAGGGGGGGGGCGGGGCTAGGTCCGCGCAGGCGCACAGCGAGAGAGAGCGAGCGAGAGAAGCTCGCTCGGGGAGCTGGGCGCGGGCACGCGCTCGGGTGTGCACGCCCATGATGCACGCTCCCGGACAGTATGGGGAGCCTCGGCCAGTCGCAGCCCGCTGAACCTCGGACAGACAGACAGAGTGAGTAGAGCGCTCTGCACAACCTGCTTAACTCGCGGCAATGATTCCAATAGTCCCAGCAGCTCCTCTCTCTAACTCGCCCCCTTCCAGTTTACCCCAGGAGTTGTTCATTGGAGCTGGACAGGACAGGCTGCCCCTCACCTCAGAGTCGTGCTCAAGTCTGAGTGATCCCAGTCCTCTGGCTCAATCCATTGGATTTCTTTTTAAATGTGCTGTTTACCCTATCTTAAAATGCTCACCAGCTGGGTACTGGTGTAGGCACAAAGTCTACTTGCCATGTGTGAAACATGTAGGGAATATAATTTTTAACTTACTTATTAAGCTTAGTTATTCTTGACTTGTGGATAAAATGTTCTTTGGCTCAGTAGGACTGGAGTTTTTGTATTTCTGTTGGTTTTATTCCCTCCTTGAACACTTTTTTGAACTTGAGGTCGAGTTTTTTGTTCAAGCTTTTTAATTTCTCCTTTTTAAAAAAAAAATGTAATAGTCCCCAGGCATTCTAATCTAGCAGGGTACAAACTGCTCGATAGACTGTCAAACTAGGACCGTGGCGCCATGGGGATCAGAGGGGTCAGATTGCTGTATTTTTCAGTATTTCTTGACGTGCTCCCATGTTATCTGATGCTATATACTCATAAAATTCTACAATGATGGCAGTTTTCTTTCGAGTTGACACTGCCTGTCAGAAGCTACGATAAGGATCAGGACTCTGTGTTGTCTTAAGTGTTGATGTCTGACTTGTATAAATCCTTCGGTATGCTGAGAGATTTGCTTCTAAAATGGGAATTGATGATAGAATATTTCCCCCCTATGGGAAGGGGTCCAGCTCTCTATCAAGGATTTTTTTGTCTGTTCTGAAGTTCAGAGGAGAGTTTGAATTATCTCAGGGCTGCGTTTAATAGCAGGAATTACATGTGGTTGTATTTCATTCTACGTGGTCATAGCACGTCACTCTGTGCTTGTAGTGATAATTACAAGATAAAACAATCAGTACGAGTGGTTTGCGGGCAGTGTCTCAGTGAGGGAGGGAGAGGGTCCCCCTGGGTGAGGGAGGGGATCCCCCTGGGTGAGGGAGGGGGTCCCAGGGAGAGGGAGAGGTTCCCCCTGAGTGAGGGAGGGGGTCCTGCTGGGTGAGGGACAGGGTCCCTGGGTGAGGGAGCGGGAGAGGGTCCCCCTGGGTGAGGGTGAGGGAGAGGGTCCCTCCTGGGAGAGGGAGGGGTCCCCCTGGGTGAGGGTGAGGGAGAGGGTCCCTCCTGGGTGAGGGAGAGGGAGGGGGTGAGGGAGAGGGTCCCTCCTGGGTGAGGGAGAGGGTCCCTCCTGGGTGAGGGAGAGGGTCCCTCCTGGGTGAGGGAGAGGGTCCCTCCTGGGTGAGGGAGAGGGTCCCTCCTGGGTGAGGGAGAGGGTCCCCCCTGGGTGAGGGAGAGGGAGGGGTCCCCCTGGGTGAGGGAGAGGGTCCCTGGGTGAGGGAGAGGGTCCCTGGGTGAGGAGGAGGGAGGGAGGGAGGGGGTCCCCCCGGGTGAGGAAGAGGGAGGGAGGGAGGGAGGGGGTCTCTGGGTGAGGATGGGGAGGGGGTCTCTGGGTGAGGGAGGGGGTGAGGGAGGGGAGTGGGTCTCTGGGTGGGGGAGGGGGTCTCTGGAGGAGGGAGGGGGTCTCTGGGGGAGGGAGGGGTCTCTGGGTAGGGGAGGGGGTCCCGCGGTGGTGGGGCGAGAGTAACCACACAGTCCTGCTATTCAGTTTCGGTCTCTGGGAAGGCCTGTGAGTTGCTCATCGCCCACATTAATAGTACCGAGACATTTGGAAAGGACACCTCCTTCTGCCTTGGGCTCCATTCGTTAGCCCTTTTCACATGGTAAATCTGAATATTTCTAGAATGTTCCACTTACAGAACGTTCCAGCCCACAGTCCAAACATCAGCCCACAATTCAGCGTCCAACCCCACAACACAATGACAGCAACAGGAGAGAGAAGGACTTGTGATATTGGTACTTTTTTTGGGGGTGGGGGAAAAACCCCAAAGAATTTTCTCCTAAAGTACAAACCGTACTGAGTGACTCATGTCTTCAAATCCCAAACAAGCTCTAATGGAAAGTGCGTTGTGTAAACATAAATGGGATAAGGTGAAAACTAGCGACGGTGATGACAAAATAGAGAGTGCTGGTCCTGCCCCACCTGTCTGATGTACCCAGGTGTAAGCTCGCGGGCGGGGTGGGGGTAGGGGGCAGGTGATGGGCACTAGGATTATTGAGCCTTAAGTAAGAATATTATTATAGTTACAATTTTCAGAAGCAGTGTCTCAGTTTGAATGGCCGAGGATGAGGGAACGTACTATTTCCAAACATTTCCCCCCCATAAAAAGAACCCGCACTTAACCGTGAAAGTCTTCGACAGTCTTACACTTTGGTGTGTTTAAAAAAAATAAAAATTAAAAAGTCATAATGTGATAATTCACAGAAATTCGCTTCTCAAAGTCTTGGATTTCTCAGTATAAAGACAAATGGAGTGTGCCGCCCTCTCCACAGTGCATGCTGGTGGAAACCATGAACTTGTAATGCAATGAAGGCCTGCTCCTGTAACCCAGTTACTCTAAGGCTGGGGAGTAATGTGCTCTTGAAATTCAGATATCAAAGGGGATTATCCCCTTTGAAAAGTTGTATCGGAAGCATTAGTGCATTGTTTCTAAGCCCAGCTCGCCCATTTGTTGCTGAGACCCTCCTCCTTGTCTCTGTCACCTCCACACTCGGTTAGTCCAACGCTCTCCTGGACGGCCTCCATCCTCTACCGTCCGTAAACTTCAGCTCATCCAAACCTCTGCTGCCCGTGTCCGAACTCGCACTGAGCCCCGTTCACCCAGCACCCCCTGTGCTCGCTGACCTACCTTGACTCTCGATCCCTGGATGCTTGAGATTTGAAATTCTCATACCTTGTGTTGAAGTCCCTCCGTGGCCTCGTCCCTCCCCTACAGCGCCGCTGATCTGTCCGTTCCTCTGACTCTGGCCTCTTGTGCAGTCCACTCCCTTCATCCCACCATCGGCAGCCGTGCCTTCAGCTGTTCAAGTCCCTTGCTCTGAAATCCCTTCCATAAACCCCATCCCCACCAATGTTCCCTGGAAGCTGCACTTCGTTCTGCGTGGCCTGTTCCTTTTAATGTGTGGTCCCTTTAAATTTCTGCGCATGCTTGGTATTTACAGTGTAAAAGCCAGTGAGTGGCCTGCATGGGACCTTTGAGATTACTGCGAGGTCGCACACCTTAGGGGGAGCATTACCCCCCCCCCCCCTGCCCCGACCTCCCCCTCCTCAAGGAATTTGAGGAAAAACTTTTTCACCCAGAGGGTGGTTGGTATCTGGAACTCACTGCCTGAAAGGGTGGTAGAGGCAGGAACCCTCACAACATTCAAGAAGCATTTAGATGAGCACTTGAAACGCCATAGCATACAAGGCTACGGACCAAGTGCTGGAAAATGGGATTAGAATAGACCTACCTCTTCTGCCAAGCTTATGGTCACCTGGCCTAATATCTCCTGCTTTGGCTTGGCGGTGATCAGTCCCTTACACCTCTGGAGCACCTTGGGATGTTTTACCTGTTTTAAAGTTGCTATATATATGCAAGTTGTTATTGATGTGAAGAAATGATTTCTTATTATTTCTTCTTGCTATCACAGGGAGTAGTTGAGGCGCATAGAATAGATGCATTTAAGAAGAAGCTGGATAAACATGAGAGAGAGAGAAGGGGTCATGGTGATCGAGTGAGATGAGGAAAGATGGGAGGAGGTTTGTGTGGAGTATAAATACCAGCATGGACTGGTTGGGCCGAATGGCCTGTTTCCGCGCTGTATATTTTATGTAATGTAATTCATGTCCGAGAATGTCATTAGTTGCTCTGTTATACCACCATGTCTTGCGGCACAGAAAGAGGCCACACAGCTGATTGTGATTGTGCTGGCCCTTTGCGAAAGCAATCCATAACTATTGCCACTGCCCTGCCTTCTGTCTGTAGCCCTGTATTGTCCTCTGTTTTGTGTGGCACTTTGAGTTTAACCTCCACCCCCCCCAAAACAGTAAGTCTTTAACGTGTTTGGTCGGACTAAGTCCCGTTAACCAGGACTGTGAAGTTACAGTGAGCTGGGATCTTTCCTCGCTCCTAATAAATTCTTAATACCAGTGCCCTGGACTGTGAAGTGGAGTTTGCAGCAACTCAATGTAGACCATGGAACAGGTGGTACTGGGCATTACCACAGAGGCTGCAGCCAACTATACGGAACATTTAGTAAACCAGGAGCCTCTGATTCTGATTGTAGCTGCCTCCGTGGATGTTTCTATTCTTGCTGCTTTACAATGTATAAACAAGAGGAACACGGCACTCTAACTGATCAGTGCCAACAGTCCCAGTGGAAAATTGCACACCAGTATCGTCTGCCGGGTTTGGCGCTGCTCCTGTCTAGCGGACTCTGTTGAAAATGCACTTATCGGATTATTTGACAGCACAGAAGGAGGCCAATCGACCCATCGAGCCTGTGCCATCTCTCTGAACGAGCTCTCCAATTACTCCTACCCACCCCCAGCCCAGTTAAATCTATTCTTGCTTCCCTTTTGAAAGCTGCAATGCATTTTCCTTCCACCCCGAGTCCTAACAGGGCAATCCATGTCCTAACGACACTTAACAAAAAAAATAGAGATAAAGTTCTCTTCTCCTCTCCCCCTTCATTCCTTCAGCGATAAGCTTAAATTTATGCCCTTTAGTTACTGACCGGTGAAAATAGTTACTTTTGATTTACTTATTCACGACCTCCCAACATCTGAACATCACTGGAGAGCAGGCTTGGGCTTGGCTGTGATCTCCTCCCACCCCAGATTGGGAAGATATTCAATACTCAGTCTACGCTCAGACATAAAGGCCCGGATTTAATGGGGTGTACGGTTCATGTGAGCCCCGAAGTGGACGGGGAGATCGGGGACCCGGAGCCTCGGCCCATCTTAACGGCGGGGCCTCCTTTGAATAGATTTTCTCCGACTCTCACCCGAACCCGGCCAGATCCGCCACCTGAGGCCGCAGCCGGGGGCCCGCGGGAACGTCCCCGGCAGTCAGGTGAAGTGGGGGTGGGGGGGCTTTGGAGGCGATCGGGGAGAGGGGGCGGGAAAGGGAGGCCCAAGGCTCCCCTGTGAGGTGCAGAGGAGCACTCCTGCCCAACCCTGGCTCACGACAGAACCTAAAAACGCCTGCTGGGCCTCTTCTGGCCCACGACCCCCTCTCGGCGGGGATGGGGGGAGCTAACACTGCCCCTTTCCCCCACCCCGGCCCGGCCCTGGCTCTGGCTCAGTATCTGCATATTTAAACAGGACCCCACTTCCTTCCTGTGGGTGTCTCGCTCAAGCAAGCAGGTTAAGATCAGGACATGTCGGAAAGGCAGTGAGATCAGAGGCAGTAAGTGACCTGGCTTCATTTTAACCGCCCACCCAATACAATACAATACAATACAAATCGCTTTATTGGCATGATAAGGTACATCTTATGTTGCCAAAGCATCAAAATACATTTATGGTTGAACACATAAACGCGGTTCCATTCATACAGTGTATAAACAGGTATATCCCTGAGTGTATAAATATACATTCGCATTGTTTATATATACTCTTGTCTTAGTTTACTGGTTGTCCCTCTGTTCATGGCAAGCTGTAACATAGTGTGCCGCCAGTGTTACACAGCTTCTCTCCTCCCCCAGTAGGAATGGGAGTTTTTGGTTGTCAGTCAGATTTCTGAATTCAGGGCATATTTGTGAGAATTTTTGGTAGAAATTCTCTCTGATGCCCTGATATTTTCCACAGGCTGTGAGGAAGTGCATCTCTGTCTCAACTACTCCCTGACTGCAGTGAGAGCATATCCTGTCTTCTCTTGGCAGCCTGGTCTGCCTCTGTCTGCCTTTTTCGATTGCTAGGCTATGTTCGCTAAGTCTGTACCTTGTCAAGGTTCTTCTCAGTTTGTTATCCTTTACCATGGTCAGGTAATCAGCTATGTTGTATTGTCTGTTTAGGGCCAAGTAGCAATTGAGTTTGCTTTGGGTTTTTGTTGTTTCTGCCCAATATGACAGATATTTTTCCTTTTGCTTAGCGACGATTGTGTTGGGTCGAATTCTTTGTGTTACCCACCCATTTTCTGCCAGGCCCGGCGGGAGAGAGGGGTTAAAATGGGGGGGGGCAATGAATCATCCCATGTTCAAGGCTGAATCAGACCCCGAAAGGAGTCACCAACGTCGGGGAAGGGGAGAAAAGGAACAATAATTCGTCCAGTCCGGTTTCCAGCCCTGAGCTCCCAGTCAGTCCCCCTGAACAAACCTGCCACTCAATGTAATTAAATCCAGTCAACTCCACATCGACCAGCATCATTCTCTTGTTGCAACAGGGATTCTGTTGTGCAAGAAAGCTGCACTTACAATATTCTCTGCACAGGGACAGAATTGTTTTAAAAAGGTGTTGAATGTTGGCCTTTAGAATGATGATTAAGTAACCAGTGCACCTTTACCATAATCCCCCCCTTCCCTTTCCTCAGTGCGCACTCTGTGCATGATTATTTTTGTCCTTTCAAGCTTGACTCTAAAGCTCCATCACGCTGCTCTCGGGGAGAACCACGGGGCAGGTCACAGCAGATGCACACATTCCAACATGGGAAGAATTTGCTGCAGATGATCTGGAAGGGCTGTGCTTTCTGGTGCAAGCTAACCATAAGTAATAGCCAGCTTTGCTCTCCTGCTATGCAGCGACATGGCACCGTAGCCACAATATACAGGAAACTTTGGTTTATCCGGAGGGTAACTGTCCGGAATGCTCGAGCCACCGGCAAAAATCAGGAGCCGTTTCGTTAGGTTTTTTTTCTTTTCGTTGCTTTTTTTTCACCAGTCAGGCTCTGCAAGGTCTAGCTGAAGCTGTTGCTTAGCTACAGAGACGCTTGCAAGCTACGGCCGACTGTTTAGAAGCTGTTGCTAAGCAACAGGGTTTGTTGCTAGATACGGAGCTCAAAAGCTCCGTATGTTTTAACATTAGCGCTGGTTTGCCCGGCAGTTTTGATGGGACGGCAACAGCTCGGTCCCGTCGGTGCCGGATATCACAAAGTTTCCTGTATCTTGAGCTGTTTCATTTTAAGTTAACGGGAAAGCAAGCCTTCTGGTTAAAAAATCAATTGGGAGCTGCATTCCTCGCTGCAAAAATATCGATGGCAGTGTCCCAGAGACTTTCTGCTGGTCTAACTTGGAAGGTTTTGAATATGTTTTCTAGTCAGATAGTTACAGTACCAGAACGTTTCTAATCTTTGTGTGTGTGTGTGTGTTTTCAAAAAATAATTGTCCCCTTTTTATTGATCACTGTCAGGATCGCCTCACAATATACTTCCAAACTGAGCTCTACTAGGATCAGTGCTGCCTCTTCCCATGCTCCAGACATACTGTACGTAAATGTATGTGCACTCAAACCAATGCTCATACACACACCTCATTCTCTCCTTTGTTTGAAATGCTCCCCATGCACGTACAATTTAACACGGGTAATTGAGATCTCGTTAGTTTTAGTAAATGTGCAACTTTATTTTCCTTCTGACGTCACTTTGTGAAAATTTCTGCTTTCAATCATAATGTGAAATATTTGTACTTTTTAATGGCCTGATGTAGCGATCCTCTACAAAGAAAAGGCGGTACTTTCCCTGTAATTTTGCTGCCTTATCATTCTCCGAACAAAGCCTGCTTGCTGCCTGACTGGGGGGGCCCGTGGTGATATACGCACCCCTGGCTGGGCCTGGCCTGGCCTTCCCTTCCAACCGGCGTCCTAACCAAGACGCGCAAACTCAACCCCAAAGGCCTGACGCAACTGACAGTCAAACCTCGAGATTAAACGGTTTAGCATCGTGACTGTTGGACTCCTTTTGGAGTTTGTTTCATTTTATTGAATTATGCTTCAAAATATGTCAGTCGAGTGATTTGTTGCGCCTTTAATTTACAGCAGTGGGAAGAAATAAAAATATTTTTAATGTCAGTTTGACACCACAACCGTTCTAATTTAAAATGGAGAAAGGAAAGATTTAACAATGACCAATTAACTATTTCACTGCACAGATGTTACCTTTTATTAAGTTTATCTCGACAACACAATGGCCCTTGCTGAAGGAGTGTGAGCAACGCATGCTGTTATTAATACACAAGTTGGCCAGCAACTTGTGGTGAGGAAGAGACACCTCGTGAATTGCGTCATCTCGGCCTTAACCTCCCCATGATTTTGATGAGGTTTCTGGATTTGCACATTAATTACCCATTAAACTTGCCTCAGAAAGTCAAGTCTAGTAAGTAACAGCATAACTATCCTTTTAAAGAAAGAAAGACTTGCATTTCTCCAGCGCCATTCACTACCTCAGGACGTCCCAAAGCGCTTTACAGCCAATGAAGTACTTTTGAAGTGTAGTCACTGTTGTAATGTGGGAAATGCGGCAGCCAATTTGCACACAGCAAGCTCCCACAAACAGCATTGTGATAATGATGGAGAATCTGTTTTTGTTATGTTGATTGAGGGATAATTATTGGCCGGGACTAACTCCCCTGCTCTTCTTTGAAATAGTGCCATGGGATCTTTTACGTCCGTCTGAGAGAACAGATGGCGCCTCGGTTTAATGTCTCATCCGAAAGACGGATTGTTAAATCATACGATGTGATAATTGTTAATGACTGCCAATCAACCTCTCTGGTCCAGAAAGTGAACAATTAAAAGTGCAAGTCTCATTCCTTCAGGTTGTGAATTGTTGTTGGAGACTTTACAAATGAAATTTGAACACCTTTTCTTCCTTTTCCTTTGGCTCTTTTTCTCTCTCTCTCTCTCTCTTAATCCAATCTTTCTTTCCCTTCCTTTATTTCTTTCTGTACCTGATTTGACATCGAATTTAGCCTCCTTCTCAGTCCCTCCTGTTAATTTCTCAATCTAATGAATCTGATTGGTTAAGGAGATCCACAGTTTGTCTTGTTCGCTGAGGTCCCAGATGCCCTGTTGCCCTCACTGCACCGTGGTCCCAGATGCTCCGTTGCCCTCGCTGCACCGTGGTCCCAGATGCCCTGTTGCCCTCACTGCACCGTGGTCCCAGATGCCCTGTTGCCCTCACTGCACCGTGGTCCCAGATGCCCTGTTGCCCTCACTGCACCGTGATCCCAGATGCCCTGTTGCCCTCGCTGCACCGTTAACAGCTCGCACTTCCAGCAACGTGGGGGGGGGGAAACATTTTTGCGCTGAAGGGTGCAGGAACAAGTGAGATGCCCCGCTGCAGCAAAATCCGGCCAGTATTATTATTTCAACAGTTAAAGTTAGGTTTTACTGTTTTTAACATTAAATATTCTGCTTATGGTCAAAAAAATAGTGAACAATTGTGAAGATGCTGGTGCAGTCTGTGGCTATTGATGGTCTAATGAGGTGTATGTGGAATGGAGGCAGTCTGTATTACTCCATCAATTTGTGCTTTCAAAACTCATTTATAAAGTTACTACAATATTTATGAAACTCCCTTTATACCGGCTTAATCTGCTCTCGGTGCCCCATAAAAGGTTACTGCATAAGATAACTGCTCACGGAGTTGGGGGTAATATATTAGCATGGATAGAGAATTGGCTAACTAACAGAAAGCAGAGAGTAGGGATAAATGGGTCATTTTCTGGTTGGCAAACGGTAACTAGTGGGGTGCCACAGGGATCGGTGCTGGGGCCTCAACTATTTACAATCTACATTAATGACTTGGATGAAGGGATTGAGTGTAATGTAGCCAAGTTTGCGGATGATACAAAGATGGGTGGGAAAGCAAGTTGTGCAGAGGACTCAAAGAATCTACAAAGGGATATAGGCAGGCTAGGTGAGTGGGCAAACATTTGGCAGATGGAGTACAATGTGGGAAAGTGCGAGGTTATCCACTTTGGCAGGAAAAATAAAAAAACAAACTATTATTTAAATGGAGAGAGATTACAAAATGCTACAGTTCAGAGGGACCTGGGGGTCCTTGTGCATGAAACACAAAAAGTTAGCATGCAGGTCCAGCAAGTAATCAAAAAGGCAAATGGAACATTGGCCTTTATTTCAAGGGAGTTGGAGTATAAAAGTAGGGAAGTCCTGCTACAACTGTACAGGGTATTGGTGAGACCACACCTTGAGTACTGCGTACAGTTTTGGTCTCCTTATTTAAGGAAGGATATACTTGCATTGGAGGCAGTTCACAGAAGGTTCATTAGGTTAATTCCAGAGATGAGGGGGTTGACTTATGAAGAAAGGTTGAGCAGGCTGGGCCTATACTCATTGGAATTTAGAAGAATGAGAGGTGATCTTATTGAAACATATAAGATACTGAGGGGCTTGACAGGGTAGATGCAGAGAGGATGTTTCCCCTCGTGGGGAAATCTAGAACTCAGAATAAAGGGTCACCCTTTTAGAACTGAGATGAGGAGGAATTTCGTCTCGGAGGGTCGTAAATCTGTGGAATTCTCTGCCCCAGAGAGCTGTGGAGGCTGGGTCATTAAATACATTTAAGGTGGAGATAGATAGATTTTTGCAAGATAAGGGAGTGAAGGGTTCTGGGGAGCAGGCAGGGAAGTGGCTTTGAGCCCAAGATCAGCCATGATCTTAATGAATGGCGCAGCAGGCTCGAGGGGCCAAGTAACATAGAAACATAGAAGATAGGAGCAGGAGTCGGCCATTCAGCCCCTCGAGCCTGCTCCGCCATTCAGTGAGATCATGGCTGATCATCCAAATTCAGTCCCCTGTCCCGGCCTATTCCTGCTCCTATTTCTTATGTTCTCAGCACAAACTAGGATTTTATACCGAGCATTTTTGTTTGATGTTTTGTCCGAATAATATTTGCTACCATTGTCACCAACTGATTCCATCCCTACTTTACATTGACACCATCAGTGAATGCGTCCGTCTAACCTGAATCACAGTGCCATTTAAAAAAAAAAAAAAATTAATTCTCTGGATGTGGGCGTTGCTGGCAAGGCCAGCATTTATTGCCCATCCCTAGTTGCCCTTGAGAAGGTGGTGGTGAGCCACCTTCTTGAACCGCTGCAGTCCGTGTGGTGAAGGTACTCCCACAGTGCTGTTAGGGAGGGAGTTCCAGGATTTTGACTCAGCGACGATGAAGGAACGGCTGATATATTTCCAAGTCAGGATGGTGTGTGACTTGGAGGGGAACTTGGAGGTGGTGGTGTTCCCATGCGCCTGCTGCCCTTGTCCTTCTATATGGTAGAGGTCGCGGGTTTGGGAGATGCTGCCAAAGAAGCCTTGGCGAGTTGCTGCAGTGCCTCTTGTAGATGGTACACACTGCAGCCACGGTGCGCCGGTGGTGGAGGGAGTGAATGTTTAAGGTGGTGGGTGGGGTGCCAATCAAGCGGGCTGCTTTGTCCTGGATGGTGTCGAGCTTCTTGAGTGTTGTTGGAGCTGCACTCAACCAGGCAAGTGGAGAGTATTCCATCACACTCCTTACTTGTGCCTTGTAGATGGTGGAAAGGCTTTGGGGAGTCAGGAGGTGAGAAACTTGCCGCAGAATACCCAGCCTCTGACCTGCTCTTGTTGCCACAGTATTTATGTGGCTGGTCCAGTTAAGTTTCTGGTCAATGGTGACCCCAGGATGTCGATGGTGGGGGATTCGGCGATGGTAATGCCGTTGAATGTTAAGGGAAGTTGGTTAGGCGCTCACTTGTTGGAGATGGTCATTGCCTGGCACTTGTGTGGCGCAAATGTTACCTGCCACTTATTAGCCCAACCCTGGATGTTGGCCAGGTCTTGCTGCATACGGGCATGGACTGCTTCATTATCTGAGGAGTTGTGAATGGCACTGAACACTGTGCAGTCATCAGTGAACATCCCCATTTCTGACCTTTTATGATGGAGAGAAGGTCATTGATGAAGCAGCTGAAGATGGTTGAGCCTCGGATGCTGCCCTGAGGAACTCCTGCAGCGATGTTCTGGGGCTGAGATGATTGACCTCCAATAATCACGACCATCTTCCTTTTGTGCCAGGAATGACTGCAGCCAGTGGAGAGTTTCCCCCTGATCCCCTTTGACTTCAGATTTACTTGATGCCACACTCGGTCAAATGCTGCCTTGATGTCAAGGGCAGTCACTCTCACCTCGCCTCTGGAATTCAACTCTTTTGTCCATGATTGGAGCAAGGCTGTAATGAGGTCAGGAGCCAAGTGGTCTTGGCGGAACCCAAACTGGGCATCAGTGAGCAGGCTATTGGTGAGTAATTTTAGGTTGAAGGAAAGACTTGCACTTTTATAATACTTTATCACACCTCCGAAATCTCTCAAAGTGCTTCCCATACTCGACTTGCAGGGCTGGTGTTCTGCAGACAAATGCAGAAGTAACTTTGAACACAAGAAGTTTGTGGGTGAGACTTTCCATTGCCCTGCACCAACAGTGTGGCCACTGGCTAATTGGAGAATGGTAGGTGCGATTTTTGTGCCCAAAACAGTAGGCGGCTGACCAGCGATTTTTCCGATAAGCCGTCCCCTGCGTTCAGGGCTACCCTGGTGGTGCAGGCCTCAGAATTCCACCCAATCAGTTTTCGGGCATGGTGCTTGAGGACAGACTGTTGACCTGGACACCGGAGGAAGTCCCTGTTCTGCTTCCGATAGATTAGCAGCTCAAATCCTGGAGTGGGGCTTGGACCTACTGACTCAGAGAGGAGCTTTCTCGCCGCTGAGGCCAGCTGGAGTGTTCTACTGCATCAACCAGTCAAAACCACCGAGGTCTTTGATTCCAACTCAAAAGCAGTTGTTCGCACAAAGGGTGGTGGAAATCTGGAACGCTCTTCCCCCAGGAGGCTGTGGATGCTGCGGGGGTAATTGGGGCTTTCAAGACTCCGATTGACAGATATTTGTTAGGTGAGGGGTATGGAGCTGAGGCGGGTAAATGGATGTGAGTTACGGATCAGACTTTATCTCATTGAATGGTGGAACAGGCTCGAGGGGCTGAATGGCCTCCTCCTGTTCCTATGTAACTGCAACTTTGTCATTTAATTTAGTTGTGGATTGCCATTCAGATGGCAAAACCCAGCAAATTCAGCCGTCGATTTTATTACATAGAAACATAGAAGATAGGAGCAGGAGTAGGCCATTCGGCCCCTCGAGCCTGTTCCGCCATTTAATGAGATCATGGCTGATCATCCAAATTCAGTACCCTGTCCCTGCTTTCTCCCCATATCCCTTGATCCCTTTAGCCTTAAGAAATATATCTAACTCCTTCTAGAATATATTT
This sequence comes from Somniosus microcephalus, assembly GCF_052327205.1. Taxonomy (NCBI): domain Eukaryota; kingdom Metazoa; phylum Chordata; class Chondrichthyes; order Squaliformes; family Somniosidae; genus Somniosus; species Somniosus microcephalus. Next base: position 6,969,648 of record NC_141018.1, read on the forward strand.
AATGAATTGGCCTCAACTGCCTTCTGTGGTAGAGAATTCCACAGGTTCACCACTCTCTGGGTGAAGAAATTCCTCCTCATCTCTGTCCTAAATGGCTTACCCCTTATCCTTACACTGTGACCCCTGGTTCTGGACTCCCCTGCCATCGGGAACATCCTTCCTGCATCTAGTCTGTCTAGTCCTGTTAGAATTTTATAAGTTTCAATGAGATCCCCTCTCATTCTTCTAAACTCTAGTCAATATAAGCCTAATCAACCCAATCTCTCCTCGTACGTCATTCCTGCCATCCCAGGTATCAGTCTGGTGAATCTTCGCTGCACTCCCTCCATGGCAAGAACATCCTTCCTCAGATAAGGTGACCAAAACTGCACACAATACTCAAGGTGTGGTCTCACCTGTACAACTGCAGCAAGACATCCTTGCTCCTGTACTCAAATCCTCTTGCTACGAAGGCCAACATATCATTTGCCTTCTTAACCGCCTGCTGCACCTGCATGCTTACCTTCAGCGACTGGTGCACAAGGACACCCAGGTCTTGTTGCACTTCCCCTTTTCCCAATCTATTGCCATTCAGATAATAATCTGTCTTCCTGTTTTTGCCACTGAAGTGGATAACCTCGCATTTATCCACATTATACTGCATCTGCCCAATCACCCAACCTGTCCAAATCATACTGGAGTGTCTCGGCATCCTCCTCACAGCACCACACGCCCACCCAGCTTTGTGTCATCTGCAAACTTGGAGATATTACATCTAGTTCTCTCGTCTAGATCATATATTGTGAATAGCTGGGGTCCAAGGACCGATCCCTGTGGTACCCCACTAGTCACTGCCTGTCACTCGGAAAAAGACCCGTTTATTCCAACTCTTTGCTTCCTGTCTGCCAACCAGTTCTCTATCCAAGACAGCACCTTACCCCCAATCCCGTGTGCTTTAACTTTGCACGCTAATCTCTTATGCGGGACCTTATCGAAAGCCTTCTGAAAGTCCAAACACACCACATCCACTGGTTCTCCCTTATCTATTCTACCAGTTACATCCTCAAAAAATTCCAGTAGATTAGTCAAGCATGATTTACCTTTTGTAAATCCATGTTGACTTTGTCCGATCCTGTCACTGTTTTCCAAGTGCTGTGCTATTACATCTTTTATAATGGACTCTAGCATTTTCCCCACTACCAATGTCAGGCTTACCGGTCTGTAATTCCCCGTTTTCTCTCTACCACCTTTTTTGAACAGTGGGGTAACATTAGCTACCCTCCAATCCATGGGAACTGTTCCAGAGTCTCTAGAATTTTGGAAGATGACCAGCAATGCATCTACTATTTCTAGGGCCACTTCCTTAAGTACCCTAGGATGTAGATTATCAGGCCCTGCGATTTATTGGCCTTCGGGATTACATTTTTGATTCTAAATTAAATATCCTCTGCTGCCACATTAAGCTGTTGCAAGGTATAAAAAAATATTTTCCTGCAACTGGAAAATGACGATTAATTAGCAAAGGGCCTGTTTCTGCTTTGTTCACCCGTGCATCTTCCATTCAATAGTGAAGAGCCAATAATTTGCAAGGACACTTCAGTTAGGAAGCATTGTTTTTCAGAGGCAAATTGATTTGCGTTTCCCATTTTTCTCAAGATGGAGCCTTGATGTGGGTGAGGTTGGTTCACTTTATGTTCTAAAGTAGTCAACGTTCTCTTATCCAAGGTATCATTGTACTGTACCAAAAAAAAATTAGCTGGAAATCTGAAATAAAACCAGAAAATGCTGGAAATACTCAGCAGGTCAGGCAGCATCTGTGGAGAGAGAAACCGAGTTAACGTTTCAGGGCGATGATCTTTCGCCAGAACTGGAAAATGTCAGAGATGGAACAGGTTTTAAGCAGGTGCGGGGGCAGGGAAAGGAGGGGAGGTAAGGAGAAAAGGGAAGGTCTTTCCTATGAACATTGTTTCATACTGTCCACTAATAATTCAAAGTTTTTAAGTTTAAAAAATTGTTTGCAAGTGCTTAAAAACTTTGAATTATCCAGAAACCTAGATTAAGTTTTTTTTTTTTTAATTCGTTCCTGGGATGTGGGCGTCGCTGGCAAGGCCGGCATTTATTGCCCATCCCGAGTTGCCCCGAGAAGGTGGTGATGGGCCGCCTTCAACCGCCGCAGTCCGTGTGGTGAAGGTGCTCCCACAGTGCTGTTAGATAGGGAGTTCCAGGATTTTGACCCAGCGACGATGAAGGAACGGCTGATATATTTCCAAGTCAGGATGGTGTGTGACTTGGAGGTGGTGGTGTTCCCATGCGCCTGCTGCCTTTGTCCTTCTAGGTGGTAGAGGTCGCGGGTTTGGGAGGTGCTGCCGAAGTAACATACAGAACACATCAAAGTCGTAATTTGGTGCTTAAAAAGTTGAATTGTCAGATAATTTGAATCAAACTATTATATATTCATACAAATTCATTAGAAAACGGTATCATGCCAGATGACTAGAGGACAGCTAATGTGATTCTTGTATTTAAAAATGGAGATTGAACAAGTCCAGGGAACGATAGACCAGTTGGCTTAATGTCTGTGGTAAGAAAAACAATGGAATCCTTACTCAAAGAAGTAATAGAAAAAATCTAGAAACTGAAAATATAGTAAAGAATAGTCGACACGGATTTCAAAACTTTATGCTTGACCAGCCTTATTGAATTCTTTGAAGAAGCAACAGAGCATGTGGTGTTGGGGACAAGTAGCAGAATGGCTCGCAAGCTGGCTACAAAACAGAAAACAGAGACTAGGGGTTAAAGGTAGTGGCTCAGATTCGGAAGTGGTGTTCCACAGGGATGGGTGCCGGGACCACTGTTGTTCACTATTGACATAAACGATTTGGACTCGGGAATCGGAAGTACAATTTCACAATTTGCGAATGACACCAAATTGGGAGGTGCAGTTAATACGGAGGAGGACTGTGACAAAATACAGGAAGACATTAATAAACTTGCAGAACGGGCGTGTAATTGGACAATAAGTGTGAGGTGGTACATTTTGGTAGGAAGAATAAGGAGGCCACATACTCCTTGGGAAAAAACTGTTTAAATGGGGTTGAGGAACAGAGGGATTAAGAACATAAGAACATAAGAAATAGGAGCAGGAGTAGGCCAATCGGCCCCTCGAGCCTGCTCCACCATTCAATAAGATCATGGCTGATCTGATCCTAACCTCAAATCTTCTATCACTCTCCATCCCACCCGAACCCATGTGATCTCCCGGGAGAGGCAATAAACCAGACATAAAACCCAATGGCCAATTTGGGAGAAAAAATCCGGGAAATTCCTCTCCGACCCATCTAGGCGATCGAAACTCTTCCAGGAGATCACTCTGTCCCTATATTTTCTACAGTACTTACCTTCTGTAAAGGCGATCTCCACCCCAGCCAGGAACAGGAATAAAACCATCTCCTGAAATCTAACACAGAATTAGAACACAAGAAGTAGGAGCAGAACCAGGCTACACGGCCCCTGGGCCCGCTCCACTACCCACAGGGCCATGACCATTCCGAACCTAGACTCATGTCCAATTTCCTGCCCGCTCCCCGTAACCCTTAATTCCCTTTACGGGTACAGATACACAAGTCACTAAAAGTAGCGACGCAGGTTAATAAGACCATTAAAAACAGGAAACCAGGCACAAGGGCTCATTTCTAGAGGGATAGAATTGAAAAGAAGAGAAGTGATGTTAAACTTGCTTAGTACCTTGGTTAGACCACACTTGGAGCACGGTGCACAGTCCTGGTCTCCACATTATAAAAAGCATATAGAAGCACTGGAGAAGGTGCAAAAAAGATATTTACTAGAATGATACCAGAAGTGAGAGGTTATACCCATCAGGGAAGATTGAACAGGCTGGGGCTCTTCTTTAGAAAAGAGAAGAACTGATCGAGATCCTCAAGATTATGAAAGGGTTTGATAGGGTAGACGTAGAGAAGATGTTTCCACTTTCGGGGAGACCAGAACTAGGGGCCATAAATATAAGATAGTCGCTGATAAATCCGACAGGGAGTTCGGGAGAAACGATTTACCTGGACAATGGTGAGAATGTGGGACTCCCTACCACAGGGAGTAGTTGAGGCGAATAGTATCGATGTATTTAAGGGGAGAAAGGAATCGAAGGATATGCTGATGGGGTGAGATGACGAGGGCTGGGTGGAGCATAGATCAGTTGGGCCGAATGGCCTGTTTCTGTGCTGTAAAATATTATGTAAATTACTTTGAATTAAAAGTAGACTGTAATATAATTTTCTGTTGAAAGAGACGCTGAAATCTCCTTCGACATCACGTTCTGGACTCGCGCCCCACTTGCTCCGGTTTACTCAGCATCCATTCGGTGCGGTAACGCACTTGGAGAGTTTGTCACGGTCTAATTAAGTTGCTCCTTCATACTTAGCTTTAAATGAGCATTAATTGTGTGGCGAGCTGGAATTTGAATATTTTGCACTCTCTCTCTCTTTCTTCCCCCCCCCCCCCCTCCCCAAATACCTACAACATTTTCTAATCAGTTCTTTTTTCCTAGGAGCCGATGCTGTGTAATGGAGATGGATTGTGAATGTCTTCATGTGAATGATATGGTTTGTTGAATCACCTATGAATGAGGACATCAGGCATGGCTTCCTTTAAGCAGCAAAGGGTGGAGGAGTTTTATGAAATTGGAGAAGAACTGGGAAGGTAGGAATGCAATAACTTGACATTGCATATTTTGTGCAACTAAGCTGCATGTTGATGCACGAAATCTGGAAATTCCTTCTGACGATAAATGTCTGATCTTCAGTGGGCGAACTGCACCGAACGGCCTGAACGTTTGTACTTCTGTCGGCCCGTTTTCACCCCATTCTTTTTGCCCCTTTGCGTTTTTAAAGTTGTTTCCTTTTCTTGTTTGAGGCCGTCTCTGTGGCGGGGGCGTGCAGGCCACCCACCCTGCTGTTCCCGAGCTTCTGCCAGCACTGCTTTGCAGCCAGTCCCGAAAAAGAAACGTGCACGTGGCCTGCTGCACCAGCATGCCGTGTTGTGCAACGTGTACAGTTCATTCTTCGATTCATCATTTATTACTGTCATTTGTGAATTCATACTCCATTTTTAATGTGCAGTTGAATTCCCTTTTGTATTATCTTCAACTGGAAAGTGCTGCTCTTTTGAAATCTGTGTACTTGCTTGTTGCAGTCACACAGAGTGTTCTTTGTTTGTCCTGTAGATCAGAACTGTGGAGCTAGTTCCCTCTGACGCGCACCGTCTCATTGTTAAGGAGCATTTTTGGTAGTCTTGGCATTACAGTAACGGCACAGCTCGAGCGTGCTGTCATAGTGTGATGAAATTGGGAACCCAAAATGTGCCCCATGTGCTCACTGCTGCTGCTTGAATAGACATTGGCAATTACCTTGGACTCCATCCACTGTCCTTTGTGTTTATCCACTTTCTTTTGTGCAGGGTTTCACTTTCCTTTCCCATATCTGTGCAATTAATCCACGTCTCCTGTTTCTTCACTTTTTGAGCCTTTGCCTCTTGTTCTACTTTCATGCCATACCTGAAGTAACACCCTGGATTTATCTTTTCTGTGTTGTTTAATATCTTATTTCCCTCCTAATAAGGTTGCTTTGCAGTTGCCTCTGTTCAAGGGTGAAGAACCTAAGTTTCTTCCACTTGTTCCTGAGACTTCACTCTTCTGTCGCCCTGGATCAGCCTCATGGCTCCTTTCTGCTTCAGTTCCAGACCTTCAATAGTTCTATCATGTCTCAGTGATCAAAACTGGATACAGTGGGTGAATTTCAGTATAACAACTTGGGTTATACTCTACTGGTTTAGCAGTGTAATTCAGCACTCTGCTTGCTGGTCCACAGTAATTAATTGCAGAGTCCAACACCCAGAGGCTCCCCTTCACTGCCACCCTTGGCTCCCTATTTTATACTATCCATGAATTTACAAATGCCTCCCTATCTTTTTAATATCCAGTACCTTGCACTTATCCACATTGGATTTCCTTTGATATTGTCTGTCCATTTGCCAATTTTATTTAGCTCCTTTTGTATACCCTTGGCTGCATCATCAGACTCATTGTGCTGCCCCCCTCTCTCAATTAGTGTCAACTGTGAATTGAACAATTTCCATTTGAGCTTCTGAATCCAAATCACTGTTGCAAAGTCCCTCGGGCACTCCAATCAGTACTCTTCCCTCTCGGCACCTCACAGCCATTCCTCTTTCAAGTGCCAATGCTCCTTTTCCTTCAGCCCATTTCTTATCCTATTTTCAGTTTTTACCTTGAATTGCAATTGCTTTAACCTTGGCAAGCAGCCGTTCATGAGGAACGTTGTCAAAGGAGACCACATGTTGAGGTTTTTTTCAGTTCGCTTTTGATGTCACTTCCTCAAAAGAAGTCAACCAAGATCAGGTGGGTTCTCCTCCTTTTGAATCCACGCCAGCTGTTATTTGCTAGGTTATTCTTGTACAGGTTATTCGTCAAGTTTTCTCTGGTTATTTTCAGGAAACACAACTTCTGCTTTCTTGTAAACACGGCTGTGAAATTCCAGAGTAGAAAATATTGACAGAAAAAAATGGAAAGACTTGTAATTAGGCTGAAGCCTGCAGGAATGTAGGGTAGAGTATGGAACTGGCTGGGAATTTGGCTTAAGGATAAGGCACCAACAGTAACATTTTGGATTGAGAATTGATGAGTAGAGTTCCCAGGCTTTTTATGGCCTTGACTACCTGGACTTGCACTTTAAAGGACTTCTCCATGTTCACTCCAGCATCTTACAATTGTGTGTTCTTCCATTCTCGCTTCTCCTCCCAAAATGCATCGATAGCATTTTGGGTTTTATAAATGGGGCACAGAACAAGAGTGAAGAAGTTATGATAAGTTTAAACAAGGCGATGGTTAGTTCACCGATTTAGGCATCCCATTATAGAAAGAACATTAAAGCCATAGACGACATACAGTGTAGATTAGAGAATATACAACACGGATGTTGCCTGGCCTGCTGAGTTTTTCCAGCGTTTTCTGTTGTTATTTCAGATTTCCAGCATCCGCAGTATTTTGCTATTGATTTACGAGGATGTTGCCTGGGCCGGAGAATTTTAGCTCTGAGGAAAGATTGGATAGGCTGGGCTTGTTTTCTTTAGAACAGAGGAGGCTGAGGGGAGACTTAATTGAGGTGTATAAAATTATGAGGGGCCTAAATAAAGTGGATAGGAAGGACCTATTTCCCTTAGCAGAGGGTTCGATAACCAGGGGACATGGATTTAAAGTAATTGGTCGAAGGATTAGAGGGGAGTTGAGGAGAACTTTTTTGCACCCAGAGGGTGGTGGGGGTCTGGAACTCACTGCCTGAACGGGTGGTAGAGGCAGAAACCCTCATCACATTTAACAAGTACAGGAAACTTTCTGGTGTCCGGCACGAACGGGACCGACCTGGTGCCGGTTCATCAACAATTCCGGATAACCGAACGCTATAGTAAAAGATACGGAGCTCAGAGCTCCGTATAAAGCAACAAACCCTGTTGCTTAGCTTCAAAACAATCGGCACAAGTTGCAAGCGTCTCTGTAGCTTAGCAACAGCTTCAGCTACACCCTTGCACAGCAACAAATGGAGTAAAAAAAAGTAATAAAAGTAAAAAGTTATCTGAACCGACTCCTGAATTTTGCCGGTGGATCGAGCGTTCCGATTATTTAGGGGCCGGTTAATCGAAAGTTTCCTGTACTTGGATATGCCCCTGAAGTGCCGTAACCTAGAGGGCTACGGACCAAGTGCTGGAAAGTGGGATTAGGCTGGAGAGCTCTTTGTCGGCCGGCACAGACACGATGGGCCGAATGGCCGCCTTCTGTGCTGTAAATTTCTATGATTCTATGAAAATAGATTAGGTGCTCCCTGTACAACACTGACTCACATCGTTTGTACACTTCACTCAGTCCACATATTCTGCCAGCTTCCTCATTCAGTTATACCACAGGTGCAGAGAGTAACTATCGGAGCAAGCCCCTGCCGGGGGTTCCGTTTTAGAACCGTGCAAGCGCTGGGTTCCTCCGGTCGTGGGACCATCTCTCCCGAGTGTGCGCATAACCATAGATGCCTTTCAGGATGGCCATCAATCTGTAATCCGTGAAATTAATAAATAATGCTGTGAATGGATTTCCATCTAAGTATTAGACCTTTGTCCCTGAGCTGTAATATTTGATGGAGTCCAGTTAATCACCGAGGTTTTTTCACAGTAATGGCAAAATTGGAATCAAAGTGAGTTTAAATGGCTTTGAAGTGATGTAACCATTCGGATAGGTATTGCACTGTGTAACAGTCTCTGCAGTTATTGATGAAAGTGGTAAACCTTATGAAACAAATCCGCTACTACATAGGCTACCAATTTTCATGGTGTTTAAAAGTGTACCCACAGCAGATTTTGCGCTGATTTACTGTAACATCCTAGTGACGGAAGTCTGGGTCGTTACTTGAATCTTTAGGAATCAGCGGAGACCGGGAAGATTAGCAGACAGGCTTGGCTTTCACTCGCACAAACATGCGGGCGATCTTTTTTTAATCTAATGGGGAATGACTGTGCAGTTGACCCAGACACAAAGCAATTTAGCCCCTTATTCCTGTCCTATCAAAACCTCTGTCATCAGCTTTGAAGAATCTGTGCAGGGAACAGCTGGTTACAGTGTCACCTGTGAGAATGCATCTTGTTTCAAGGTCATTAGAAAGATATAGGAGTTTCATTGGATTTTAATTGTTCATCTATATAATTCATCCTAAATAAGAGAATTACACAAGTTGTGTTTTTTTATATTTGAAGATCTGTGATGACTGATGTTTTAAATTGTAATATATTTAGGTTCACTTAAGATCCCAAATGTAGAACACAGGATAATAACATAAGAAATAGGAGCAGGAGTCGGCCATTCGGCCCCTCGAGCCTGCTCCGCCATTCAATACGATCATGGCTGATCTGATCTTGGCCTCAACTCCACCTCCCCGCCCGCTCCCCATAACCCTCGACTCTCTTGTAGTTCAAATATCTGTCAATCTCCACCTTGAATATATTCACTGACTCCGCCTCCACAGCTCGCTGGGGTAGAGAATTCCAAAGATTCATGACCGTCAGAGAGAGAAAAATTCTCCTCATCTCCGTCTTAAATGGGCGACCCCTTATTCTGAAACTATGCCCCCTCGTTCTTGTAGTGTCCGTGTGTAGATAAAGACACTGAAGACAGGAGTTGGTTCATAGGTATTTACTAAGCAAGTCTGGGGGGGGGTTTCTAAAGGATATACACAATACACAGGCTTATATAGCCCAAGTGGCAATTACCGGCATTACGCACACCTGGGGCTCTTAAAGGCACATACACCATAATTGCTCTTAAAAGGCACATACACCACAATTCCTCCCCTTCTAGCTAACTAGTACATCATATTTTAAGTAATTATTAATTACATGTTATATGCAAAATAATATACATTGCTGTATTAATTAATTATAAGTTAGTCTCTCAGGAGGCTTCCTGACTCGGTCCGGATAACGCCTCGGGGGTGTAGTAGTTTCTGGTGGTGTAGTAGGTTCTTCTGGCAAGGCTGATTCGGCTTGAATGCCAGTGTCGGGTTCATCGGGCTCCAGTATCACCGGATCGGAGGTAGATATGGGTATCTCTACTTCATCGTTAGATGTATAGAGTGGTGGTGTAGGTTGTCCCTTTTCGGATGACTTGATGATTTGGTCAGCATGGCGCCTTATTATGCTGTCTCCGATGTCCACGGTATACATCAGTGGTCCTAATCGTGTGCAGATAGTTCCAGGCTGCCATTTCTCGGTACGGTAGTCCCGGGCCAAAACCAGTTGGCCTATCTGGAAGGCCCTAGTTGGCCTTTCATTCATGCCCTGAAACTGCCGGTTCTCCACGTCCCTTCGGATGTTGGGCTTGACCAAATCCAGCCGGCATCTTAGGTTTCTATTGTAGAACATCATGGCGGGAGTTTGGTTAGTAACCATATGCGTTGCATTCCTATATGCAAATAAGAAGTTATCCACCTTGTGCTGAAGTTTTATGTCTTCATTACCCATGGCCTTGATGGCCTTCTTGAAGGTCTGGACAAACCTTTCAGCCAATCCATTGGTGGCGGGATGGTATGGGGCAGACGTGTAGTGCTTTACTCCATTGTTCTTTAAGAACTTTCTGAATTCTTCGGACACAAATTGCGGTCCATTATCAGAACATATCTGCTCCGGCAGCCCATTCCTGGCAAATATGGTCCTTAATACTGTGATGGTTTTTTCCGTGGTGGTGGAGGACATCTTTATTACCTCCGGCCACTTGGAGTGTGCATCAACTGCGATTAAGAACATTGAGTCCATAAATGGACCAGCAAAGTCGATGTGCACCCTTTGCCAGGGAGATGAGGGCCACTCCCATGGATGTAGAGGGGCCTGTGGCGGAGCATTTTGGACCTTCTGGCATCCTAGGCAGCTCTTGGTCATGTCTTCGATGTCTCCATCGATACCTGGCCACCATACAAACGCCCTAGCTAGGTTCTTCATTTTCACTCCACCCAGATGCCCCTCGTGAAGCTCCTTTAGCACTTTATCCTGGAGTTTGGGTGGAATCACCACTCTGGATCCACACATCAAGGTTCCTCGGCACACTGACAGCTGTTCTCTTCTTTGCGAGAATGCTGGCAACAGTGGTTCGCCATGTGCTGGCCATCCTTTCACTGTTAAATCGTAGACCCGTGAGAGAGTAAGGTCATTTCTTGTCTCCCTTTCAATGGCAGAATTTGTCACCGGTAGACATTCCACTATGGTAGAGTGGAATATCTCTACTGGGTCTACTGTAGGTGCCTCTTCTATCGTTGGCAACGGTAGGCGTGATAAACCGTCAGCATTCCCATGCTGTTTTGACCCTTTGTATTCAATGTTGTATTGGTGTGCCCCTAGAAAAAGGGACCACCTCTGTAGTCTTTGTGCCGTCATAATGGGGACACCTTTTTTAGGGTTGAATATGGAGATGAGGGGTTGATGGTCAGTCAGCAAGGTAAATTTTTGTCCGTGTAGGTAATGGTTGAATTTCTTCACTCCCCATACCAGGCTGAGTGCTTCCCTGTCTATCTGGGCATAGTTACGCTCAGCTGAGTTCAATGAGCGTGACGCAAAAGCTATCGGCCGTTCCGAGCCATCAGGGAATCTATGGGACAATACCGCTCCTATGCCGTAAGGGGATGCATCGCACGCCAGTCTGATTGGTAGTGATGGGTTGTAATGAGCCAAAATTTTCTCAGATGTGATTAAGTCTTTACATTTATGGAAGGCACGTTTACAGTCTTCGTTCCATTTCCAAATCACTCCTGTCTGTAGAAGACCATTAAGAGGGTGTAGAATAGTTGATAAGTTCGGTAAAAATTTATGATAGTAATTTATTAATCCCAGGAATGACCTTAATTGTGAAACATTTTCAGGTGCTGGGGCTTTTATAACTGCTTCAATTTTTTCAGGTGACTTATGCAGCCCTTCCTTATTAATTATGTGGCCACAATATGATAGCTGATTTTGGAAAAGTTCGCACTTGGGGCGATTTGCTCGTAGGCCCCGTTCTTTCAGCCTAGTGAGCACCTGCTCCAAATTGGCAAGGTGCTTGTTGTCGTTTTCTCCTGTTATAAGGATGTCGTCTAGGTAGCATTGAGTCCCCGGAATCCCTTGCAGGACTTGCTCCATAGCTCTTTGCCAGATAGCTGGAGCTGATGCTATTCCAAAAACCAGTCGATTGTACTGGTACAGGCCTTTGTGTGTGTTTATTGTGAGATACTTTTTAGAGGTCTCCTCAACCTCCATCTGTAGATATGCCTGTGCCAAGTCAATTTTTGTGAAACGTTTCCCTCCGGATAGTGAGGCGAAAATATCTTCTATCCTCGGAAGAGGATACTGTACCGTGTGAAGGACCGGGTTTACAGTCACCTTAAAGTCCCCACAGATGCGAATTTTTTTCTGTTCCTCAGAGTTATTTTTCAATGTTTTTTTCATGACTGGAACGATGGGTGTTGCCCATTCGCTCCAATCTATTTTGGATAATACGCCTGCCTTTTCCAAATTCTTCAGCTCTGCCTCGACTGCCGGACGTATTGCGTATGGCACCGGTCTTGCCTTAAAAAATTTTGGAATTGCTGTATCTTCCACTTTTATTGAGGCGGTGATGCCTTTCAAGGTTCCTAGTTTCTCTTGAAACACTTCTTTGGCGTTGGCCAAGATGTCTTTTAATCGTTCAGGTATGATGTCATCATTGTTTTTTTCCTTACTGGTCACCGTCAGTGCCTGAATGGAGTGCCAGTCTAAACGTATCTTCCTTATCCATTCACGTCCCAACAACGGTGGACCACCATCTTGTAGAATGTATAAATACAACTTTTGTATTTCTTTGCCGTTGTATACCACAGGCACCCTTATTTTTCCTTTGGGGTAGACTTTCTGCCCCGTATATGTTTTTAAGATAATGGATGTGTCTTTTAGAGGTATATGCGAAAATAGCCTCTCGTAATCTCGTCGATTTATTACGGTTAGAGCTGATCCTGTATCTAGCTCCATTTTAACTGGGGACCCTGCTATTGTGAGGGTAACCCAAATGGTTTGGTAATCCTCTTTGGCAAGTACATTATGTAATTTGAGACAGCTTAGTCTCTTGTTTCCGGAGTCGCTATCGCTATTCTGGTCTTCGGAGCTACTGTCCGCCATCATTTGTACCTTCCTGTACTTTTCTTTATTGATTCTTTGTTTTCTGTCAGTGGATTTATTTTGTCCAGATTGGCATACCCGTGCAATGTGTCCAATCTTACCACATTGCCTGCATGCTTTGCCCTTGAACCAGCAGTCCCTCTGGTTATGGGTGGATCTGCCGCAGCGATAACATCTTCCGAACTCCTGTGTCATTTTATGGGTGCCGAAGTCCTGTGTCTCTTGTTGTATCTCTGCAGCTCCTTTTGCTGCAGCTTCGTATGATACAGCCATACTGAAAGCTTTGTCCAATGTTAAATCTTTTTCAGAAAGCAGTCTTTTTTGTGTTCCTTCACTTAAGAGACCGCAAACAAATTTGTCTCGAAGATAATCCGATAGTCCTGCTCCGAATTGGCAGTACTTTGATAGCTTTCTTAATTCGGTTAGGTAATCAGCGTTACTTTCATTCTTGTGTTGATTTCTCTTGAAGAAGTTGAATCGTTCCGCTATCAGCAGCGATGTTGGGTTTAAATGCTCCTGCAGGGTATCAACAATTTCTTTAAAAGTCTTGTCCTTTGGTTTGGCTGGAGTGATTAAATTTCGTAACAGTCCGTATGTCTTCGCGCCCATTAAGTTCAGAAGTACTGAAGCTTTTTTTTTCATCTGTTATTCCATTTGCAGTGCAATAAACCTCTACTCTTTCCACGTATGTGGTCCAATCTTCTATTTCGCCATCAAAAGCCTCAATATTACCAGATTTAGGCATTTCAGAAAAGATATGGCGCTTCCCGCGCTTTTTTTTTTCTCTCTGTAGCAACGATATGGCGCTTTCCCGCCGCTGCTACCGATAACAACGCTGTTTTACTGTGGTTTCCGTTTATTCACTGTTGGAGACTCGTTCCCGACGGAGGTCTAAACGCTGACCTGCTTGCCGCGCCGGCCGTCTCTCGAGTGCACCCTCCCAGTCCGTTATTGCTTGCCTCCGATTTCGCTGCCTGTCTCAGCTGTACAGCCCGCCGCTGGAGCTCCAGCCTGACGCCCAGGAAGGATTAGCGCAGTACCTGTCACCAGCTTGGCCAGCTGGTGAAACCACAGTTTCTCTTACTTCCTTGAGTCTTCTGGACGCTGGAGGAATCGATGTCCTTGAGGTGCTGCCGAATTGCAGGTAAGTCCGTTTCCACTTCGTCGCCACTGTAGTGTCCGTGTGTAGATAAAGACACTGAAGACAGGAGTTGGTTCATAGGTATTTACTAAGCAAGTCTGGGGGGGGGTTTCTAAAGGATATACACAATACACAGGCTTATATAGCCCAAGTGGCAATTACCGGCATTACGCACACCTGGGGCTCTTAAAGGCACATACACCATAATTGCTCTTAAAGGCACATACACCACAGTTCTAGATTCCCCCACTAGTGGAAACATCCTCTCTGCATCTACCCTGTCGAGCCCCTTCAGAATCTTCTATGTTTCAATAAGATCACATCTCATTCTTCTAAACTCCAATGAGTATAGGCCCAACCTGCTCAACATTTCCTCATAAGACAACCCCTTCATCCCAGGAATTAACCTCGTGAACCTTCTCTGAACTGCCTCCAATGCAAGTATATCCCTCCTTAAATAAGGAGACTAAAACTGTACGCAGTATTCCAGGTGTGGTCTCACCAACTCCCTGTACAGTTGTAGCAAGACTTCCCTACTTTTATACTCCGTACCCTTTGCAATAAAGGCCAACATTCCATTTGCCTTCCTAATTACTTGCTGTACCTGCATGCTAACTATTTGTGTTTCATGTACGAGGACCCCCAGAACCCTCTGTATCGCAGCATTCTGTAGTCTCTCTCCATTTAAAAAATAATTTGCTTTTCTATTTTTCCTACCAAAGTGGATAACCCCACATTTTCCCACATTATACTCCATCTGCCAAATTTTTGCCCACTCACTTAACCTCTCTATATCCTTTTGCAGACTGTGTCCTCCTCACAACTTGCTTTCCCACCTATCTTTGTATCATCAGCAAATTTGGCTACAGTACACTCGGTCCCTTCATCCAAGTCATTAATATAGATTGTAAATAGTTGAAGTCCCAGCACCGATCTCTGTGGCACCACACTAGTTAGTTTGCCAACCTGAAAATGACCCATTTATCCTGACTCTCTCTGCTTTCTGTTAGTTAGCCAATTCTCTATCCATGCTAATATATTACCCCCAACCCCGTGAACCCTTATCTTGTGCAGTAACCTTTTATGTGGCACCTTATCGAATGCCTTCTGGAAATCCAAATACACCACATCCACTGGCTCACCCTTATCCACCCTGCTCGTTACTTCCTCAAAGAACTCTAATAAATTTGTCAAACACGATTTCCTTTTCATACAATCAAGCAGAGTCAACATGGTTTTATTATGATTTTCTAAGTCCTGCTATTACTTCCTTAATAATGGATTCCAGCGTTTTCCCGATGACGGGTGTTAGGCTAACTGGCCTATAGTTTCCTGCTTTTTGCCTCCCTTCTTTCTTGCGGCTGTAAACCACCAATCGCATTTAGTGGAGGTGCAAATTAAACGAGCAGCGAATCGATACGCCAAATTCCAGATTACAGAACTATTCATTTGTACTTCCTTGGGTAGAAAAATAGTAGATGCGCGAGTTTGCTATCTGTTCAAAGCATACCAAGGTGGCATAAACAAAAGTACTGGCGGGTGGGTCAATATCCAGAGCTCATAGATTTAAAATAATTTGGCAAAAGATCTGGAGGGAAGATGAGGAGTAATTGTTTTCACTCAGTGAGTCGTCGGGATCTGGAACGCTTGATCTGAAAAGGTGGTGGAAGCTGGTTCAATAATTTAAAAGGGAGTTGGACGGGTTCTGGAGGATGAGGAACTCACCGAGTTACGGACAAACAGCGGGGGTGTGGGACTGAGCACGATCGCTCTTTCAAAGAGCCAGCACCGGCACGGCGGGCCGAGTGGCCTCCTGCTGTAAGTTTCGCTAGTTCTATGAGATTGTGCTATTTTAGAACACTTGCTCTGTCTGAGAGCTATTACACAGACAGCTGTATTATATTAAAAAAATCAGGGGGAGGAAATTGGCTTTGGTGGCAGCGGTATCGAATCGGCCGCCTGTTTTACGGCCCGCCTAATATTCAGTTCCGTTGAAGTCCAAGGAGCTGAATGTCGGGCGGGCAGCTGATGCGATGCCGCTGGTTTTGCATTGCCACCCGAGGCGTGGTTCTACCCCCGCTCGCTGCCTACTCCACCTCTAAACTTTTCCCATTATAAATTCCTGTGCCCAGATTTATAATGGGAACTGGCTAGTTGACGCTGTGAAAGTGCGCAGTGCTGCCACTGGTGGAACGGTAAACTTAGTGTGACATGTTCACACAGGCAACTTCTGCTACCAATCTGGGCAGAGGAATTTATAATGGAAATATAAAAATAAGGACAGAATGCATGACTTTTTTTTTAAATGGGTACTGAATTACCCATGACCAACTATCCCCTGCCCGCTAACCCTCTTTCACCAGAATGATACCGGGGCTGAGAGGGTTAAATTATGCGGACAGGTTGCACAGACTGGGCTTGTGTTCCCTCGAGTGTGGAAGATTCAGGGGCGATCTAATTAAGGTGTTTAAGATGATTAAAGGCGTTGACAGGGTCGATAGAGAGAAACTATTTCCTCTGGTGGGGGGAGTCCAGAACAAGGGGGCAGAACCTTAAAATTAGAGCCAGGCCGTTCAGGGGTGATGTCAGGAAGCACTTCTTCACACAAAGGGTGCTGGAAATCTGGAACACTCTCCCACAAAAAACTGTTGGGGCTGGGGGTCAATTGAAAATTTCAAAACTGAGATTGATGGATTTTTGTTGGGTAAAGGTGTTGAGGGTTACAGAACCATGGCGGGTAAATGGAGTTAAGATACAGATCAGTCCTAATCTGATTAAATGGTGGAGCTGAGTGGCCCACTCCTGTGCCCCATGTTCCTAAATAATTAAATATAGTCAACAGCCTTTCTATTTTGCTCCACTTGTTTCTAATAACGTTTAGCAGGTGGGGGGGGTTTCAACTTTTTTCCAGATTTTTCTCCCTTTCACACAGCAGGCCATTGGCTCTGCCTGGGTGGGGTGCTGTGGGTGCAAGAATCCCTCTGGTGCTGTACCCAACTGGCCATTCATTTGTGAAGCATCAGCAGTCTATTCAACCAGGACAGGTATCACCGACGGTCCCAATCCTGCCCTCACGTCACACACGTGCGGGTGTGCGCGCACACATTTCCAGAAAGGGTCACTTAACACCAGTCAGAGAGAATGGGAACCCTGGTCGCCTTGCTCTTCCGCAGCAAAGGGTGCTGAGGCCAGTTTCAGTAGTGCCCCTGCCACACTGGGTGAGATCAGTGAGCTGCGCACAGCTCTGGGGTTGCAACTCCGAGACAGTCCTGCTCAGTCTGTGCTAACCATCGGGGAAGCAGGATGCTAACGTTAATCATGGTCCTTTGTAAGCATTTGACTGAAGCCGGTTCTATAATGAACTGTTCCAGTACATACCAGCTGCAACCCTCAGGCAAGACTCCACTGATAACATGAACACGTGTAATTAGTCCATTAAGTTTGTTTATTCTGCCTTAAAATCCCTGTCAGTAAAAAATACCGAGGATGTTTCTTAAATCATTCTAAACTTTGTCAGATTTATTGTGCTGGGTAGAGGGAAAATTGTAGGGATTTGTTTTCAAGAAAAACTGTCAAACATTTTTGTTCTCAAAATAATGTCAAGTTCTGTTCCTTTTTTATATTGAAGTTAATCATGGCCTTTGGCGGAACTGGCTGAAAACAGGACTTCCTGTTACGCCACCAATTCCGAGACTTGCTGCAGCTTGGTCAGGCCTGGGGCTGTGTGTATTCCACACGCCGCTGCGGAGTCGGATAAACACCCAACCAACCACACTAGTGCACTATCTTCCATCTCCCCAGTGGCTGTAATTCAAGCTACCGTCTCATTGCATGTTTTGTTTCTTTTGCTGGTCTTCAATATCTTAGTCCCCAATCAGCTTCTGTACTAAAAGATGATGTGCTTGTATCATAAATTTTACTCGGTCGTTATTACTCTCCCGAGTACTGCAGATACTTCGAGTGGTTGTACAAAGCGCTCTCTAGCCCCACGGTTTCACGCATCTATCTACTTTCAGGCCTTCGGGGTAGATCTTCACCTTGCCCAACCTGGCATTGCGAGATCAGCCGCCAGTTATAGAAACCACCCAGTTTTCACTTCCATTGAAGGGCAGGGTTGAAAATCTACCCCATTGTTACTGGGTGTCAGAAGTACAACAGAAGCCAGTGAGAGGATGCCTTAAAAGGGCAGGTGTTCTGATATTTCTAGCTGGCATGAGGTGCTGGTGGTTTTTTTGGTGTATGAAATAACCTAACCGGGTGCTTGGGACCACTGCTGCTTACCGAATGCAAAAATGATTTGGACTCAAATTAGAAGTGTGGGTGTCAAAATTTGCAGATGGTAACAAATTAGAGGGTACAGCTGATAATATGGAGGACTGCACCAAATTACAGGAAAACATACATACTTGCAGAGCGGGCAGATAAGTGGCAAGTGAAATTCACTCTTGAGGTGGTTAATTTTGGTTGGAGGAATGAGGAGGCCACATTCCTTGGAAGGTAATAAACTAAATGGGGTAGAGGAACAAAGAGATCTGGAAATAGAGATACATAAATACTAAAAGTAGTAACGCGAGTTGATGAGGTGGAAAAAAAAATGCAAAGGACGGGTTCATTTCCCGAGGAATGGAATACAAAAGCAGCGAGGGAACGTTAAGTTTATATCGAACCTTGGTTCGACCACACTTGGAGCTGTGTGTCCAGTGCTGGTCTCCATATGACAAAAAGGTATCACCGGAGCAATGGCAGAAAAGATTTACAAAGATGTTGCCAGAATCGAGAGGCTGTAACCATCAGGAAAGATCGAGCAGACGGAGGCGTTTTCTCTGGAAAAGGGAGGATCAAGAGGAGACCTGAATTATGAAGGGGTTCGATAGGGTGGACGTGGAGAAACTTGTGGGTGAGTCCAGAACAAGGGAGCATACATATAAGATAGTCACTAACAGATCAAATAAAGAATTTATGAGGAATCTCCTTCCACAGAGAGTGGTGAGAATGTGGGCCACATGGAGTGGTTGAAGCAAAGATCATTGACACATTTGAGGGAGAAGGGAATGGATGGATATGGGGCAGGGTGGTAAGAGGTAGAGTGGGAGGAGAGATATGTGGAGTCTGATCACCAGCACACATCAGTTGGGCCGAATGGCCTGTTCCTGTGCTGTAAATTCTATGTAGATTCCCAATATACTTGTGATTAATCAATTACCCAGTTTTTGAAGTGCCAGCCTTATGGGAAACTAGTTAATGGATATTCACATTGAAGGGAAATTCTACTTAAATTTCCAATTTCCTCTCCATGTTTTAAAGGGAGGTAGGTGTATGTTGATTGGTATCTTTCAGTTGCACCTTGTTGCCATGTTAGGACTGTCTGAAAACAGCCATTTTGGATCCAGCTCCCCATTTCTGGGGTTTCCCTGTTACCTCAGTGAGTAAATGCTCCACGTAGTGTGGTACTGAGCCTAGGAGGATCCCTGCTTCAGCTGGGCAATTGTGCCGACATTGGTATTCTTGGGCTAGGGAAGGCAGAAATGTGCGTGTGTGTGTGAGAGGAGATGGATGAGGAGGGCTTGGGGCTTGGAAGCTCGTGTCATCGTACAATAGCCCAACAACAATGCACTCACATATATGAAGGAATACCAGTTAGACAAGGTACTGAGTGCCAGTGGGTGTGGGACTGTCACATCACGAGTCATTGCCTTCATAAACAAAAGGTTGATAATTGAAGGGAGATGGGGAGGAGAAAGCTACTCTTTGTAACGTTGTTAATGGACAATGCTCAGTCTGTTCATCTTGGCATAAAGAGTAGAAAGTTGCATCCCATAAGGGCAATTCTGCAGAAAAGTCTGCTCTCAAGTCATCGATTCTAAACTATCAGAGGACAGCTGGGGGATTCATACTGTGCGTTGCCTTGTGTAACATCTGGGTTTATGGGTATTTTCAGCAGAACACAGATTTGGAAAACAAAAACCTGATAAATATCTATAGCTTGAAAAACACCTTGGCACACCTGTATAATTTATTTTCAGTATTGCGGTTAGCTAGTATCCTCATTCTTGGGCATATTGGTCAGATGGGGTTCACTAATAACCCTGATGGATCTCAAAGTATGATATTTTGTAAAGTAGACTATTTGTAGATTCAATGTCCCTGTGACCCAAATATGGCTGCCTTTTGTGAATGTACCTCATTATCGGCTGGTGTGGTGCTGAATCCCTGCATCGCCTTCCACCGAGAGCTTGTCCAGTTGATCGCATCATATGGAAACCGTGTCTTTACAGATAACGCTTGATCCATGTGATCTCCTGGCCTGGTTTTGATCACCTGGAGGGGGGGTCAGAGAGGAATTTTAAAGTCTTTTTTCCTTTATTGGCCCTCGGTAAGCCATTGTTTTCAGTCCCCACCACAAACTCCGTTCCCACTGACTCCATCCCTCTCCCTAACATCTGTCTGAGGCTGAACCACACTGTTCGCAACCTTGGTGTCATATTTGACCTTGAAATGAGCTGCTGACCACATATACACAGCATAACAAAGGCCGCCTATTTCCACCTCCGTAACATCGCCTGTCTCCGCCCTCGCCTCAGCTCATCCGCTGCTGAAACCCTCATCCATGCCTTTGTTACCTCTAGATTTGACTATTCCAACGCATTCCTGGCTGGCCTCCCACATTCTACCCTACGTAAACTTGAGGTCATCCAAAACTCGGCTGCCCGTGTCCTAACTCGCACCAAGGCCTGTTCACCCATCACCCCTGTGCTCGCTGACCTACATTGGCTCCCAGTTAAGCAACAGCTCGATTTCAAAATTCTCATCCTTGTTTTCAAATCCCTCCATGGCCTCGCCCCTCCCTATCTCTGTAATCTTCTCCAGCCCCACAACCCCCAGAGATATCTGCGCTCCTCTAACTCTGCCCTCTTGAGCATCCCTGATTATAATCGCTCAACCATTGGTGGCCGGGCCTTCTGTTGCCTGGGCCCTAAGCTCTGGAATTCCCTCCCTAAACCTCTCCGCCTCGCTACCTCTCTCTCCTCCTTTAAGATGCTCCTTAAAACTTATCTCTTTAACCAAGCTTTTGCTCACCTGCCCTAATTTCTCCTTACATGGATTGGTGTCATTTTTTGTCTTAAAATACTACTG
This sequence comes from Somniosus microcephalus, assembly GCF_052327205.1. Classification (NCBI taxonomy): domain Eukaryota; kingdom Metazoa; phylum Chordata; class Chondrichthyes; order Squaliformes; family Somniosidae; genus Somniosus; species Somniosus microcephalus. The sequence goes on from NC_141018.1 coordinate 6,990,643, forward strand.
TGAAGCGCCTTGGGACATTTTACTATGTTAAAAGGTGCTATATAAATCCAAGTTGTTTTAGTGCCTCTCCCAGGAGATTACATGGCTGGGGGTGGTGGGTGCGTGCCGAGTGTCTGGTCGCGATGCTCCAGCCATCATGGTGTGGGGCAGGCTTGATGGACCAGCTGGTCTTTTCCTGCCCATCAATTTTGTATGTTCGTACCAAGTCGTATTGTACTGAGCAATTCGGATCAGGCAGTCTCGGATTGCTGCTCCGTGCTGCCTGGCTGTGAACGTTACAACTGACCTCCGTGTCGCCAAGGCTAGAGAGGTTGGAAACAATAAACCCCAATTACTATCCAGTACCATCTATTGGACGGGTGTGGTACAGGAAACTTTCGATTAACCGGCCCCTAAATAACCGGAACGCTCTATCCACCGGCAAAATTCAGGAGTCGGTTCAGGTAACTTTTTTTACTTTTATTACTTTTTTTACTCCATTTGTGGCTGTGCAAGGGTGTAGCTGAAGCTGTTGCTAAGCTACAGAGACGCTTGCAACTTGTGCCGATTGTTTTGAAGCTGTTGTAGGGTTTGTTGCTTTATACGGAGCTCTGAGCTCCGTGTCTTTTACTGTAGCGTTCGGTTATCCGGAATTGTTGACGAACCGGCACCACGCCGGTCCTGTCCGTGCCGGACACCAGAAAGTTTCCTGTAATATGGACAGTGGGTGAGGTCAGAGTTGGGGTCCACCTCTGCTGTTTCCATATGAATGAATATCCTGCTGTTACTCATTCTCTAGACTTGTGCAAGAGTAGCCATTCGGGGAAGGTAGCAGAGGACAGCTGGGACTGTGGAACTCTACTCAACGTGATCCATTCCCTGCAGGAACCGATGGGGAAATGGCCAAAATGTGTCCGTGCCTCATGTTTGCTTCCTTCGCCTTGCTTTAAGGATGTAGAGGCTCATCTGTTTGACTGAGTGAGAACAAGGAGAAGCTAGAGATTCTTAAACAATGTCATTTCCAGAGTTGCATCAACAACTGCCAACTTCCTGTACTCTAAATTTGCGATAATGGCCTTCTACAGTCCCCGGCCTGTACTGGAAGAAATAATCATAGCACAAAATGATGGGGTTTTAGTGGCTTGTTAAAGGAAATTTTATGAGACCATAAATTCTTTTGAATTATCAGTAAAAATTCTCCTGCAGTGGCATTTAATGCATTAAAATAAAATATTCTGCAAACTCATCAGGGGAACCAAAGCCTGAAAGTCCTTTATTGACTCTCTCTCTGTAGTGTCATCCATGGCTCACTCTCGCCTCACAGTCAGAATGTTATAGCTTCAAGGCCCACTCCAGAGACCTGAGCAGTCCCGGCTGACACTCCAGTGCAGTGCTGAGGGCGTGCTGCACTGTCTGAGGTGCCGTCTTTCGGATGAGACGTTAAACCGAAGCCCCGTCTGCTCTTGGGTGGACGTAAAAGATCCCGCGGCACTATTTCGAAGAAGAGCAGGGGAGTACTGCCTGGTGTCCTGGCCAATATTTATCCCTCAACCAACATCGCATTATGCACAAATTGGCGCCCGCGTTTCCTATATTATAACGGTGACTACACCCAGAAATAAGGATTCCATCTCTTGAGGCAGTATCGGCAAGTTGTTGTTGTTTGCTGATTTTACTCGAGATGGTGAATACAGGAAATCTCCCCACTTAGGATATTGCCTGCCCACAGTGGTCGGAGGGGATCATCCCCTTGAAACACACCCACAACCAGATTCAGCTGGGTTCTCTGCAGAGCAGCTTCTCGGACTAGCAGTCCTGATCGACACATTTCCATCCCTGGCCCGGGGATACGGAGGAAAAATTTGCTCTGCCCTGACTCCCATCCCAAAAGAACAATATTTACAGTGTTTGCAATTGGAACAGCATCTTTAGTAATGACCAACAAACGTGCTGTATAAAAACCTCCATCTCTCGCTGCAGACAAGAGCAATGTGACACGAGCATCGCTTTGTCACCAAACCCTAAGCAGACCAATAGAATCCCTGTATCACCCCAAAACACGTCTCACTCGCCACGCTGCACAGAGACTGGTATTTCTATAGCTCTTTTCATAGAGCTTTACAGCCAATGAAGTACTTTTGAAGTGTAGTCACTGTTGTAATGTAGGAAACGCGGCAACCAGTTTGCGCACAGCAAGCTCCCACAGTGATAATGACCTGATCTATTTTAGTGATGTTGGTTGAGGGATAAATATTGCCCAGGACACCGGGGAGAACTCCCCTGTCCTCCTTCGAAAGAGTGCCATGGGATCTTTTACGCCCATCTGACAGAGCAGACGGGGCCTCGGTTTGACGGCACTTCTGATAGTACAGCGCTCCCTCAGTACAGCGCTCCCTCAGTACTGCACTGGCGTGTTAGCCTAGACTTCATGTTCCAGTCTCTGGAACGGGACTTGAACCTCCAGTCTAATGACTGAGGTGAGAGAGAGCTACCAACTGAGTGACAGCTGGCACCGTGTTGGACATCTGGTAGGAGTATAATTTCCTTCCATTTTAAAAGAGGAAGTACTTTGAGTCATTATACTTTTCTCTCCATGGTACATCAGTAACTTCATGACCACTCTTTAAAATCTGTTGAATCCTTGGATTTTCACTTCCCTGTTATATCTCTTTGCCCCGTCTGCTCTCTCAGGTGGATGTAAAAGATCCCACGGCACAATTTCGAAGAAGAGCAGGGGAGTTCTCCCCGGTGTCCTGGCCAATATTTATCCCTCAACCAACATAACAAAAAAAACAGATTATCTGGTCATTTTCACATTGCTGTTTGTGGGAGCTTGCTGTGCGCAAATTGGCTGCCGCATTTCCCACATTACAAAAGTGACCACACTTCAAAAAGTACTTCATTGGCTGTAAAGCGCTTTGGGACGTCCGGTGGTCGTGAAAGGCGCTATAGAAATGCAAGTCTGTCTGTCTTTCCTTTTTGTCAGATGTTTTGCTCGCTCTTCCTCTGGCGTGCTGTCTGTTTAACATTTTTCTTGTATAAACGATCGGAATGCTGAGCAATGTATTTGATGGGCCCCTATGGAAAAACACCTGCCGGCTGGTGAAAACAGGTTCGCTGCCCGGAGGTAGGGGGAGTCTGCATTCCACTGCATTTGTGACATTGTGTGCTGACCGCACAATTGACAGGGAGTGGATTTTATAAAAATGTGTCTCATTCAATTCTGACCGGTTTTGCCAATGTTTGCACTCCACAGAGTGCCCTTTCCGCATCCCACTGCTGTACTCTGTACAACAACTGATCGCAGACCCTGTGGCAGATCTCATGCTGGTGCTGATTCAGTTGTGTACCAGTATAAATTTTTTAAAAGGCTGACGTTTGTATAGCACCTTTCACAATCTTGATGTCCCAAAGCGCTTTACAGCCAATGAAGTGCAGTCACCTGTAATGTAGGAAATAATCACCTGTGATGAACCCTGGCTTCAATCTCCCACGAAGCTTGTGGGCAACCCTAAACCGCATCCGCACAAACCGCTGCAGGTGCGGATACTCGAAGCACAAATGGAAAATTAAAAACTCTCCAGTGTGCGGCTGTGGTCACCTGGAACTGACGGTGGAACATAGAACGGCTCCATGCTCGATTCACAAATACAAAGGAGGCATCGCAGCAATACACTCCGCAACTCCTGAGGTAATTACCCGGCTTAACCATTCAATGTAAAGCTATAGTTGTTGCTCCACATCTACATCAGCCATACCAGGTATGTAGGAAATAGTGACTCCCCCATAAAAACAAAGACTTGCATTTCTATAGCGCCTTTCATGACCACCAGAATTCTCAAAAGCGTTTTACTTTGCGTACTTTTTGAAGTGTAGTCACTGTTGTAATGTGGGAAACACGGCAGCCAATTTGCGCACAGCAAGCTCCCACAAACAGCAATGTGATAATGACCGGATAATCTGTTTAAATGATGATGGTTGAGGGATAAATATAGGCCAGGACACCTCCCCTGCTCCTCTTCAAAATAGTGCCATGGGATCTTTTACATCCACTCGAGAGAGCCAGACGGGGCTTCAGTTTAACGTCTCATCCAAAAGGTGGCACCTCCGACAGCGCAGCATTCCCTCAGTACTGCACTGGGAGTGTCGGCCTAGATTTTGTGCTCAAGTCTCTGGAGTGGGACTTGAACCCATGACCTTCTGACTCGGAGGCGAGGGTGCTGCCCACTGAGCCACGGCTGACATCCATAATTTATACTGGATAACGCACACCTCCTTTCCTGTCTCTTCGCCTGCCCTCACTTAAAATATTGTGTGTTATATACACACAACATGAATGATATGAAATGTAATTAAAACGCAGAAGAATATGGCCATGGAGTTGAGCAGTAGCATACATGGGGCAAATTTACTCCTTCCTGTTGTCACGGTCCAGTTATTCAGTGTCACACCAGATCTTAACAAATAAATGTAAGTGACTGAAGTGTTTCTTTTTGGGTAGGTAGAAGCTGAAGTTGTGGGACATCTTTAAATTCTGATTGCGTGCTCTGCCTTGTACCTGCAGGGAACCACTTGTGTTTGTTGCCTGTCATTTCCTGGAAAGTTGAAGTTTAAATAGAATCCGGTTTTCTCTTGTCGTATTTGTATTTTGCAACACGTTGACTGTTTCAACACGTTCACCAAACTGCAGACACCTCATTGAAAAGAAACCAAATTACTGCATCACTAATTCTGTTAAAGGTTCAAATAACCTTGGCAGCAAAATCAAGGGCATCGGCTTTAACCCCCGCACGCTATTGTAACCCCCGCACGCTATTGTAACCCCCCAATATCATTGAATTGCCTACCCTCAGAAATTTTCCAACTGGATCCACTTTCTGCAACTAATAATTCTCTTTAATAAGGTACGTTAATTTAAATTGCAGTAGCATTGCACTAATTGTCCAATGCGATTGTTTGTTTGCGATCCAAGTCAGTTGTGGTGATTCTAGCAATACATTATCCTAGCAATACCTCTTTCAAGTAACCACCTTTTTTCCTGTTCAGTGTCCACACAGAAACGAAGATGTACTTGTACCAGATAGCTCCTTTATGTTACAATGTCTAACGTGCCCCCAGGCCTTTGTTGCTGCTACCTCTTCAACTATCTAAACTATCTGCTCCAATCCCATTTCCCCGTCCTTTCCCCATATCCTTTTATTCTTCCTTTCCAAATATTTATCCAAATTGATTTTTAAACTATATGTTCCCTGCCACGTTGAGGTAAAGCCTTCCATGTTCTGATGGCCCTCTCTGTGAAAAGACTTCCTCTAACTTCCCTCTTCGCTCCTCTAGTGATAATCCTGAGTTTATACTCCAAAGGTTCAACCAGTGAAAACAATCTGTCTCTATTTACCCTTGTAGTGGCTTTCATAATTTGGAAGATCTCTATTCTACCCACTCGTCGTCATCTCCGTTCCAGTGCAATAAGCCCAATTTTTTCAAGCCCCAGAGTTCCATTAGCCTTTGTATGACCTTTCCCATTTGCATCTACCTGAAGGATCCAGCTAGTTCCCAATGAACTCTGGGATACTTGACTATGTTAAACTGAAAGGTTCACCTTGTTCCCAATGAACTCTGGGATACTTGACTATGTTAAACTGAAAGGTTCACCTTGTTCCCAATGAACTCTGGGATACTTGACTATGTTAAACTGAAAGGTTCACCTTGTTCCCAATGAACTCTGGGATACTTGACTATGTTAAACTGAAAGGTTCACCTTGTTCCCAATGAACTCTGGGATACTTGACTATGTTAGCTGTTTAAGACAAAGATGTTTTTTTTAAGTGTTATAACAGAGACTGACACAATGCAGCTGGGAACAGATAGCAGAAATGCCAGCAAGGTCGAATATTAAACATCAAAGACACATCGAAGTGATAAGGGCAATGGGGATCTGTGTGTGTCCGCAGTCCCTCATGTAGAGCCGTGTCTAAACACTGCCCTGTTTCCCAAGAGATAAGGGTACAAATTAGAAACCAACATTGTACTAAGTTACAGAACACATGAATCAATGTGGCCTTGCAATTACCCCCCCTGCTCGTTCGACAGAGAAGGATGAGACATGTTTCTCAAACTATAAACAAGGTCTGTAGCGAGGAAAAGATAACAGAAATGCGGGGAGTAAAAGCTACAATCCACATTTGTGGCTAGCATGGTCAGGGGTTACCTGAGTTCAAGGGGGGGTGGGTCCGACAGTTGAAGGGTGGACCCGACAGTTGAATGACTAACCACACAAACCAATAAAGAGCAACTGTTATGACACTGTTTGTACGTATACGCCCCATTCTATAGTAAGTGGGCGTTGCTTATAGAACTGTGTAACTTGAATGAATCACTGTTTATTCCGGTGAGTGCATCTCTTGTTTGAGGAAGCAGGATGACTCTCCCGTGTGCACACGTATTCTCTTAATTGTTTAATAAATTCTGTATTTGTCCTCAGTTCCGTCTCCATCTAGAGTTTCTCCAAAATTCGAATCTAACATACCCACCCACTCCTCGATCTCTCTCTTCCTCCAGCCTAAGAATATAACCAGTCATGGTATATCTCCTTTCACTGCTTTTTTCCCCACATTTCTCAGCATTGAACTGCATCTGCCACCTCTTTGCCCATCTATTACAATTTTCCTCATAGTTTGCCATATCCTCCTATATCAAATCATTGTTTTCTAAATGGAAAACAGAAAGTCACAGCGCAGAGCACATCACTGCCCCTTTCTTACCCATCTGAAAAGGATCCCATTCCTAGTGTTCCCTAGCCATCCTTCTATCCACACAGCCTATTCTCTTTACTACCATGTGCCTTGATTTTCATAACAGGACATCTACATTACCAGTCTAAGGCTACACCTACACTACAGTTGCTTCACACTGACGCTAAGAAATTGTAGTGTAAATCTGGATTTGGGGCCAAACCTGGCTGGAGCTAAGCTGAGGGAGACTGCCTCCTCCTAGAAGTCTTGCTCTGCTTGGCCCCGGAGTCGGGTGAGGTCCTGTCTCTGTCTCTAATGGGCAACTTGTGCAAAGTGAAGCTGCCTCGCACCCAATGCCGTTCTGGTGCAACTGTAGCCATAGAAAGTTAAACGCACCACTTGCTGCGAATGACCTAGGTTTTAGGGTTAATGTTGTGATAGGGGGTCAAAGGAGTTCCTGTCTCCCATTGTAAAGGGTTTAGAAATTCCAAAAACCGTGTCCTTTTCAACTGTTCCTCCTATGAAGGAAGTCAGGCTTTTGTGCTCCACGTCTTGGGCTAATGACAAATTTCCTGTTCTACGTTTTTCATTTCCATTCCCATGGTTTACAGGCTAGGAATTTATTCTTGCATTTTAAATAATGATTTGACTTTGAATTTGCTAAAAAAAAAATCTGAAACATAAAAATTGAGATGTAAAACAATATTGATTTAAGTTGACCCTCAGCCCAGAGTTGTTTGTCTCTGTCAATACTGACATTTTATTTACTCCGCTTTCTGAATGAAATGTGTGTGCACCATCTCGCAAGCAATTTGCGGGGTTGGGCGCCCTGTATCCGGGGCGGGGGGGGGGCTGGTGGCGTGCTGTATCTGTGGAGGGGGGGGGGGCGTGCTGTATCCGCGGGGCGGGGTGGGGGGGGACGTGCTGTATCTGTGGGGGGGGGCGTGCTGTATCCGGGGGGGGGTGGGGGGCGTGCTGTATCCGGGGGGGTGGGGGGGCGTGCTGTATCCGGGGGTGGGGGGCGTGCTGTATCCGGGGGGGGGGGGGGCGCGTGCCGTATCTTTGGGGGGGGGCGTGCTGTATCTTTTGGGGGGGGGCCGCAGTGTACCGTGGGGGTGGGAGGTGGTGTCCGCCCTGATCCAGGGCACCTTTCCTTTGCTTCCTTCTCATTTTCGCAGCAACCACATACAGATTGCAATAACCGGGATCAACATCATCTGTCAAGTGTATTTTCTCATCTGGTTAATGGTATACTATGACTTATTATAATCCTAACAACACACCGCTCATTTTAAATCTCAGTCAAAGACTATAATAGCCTGACTAATCTTCATAAACCCCATCCTTTCTATTCAGATGGGATGATAAAGTAGTTTAAATATTTTTAATGTGCAAATCATCGGGTCCTCATCAAATTCTTTACTTCTCTCATTGTCTCCTAATTCTTTGCTTTGGAACTTTTTCACACATTTTAATTTGTGAAGTGCCTCAGCATTTTTCTTTATATCAAAGGTGCTATAAAGAAAGACTTGTATTTCTATAGCGCCTTTCACGACCACCAGACATCCCAAAGCGCTTCATTGAAGTAATTTTTTTGAAGTGTAGTCACTGTTGTAATGTAGGAAACGCGGCAGCCAATTTGCGCACAGCAAGCTCCCACAAACAGCAATGAGATAATGACCAGATAATCTGTTTTAGTGATGTTGATTGAAGGATAAATATTGGCCCCAGGACACCGGGGAGAATTCCCTGCTCCTCTTCAAAATAGTGCCATTGGATCTTTTACGTCCACCTGAGAGAGCAGACGGGGCCTCAGTTTAACGTCTCATCTGAAAGACGGCATCTCCGACAGTGCAGCACTCCCTCAGCACTGCACTGGCGTGTCCGCCTAGATTTTTGTGCTCAAGTCTCTGGAGTGGGACTTGAACCCACAACCTTCTGACTCGGAGGAGAGAGTGCTGCCCACTGAGCCACTGGCTGATGCAATTTGTTGTAATTAACATTATGCAACTGCAAATGGAATTATTCTATTCCTGATACGAGACTGTGCACTTGATCACTTTCTTGCTGTCCCACCCTAAAGATTCTGTCCTTGATAGTTTGAGGCTTGAGCCTGTGATCATCCTCTCAATAGCCCACCTTTTATCTGTAACTCTGTTTTGAGGGGGGACACACCGTGACACAGTTCTCACTGATATGCACGTTCCTAGGAGATCTTCCAGCATGCACTCGTGGCTTGCACCTGTAACCAATAGTTACAGGAGCCACAGTTTCAAAATACTGTAGACAATGGCCCAGAAATTTGGGTCTCCACTGGTGAGTACACACGGGGCACTCACCCGTAAGCCCAATGGAAGTGCCGATTTCGTGCATGCACGGAAACCAGAACTTCCGTTCCACTGAAAGAAGGGGCTGAGAGGTGGAACGTGTGCGCAGGAGAGGCAGCGCGTGCGCATCGAACTTATGTTTTTTTTGCAGGTATTCCCGGGAGGGTAAGTCTCCAGAAGTTACACTTTTAAAAAGCAGGCGCAAGGCCTGCTTTTTACAAGATAAGTGGTGAATTAATTAAAATTAAAACATTTTTTCCACAGGTTTATTATTTTTAAATACTTTAAAGAAAGGCAAGTTTATTTTTAGCCCCGTTCGAAAATGTAATTAATTTTTTCAAAAATTTAAATTATTGTTTAAAATAGTTATTTCATGTAATTTATAGTTTATTTTTAAAATGTGATTTAAAAAAAAAAAAAAAAAAAAAAAATTATTTGAAGATTTAGTGATGTTTTGGGGCTTGTAGTATTTATAGGTTTGACAGCTCTTCCTGTCAAACTTATGAATGAAGCATTCCCTGCTACCATTGGCTCTCCATGGCCCACGTGATCCCAGGGGACGTATCGAACTAACTGCGCCCCTGGGATACACAAGCACGGCGCGCCGGCAGTTGGAGGAGGCCCAGGATCGGAATCCCACGCGGGTCCACAGCTCAACGGCCGGCGCGCAAGGTAAGTGCAGGTCGGGGGCTTGTACCCGCGGGAAGCCTCCGACCCGAATTTCTGGGCCTATATCTCGTCTCAGCAAAATCTATCTCTGATTCTTTTGGTTCCTATCCTGGTTGTGGATTACCTTTCAGTAAAGGATTATTCATAGTTCACTTAACCTCAGCCTGAGAAATCATCACTTGAGATTACCCTTCTAATCTCTACATATTCATGTCGTGCAGTGTATTCATACGATGCATATGGTGACTGAGAATCTCACTGCGTAATCGGAGCAGAGCTTAGACAACACGGCTCCCTGGGCAGGAAGGCAGTTTAAGTCTTACTGACTTCAAACAATACTACTAGGCCGTAAGGCTTTAGGCAGATGCATTTCCTGGAGGAACAAGCCTTGTTCTCATTGAGCATAAAGTTGAGCGCTGTCTTGCCAGCCAGACTGCGCACCATCTTGACTCCATAAAAGATTAGTAGCAGTCTGGAATCTCTTCATAGCTTCACCGATTTCTGGTGTTCTAGAGGGAGGCTGCCTCATGCTGAGGTTTGGTGGCACTCACCCCACAGTGGAACAACGTGAGTCTCTGAGGTGGTTACCCCAAGCACTTTCAAGGTATGGCACCAGAAGGGTATGTCTGAGATGGGCAAAGTACCGCACAAGAACCAGATCAGGAATTTCCAACAACTTGACAAACCCATCCTTACCACACAGTGTGATTTTCTTCTGCTACCTCCAGATCTGTCACTGCCTTGAGGCCTTGCCTGCCAAAATCCACTGGCAACGGACCCAGTTAGAACTGTCCTCGGGACACACGCAACTCCTTTGCAGACTCCTCTCTCCACCATGCTTTCATATTGTCCTTGGAGCGTTATCAATGGAGGCCTGTTCTGGCCACTAACACGTGAGGAATGGAGAAAAGATTACAGACTCACTCCCGTAACCTCTGTCTGCAGCAGATTGATAGCAGAGCAACTTGGTTCATACGCGTACCACACCCCATTTAGAACTCCACAAATTCCACCCTCTTGGTAACTGAGTGCTAGTGCAAAAGTAACAAAGAAACTCTCTTGTACATGTTCTCGTCATAACTCGTGTCCAAACATTCTGGGTGGAAATCCTGGAACTAGAATGGGCTCTACCATCCCCAAGAAGCTGTCTTGTTTTGTCTGTCAACGTGGTGAGTGTCCCTGGCAACTCGAAGCTCATTGCATTCTCTGATCTGGCAGTCAGAAGGTGCCGTCTTGATGTAGACCAACAGGTCCAAGAAATGTGGAGAAAGCCTTAGTTTTTCCCAGTGTGAGTGTTGTATGGACTGCACTTGGAGCTGGGGAAGAGTTTTAGGTGCCCCAGCTTCAGAATAATTCCACCAACACATTTCCATCCCCTCCTGATTCTCCAGAGCCAGAGAGCGCCTGAGAACATCGGAGGCAAAGGGGAGTACCCCAGATTACATGGTGCCCCCATTAAAGAATAACCCTGCTACTATCAAGCCCCAATATCTAATGCCCCAAGAGTGTACAGAATTACGCAGCACTTGGTGTATCTGCCACTACTGTGCAGCCTGTAATTTGACGATGTGTAAGTTTGTAAATTTTGCTGAATTCAGTTGTGAAAAATTAAAAACTTGGACTTAGAGAATACGATTTGTTTTGCTTAGTAGTTATAAGTGCTATTGACTTTTATTTATATTTTCCCCTTCAGAAGGTTTGGTTTCCCCTGATATTTGTTGTATAAAGGAAAGGGAGGGCTGGTTGTTAATATTATTTTGTTTAGCTGTCACATAAATCTTGAAGTTGTGTATCACTGACTCAATGTAATGATCTAACACATGCTGGAGTGCCAATTTCATTCCACCCTCAACAGAAAGGCGTCCAATATATCAACGTGCTCGAGTTTGTCATGATTGTGACATTTGGTGCACTGAAATCAATAAGTGAAGCTAGAAAAGAAAGACTTGCATTTATATAGCGCCTTTCACCACCTCAGGATGTCCCAAAGCGCTTTACAGCCAATGAAGTACTTTTTGAAGTGTAGTCACTGTTGTAATGTAGGAAACGTGGCAGCCAATTTACGCACAGCAAGCTCCCACAAACAGCAATGTGATAATGACCAGATAATCTGTGATGTTGGTTGAGGGATAAATATTGGCCAGGACACCGGGGATAACTCCCCTACTCCTCTTCGAAATAGTGGCCATGGGATCTTTTACGTCCACCTGAGAGAGCAGACGTGGCCTCGGTTTAACGTCTCATCTGAAAGATATAACTAACGCCTGAATTCTTCTTGCCTTCAGAGATGGTGCTGTATCCTCGCAGCAAACACGGGTAAAAGACAAGCCATGTCCTCCATATAACTGCGAGCAATGCCATGAGGGATTGGCAAGAATCTAGCAAAAGCCTTTCATAGAGTGCACCCTTCCTGCCAGCTGCACAGTTACTTCCTCTCGCACTGTAGCCATCACTCTTGGCCTCCGATTTGCAACGCCATAGTTGATCTGCCTGTAAATATTAGAAGTCTTGTGTTTAGTGCACACTTCCTGTACTTGTCATGCTTTCATCCTGTCGCACTTTCCCCAGCACATTACTGTATGTTGAGTGATAAAATAGCCTGCCTTCCAAATCACTGTCAGCGGTGCTGAGGGAATCTGCCAGTGTTCGTTCAATCTGTTCTGCCAGTGGCTCAATTTATCTTCAACAATGTTTCATGAATACTTGAAGATAATCTGCACAAACTTTACACAACTGTAAGGGTTCTAAGGGTGCAAATATTTGATTTGTTAACACAATATTTGTCTTATTAGTAAAGGTGGCTGCAGAGACAGGATTGTGGTGGTTGGTGATAGTTTGTACTTTCAGATTGCATGTGTTAAACCCCTTTAACTCCCTCGCCCGATTGAAATATCTGCTGTGCGTGCACCATCATCTTTTCCAATCTTACTAAAATGCTTGCCTATCTTTTCAGTTTTTAGGCCTGTTGAAAAGAATAAATCCAAAATGCCCTTTGTTCTTTCTCTTTATAAATGCTTTGCTGACCTGTATTTCCAGGTTTGTATTTGCGTGTTATTGATTGATTGAAGCGAATTATTTTTTCTGATCCAATCTTCTATACGGTGTAATCGTTTGCCTACTCATCAGTCGGGGAATCTGGATGATGTCTAACTGAAGTTTATTTCATTTAAGAGCAATATCTCTCCTTTCCTACATTACAACAGCGACTACACTTCACAAAGTATTTCATCGGCTGTAAAGCGCTTTGGGACATGTGGTGGTCATGAAAGGATAGAAACATAGAAACATAGAAGATAGGAGCAGGAGTAGGCCATTCGGCCCCTCGAGCCTGCTCCACCATTCAATGCGATCATGGCTGATCATGCAAATTCAGTACCCTGTCCCTGCTTTCTCCCCATACCCCTTGATCCCTTTAGCCTTAAGAAATATATCTAACTCCTTCTTGAATATATTTAATGAATTGGCCTCTACTGCCTTCTGTGGTAGAGAATTCCACAGGTTCACCACTCTCTGGGTGAAGAAATTCCTCCTCATCTCTGTCTTAAATGGCTTACCCCTTATCCTTAGACTGTGACCCCTGGTTCTGGAATCTCCTGCCATCAGGAACATCCTTCTTGCACCTAGTCTGTCTAGTCCTGTTAGAATTTTATAAGTTTCGATGAGATCCCCTCTCATTCTTCTAAACTCTAGCGAATACAAGCCCAATCGACCCAATCTCTCCTCATACGTCATTCCTGCCATCCCAGGTATCAGTCTGGTGAATATTCACTGCACTCCCTCCAAGGCAAGAACATCCTCCAGATAAGGCGACCAAAACTGCACACAATACTCAAGGTATGGTCTCACCAAGGCCCTGTACAACTGCAGCAAGACATCCTTGCTCCTGTACGCGAATCCTCTCGCTATGAAGGCCAACATACCATTTGCCTTCTTAACCGCCTGCTGCACCTGCATGCTTACCTTCAGCGACTGGTGCACAAGGACACCCAGGTCTTGTTGCACTTCCCCTTCTCCCAATCTATTGCCGTTCAGATAATAATCTGCCTTCCTGTTTTTGCCACCAAAGTGGATAAACTCGCATTTATCCACATTATACTGCATCTGCCCAATCACCCAACCTTTCCAAATCATACTGGAGTTTCTCAGCATCCTCCTCACAGCACACACGCCCACCCAGCTTTGTGTCATCTGCAAACTTGGAGATATTACATCCAATTCCCTCGTCTAGATCACTAATATATATTTTCAATAACTGGGGTCCTAGCACCGATCCCTGCGGTACCCCACTAGTCACTGCCTGCCACTTGGAAAAAGACCCGTTTATTCCAACTCTTTGCTTCCTGTCTGCCAACCAGTTCTCTATCCAAGTCAATACCTCACCCCCAATCCCATGTGCCTTAACTTTGCACGCTAATCTCTTGTGCGGGACCTTATCGAAAGCCTTCTGAAAGTCCGAATACACCACATCCACTGGTTCTCCCTTATCTATTCTATCAGTTACATCCTCAAAAAATTCCAGTAGATTAGTCGAGCATGATTTACCTTTTTGTAAATCCATGTTGACTTTGTCCGATCCTGTCACTGTTTTCCAAGTGCTCTGCTATTACATCTTTTATAATAATGGACTCCAGCAATATCCCCACTACCGATGTCAGGCTCACCGATCTGTAATTCCCTATTTTCTCTCTACCACCTTTTTTAAATAGTGGGGTTACATTAGCTACCCTCCAATCCATGGGAACGTTTCCAGATTCCATTGAATGTTGGAAGATGACCAGCAATGCATCTACTATTTCTAGGGCCACTTCCTTAAGTACCCTAGGATGTACTGTACATTATCAGGCCCTGGGGATTTATCGGCCTTCAATCCCGTCAATTTCCCTAACACCATTTCCCTACAAAAACTGATGTCATTCAGTTCCTCCCTCTCATTAGACCCGATGTTCCCCAACATCTCTGGGAGGTTATTTGTGTCCTCCTTTGTGAAGACAGAACCAAAGTATGTATTTAATTGGTCAGCCATTTCTTTGTTCCCCATTATAAATTCCCCTGATTCTGACTGCAAGGGACCTATGCTGGACTTCACCAATCTTTTTCTCTTCACATATCTATAGAAGCTTTTACAGCCAGTTTTTATGTTCCCTGAAAGCTTACTCTCATACTCTATTTTCCCCCTCTTAATTAATCCCTTTGTCCTCCTTTGCTGAATCCTAAACTGCTCCCAATCCTCAGGTTTGCTGCTTTTTCTGGCCAATTTATATGTCCTCTCCTTGGATCTTATGCTATCCCTAATTTCCCTTGTTAGCCACAGTTGAGTCACCTTTTTTGTTTTATTTTTATGCCAAACTGGGATGAACAATTTCTGTAGTTCATCCATGCGATCTTTAAATGTTTGCCATTGCCTAGCCACCGTCAACCCTTTAAGTAACATTCCCCAATTCATCCTAACCAACTCGCACCTCATACCATCGTAGTTTCCTTTATTTAAGTTCAGGACCCTGGTCTCTGAGTCAAATACTTCACTCTCCACCTTAATGAAGAATTCGATCATATTATGATCACTCCTCCCCAAGGAGCCTCGCACAACAAGATTGCTAATTAATCCTTTCTCATTACATAATACCCAGCCTAAGATGGCCTGATCTCTAGTTGGTTCCTTGACATATTGGTCCAGGAAACCATCCCATATACACTCTAGGAATTCCTCCTCCACAGTATTGTTACTAATTTGGTTAGCCCAATCTATATGTAGATTAAAGTCACCCATGATAACTGCTGTGCCCTTATTGCACGTGGCTCTAATATCCCGTTTAATGCCATCCCCAACCTCGGCATTACTGTTTAGGGGTCTGTACACAACTCCCACTAACGTTTTCTGCCCCTTGGTATTTCTCAGCTCTACCCATACAGATTCCACATCATCAGAGCTAATATCCTTCCTTACTATTGTGTTAATCTCCTCTTTAACCAGCAATGCTACCCCACTTCCTTTTCCTTTTTGCCTGTCGTTCCTGAATATTGAATACCCCTGGATGTTGAATTCCCAGCCTTGGATATAGAAATGCAAGTCTTTCTTTTTTTGCTTGGGGCTCTTTGCTCCAAGCGGTCGTCCCCAGCCGAGGTGGTGAGCGGGGGACCCCTGACTTCTTGCAATATAGTTCAGATCTCTGTTTCCTGTTATTCTCATTATCTCCTTTCCTCGGTCCCTCTTGCTTTTTCCCTCTCTCTCTCCCTCAGTTTTTCTCAATTTGAGTACATACCCATTATCACTACTCTCTTTCTCCTACCTCCTCTCCAATTCCCTACCCAAGCCAATAGGTTGTCTCCAATTTTTTTTAAATTCATTTATGGGATGTGGGCGTCACTGGCAAAGCCAGCATTTATTGCCCATCCCTAGTTGCCCTTGAGAAGGTGGTGGTGAGCTGCCTTCATGAACCGCTGCAGTCCGTGTGGTGAAGGTAATCCCACAGCGCTGTTAGGTAGGGAGTTCAAGGATTTTCACCCAGCGACGATGAAGGATCGGCGATATACTTCTAAATCAGGATGGTGAGAGACTTGGAGGGGATCTTGGAGGTGGTGGTGTTCCCATGCGCCTGCTGCCCTTGTCCTTCTAGGTGGTAGAGGTCGTGGGTTTGGGAGGTGCTGCCGAAGAAGCCTTGGCGAGTTGCTGCAGTGCATCTTGTAGATGGTACACACTGCAGACACAGTGTGCCGGTGGTGGAGGAAGTTAATGTTTAAGGTGGTGGATGTGGTGCCAGTCAAGCGGGGTTGCTTTGTCCTGGCTGGTGTCAAGTTTCTTAAGTGTTCCATGCACTCTCATTTTTGCTAAAGTTCTCTTATGTGGAACCTCCTGGAAGTTCACATAAATAACATCCATAGACCACACCTCCCCCGCCCTTATCTGGCAGGTTTGTTACCTCCTCAAAAAATTCAACTACGCTTGTTAGACATGACTTGCCCTTCAGAAATCCACGCTGGCTCTCTGATCAGCTCAT
Organism: Somniosus microcephalus; assembly: GCF_052327205.1. Lineage (NCBI taxonomy): Eukaryota > Metazoa > Chordata > Chondrichthyes > Squaliformes > Somniosidae > Somniosus > Somniosus microcephalus. The sequence goes on from NC_141018.1 coordinate 7,007,344, forward strand.
ATTTTGGTATGTACTCAAATTGTTGACCCCAGGGATCTGTACTGGGGCCTCAGCTTTTCACCATATTTATGAATGACTTGGATGAAGGAATAGAAAGCCGAATATCCAAGTTTGGTGATGACACCAAGTTAGGAGGCCCAGTAAATAGCGTCGATGGAAGCAGATCGTTGCAAAGGGACATTGATGGATTAAATGTAGCCAATGATTTTAATGTAGGAAAACGTGAGGTGATCTACTTTGGATAGATCAGAGTATTTTCTAAATGGTGAGACGCTAGGAACTGTGGAGGAGCCGAGAGATTTAGGGGTCCAGGTACAGAATTCACTAAACGCTAAAGTGGGGTAAGGTTCAAGAAATATTAAAAAGGCTAACGGACTGTTGGCCTTTATATCGAGGGCTGGAATACAAAGGGGTAGAAGTTATGTTGCAGCCGTACAGAGCTCATCTGGACACTGCGCTCAGTCCTGGGCCCCGCACCTCAGGAAGGACATACTGGCCTTGGAGGGGGTGCAGCGCAGATTCACCAGAATGATACCGGGGCTAAAAGGGTTAAATTATGAGGACAGGTTGCCCAGACTGGGCTTGTATTCCCTCGAGTTTAGAAGATTAAGGGGTGATCTAATCGAGGTGATTAAGATGATTAAAGGAGTTGATAGGGTCAATAGAGAGAAACTATTTCCTCTGGTGGGGGGAGTCTAGCACAAGGGGGCGTAACCTTAAAATTAGAGCCAGGCCGTTCAGGGGTGATGTCAGGAAGCACTTCTTCACGCAAAGGGTGGTGGAAATCTGGAACTCCCCCCCCCCCCCCCCCCCCCCCAAAAAAAGCTGTTGAGGCTGGGGGTCAATTTAAAAGTATTAAACTTGAGATTGATCCTTCTTAAGTCACCCTGTTTTCTAAGACCGCACAAGCCTGAGCAGCAGATCTCGATGGACACTTTGAATAGGGTCAGTTTGAATTCTCAAATGGAGAATGTAATGTTAGATTATTATTGGGGACTTTTGCTTGATTTGCCTGGGAGGGGGAGGGGATTAAGAGAGCATTTGCAGAATCTTTTCTCAGGCTACTAACTGGGTTGGGTTGAGGCCTTGTACAGAGAGCATTCCTCCTTCACTTGTCCTATGCAAATTTCTTGGAAAGGAGGATTCAAAAGATAACTGACTTCGCTATCTCTGGGCCAGAGTCTGACCCATTTCTTCCCAAATGCTGTCATTGGAGATGTGGGGCTAGATGTTTGACTTCATGGCCTGGGCGATAATGTGGCCGACCACATTGTGCGGGTCCGATAAAGGGTGGCCGATCCACTCCACCAGATCACCGAAAAATCTATTCTGGGCTGTCTTTTTCCACTTCCACACCTCAGCATCCAGATGCATAAACGATGAATGTTTTATGTGGTAATTTATGACATGGCAAACAATGTACAGAGTGGTGTTTATATAAGCAATTTACATTTACCAGGAAACTCTCTCTTTACCGGCACCTAAATAAGCGGAAATCTCTGTTCACCGGCAAAATGCAGGAGTAGGTTCAGGTAAGTTTTACTTCATATTAGTGGCTGTTCCTGGATCTGTGGCCGTGTAACCGGGGTTCCTGCACCTGTTGCTATGCAACAGGGACGCCTGGATCTGTGGCCGTGTACAGGGCTCTCGTACCTTTTACTATACCTCTCTGTAATCCGTACTTTTTGATAAACCGGCACCACGCCTGTCCCGTCGGTGCTGGATAAAAGAGTTTCCTGGTAATAACTGCGCTTATTTTCTGAAAACATTAATTGAGTTCCTAGAATCATAGAATGGTACAGTACAGAAGGAGCCCATTCAGCCCAGTGTACCTGTACCTTTACCTTTTCAAGTATTTATCCAATTTCCTTTTAAAAGTTACTATTGAATCTGCTTCCACCGCCCTTTCAGGCAGCGCATTCCAGATCACAACAACTCGCTGTTTATATAAAAAAAAAAAAAAAAATGCCTCCTCATGTCACCTCTGGTTCTTTTGCCAATCACCTTAAATCTGTGCTCACTGGTTACTGACCCTCCTGCCAGTGGAAACAGTTTCTCCTTATTTACTCTTATCAAAACCCTTTATGATTTTGAACACCTCTATTAAATCTCCCACTGACCGTCTCGGCTGTAAGGAGAACAATCCCAGCTTCTCCAGTCTCTCCACATAATTGAAGTCCCTCAGCCCTGGTACCATTCTAGAGAAAAACGAATGATCAAAAATCACTTAGTACATTATCCCCGGGTAAACGTCTTTGCAAATTGGCGTGCGGCCAGACCCTCTCCCGCTGCAGTTATTAATAGTTTTCTGCCGCAGTGATTGAAAGGGATCAGTGCTGCCGCAGGTGGGGGCACTGAAAGGAGAAACGCACATCTCTGCCCCAACTGTTTGCTTTTCAGACTATGAAGTATTTGGACTGAAGCCCAAGACTAAGTGGGAGATTATTTCCCCTTTCCATGATACAATTATAGATTTCATAATAGAAAGTTGCTCTAACGTTGCACACATGTGAAACATTTTCCGTTTGAGCTGTGCTGTGGTGCATTCCAGACGTGAAGCACCATCTCACTATTCTGGGGGTCAGTCAGCTGCCTTCTGGACTTTGGGTTTTTTGGGTGGGTGTGTAGGTACTTTTCCAGACATGAATAAGTTAATTGGAGCCAATGGTTGTAGTGCAAAAACATTTTTTTACAAAAGAAACCCTCAACAGTTTGTGTTGCAGTGGACATTATCCTGCATTTTCGATATACACTGCATTCCTTTTTTACAATTCATTCTTGGGATGTGGGCATCGCTGGCAAGGCCAGCATTAATTGCCCATCCCTAATTGCCTGTGAGAAGGTGGTGGTGAGCCGCCTTCTTGAACTGCTGCAGTCCCGTGTGGTGAAGGTGCACCCACAGTGCTGTTAGGGAGGGAGTGCCAGGATTTTGACCCAGCGACGATGAAGGAACGGAATTCTGTGCAGCATCTCTGACCTCCTGTGCGCTGCCAACAGCAAACATAAACAGCACATAGATCACAAGCACCATCCTAGATCTGCCTCTGGGCAGTTTGATTATCCACTTCACCTGTACAAGGTAGCAATGTGTAGATTACCCTCCAACCTCGGGAAAGGGCTGCAGCCATATCACAGACACAACATTGCTCTAATCGAACATGTTTACTTAGCCGCAGTGTAAAGCAGGGCAAATTCTGACTGGTGGAAGCAATTCTGCAATAGAAGTCTGGAAATTCACAGGATAGACCCTGCTCTGTGTATGTTTAATGTTAATTGTGTAGATATATAATCTCTCAGTAACAGTGCAGGTGATTGGGTTTTTGGGATAGAGAAGGTAGGAAATTAAGTGCTATGGCACTTGGAGTTATAGCCCGCTCTGCGCCGCCCACTCGCTGTCGCACAAAGTCAAGATCTACCCACATGAGTAATGAGATTAACCACTTAGAGAGGAGCCCTGACTGCTGCTGAAATTTATAAAGTTAGTGCAACTTGATGTGATTAGAGCATGAGAAATCTAAAAGTGCTGTTAAGACTGGGGGGAGGGAATAATTCCACACCAGCTGCAGTTATTCCATCGCCAGTTTTTAGCAAGATCCCGCTAGCCCCAGGCAAGATCGTGCCGTATTTAGAAATCTTCCTAATGCACCTGCTAGGCTGTGTGTAAAGATAACTGACGTTCCACTCAATTGGAAACATTAATTCGAGAGTTAAATACAGATCAAATACAGTTTGCAATTTGCAGCTGTTTGGAAGCAAACCCCTGAGAGAAGTTCGGATATCCCGATCCGGCTGATAAATCCTGTCATACGCGAATGTTTTCCTGGTTGAAATGATCCCTGTCATCATGCTGTTGACAGCAGGTGTTGGTGAGCCACTTTTAGAGCTTTCAGTATTTTACCATTCGGCAGGCAAGCTTGAAAACCCAATAGAATACAAAACTGCCCCGCTCAAAATACTTTGCATTCAGCTGACCAAAAATTTATTTTAGTTCCTGAAGCAGGGCTGTGGCCATTTTAGCACATATTCTTTCATAGCCCTGCCTTCGATCTATTTTCTTTTCTTTCCAGTTTTGAAGAAGGGTTCGACCCGAAACGTCAACTCAAATTTCTCTCCACGGATGTTGCCTGACCTGCTGAGATTTTCCAGCATTTTCTGTTGTTATTTCTTTTAGACATGCTTCCATACATAATTTAGTTAATTGTGTGCTGCCGTCATTCTCATTAGCTGAGGGATGACTGTGTTGGGATGTTGGGAGTTGTTGTTTTAATTGCAAGTGAATCTGTCTGAAAGCTCCGGGCGTTTCAGGGCAGCGCAGTTTTTGTGCTGTCGTTGGTCAATGGCTGGACATTGCTCAGAAGCTTTCAACTGGGGCTCCGACAGCCATCAGAGTGCCCAGAGAGCGGTGAGAATGTGGAGCTCGCTGCCACGTGGAGGGGTTGAAGCGGAGAGCATTGGTGCATTGAAGGGGAGGCTTGATGCATGCCTGATTGAGAAGGGCATAGAGGTAGATTTGGGGGTCAGGGAGAGAAGTAGTAATTCGAGTGTGCAGTAGAATCGGTTGGGCCGAATGGCCTGGTCTGAGCTGTAAATTCTATGCAATTCTACGAGACTCATCCCATCTTTCTGGTCAAGAATCACATCCAGTCTCTGAGGTGAAGAAGTCTGTGTTGTAATCTAATGTTCCACCCACTTCCTTTAATCAGCAGAAATTCTCAGTGGAAATGAAATCCTCCCAGTTATTAGATGCCCCGATGAAGTCAAATATGTCGTTGCTAATTTAATAAATGTCGGTCCGCAATAAACGCTTCCTGGTTACCGAGTACCCACTGGGCTGCTGCTCACTAATCTTTAGCCTGCCAATGTCCGGTGACTCCCAATTTGTTCAGTAATACTGAGAAAGCTCCAGAATAATTGTTGGGCTTTTAATTTACAGAGAAGGTGTGCAGTCTGCACGCTTTATATATGTCGCATTTTATTAAGTGTATTCTGCAAAGCAAGAAACAGGTTTTAGAAATGTTTCCTATTTGTAAGATCATAGTACAAAATACCGTTGGGTTTTGCAAAGGAACTAGAAGTGCTGAGATTTGTTTGCAGTATTTCTACTAATATCCACTGTCTAAGTAACTATAACCTTGTTTGAACATGCGCACAGACATGGCGGACATACATCAATGGCCCTGAAATTAGGATCGGGGGCTTGCCGCGCGTGCAAGCCCCCGATGTGCACTCACCCGGCGCGCTGACATCTGAAGCCCCGGGCCTGCTTGCATTTCCTGTCACTGGCCCGGTTCAGATGTCGGCACGATGTGCTAACCTGATCCAGCGGCGTAGTTCGTGCGATGTGCCGGCTGGGATCAGGTGAGCACTCTGCAGCCAATCAGGGGAGGGGAAACTTCATTCATGAGTTTGAGAGTAAGAACTATCAAACTCATGAAAAGTATGGGCTGCCAAAACACTACTTAAACTTTAAATAAAATTTTTAAAAACATCCCACTGATTATATTAACTATAAATAAGTTTAAAAAAATATTTTAAACAATTAATCAAATTTTTGAAAAAAATAAATTTTTTAAAAATAGGGTCTAAAACTAAACTTACCTTACTGTAAATTCTTTAAAAATAATAAACCTGTGGAAAAAATGTTTCTAAATTGTACTAAAAGCCCACTTACCTGTAAAACTAAGTACTTACGTCTGGTTTTTCCACGCGTAAAAACCGGAGGCCTTTACACTCGGGCAACTCTGGGGGGAAAAAAAAGGAATTTCAGCGCGCACGCGCTGCCTGTGCAGTCGCACGCGTTCTGCCTCTTAACCCCTTGGGTCAGAGGACAGGAAATGACGGTTTTCAGCGCATGCGCTGTGCATGCTGAAAACCGGCAATTCCTCCGGGCACACGCGTGAGTACCCCGTCCTTACTCGCGCGTTGTGACAGGAATTACTGGGCCAATAGTTCTTCTATTGTCACAATCAAGTGAACTGATTAAGTCTTGTGCAGCAATGGAGTGGGATTTGAGATCCATGTAGTGACATCACGCGATGGATAGTGATTATATGGATCTACTTTTTTAAAAATTCATTCATGGAATGTGGGTGTTGCTGGCAAGGCCAGCATTTATTGCCCTTGAGAAGGTGGTAGTGAGCCGCCGCCTTGAACCGTTGCAGTCCCTGTGGTGAAGATCTTATAGTTTCTTGTAGTGGTTTGTTACAACTGAGTGACTTGCTGGGCCATTTCAGAGGGCAGTTAAGAGTCAACCACATTGCTGTGGGTCTGGAGTCACATATAGGCCAGACCGGGCAAGGACGGCAGATTTCCTTCCCTAAAGGACATTAGTGAACCAGATGGGTTTTTACGACAATCTGATCGTTTCAGGGTCAGCATTACTGACTCTATTCCCGATTTACTTAATTAACTGAATTTAAATTCCCCAGCTGCTGTGGTGGGATTAACAACATTGGTCACCTTTGAAACTGCTGGATTGTGTGTTAAAGAAGCAGGTACAACTCCATATTGTAGCTATCCAGCATCTCCAAGCTTCCAGGGCCATTCTGGGTTCTTTTGCAGTTGAAAAATGAAGAGGGGGGAAAAAAAATCTGTTCATCCTCATGTGAATGCAGCACAGATTCTTCAGGGTTGCCGCTGTAGTCCTGGTGCTTCATCGTTGGAGGTCATTCGTTCACATCTTTTAGATTGCACGCTTTTGTCAACTTATATCCCATACAAGCCATGATGAAACCAACATCATGTCTTCTTCAGAAACAACACGGTGTGTATGAAAGGCAGCAGTTCACCACAGCATAGTCAACGAAGATCAAATGCTGAAGTTGTGAATTCATGGTTTTTGTACAAAACCTCGATGGTTGAGACAGTCTTGCTCCAAAGGAGGTTGTGCCCTGAAACTGCATCAGGTAGAACAAAATGTTGTGCTTCATTTCAATGGCAGCACCAGGAGTTTGCGAGCACTCGCGGTTCAGGGCTCCCGGTATTTATTGCTGCCTGTGACATCATCGTTTGTAAGGGGGGGGGGAAAAGAAGACTTGGGTCCAAACTGTTCACAAGGAATTTTCAAAAAAACGATGAGTGGTTTTAATCTGTAAATTGACAAGTTGGGAGGGCTGAATAAATGGTGAAAGCTCACCATTACAGCCTCAAGAGTGATGTGAAATTATACCACTGTATGACTAACAGCGATACAGCAGATAAAAACAATTGTACAGTAAATACATTGAAAACCATTGTGTGAAGGTAGACTTTATTCAGAGTATACCTATTTTACTTTTGATGTCAATTCAAAACCTCAGCGATTTGGTGAATATCACTGATTCACTAACGGGTAGGAGGTAGCCCAACATTCCCATATCACTTGATTATAATTTCTCACCTGGGCTGTATCCGAGGGGAAGGAGAAGGTGAGCTGAGAATAGGAGCTTTTCAGCATGGCGGGAGAGAGAGTCAAACCATTCCGCCGTGATGCACCTTTCGGTGATGGGCTGACCAGCGAGTGAGATTTATGTGCTGGTTGTCTGACACTACTTCATTCTGATAATGAGCTGGCAGTAGTTGAAGGGAGGGTAGAAGGAGAGAGCCAGGGAAATTCTTTGTGTGTGTCTTGCCATGCAGTGGAGGACATGATTTATAGTGTGATTTACCTGTACATATTGCACAAATCAATTTTCCATCTAGTCTTTTGGGCATGCAGCCCATTGTACTGAAATGTTCCATTATGCAGCACAAAATCTAAAGAGCAGCTTTATAAAGTCTCCTCCTAAACGATTTCCCTCATGAAAAGAATCTGCTGTGGTCACGAAACATGATAAGACATTCAAGTTATAGACCCTAAAAATATCATCTCTGAGGTGCAGAGTGACGTGAAACCTCTTTCCAGGATTGACATAACCGGACCAAATTGATCTACCACTGGTTTTAAATGCAGGGTAAAGTGTGGTAAATCAACGGAGGCTCCTTCAAAGGATTCCGGGAAAACCGTAGGCTTCATTTTGGAAAATATTTGGTGTTTATCGTGGCACCATTGCAGACGAGTCCGTGTGGATCACACTGTCCTTATTGACATTGAAAAATGTTGGACTCAATCTGGAGATTAGTTCTGTGCAGTGATTGTTTCTTGCTGCGCTGCCTATTCCCACCACCTTGGAGTGCTGTTAAAAATGGCCCACTGTTGCTGGTTTAGAAAACGTGCTGAAATAAAAAATAACTTCTCCAGTCACTACTGCACAGTTAAGGGGTAAATGACCCCTTTCAGATTCCTCTGTGAGGTTATTTCATCCTCGGCATACAAATAAAGTTACAGAACACTGATGCAAATGCATCTGGGCCCACACCTATTAAATATGAAAAGTGGTGGGTGGCAGCAGTTTTGGTATTGCACCTTTGGGTGGCAATCTGAGGGTCACGGTGAGGGTCACGTTATGTGACCCACTAAGTGCACTGCATTTTGTCTAGCGTCACCGTGACAGCCCACGTGGACTTTCCCTGACCCCTTATTGGCAGGCGGAGAAAGTAATTTTTACACTTAAGACGCGATATTGTAGAGAAAATCTCGGCGCCCTTTGCACCCCAGCCTTACGGTGCTGTAACTGATTTTTATTGCACTAATATCATATATTTAATTTCCAAGCCCATTATGCTCAGTCTGAAGTGAATAGCAAGAATAATAAATTTAATTGGACCAGGGAACCAATTGAAATGTGGATGTAAATGTTGACAAGCAGGTCTTTGGAAATTAATTATTGGAACCCTGCAAGCCTAGAATCAGCAGCCAATAATATAGTACAGACTGCAGCAGTACACGCTGTTCCTGATCAGGTAACACAGCACAGATCAGCATCGGTCACAATGCTGAAGGTCATTTCTCGTATCTCTCTCTGTCTCTGTCTTTGTCTCTCTGTCTCTGTCTCTCTCTCTCTGTCTCTCTCTCTCTCTCTGTCTCTCTCTCTGTCTCTCTCTCTCTCTCTCTCTCTCTCTGTCTTTGTCTCCCTCTCTCTCTGTCTTTGTCTCGTCCCCCTCCCTGTCTCGCCCCCGCCGTCCGTGTCTCTGTCTGTGTGTGTGTCTCACTCTCGCTCTGTGTGTCTCTCTCGACTCCTGCAAACTCAAGCCAGATCATAAATATAGGCCAAATACCCCTTGGCCTTTATTTCAAGGGGGCTGGACTATAAAGGTAGGGAAGTCTTGCTACAACTGTACAGGGCGTTGGTGAGACCACACCTGGAGTACTGCGTACAGTTTTGGTCTCCTTATTTAAGGAGGGATATACTTGCATTGGAGGCAGTTCAGAGAATGTTCACGAGGTTGATTCCGGAGATGAGGGGGTTGTCTTATGAGGAAAGGTTGAGCAGGTTGGGCCTATACTCATTGGAGTTTAGAAGAATGAGAGGTGAGCTCATTGAAACATAGAAGATTCTGAGGGGGTTTGACAGGGTAGATGCAGAGAGGATGTTTCCCCTTGTGGGTGAATCTAGAACTCGGGGGCATAGTTTCAGAATAAGGGGTCGCCCATTTAAAACGGAGATGAGGAGGAATTTCTTCTCAGAGGGTCATGAATCTTTGGAATTCTCTACCCCAGAGAGCTGTGGCGGCGGAGTCATTGAATATATTCAAGGCGGAGATTGACAGATTTTTGAACAATAAGGGAGTCGAGGGTTATGGGGAGCGAACAGGGAAGTGGAGTTGAGCCCAAGATCAGCCATGATCTTATTGAATGGCGGAGCAGGCTCGAGGGGCCAAATGGCCTATTCCTGTTCCTACTCCTGTGTCTTAAGTTACGTTCTTATGAATGTTGTGAGGTAGAACTCTGAATCTTTTTCAGGAACTAAAAGGAATCTTCTACCCCTCGCTTCCCTCTTGTCTGCATCTGACCTCCTCCTCCACCTTTACATCTGTTTGACCTGAACACTGCACTTGATCTTGATCCTTGTGTGCAGTGTCGTGGGCGAGTGACTTGTGTAAATCAGTATTGATTCGGTGTCCCACAGCTGCAGTGTACTTTGTCCCACTGCATGTCAGCACTGGTATGTGTGCAGAAGAGAAAATGCTAAATTCAGTTCAGTGTTCTGTAACTTGAATCAAATCTCTTTTTCCCCCCTGGTTTTCTGACCTCCCAGCACAAGCACACTGAGACCTTCCCATCGCCTGAAGGCAGTGACTCATACTGGGATGTGATTCCCTTGATATCCAATTGGGGATTTGGGGGTGGGGGCGGAGGAGGCAACAAGCCAAATCAAATTCTATCTTCAACAGACATTCGCACAAGCCCCTTCCAGCAGTGGTCACTAGCTTTCGATCAGTAGCAGGAACCCTGGCTGATCTCGCTCGCCCGAGGATATGGAGGCTCAGTGAGTCACCCCCTACCCTCATCCCATCAGATACTATCCAACTCGGCAGAGAGCAGTGGCTGAACCATAGCACGCAATATCTCAGCGTGGCATCTATCTATATATATAAACTAGCTGGAGAGCCCGGCGTTGCCAGGGCTGTTTTGGGGCAGGCGGTTTAAATCGAGTGCCAGGCTTTGGGGCCCTGTCTGTGTCCCTTTGTGAATCTGGTGCTGGGCAACATTTTAAATCGAGTGGCAGGCTTTAGGGCCCTGTCTGTGTCCCTGTCTGTCTCCCTTTTAAAAGCTTGAAAAATGAAAGTGAAAGTACTTATAAAACGTTTTTGGTAAATCTTATGTTATTTTTAAGAGATACTAACTTTCAAAGTAGTTTTAGCTGGAAGCTGAAGTCATTTGAGCTGGAAGCTGAAGTCAGAGCTGGTAGTGAAACAATGGCTGGCACATCCCCGAGATGAAAACGAATAGTCCCGCCCACACACACACTGATTGGCCAACCATCAGGGGACTGTACTGTAGGATTGGTCAATCGTGACGGAACAGGATTGGTGGAACCTTGATGTCAGTCAATCAATGCTAGCAGATAATGAGTTTAATTTTGAAGGTTTTTTGCATAAGGCGTGAACAATTTTCGTCCGACCGAAAAGTAAATACGCTTAAAACCGTACTGGAAGCGTAAGCTTTCTTTGGAGTTAACGTGCGCGTAGGTACGCCCTGTAACTTTCGAGCGCATAGCCCGACAGACGCACAGGCGATGACAGAAGTACCGCTTTATATATATATAGATAAAGCGGTCGGTCGGTATAGAGCGTACCTACGCATATGTTGTATCAAAAGAAAGCTGATGATCAGGGGAGTGTCATAGGCATATTAACTTTTTGGTCACACAAAAATTGTTCCGACAGTATACAAAAAACTTTCAAAAATCCACTCATTAGCGGTTGACCAATCCTACCGCGCATTAGTGTTGAGTGAAGTGATGGTTGACCAATCCTACCATTCAGTGACCTGATGGTTGACCAATCGGTGCATCACGGGCGGCACCTAATCCTGCAGCCTCCCGAAACTTTGCCGCCATTTTCCCCCTGCTTTTCCTCCACAGCGAGCGGGGCAGCTGCATCGGCCCGCCGGAGCGGCAGGTGAGTTGGCGTCACTCGGGCCGGGCCTCACAACCACTCGGCCCGAGACACAGAGTGGGGGAGCGGCACCGGCTGGCCGTCAACCGCGCGGCCTCTAAACTGCCCTGGCAGCGCCGGGCCCCCCCTGCTAGTTCATTTATAATTAAAAACAGGTATTGCTTTTGGTTCTAAAGATACTTTCTTCCATCTAGACAATACCTCCTTCATTTTTGTAAAAGCAAAAACCCAGGAGTGAAGAATTATTTTGTAGGTATATCCATTTACCCATGTCTTTGATCATTGCAAATAGTTTATTTTCCTTGAATGAGATTTTCATGAACTAGTGAACCTTTTCCCATTGAGCTACAAGCACAAAATGAGATTAAATCTTTTATTGTGACATCACTTTGACAAAAAGAGCATTGGTTTCTAACCCAACAACAAGAATTGCCCGAAACATTCTTCCCTGAAAACTGCACCACCTTCAATTCTAGTACAATCACTTGGTAGTTTCTGTGGAACAAAATCGCTAATGTGTTCATTCATATTTTGTGTTTAGATGCTGCCAAATGTGATGGTAACCATTTACAGATATTTTGTAGCTGGTATTGATTGTAAATTGATGATTTGGTTGACGGAATCCTCAAACATTTTTGTGAACTACAAGCAAGAGATAATTTTGTGCACAGGGTAGAGAGAGCTTGATAACTGGCTTGAGAGGGATTCCAATGAACCATTTTCAAACGTGCACAGACTTGGTGAATGGCTCCGTTTGTCTTTCATTGACCATTCCCTTTATACTGAGATGTCAGGTGATCAAAATCCAGGATTTCCCAATCACTTTTTTTTCCTGTGAAATAAAGAGATAATTTTGTTTAAATTGGGGCAGTCAGAGGCTTCTCTTAAAGAAGGCAGTTAGCAGTTGAAAAGTCTCTTAAGGGAAGTAATCTAAAGATTTCATCAATGCATCCAGGTAACCGTTTGAGAAGAAATGTTGATTTTAAAGTCCTAGAAACATAGAATCATAGAAAGTTACAGCACGGAAGGAGGCCATTTTGGTCCATCGTGTCCGCACCGGCCAACAACGAGCTATCCAGCCTAATCCCACTTCCCAGCTCTTGGTCCGTAGACCTGCAGGTTACAGCATCCCAAGTGCACATCCAAGTACTTTTTAAATGTGGTTAGGGTTCCTGCCTCTACCACCCTTTCAGGCAGTGAGTTCCAGACCCCCACAACCCTCTGGGTGAAGAAATTTCCCCTCAAATCCCCTCTAAACCTTCCCCCAATTACTTTAAATCTGTGCCCCCTGGTTTTTGACCCCTCTGCTAAGGGAAATAGGTCCTTTCTATCCACTTTATCTAGGCCCCTCATAATTTTATACACCTCAATAAGGTCTCCCCTCAGCCTCTGTTCCACAGATTCAGTCTTTCCTCATAGCTAAGATTCTCTACTCCCGGCAACATCCTTGTAAATCTCCTCTGTACCCTCTCTAGTGCAATCACATCTTTCCTGTAATGTGGTGACCAGAACTGCACGCAGTACTCTAGCTGAGGCCTAACTAGTGTTTTATACAGTTGAAGCATAGCACCCCCCCCCCCCCCCGCTCTTGTATTCTATGCCACGGCTAATAAAGGCAAGCATTCCATATGCCTTCTTAACCACCTTATCTACCTGGCCTGCTACCTTCAGGGAGCTGTGATCCTATAAGGAAAGAGATATACCGTCTATGTTTAAAAGACATTTATAATAGATTATCCCACCATTGGCAGCTGCCTGGGCCCTAAGCTCTGGAATGCCCTCCCTAAACACCTCTACCTCACTGCCTCCTCCTTTTAAGATGCTCCTTAAAACCTACCTCTTTAACCAAGCTTTAGATCACTTGCCCTAATCGCCTTATGTGGCTCGATGTCAAATTTGGTTTGATAATCCCCCTGTGAAGCGCCTTGGGATGTTTTACTATGTTAATGATAACAACTTGCATTTATGTAGCGCCTATAATGTCTCCGGGCTCTTCACAGGAGCGTTATCAAACACAATTTGACACCGAGCCACATAAGGCGATATTAAGGAGACAGAAAACCAAAAGCTTGGCCAAAGAGGCTATATAAATGCAATTAGTTCTTGGAGTTGCAATCTTGTATTGTTTTATACACTCCAAATAGATAAAAGACATTCTACTTCCAATATTATATATCTATTATATCTCTCAAATTATTTCCTTGTTTGTTATTGTATAATAAATTCACTTCACTCCAGATTTGTCGCTGCGCCACTTTCAAAGACTGGGAGTGCAATCTGCTGGAGGACAATCCAATATCTAATAGCAATCACCAAAAGCTGTTCGGTTCCACTGGTGTGTTACCGAAAGCTTCCAAGTTAAATCCCTCTCGCAGGTTTGGGAGTTGGGGCTCTCCCCTGACAGTGTCCTAGATACAAAAGGCAAAATCCTCTCGCGTCAGAAGGTTAGGAAATATCCAAAAATGTAACACATTTGTATGAATTCATGTCTGCTATTTTCTGAACCCATTCATTAATTTCAGATATACTGAAATTTTATACATTTAATTCTTGTGCCGACACCTTTCTTCATTCATTTATAACGGTTTCGGGCCTAGATATTCGTCTCGGGCGGTGATGCAAGCGGGCGGTGACGTAAGAAAACTACTAGGCACCTGGTCTAAGTATTAAACAAAGCTTTAATCAACTGTTTTTCAACATGGAGGTCTAGTTGTGTCCTTCACTAGTTCCTGTTAAAGAATGTCCTGCACAAGCTGGGCCCATGCCCGAGTATTTATACTCTCCCTGGACAGCGCCACCAGCAGGCTGCCCAGTATTATTACATAAGTCATTTTCACATGAGTGACAAGATTCATGTCAGGCGGTATCGGATTGGCCGCACGTTATACGCAGCGCCTGAGATTCAGTTCCATTGCAGTCAGTGGATTGAAAGATCAGGCACTGGGTATAATGGGCGGGCAATCCGATACCACACTAGACGAATTTCTATCCCTCAGTCTTGGTTATAAAGCTATTTAGCCACGCAAGGCTCACTAAGCCCTGCTACTAGCATCGCTGAGTGTGATTTTGTTATGGTTGGGATATTGCAGCTTTTGAAACGTTAAGGAGTAGTTTTCGGTGATTACCGTAGGGAGACGGGCGGGATCGGGTGCAACGCTAGTTTTACACTCTGCCCGATTTTTACTTCCAGTTGAAGTCAGCAGGTTGTAAGACCGGCATCCGCTCGATCCTGTGGGTTTCCCTCCCCAACAGTTGGGTTAAATGAGAATTTATTTACTATTTTACAAGGATTTGTATCGCCACAGCAGCATAAAACAGCCAAATGCTGGAGACACTCAGCAGGTCAGGCAGCATTGATGAGAGAGAAGGGCCAAGGGGTGAAGTCCGGGCAATTCAGTTCTGTTTGCCTTTGTATTTCTTGCTCATTTGTTCCCTTTGAGTTCTGCGAGGGTTCGGACAGGACTGTTCTTAGCACTGTTGCGTCATTGGTGAATAATTTCTAAATCGGGACGCTCCAGATCTGTTTGAGATATCTGAATTATTCAGAACATTGATTTATACATGGCCCGTGAGGCACCAAGTTGTGCAACTCAGCAGTGCATAAAGATTAAAGGCTCGGATACTCACGATCAAAATGGCCAGATCATATAACGAGAACTTCAAAATTGTTGGCGTTAAATTGGTGTAAGCTTAGACCGCACTCCGCGGTCAGGGTATTAAAATTCTCATCATTGACACTAAAGCTCCCAGGTCATCCTCAGACCCACTTAGCTGGATAGAGGCCTTCACGACAGCCAGCTACTTAATCTCAAGAGGGAGAGAAAAGTGTTGACAGGACTTGTCTAACAGAGTTGCCTCGCCGATCGGCTGTTAACAGCCCCCAGCTGTTGGTGAGCAGTAGAATGGGCTGGGATTGCCTTAGTCTTATCCTGGGTCATTGTCAATAGGTCCATCTGATTTTCTTCTTGAAGTTTGTAGCAGTTGTTTGCTGCTGGGTGGCTTTAGGCCACTTCAAAGGGCATCAAGAGTCACGCACATAGTGTGGAGTACATTCATGTATAGGCCCGACCTGGTAGGGTTGGCAGCTTCCCTTCCCTGAAGGACATTAGTGAACCAGATGGGTTTCTGAGATAATCTGGAAGCTTTCATAGTGCAAGCCCACAAATCGCCAGATTTATTGAATTCAATTTCATCATGTTCTTGGTGGAATTAGAAGACATGACCTCTAGGTTGCGAGTCCAGTGCCTTGACCAGCAGACTGCCATACCCATGTTTTCAACAGCAGGTCATGTTGAGAGCGGGCAGTGTTATGAGATGAATGGTCATGAATCTACAACATCAGGGCAGCTGTTAGATCCCCCTAACCTTGTCTCACCATTTGGTGTTTCCAGTACCTCAACAGCCAACGGAACAAGAATTGTTGAGTTAAATAATTATGACAATTCAACAGTGGATGTCTGAATGCAAGAAGAGTTTTTGACCTGCACACAGTGCATTACTAAAAGCTGTGGGAACTTAGTGACTCTGTTAGGCTGGAATATGCTTTACATCCCACACCCTACATCCTACATGGAGGTGGTCAAAGTCATGAACAATAGATAAAATGGAGCGTTATTAATAGTACTTTTAAATTTAACTGGCTGATCAGTTGGACGAAATCCATTAATCCAGTTTTTGTAGTAAATATTGGTAAGTGCCACACAGGGTGTAGTTCAGAATGGAAAGTGTTTTTGCTCCTCTCCCTCTCCGTTACATTTAGAAATGTATCATTAAATGGAGTGGACTTTCAAAGCTTCATCACAAAAACTCGAGTTTCACTTGAGATAGCGATCAGGTTTCTGATTTATTTGTCCTGTTTTTTTGGCAGTGGCAGCTGTATGACGGACAGGGCACTGGAGAATAAACGTGCTTTCTTTCATTTCTCTGAAGCAGGCTCGGCCTCCAAGTTGTTGCCCAGTTGGGCTACAATCGGCTTTATTGTTTGAGATTAATACAGTGTGACTCGACTGCCACGTTGTACATAATGTCGGTAATGAGCCATTCTTTGCTTTGGAAGACTAACCACGTGCAAAGACCTGTTCATTTTAAAAATGCTAGGATGCACGTTTTCCTCATAGAAACATAGGAGATAGGAGCAGGAGTAGGCCATTCGGCCCCTCGAGCCTGCTCCGCCATTCAGTGCGATCATGGCTGATCATCCAAACTCAGTACCCTGTCCCTGCTTTCTCCCCATACCCCTTGATCCCTTTAGCCTTAAGAAATATATCCAACTCCTTCTTGAATATATTTAATGAATTGGCCTCTACTGCCTTCTGTGGTAGAGAATTCCACAGGTTCACCACTCTCTGGGTGAAGAAATTCCTCCTCATCTCTGTCCTAAATGGCTCACCCCTTATCCTTAGACTGTGACCTCTGGTTCTGGACTCACCAGCCATTGGGAACATCCTTCCTGCATCTAGTCTGTCCAGTCCTGTTAGAATTTTATAAGTTTCGATGAGATCCCCTCTCATTCTTCTAAACTCCAGTGAGTATAAGCCCAATCGTCCCAATCTCTCCTCATACGTCATTCCTGCCATCCCAGGTATCAGCCTGGTGAATCTTCGCTGCACTCCCTCCATGGCAAGAACATCCTTCCTCTGATAAGGTGACCAAAACTGCACACAATACTCAAGGTGTGGTCTCACCAAGGCCCTGTACAACTGCAGCAAGACATCCTTGTTCCTGTACTCAAACCCTCTCGCTATGAAGGCCAACATACCATTTGCCTTCTTAACCACCTGCATGCTTACTTTCAGCGACTGGTGCACAAGGACACCCAGGTCTCATTGCACTTCCCCTTCTCCCAATCTATTGCCATTCAGATAATAATCTGCCTTCCTGTTTTTGACACCAAAGTGGATAACCTCGCATTTATCCACGTTATATTGCATCTGCCCAATCACCCAACCTGTCCAAATCATACTGTAGTTTCTCGGCATCCTCCTCACAGCCCACACAGCTTTGTGTCATCTGCAAACTTGGAGATATTACATCTAGTTCCCTCGTCCAGATCATTAATATATATTGTGAATAGCTGGGGTCCAAGGACCGATCCCTGCGGTACCCCACGAGTCACTGTCTGCCACTCGGAAAAAGAGCCGTTTATTCCAACTCTTTGCTTTCTGTCCGCCAACCAGTTCTCTATCCAAGTCAATACCTTGCCCCCAATCCCATGTGCCTTAAATTTACACGCTAATCTCTTATGCGGGACCTTATCGAAAGCCTTTTGAAAATCCAAATACACCACATCCACTGGTTCTCCCTTATCTATTTTACCAGTTACATCCTCAAAAAATTCCAGTAGATTGGTCAAGCACGATTTACCTTTTGTAAATCCATGTTGACTTTGTCCGATCCGGTCACTTTTTTCCAAGTGCATCGTGCAATGTATGAAGAAACGGCCATTGTGTCAACCGAAGGGGAAGCGGGTCGGCAAATTCCAGTGGCCCCATAATCCACTCTCGGTGCGACTCTCTGGATTCCCTTCCAGCCAAGAGGCAAAAATGGTATTGGCCCACATTCTGCTGGGAGAATAACAGCCAATTAAAGGGCTCGCTGCTATTAGTGTGTGGCCAGGAAGTGATACGCCGTGAGTTGCGAATCGCCACAGGTTGCTGGACAACTTGCACTGGCCTTGCAAAACTGGAGCGCGCTGTTGATCTCTCCGTGCGTTTCAAGAAATTGCTACATTTGCGCTGTAGCAATGAATTAAACGCGCCACGGCAAGTTAGGGCTGCTATTTAATGACCTAAGGACCCTTTTGATGATGCGATTTCTGTTCCTGCAATGCCACTCGACCTCTGAGGCTCAGCAAGGGAACAGCTGAAACTGCGGAGTCTCACCGTCGCCCCCTCACTTGCAGCGCAAAGGTTTTTCGAGCTGAAGGGTGAGGGAACGAAGCATAACAAACGGGGGGGGGGGGGGGGTGCGCTGCGAGATGCCCCACTCCAGCAGACTCTGGGCCCTTGGTACCACAACATGCAGCGTTCCCTTCAGACTGTTCGCTGAGACCCAACGTAACTGTGCGAATGGACGCACAACTTGTGGAATTGTCAGCACAGCACTGTCCTGAGCAGCGAGTGCTGGATGGGGGGGGGGGGGGTGGATACAACTTCATTTCCCATACTCATTCACCGGGCCTCCGCTCGCTGCCCTCCGCTAACTCTCTGACAGCACATACATGCCAGTGCATGTAATGTTCTTGTAGCAGAGCAGTCTCTCCATTGTTGATCTAGTGCATGAACACCAACTGCAGGGGACACTAATCTTTAGTCATTCTCTTCTGGCACTAATGCCCTACATTACTGACTGACACGGAGTTAATTAGATTGGCGCTCACTTGTCAGCTGTGGGTTAATTAATTTCTGTAGGTGGCAGGTCAACAAGTTCGTTCGTTTCAGTGTCGGTGGATTTTATGTATGTCATTATTGTCTGAAAAAATGATGAGGATTGCACTGTCACCGGCAATTTATGTCCATCCGTCCATATTGACATCGGGTAGCTTCTCGACTGTAAATCTGTTTCAGCCCGAGATGGCTGTGAGGAGCTGGCTATCGCCGAGTAATGGAGGGATTGCCAGAGGTTTGGTCTGTGAAGTATGGTCGAGGGCTGCACGTATTTCCCGATGCTGTCTCTGGCAGGATTTAGAAAGGTTTCCTGCAAGCTGTGCTTTATCACGGGCTGCACTGCTGCATCAACCACATTCTCCATTGGTTACGCAGTTGGTCAGGTATCTGAGAAGTGTGAAGACAGTATAATGTCGTGACCCGAGCACTTTCTGCTGGGCACTTTGAAAGAAAGAGCTTTCACTTATATACAGCCTTTCACCATCTCAGGACAGCGGAAGGCTCTACATAGTACTTTTGGAGTGTAGCTACTGTAGGGAAACATGACAACCAAATTGCACACAGCAAGATCTCACAAACAGCAATGAGGTAAATGGCCAGATGATCTCTCTCTGGGATGTTGTTTGAGGGATCAGTATTGACCAGGACACTGGGAGAACTCCCCTGCTCTTTGAATAGTGCCGTGGGATCTTTTACATCCACCTGAGAGGGCAGACGGGGCCTCGGTTTAACGTCACATCCGAAAGACAGCACCTCCAACAGTGCAGCACTCCCTCAGCACTGCACTGGGAGTGTCGGCCTGGATTTATGGGGTAAATTTGTGCAGTGATGATAAAAGTCTACCCCCATGTGTTCTGAAGAACCAATTGACTCTGAGGTGAGAGCGCTACTCGTGAACCAAGGCTGACACTTTGTCAGGAAACATGTAACGAATTCTTGAAACACAAACCCCACAGGAAGAAACACATTTTCACTTTTGGATGGCACAAACTCACACTTCAGATTTCAAAAACAAATTTCCATGAAAAAGGATAACATGGGCCCAATGTATGAGCAGTTAACTTGGCAAAGGAATCGTGTTGGTTTTACACTTGGCAGCGAAACAAAGAAACTATTTTAGATTTCAAAAATGTGTCGAAGGTTTTTTAAACAACATTTACATGCGTGTGGGGTCTGGTGTGTCGGCTGACGTGCCGTCTCCTGCTTGTAAAAATGTCAATAGCTACACAGTTTTTTTTTAGATTAAGTGTACAATCAAATCCTACAGCAAAAATATTTGGACTGATGTTTTCCCCTCCCCCTGTTTGTTGTTGACAGGAAAATTGCATCCAATGGATCGTTTGGGCTATGAATAGTTCCCACATGCGAGGTTAACATTCTCTCTTTATAGTTATTTTCTGCCTTCCCAGTTGAGTCTCCTCACACGCGTCCGAGAGGTGGCACAGAAACCCCCTGCCTACACAAATGCTGCTCTAATCGGCTTTCAGGAGGTGCTGAGGTCAGCCTGCGAGTTACTCATGGAATCGTAGAAATCTACAGCACAGAAGGAGGCCATTCGGCCCATCATGTCTGTGCCGGCTGAAAAAGAGCGATCCAGCCTAATCCCCACTGTCCAGCTCTTGGTCCGTAGCCCTGTAGGTTTCAGCACTTCAAGTACATATCCAAGAACTATTTAAATATGATGAGGGTTCCTGCCTCTCCCACCCTCTCAGGCAGTGAGTTCCAGACCCCCACCACCCTCTGGGTGAAAAAGTTCTCCTCAACTCCCCTCTAATCCTTCTACCAATTACTTTAAATCTATGTCCCCTGGTTATTGACCCCTCTGCTAAGGGAAATAGGTCCTTCCTATCCACTCTATCCAGGCCCCTCATAATTTTATACTCCTTAATCAAGTCTCCCCTCAGCCTCCTCTGTTCCAAAGAAAACAACCCCAGCCTGTCCAATCTTTCCTCAAAGCTAAAATTCTCCAGTCCTGGGAACATCGTCATAAATCTCCTCTGTACCCCCTCTAGTGCAATCACATCTTTCCTGTAATGTGGTGACCAGAACTGCACGCAGTACTCTAGCTGTGATTGGTCTTCCTTTAATGAAAATTACCTCCAGATTTTCCCTCCCTCACTCTGAGAAACCTAGCTGCTTGTTACTTGTCCACAGGGATATGCTGAGCAGTGGGGGATTCCATCGTATTTACAGCACAGAAACAGGCCATTCGGCCCAACTGGTCTGTGTCGGTGTTTAAGCTCCACACGCACTTCCTCCCACCCTACTTCAAAAAACCCTATCAGCATATCCTTCCATTCCTTTCTCCCTCATAGAGTCATAACGGCACAGAAGGAGGCCATTCGGCCCATCGAGTCCGTGTACTTAACTAGCTTCCCCCTAAATGCACCAAGGATTCGTAGACCAATCACATCTATAGTTTGCTGTCTCTTCACTCTGTGGACATGCTGCACAATTGTCACCTTGTCCAAGAATGCTTGCTTGCTGTGTTCCAGGATGGTGGTAAACTTAATAGTTAACAACACAACAACCCTAACTATCTATGAGGGTTTAACTATTAGTTTAAAAAAATCTAGAAAGTATCTTAATACGTAGTCACATTTGGTGCTTCTCTTAACCCTCTTTTTAATGTGTGAAGGTTAGCAGTGACGAGAAGCTCTGCAGTTTAGCTCAGGAAATACAGACCTTGGAAATATGCTGAGACACGATTGGAGCATGAATGCTAACTGCATCCGTATACAATTCCATTGCTATTTTCAAAGCTGCATTGACTCATTTATTTTAAATGAGTTTGAAGCTGTGGTTAAAACAGTAGCTGGAAGAATTTCTTCGGCACATTAATATTCCCACATCATAACTTCAAGGTTGTAATGAACTACGAAAATGGGAGATGGAAAGAATGTTGAGTCTGTCGAGAAGAGAAGGCTGAGGGCGGACCTGAAAGTTCTGAAAGGGTTTGACAGGGTCGACATAGAAATGTCTCCACTTGTGGGGGAAATCCCAAACTAGGGGCCATCAATATAAGATCCTCACTAATAAATCCAATCGGGAATTCAGGAGAAACTTCTTTACCCAGAGTGTGGTGAGAATGTGGAACTTGCTACCACAGGGAGTGCAGTGAAACCTGTATCAACTGACACTCCCATAAAAAGACACTCCCCAAAAAATGGACACTTATTGACAGTCCCAAATAACACGTTGTAAAAGATGCAAGAAGCACTCTGAAATCATGGACACTTGCAAATTCTGAACTACAGTTAGCCTTCTATCTACCAAGTCCCTTTACAACTTAAAACACGGAACACACCTTGACATCACACTTTAAAATGTTCGAAGTGCGCTCTGTGTCTGAGTCTGAGGATAGTGATGACTCATGGATTGTACTGGATTCATTTTTGTCCCCCACAGCCTCTGTCCCTGCTGGTATCGGGGATTGAATCCCCCACAGCCTCTGTCCCTGCTGGTATCGGGGATTGAATTCCCCACAGCCTCTTCCCCTGCTGGTATCGGGGTTTGAATCCCCCACAGCCTCTGTCCCTGCTGGTATCAGGGATTGAATCCCCCACAGCCTCTTCCCCTGCTGGTATCGGGGTTTGAATCCCCCACAGCCTCTGTCCCTGCTGGTATCGGGGTTTGAATCCCCCACAGCCTCTGTCCCTGCTGGTATCGGGGTTTGAATCCCCCACAGCCTCTGTCCCTGCTGGTATCGGGGTCTGAATCCCCCACAGCCTCTGTTCCTGGGGTGTGAATCCCTCCTGCAGCCTCCGTCAGTACATGCAATGACCATTTTGCAAATAAGGATAGCTGATGCCAGTCCCTTGGGCGTCCATAATTAACAGGTTTTGCTGTAGTAGAGGTGAATAATATAGATGTATTTAAGGGGAATCTAAATGAGTGCATGAGGGAGAAAGGAATAGAAGGATATGTTGACGGGGTGAGATGAAGAGGGGTGGGAGGAGGCTCGTGTGGAGCATAAACACCAGCACGGACTAGTTGGCCGAATGACTGCTGTGTGTTCAGTGTCATCCTATGTTTTGAGTATCTGGGAAAGAGATGATTAACCGTCATATTTCACACCAGGATTCAATGAGCTGATAGGCTACAGAACTATAATGTCAAGGAAAGCAGCAAGTTAAACTGCCTTCATTGAAACATGTAAGATTCTGAGGGGGATTGACAGGGTAGATGCGGAGAGGTTGTTTCCCCCTGGCTGGAGAGTCTAGAACTAGGGGTCACAGTCTCAGGATAAGGGGTCGGCCATTTAGGACTGAGATAAGGAGGAATTTCTTCACTCAGAGGGTGGTGAATCTTTGGAATTCTCTGCCCCAGAGGGCTGTGGAGGCTGAGTCTTTGAGTATATTCAAGGCTGAGATCGATAGATTTTTGGACTCTCGGGGAATCAAGGGATATGAAGATCGGGCGGGAAAGTGGCATTGAGGTCGATGATCAGCCGTGATCTTATTGAATGATGGAGCAGGCTCGAGGGGCCGAATGGCCGACTCCTAATTCTTATGTTATCTTGTTATGTTCTTAAGGATGTGGAATATAAATTTAGATAAGCTTTGCTTGATTTTATTTGTTGGGTGGGGGTGCGCGGGATGGTCGGGAGAGACTTTGTAGGTCATTTAGCCGCTCCGTGCTTTCCGCTGTAATCGGTGTTGGGGATCCCAGTGGCCAAGTGAATTTGAACATTATATTCTGACGGTCTGTAATGCCGTTACAGCTGCGTAGCTCAATCCCAGCCACCTCTTCGTTCAGCGCACGTTTATTGTGGTAAATGTGTGTGAGCATCAGGCTGGGACGAAGGGCTCCCTGACCCATGTTCCGTTATCCCTGACTGTTCCCATGCTTTGGCTTAAGTAGTAAAATAAGTTTGTTTGCTGAACCTACCATTTTGCCCCAGTACAACAGGGGAAACAAGAGACCCTTTGAACTGAGCCATAACATAGGGGTTACTGATTGAGAGAAGCAGTGTGACTAGATCAACTTTTTAATCTAATTGATTCCTCTTGGTTACTTTGGCACCCACTTGTCCTTTGCAAAGCAGGAGTTGCTGGCTACAAAACGCATCTAATACTAATTTATCTTATTGAAAACAAGGAGTGTTGTTGTAACAATCTTTTTTGAATTGTAGAAACCCTGTCTTGATGAAGATTATTGGACGATAGTATCTTGGATACTTAATTTCCTTTGCAAGTTACTAGTTTATTCCCATTTTTCCAATAGGTTTAGCGATCTATATGGATTGCAACAGGAGATTGCCAGATATCTAGGTATAGTTTTTATAAATAGAATTCTTTATAGTAAGCACGAACAATTCCTGCAGATCTTTGTTCAATGAAACTGGTTTCAGGGGTTTGGAAACCAACTTCTGCAATTTTCTGGTCAGATCGTGTGCGGTGGTTAAGCCAAAGTTAAAAGTTGTTGGCATAAAGTGTATAAATGTGTAAATGTGCACTGTTCATATCAAAAAAAAAAGAGGAGGCCAAAAGCAACACTTCTTTTCCCCCAATAGGTTTTACTGTGAAGTAAAATACCATCTCATTATTTAAAAAATATGGGGAAATACATTACTTTTTAAAAGTTTATTTTTATGGGACACGTAATATACAATCTGTTTTTAAAAAAAGAAATAGAAATTAAGTTGAAGTAAGTAAGCGATTTATTATGAACATTTCAGTCAGAACCAAAGGCCATTCAAAATTCAGAAGCCTTAAGCTAGAGGAGAGATTAGAGAAAACATTGGCCCAGAAATTGGTGTCGGGGGCTTCCCGCGGGTGCAAGCCCCCGACCTACACTTACATAGCACGCCGACAGTTGAAGCCTGGCCCTGCGTGGATTTCCTGTCAGTGGCCCGGTTCAGCTCCCAGCGCGCTGTGCTTGCGTGATCCAGCGGCGTAGTTAGTTCGATGAGCCGGCTGGGATCACGTGAGCACTGGGCAACCAATCGGAGGTTGCAAAAGTTCATTCATGAGTTTGATAGTAAGAACTGTCAAACTCATGAAAACTCTGGGTGCCCAAAACAGTACTTAAACTTCAAATAAAAGTTTTTTAAAAATCCCACTAATTAAATGAACTATTAATAACTAAAAAAAAACTAATTTAAACAATCATTCAAATTTTTGAAAAAATAATTTTAACATCGGGTATAAAAATACACTTACCTTACTGTAAAGTCTTTAAAAATAATAAACCTGTGGAAAAAAAATGTCTAACTTTAATTAATCGACCACGTACCTTTTAAAACTAAGTACTTACGTCTGCTTTTTTCTCGCGTAAAAACTGGAGGCCTTATCGCACGGGCAACCCTGTATTTAAAAAAAAAAAAAAAAAAAAAAAAAAAATTTTAAAAAGGAATTTCAGCGTGCACGCGCAGACTCCTGCGTGCACGCGTTCGACCTCTGAACCCCTTGGTTCAGAGGAAAGGAAATGCCGGTTTTCCACGCATGCGCTGTGCATGCTGAAAACCGGCAATTCCATTGGGCCCACGCGTGAGTACACGGTGCTTACTCACGCGTTGGGACCCGAATTACTGGGCCATTGTGTCACACAATAGTGGATGTGTGGAACAGACTCCCTGAAAAGGCGGATGATTTGAGGAAGCTGCATTGCTACCTGTTGAGGAAGGGGGAATTAAGGGTCATCGAGATGTTAAAGCACTCATTCTTTTCCCCCCCAGGAGAAATGGAAAGGAATGTAGTGTTCCTTAAATCAGGAATCAGCAGATGGTGTTTGGGGATCACGGTAGGGAGTCCACGATGGAGTAATCCGGCATGGCATCTGGATGGAGTGAGCTTGATGGGCCTAATGGCCTTTTCTCACCCCATGTTCTTCTGTTAAATCTAATAATTTAATTGATATATTTTTAAGGGTCACATAGGGGTGAAGGACCAACTGAATTCAGAGCCGAAGTGACCCAAGTTGGGTCTATTTAAGTTAATTTAACAAGTACAGGTTGAGCGTTCCGAATCCGGCAACCCCGGGACCGAGGCCGAGTCGGTTTTCGTGTTTTTCCAGACTTCGGAACGTGTTTCTGATGTCCGAAGTCCAGAAATGCCTGGGCCCAGGTTGCGCTATTTCCGGTTTTTGGTAAGCCTCCCTCAGGGTGTCTGGGTTCCGGGACATTTTACAGATTCCGGACGACCCTGCTACCAATTGTCCCGGAGTCTTGATTCTGGAATTCCGGATTTTGGACGCTCAACCTGTACTGAAATTTAGCTCAGTTTGTTGCCTACTTGTTTGGTTCAATCAGTCATTTCACGAGGCTGCACGCATGTGTCCCCTCGCACATGTCTGATATTTTCTCTCTCGCACGTCTTGGCAGGTGCACAGCTGCTGCCCTGAGCTACGCTGTCAACACTGCAATTGATGGTTCCTCAACTGTTTTGTTTTTTGTTTTAAAGTTGAATAAAATTCCTACTTGGCAGCTGCCAGTTCACTGTTGGATGTGGCCGAGAGGCGTTCTGCTAGCAAAGGCGCTTTTAGCTTTTAATTAGTTAGTGGGTTAGTACGCCACCCTGAGCCGTATACACCAGGTGGAGCTGGGATTCGACTCCTGCTCTCCGCTGGGTTATTGTTTTCAGCCACTGCAGTTGACCGTGCTGCCCCTGGGGAAGTGAGTAGGCTGGAGTTCCCCTTCCAGTCGAAGAACTGGTGTGCAGATATTAGAGTGGAACGTAGTGTGACCTTGAAAGAAAGCACGAGCGGACTATTTATTTAGCACCGATTTGCTATCCTGGGACTGTTTGATTCATACTGATCCGAGGATTCTTGCACCTGCAAAAGTGGATGAGCAAGCATTGGCTGAAGAGAGAATGATTTTTTTTGCTCGTTCATGAGGAATTCATTATAGTTTCCCTCAATCATAGTGTTAAACTCACTAGTATCTGGTTAATTTAACACAGTGACACATCTGTATTGTTCAGAGGTGTCACTTCGAACTGCTTCGCCGATCAGCTATTCTCAGCCCTGAACAGCCAACGGAATGATTGGACTATTTACTTTTGCCTGCTGCCCACAGTAAAAAGGGAAATTTTTTAAAACTAGATTTCTAGAAATGAAGACGAAGCTCCGGAGCAAAAGTATTTTTGAAATATACTTATAGGGAATGAATCATCCATCTTCTACACAGAATATGGTTTGATGTTGTACACAGGTGTTCAATTAGATTAAAGATCCTATTAAAATTATAATTTCTTCTGGGTTTTTCGAACAGATGAGGTTGGGTTAAATAACCTGCCAACGTTGACCATCGAGGCTCACCCGTGTAGAATAGCCACTTGGAAGAACTACTGTGAAGATGCTGGCTCCCATGGACCCGTCTACCTACAGGAGAAGGGGTTGGGAAGGGGGTGGGGGAGGTCTCAACACTTGTGTCTAAAGGAAGCATTAAAGATTTCAGATGATTGTGTACTTGTTAACTTTTACCAACTTGTTTTCAGACTACAAAAAACTGCTGTGCACTTTCTTTTGACTATTGGTACCTAGAGAGTTTGAGATACAATAGGAGTATGCATAAGACTAAATATATCTTGGGTAGAAACAAAGGCAAGAGTTTGTGAAGCGATGGTTATCCCCATATCATTATACGGATCGGAGTGTTGGGAGGTGAGATAAGTTGATGAGCAAAAGATACCAACAGCAGAGGTGAGTTAGCTGGGAGGAATACTAGGAGTATCCAGGATGCAAACAATCTTGAATCAAGAATGATATAATAAGGACATGGCTTGCACAAGGAACAAAGCTGGTACAGAAGATCCAGGAGAGGTGACTGCAATGGTTTGGGCACATTTCAAGAATGGAAACCGCTGGAATACCTTTCATGGCCCCTGAGTACAGAGGTACATGGATCAAGAGATCGAGGAAGACCAAGGAAGCACTGGATAGACAATGTCAAGAGTGGCTTGTCACAGAAAGGGATCCAGGTGACTGAAGCGGACAGGCTAGTTCAGAACCGACAACAGTGGAGTGAATTCATTGGGCTCCATCGTCACTGCTGAGCTGATGGGTGGGGTTTCAGTAGTTACTAGTAAAAAGAGCAGAGTGTGAAGTGTACTCCGTCAAACTGCAAGCCACAAATCACACACAAAGCTCCTTTTGGGACCATTTCACTTCCTGACTCAGTTCGATGTTCTGCTCCTTTAGTTACTCTTTGTGTACGGTACCAAAACTCACCATGCAATTCGATTTCTCTTAGTAATTAAACAACAAATATAAGTGGAGCTTTTAAATATAATCGGTTTCATTAGTTCCCAGACAGGACATTAGTACCTTGATGGTTTAATAGGTAGGTAAACTGAACCTTTTGGTCTCCGACCAATACAAGCAGTGTTGGTTAATCACTGAGTGACGTCATTGGCTGGAACTGCTGTGGAATGGGAGAATTATAGAACCTTAACTTTGCATTGAATGCGACTACACTCTCCCTCATGTTATTTACAAGACATTGCCAGAAATTAATGTTTTAGATTATTTCATTGTAGAATTGTGCAACTTTTCAGCATTTTCTTTGTCTCAAAGAACGACATTGGTCAATTCTTTCAATTCTCCAGAAACAAGGGGAAATTACGGAACCTAGGTGTTTCTTGAACAAACATCATTAAAATTGTAATAAAAACAGAAAATGTTGGGAACACTCAGGTCAGGCAGAAAGAATCCCAAGTTAACATTTCAGGTTGATGACCTTTCATCAGAACTAGGGGATGTTGGCGATGAAAGTTTTTAAGCAAGTACAAAGTCAGGGAAAAGTAGGACAGGAAAAGAACAAAAGGGAGAGGTCTGTGATAGGATGGAGGGCAAGAGTGAAATCATAATCTTTACTTCAGTAACAAAACATTAATGTATGTGTGGTGCCAATCGTCCGATTGTGGTACACAGTCCACATCAATGTTTGAACTTCTTTGAGAGATTCTCAGAATCAATACCCCTTTAAAAATTGGATTTGTTTTAGCAATGGAGTCCTTCCGTCCATTTTAGTATCGTCCTGGGTAATGACTGTTTTACTAATGGATCATATCCCACATGGAAGATGTGCTCCAATTATTTTTTTTCAATGGCACTTTGGTGCATTGGAACAATGGTAAACTGTGTATATAAGAGAGAATTTGTATTTATATAGTTAAGCAAACACAGCAGCCACAAACCCAAGTCAAAAAACATTTTGGGACACAGTATGAGTAATTTGAGACATGTGTGGTGAGTGTTGCATGGCTCGGGAGGACCGGTGACTTTGGACCTGTGGTTCCCAAAGCTCCCCCCCACTGGGGGTTTCCTCACCTCGTGTCTGGGTCTAGTGTAGACTCATTGATAGAGATTGATGGCTGTGATTGGTCAACAACTCCATTATCATTGGATCATGGACTCCCAGGATCGTAGATGGTGAACTAGATGAACCTCGGTCTTTTTTTGTCTAGCAATTCCTATGTTCAATCTATTTTATGGTGTTGGCTTGGAGAAGAATGTTGGCCAGGAGGACATCGAGAGAAGTTCCTGCTCTTTACATTTGGTTTAACATCTCGTCTGGTAAAATAACATTTCCAACAATGCAGCACTCCCAAAGAACTGCGATGAAGAGTTGGAGTAGATGTTGTGCTCAAGTCCCGGAGTAGGACTTGAACCCCTGACCATCAGACTCCAGACCGCCACCGCTCAGCCAAGCTGACACTTGTATATGTGCAGATATAATATATTAATAGCTTTTGGTCAACAGATCACATTCTGATTCTAATTATATTTTCTTTGTTTTTCTAACATCGCAGTGGCCAGTTTGCTATAGTGAAGAAATGCTGTGAGAAAAGCACTGGCATTGAATATGCAGCAAAGTTTATTAAGAAGCGGCAAGTTCGAGCCAGCCGGAGGGGAGTGAGACGCGAGGAAATTGAACGGGAGGTGAACATCCTACAGCAGATCCAGCACCCGAACGTTATCACTCTACACGATGTCTATGAGAATAAAACAGATGTTGTCCTCATTCTGGAGCTGTGAGTAAAAGGATTTCCTTTTCTGTTGGTGGGATAAAGAAAATCTCAGAACAGGAAGGATAGTATTAATTATCCTGAACAATGAGATGCTGAAACAGGATTCCCCTAATGTCCAGAATTATTTCTGTCAGTGTTAATGAGCAACAGGGTTCAACCCAGCACCAAGTAAACATCGAGGCTTTTGTCTCCAATTTAAAGATTTTCCCAATAATCAAACCACTCATTGTTCCTTATTTGTTCAACTCTCTATCTCTTTTTCTTTTTCTCTTTCTCTCCTTTTCCTCCTTCACCCTCTCTTTCTCTTTCTCTCACTAAGCTAGCAGCTCCTCTATGACACTCCTCATGGAGAGTAGTGGGGATACGCTGTCATCTATCTATATATTATATAAATAAAAGGATAGTGGTGTCTATCTGTCTGTCTGCTATACACTCAAGTTAGAGCGTACCTACACATGTTATATCAAAAGAAAGCTGATGATCAGGGGAGTGTCATAGGCGTATTTACTTTTTGGTCAGACAAAAATTGTTCGGACAGTATACAAAAAACGTTCAAAAATCCGCTCATTAGCGGTTGACCAATCCTACCGCTCATTAGCGTTGAGTGACGTGATGGTTGACCAATCCTACAGTTCAGTGACCTGATAGTTGACCAATCGGTGCATCACGGGTGGGACCTAATCCTGCAGCCTCCCGAAGAGTCGCCGCCATTTTTTCCCCTGCTTTTCCTCAACAGCGAGCGGGGCAGCTGCGTCAGCCCGCCGGAGCGGGAGGTGAGTTGGGGTCACTCGAGCCGCACCTCACAACCGCTCGGCCCGAGACAGAGCGGGTGAGCGGCAGCGGCCAGCCATCAACCGCGCGGCCCTCGAAACTGCCCTGGCAACGCTGGGCCCCCCCAGCTAGTATATTATGTAACGAGGAATATCTGATTAGGGCTACTAATTTATGTAATTTTAAAAAAGAAATCACATGTATTGGTCTATTTTCAGGTTTAAATTGTGATTTTTTTTTAAAATCCTTTTTCTTCTTAAATTGTAAATTGGTGGCCTTGATATATTTGCCCTATCTGTCTTGGCCCCATGTACTGGAATTCCCTCCCTAAGCCCCTCTCTCCACCTGCCTCTCCTTTAAGACCCTGTTTTATAAGCTCCTGCATCCTTGTCCAAGCTTTTGGCCGCCTCCTCTAATCTCTCCCTCTTTGGAGCAGGGCCCGTATTTGTCTAATTATGCCTCTGTCCAAGGCGCTGCGTAAATGCAATCTGTTGTTGTAACATCATGCTTCCTCTGTTGCCCTTTGCTATCCCGCAAGTATATATGTGCACTTGGGATGCTGTAACCTGCAGGGCTACGGACCAAGAGCTGGGAAGTGGGATTAGGCTGGATAGCTCTTTGTTGACCGGCGCGGACACGATGGGCCGAAATGGCCTCCTTCCGTGCTGTAACTTTCTATGATATGCAAATTACCTGTAATTGATACGGCACAAATTTCATATTCATAAAATAGCAACGTACTAATATAGATATAGCAAGTGAGAATTCCAAATTTATCAACCAGCAATTTCAAAAAAAACTTCCAATCAACGATCAGCTACCAATAACGAGTAAAAGCAGAACCAATCGGAGCCCTTCAATTGTCTTCTTGAGTATTCTTTTCACTACCTCAACTAAACAGAGCTATAATGGCCCAGTAATTCCTTTCCAAACGCGCGAGTACGGTCGGGGTACTCACGCGTCTGGCCGGAGGAAATGCCGGTTTTCAGCATGCACAGCGCATGCAGGGAAAACTGGCATTTCCTGTCCTCTGAACGAAGGGGTTCAGAGGCAGAACGCGCGCGACTGCACAGGCAGCGCGTGCGCAGTAAAATTCCTTTTTTTTTTTTTCCCCCCAAGAGTTGCGCGCGTGTAAAGGCCTCCGGTCTTTACGCATGGAAAAACAAGATGTAAGTATTTAGTTTTTCAGGTAAGTGGGCTTTTAGTACAATGTAGAAATTTTTTTTCCACAGGTTTGTTATTTTTAAAGAATTTACAGGATGTTAAGTTTAGTTTTAGACCCTATTTTTTAAAAATATATTTTTTTCAAAAAATTGATTAATTGTTTAAAACATTTTAAAAAACTTAGTTATTATAATCAGAGGGATGTTTTTTAAAATTTTATTTAAAGTTAAAGTAGTGTTTTGGCAGCCCATACTTTTCATGAGTTTGACAGCTCTTACTGTCAAACTCATGAATGAGTTTCCCCTCCCCTGATTGGCTGCAGAGTGCTCACCTGATCCCAGCCGGCACATCGCACTAACTACGCCGCTGGATCAGGTAAGCACATCGCGCCGACATCTGAACCGGGCCAGTGACAGGACATGCAAGCAGGCCCGGGCTTCAGATGTCGGCGCGCAGGGTGAGTGCAGATCGGGGGCTTGCACGCGCGGCAAGCACCTGATCCTAATTTCAGGGCCATTATGCTTAAGCTTTCAACTTTTCAGCCAGAATCTTGCCTTGTAGTTACAGCTCGAACCTTACTGCCTCCCATTACCTAGGCTCATAGTTCACCCAGCTTCCTCGCTCTCGGACCCTTGCGTACTTTGCCCCTTCCAGGCATCAATAATAGTTGACTTGATCAAGGCATTTAAAATCTTGAAAGGATTTGCTCGGGTTAATGCCGAGAGTTCCTCTGGTGTGAGAATCAAGAAGGGCTATAATAAAATTAGAGCCAAGCTATTCAGGAGGACGATCAGAAGGCACTTTTTCCACATAAAGGGTAGTAGAAATCTGGAGCTCTCCCCCCCCCCAAAAGGCTGTGGATGCTGGAGACAATTGGTGCTTTCAAGACTGAGATCGATAGATTTTTGTTCAGTAAGGGTTTTAAAGGATATGGGTAAAAGGCCCGAGGGGCTGAATGGCCTCCTCCTGTTCCTATGTTCCTAATGAATGCAATAGTAAGGTAGGCTAACCACACCAATAATAATAACTGCAGCCGAGCTGCATTCTCCTGCCACCTGCTCCCTATCGCAAATGTGACGCACATGCCACACATTCCAGCCCCCCTCAACTCCCAGAGACAGAGTGCGTGGAGAGATAGAGGCCATTCAGCCCCTCGGGCCTGCTCCGCCATTCAATTAGATTATGGCTGTGTGTGACTCAGACAGAAGAGACAAGTTATAAGGAGAGACGTGCAAATGGAGTGTGTATAGAGAAATACAGGGATTGACATGTGTGAGAGGCATACCGACAGAGGGAGGGAGAGGCAGATACACAAGGAAAATGGATAGCCAGAGACAGACAGCAATAATTAGAGAATTGAAGAAGAGCAGAGAGTTACAGAAGGTGACATACTATGTCCTTTTTATTCAAGAGCTGTGGTACAGTAGCTCACCTATATTCTGTAATAATACATTGTATGGTATAATACCCCTGTCAATATATAATATCCTATCCTCCAGCTTACTGTGAGCAATACAGTGGGAAATCCACTAGTTACTATATGAAATAAAGAATAGATTTGCCTTTCTAATCTAGGCTTTATTAACTTAAAAATCCTGTAGCACATCTTCAACACCCAGTCCCAACTAAAGGCTGGAAAGAACTGAATTTAAGATGGCCACCACAAATCACATGACATCCACTACCAATGAGATTACAGCATATATCCCAAGGCAGGAAACAAACAACCAATCACAATACTTCTTACTAAACATAAAGAATAATCACCACATTCACCCCTCCTTTTAAAATATACTCCAACCTAAATAACCTTTACAATTTATAATTAATTATTTACAACTAAAACTATGCACAGACAAAATAAAACTATTCAACATAACACAATACTAAGTGAGCAACAACAAATAGTAACATTGCACATAAGTATTAAGTATCTCTCAACTAAAACAATATAATATATTTCAACAATTTTAAAACATTACTATCAATTTAAAAGTCCATTTTCAATCGGTCGACCGGATATCTTGTTCGTGTCGACCTTCTTAACCTTGGTGAAATTCCTTGCCCTTCCACACCAGGAGACACAGAAGTATCTTCTGCAGGAAGGCTATCCATATCCCGATTTTCAACGGTTTCCGGATTAGAAATCCCATCAGGAGGTAAACTGGGACGGTCATGAACATCCATCGAGGGCTGACTAATAGAAGTATAATTATCTGCAATCGGATTGGAGACATTCGTAGTATCTGTAACAGCATCCACATTATCTAAATCATGACTATTGTTAATATCCTCAGAAGAGGGCTGGCCACCACAAGGAGCCAAGTCTTTAATTGAAACGGTACTTTCTTTCCCATCTTGGAATCGAATATGAGCATATTGGGAATTTGCCTCCAACAGCTCCACCTCCTCCACTAAAGGATCATATTTTGACAATCTAACATGGCGTCGAAGCAGCACAGGTCCCTGCATAGTAAGCCATAAAGGTACCGAATATCCCGTAGTAGATCTCCGCGGATAGTTAAAGAGCCTTTCATGGGGGGTCACATTAGTAGCCGTTGAAAGCAATGATCTAATGGAATGCAGGGCATCAGGCAGTACCATTTCCCACTGTGTATTCTTAAGGTTCCGGGATGTCAAAGCCAACATAACTGCCTTCCAGATCACCCCATTGTATCGTTCGCACTGTCCATTACCCTGGGGATTATACGGGGTAGTTCTACTAGTAGAAATTCCCCGACTCTGAAGGTATTCCTTCAACTGGGAAGACATAAAAGAACTTCCCTGATCCGAATGGATATACGCAGGCATCCCAAAGATGACAAAAAGTTGAGTCAGACATTTGATAACTGTAGCAGCTGATACATCTGCGCAAGGAAAAGCAAAAGGGAACCTTGAAAACTCATCCACAACAGTAAATATATATCGGTTTTGAGTAGTTGAAGGAAGAGGCCCCTTAAAATCGATGCTAAAATGTTCAAAAGGAGAAGTAGCCTTTATAAGATGAGCTCGTTGAGGCTTAAAGAAATTCGGTTTACACCGAGCACAGATAGAACATGAAGAAGTCATCCGCTTGACGTCTTCAACTGAAAAGGGCAAATTCTTACTGCGTACGAAGTGTATCATCCTCGTAACCCCAGGATGGCATAAGGCATTGTGAAGATTAATAAGCGTATCTCCGTGAATCACAGAACAATAAGCCCTCGACAGCGCATCAGCAGCAACATTATCCTTCCCCGGACGATAAACTATATCAAAATGGTAACATGCCAACTCAATCCTCCACCTCATTATTTTATCATTCTTAATCTTTCCAAAATGTTTGACATCAAACATAAAGGACACAGACTTTTGATCAGTTACCAACGTAAAATGTCGCCCCGATAAATAATGTCTCCATTTACGCAGTGCTTCTACTATTGCATATGCCTCTTTCTCTATTGAAGAATGCCTTTTTTCACTATTGTTCAAGGTACGTGAGAAAAAGGCCACAGGTCTTCCATTTTGGTTCAGAGTAGCCCCAATTGCAAAATCAGAAGCGTCCGTCTCAATCACAAAAGGAACCTGCTCATCAATAGAATGCACAACTGCTCCAAGGATATCCTTTTTAAAATTATCAAAACACGTCCTGGCCTCCCATGATAGAGGATATGTCGTAACCCGAATAAGAGGCCGGATCTTCTGTGAAAAATTTGCAATCCAATTAGAATAGTAAGAAAACAGTCCAACAGCTCGTTGCAAAGCCTTAGAATTAGTAGGACAAGGTAAATCAATTAATGGTCGCAGACGTTCTGGGTCTGGTTTAATCTTGTTTCCCGAGATAATGTACCCCAGTAGATTTACCTCAGTGGTCGAAAAGGTACACTTCTCTTTATTGAAAGTTAAACCAACTTTTTCCGCAGCTTGAAGGAATCTTTCTAAATTAGAATCATGCTCCACCCTTGATTTGCCACACACCGTGATGTCATCTAAGTATGAAAAGGTGTCAGAGAGAGAGTTATCACTTATAAAAGCATCCATTGCCTGTTGAAAACAAGCAACACCATTAGTAACACCAAATGGTATTCGGCAAAACTGATACAGCTTTCCACCAGCCTCAAAGGCTGTATATGGTTGATCCTTCTTAACAATAGGAATCTGATGATGAGCACTCTTTAGGTCAATAGTGCTAAAAACCTTATACTGAGATACTTTATTGATAAGCTCATCAATCTTAGGCAAAGGGTACGCAGCTAATTGAGTATACCTATTAATAGTTTGGGAATAGTCTATCACCATTCGTTTCTTATGTCTCTCGTTGGTCGTGACAACTACCTGTGCCCGCCAAGGCGAACAACTAGGTTCAATGATTCCTTCCAATAAGAGACGTTGAACTTCAGAATTAATAAATTCTCTATCCTGACTGCTATACCTTCTTGACTTGGTAGCAATTGGCTTACAATCCGGCATCAAATTGGAAAAAAAAGTGATAATGGAGAAATGGATAAAGAGGTTAATCCACAAATAGATAAAGGTGGCTTAGTCCCTCCAAATGAAAGACTAAGACTCGTGTAACTGAAGCACATCATGACCAATCAAAATATCCGCACAGAGATTAGGCAAAACAGATAGGCGTATATCAGTATACATATTACCTAGAAGAATCAATTTCACAAGGCAACAACCAGCTACTTGTGAAGTGAGAGTTGTCTGAGCCATACACACCTGATAGGAAACAGGCGAAATTTTCAAATGCTTCTCCTTTGCAAACTGAAGACTTATAAAACTCTTGGTACTGCCCGTATCTATAAGGGCCTTCACTTCCAACCCATTAACTTGGGCCGTAACTATAGCTTTGTTTAGGCCATGAGCAAATGCAGCAGAAATTGATGCAATAAACACCCTATCTAAAGGCTGAATAGTCACAGAGGAGGTAATTGAACCTGATGATTTACACACACGTGCGTAATGACCTCTCTTGCCGCATTTACTACACACAGCCTCCCGAGCAGGACACTTCAGACGAGGGTGCCGGACGTTCCCACAAAAATAACACTTCTGAATCCTAGAGGCAACAGCCGCTGAAGTAGAAACTGTTTCAGAATCTAGTAAACCACTCCTATTAAGTCCACATAATTCCTTTTCATCCAGAACTGCCGAAACCACAGTCACAGGCCGATTAAAAAGAGCATAAGAATCCAAACTTCTCTGAGCCACATCCAATGTAGAAGCTTGCTCAAAAGCACTCTTAAGATCCAAAGTCTTATTTTCTAACAACCGCTGACGAATTGATCTAGACAGTAATCCATTAATAAAAGCATCCCGTACCGATTCTTCCTTATATTCTTCAGCCGTCACGGCCTTATAATTACAGTTAACACTAAGGCACCGAAGTGCTTGTAAATAAGTATGCAAAGATTCTCCCACCTGCTGCCTACGGGCAGATAGAAGGTGACGTGCAAATACCTCATTCTTTGGTTTAACAAAAATCTTTTCCAATGTAGAAATAGCCACTTCGTAAGTTTTACAGTCCAAAATATATTTATACACATCCGGAGCAATGTAGTTGATCAGCATATTCAGCTTATTTAGAGACTCTTGATCCAACACGCCCAAAAAGTTTTTAAATGTACAATACCAGTGTTTCCATTTATCATCCACTCCTGCAGAATTAGGGTCAGCATTGAATCGTTCTGGTTGAAGATATCGCTCCATTCTGACATAAAGTTAATAAATTGAAATAAAGAATAGATTTGCCTTTCTAATCTAGGCTTTATTAACTTAAAAATCCTGTAGCACATCTTCAACACCCAGTCCCAACTAAAGGCTGGAAAGAACTGAATTTAAGATGGCCACCACAAATCACATGACATCAACTACCAATGAGATTACAGCATATATCCCAAGGCAGGAAACAAACAACCAATCACAATACTTCTTACTAAACATAAAGAATAATCACCACACTATACAAGTACTGAACATCTATCATCTAATAGTGTAAACAACAAGCGAGACACAATAGGTCCCAACCAATCTCCAGTACCACACCAGAAGACAGCCTGCACCGGATTGCCTCCCCCTCTTCCGTGGCCATGTTCGCGCCCGGGTGGCCCTGGAGATGGAGCACGCGGTGTCCGCCGGCACGCTCGAGCTCTTTCGTGACCGGTGGGCGCCGCGGGGACTGGAGTGCATTGTTAATCGGGACAACCAAATTTTAATTTGATTGGTGGAGGGTTATTTAAAAGGGTAATTGGGTTGTTGTCACCTTATTTGTGAAATTGTTTCTTTTTTTGGGTCCAATGAAAAGAGAGGGGTAACCACTCATAATGAAAAGAGAAGACAGCCTGCTCTATTTATCGCCACCTGTTGCTTTCTGTTCTCCAGCCAACGTTCAGTCTATTTAATTTGCTGAGTTTTCACCATATATTCAAGGTCAACTCACCCATATCTAATGATGCCAAATAAACAGGCTAAGTGATGACAATTTAAGTTCCTTGTACAATGTGCCAATAAAGCAATTAGATCTTCATTCAGTCTTGGAACAGGAGTTGAATGGCCTTGTTCAATTTCTGATTTAGAATGGTTTACAGTTTTAAAAAAAGACATTGTTCATGAAAATATATTGTGGGTTAAGGAAAAACAAACGTGAATAAATCAGATTCTTCCCCATTTTTGATCAGAAAGAAAGAACTTGCGTTTATACAGTGCCTGTCACGGCCTCGGGATATCCCACGGCGTTTCACAGCCAATTTAGTATTTTTGAAGCATAGTCATTGCTGCAATGTGTACGCAGCTGCCAATGTGTACGCAGCTGCCAACGTGTACGCAGCTGCCAACGTGTACACAGCTGCAATGTGTACACAGCTGCCAATGTGTACGCTGCAACGATTCACAAACCGCTCTGAGATAAACGGATTTGGCACTGTTGATTGAGGGGAAAATCTTGGCCAGGACACCAAGAGAACTCTCCTGCCCTTCGAATAATGCCACGGGATCTTCTACTTACACCTTTCAGGTGAGACGTTAAACTGAGTCTGCAGATGGGACCTCGGGTTAATGTTGAAATGGCACTTCCGACAGTGCGGCGCTGGAGTGTCAGCCAAGGCTATGTGGTCAAGTCTCTGGATCGGGACTTGAACCCACAACCTTCTGGCTCTGAGGTGAGAGTGCAACCACTGGGCCACGGCTGATATGAGTGTGTACCATAACGTGCACTCCAATTACCAAACCCGCAGTCACACACTGGCCAAGTGGCTGTTTAACATTTCTTAGAAGGATCATTATTCCCGAGTGGGTTGTGGTGCCAGATGTTCCCACTAACAATCTGATTCTAATTTCACTTGTTGCGCTCCCACCATTTGCTCTGTGGGGAAAAATCTGCAGGGCTCCGGGGAAAGAGCAAGGGGAGTGAGATTAATTGGAGAGCTCTTTCAAAGAGCCGACACAGGCACGATGGGCCGAATGGCCGCCTTCTGTGCTGCATCATTCTATAGCCCCCTAGTGTGCAATTATGTAAGTGGTTGCCATTTTATTGTAGTTGCAGGATTTATCATAGGCTGAGATCGTGGGTAATTTCACTCATGTAAATAGGCGACAGATACTTGAACGTGTGAGTACCCTTTATTCCAGCACATTAAAAAGTCAATAGGGTTCAATAGGGAGTCAATGAGGTTGGTTGCACATTTATGCAGTCTAATTATTTGGCACTGCCTTCTCTACTGGACAATTTAACGATTGTTCCTCCAGATATATTTCCACCACGGGGACTGCATGTTGCGTTGTATTTGACGGGCTCATTAGCTGAGTTGCAGCCTGATATTCTTTCTTTCGTGTACCAGTTTTCTTTCCGCCTCTCCTCTGCTGGCTCAGTGGGCGACACTCTTGCCTCTGAGTCAGAAGGTCGTGGGTTCAAGTCCCACTCCAGAGACTTGAGCACAAAAATCTAGGCTGACACTCCAGTGCAGTGCTGAGGGAGTGCCGCACTGTTGGAGGTGCCATCTTTCGGATGTGACGTTAAACCGAGGCCCCGTCTGCGCTCTCAGGTGGACGTAAAAGATCCCACGGCCACTATTTCGAAGAAGTCCTGGCCAATATTTATCCCTCAACCAACATAACAAAAACAGATTATCTGGTCATTATCACATTGCTGTTTGTGGGACCTTGCTGTGCGCAAAATAGCTGCCGTGTTTCCTACATTACAACAGTGACTACACTTGAAAAGTACTTCATTGGCCGTAAAGAGCTTTGAGACGTCCGGTGGTCGTGGCAGGCGCTATATAAATGCAAGACTTTCTTTCCACCAGCACCAACTCCCTATGGCACTTTTCCCAAACGGCAATTCTTTGCGTGTAAGCCTTGAGTCGGCTAGTTAACCATGGGGGACGTCACGCAGCAATCGAAACTTGTTCCCACGTAACATTTACATGGGATTAGAATAGAAAGGGCTTGATGGCCGGCGCGGACATGATGGGCCGCGGGCCTCTTTCTGTGCTGTATGACTCTATGATTTAGAAATGCACACTTATCAGCAGGAATCCTGTGCCATTCCCTACCCCACCACCCCCCCCCCGCCCCAAAGGAGAACTAACTGGGGCACTCTACTTAAGTTGAGTCACCTTTTTTGTTTTATTTTTATGCCAAACTGGGATGAACAAATTCTGTAGTTCATCCATGCGATCTTTGAATGTTTGCCATTGCATATCCACCGTCAACCCTTTAAGTAACATTCCCCAATCCATCCTAGCCAACTCGCGCCTCATACTATCGTAGTTTCCTTTATTTAAATTCAGGACCATAGTCTCTGAGTCAACTACTTCACTCTCCATCTTAATGAAGAATTCTATCATATTATGATCGCTCCGACCAGATTTATTTAGAATAAATCTATTAGACCAAATTTAGTTAGAATTTAATGAAAGCTTCGGCTCCTCCGCAGTAATTACGCTGTTAAATTCCCCACTAAAAGTTAGACCCAAAGGGATCCGGTGTAACCGGGTTTTAACAGCGTATTGTCTGCAAAACAAAGGTTATGGGCCTTAAAAACTCATTTTAATTTGGTGCAGTGTCAAGTTTATCCATTTTAATAAAAATTAAAATTCTTAAGGAACTTTAAAATAAAAAGTTTTTAAAATTTGTTCATCTTTATTTCAGGTTTGCCTTTTCCCCAGTGTGAGAGCCCCAATCTTTGTTTTGCTCGCCAACATTTAAAAAAAGTTAGAATCAAAGGCGCTTACCCACTTCCTGGTTCGCTGTCTGTGAAAGTTCTGTGTTTTGATTGGCTGCTTAGACAGCTTGTTGGCGTCACAGCAGCTCGCACTAGGGGGTTCCCACTAAACTGTCGATTTGAATCACGCGTTGGAAAACCCGAATTTCTCGACACAGAGCTCGCGAGATGTTTGTGCGAACGTCTTTGCTATGCTGCTGACCGCAAATTCCCAGCCATTGTGTTTTGTTAAATATTATACTGTTAAGTGTCTTGCTTTGTCTTTTGGCTTCTGTTTACTTAACCTTGTAAAAAAAAAACCTGACCAAATGGATT
Organism: Somniosus microcephalus; assembly: GCF_052327205.1. NCBI lineage: Eukaryota > Metazoa > Chordata > Chondrichthyes > Squaliformes > Somniosidae > Somniosus > Somniosus microcephalus. Next base: position 7,048,638 of record NC_141018.1, read on the forward strand.
TAGCCTGTATATGTTGGTCTTGCAGCCTATTGTTGGCTGCCTTTGGAAGGGATGAGGGAACTTAGTGTGTATCCCACATACACTCCTGTGAGCAATATAATGAGCTAGTCCATACACTGCTTGTATAGGAACGTAGGATTTGTTCGATGGAAGACTTGATCTCCTTATGGAAACTGCCATGAGCATTGGACAGAAGCTTTGGGGCAAAAAGTGCAAACTATAACAGGCCAGTAAGTTAATGATTAAGACAATTGTAGGGCTATGGGGAAAGAGCAGGGGATTGGGATTCATTGGTTACTGTTTGAATAGCTTCCTTCGTGCTGTAAGATTCTCTGATTTATGTTGAAGAGAAGCAAATAAAGAGAAGGAAATTAAATGGTTACTGTTTTGACTAACTGAAGTAGAAAAAGGAAGGAAAAACTGATGTGGAGACAAACCTAAACAAGCAAAACCAGAGGAATGTTAATGGGCAACATGAGCCCGGGGCTGGTAAGGTTGCTGGATTGAATTGGACAATGTCCGATCTCCCTTTTTCTTGTCCTGTATATTCCCGATTGTAAAGATAAGCTGAATAATAGACATAATGGCCCAGAACTTGGTGTCGGGGGCTTGCCGCGCGTGCAAGCCCCCGATGTGCACTTACCCGGCGCGCCGACATCTGAAACCTGGCCCGCAGTGGATTTCCTGTCAGTGGCCCGGTTCAGATGTCGGCGCGCTGTGCTAACCTGACCCAGCGGCGTAGTTAGTGCGATGTGCCGGCTGGGATCAGGTGAGCACTGTTCAGCCAATCAGGGGAGGGGAAACTTCATTCATAAGTTTGAGAGTAAGAACTGTCAAACTCATGAGAAGTACTGCACCCCAAAACACTACTTAAACTTTAAATAAAATTTTTAAAAACATCCCAATCATTAAATTAAGTATAAATAAGTTAAAAAAAATAATTTAAACAATTTTTTTTTGAAAAAAATAAATTTTTAATAAAAAGGGTCTAAAACTAAACTTACCTTATTGTAGATTCTTTAAAATAATAAACCTGTGGGGGGAAAAAAAAATTCTAAATTGCACTAAAACACCACTTACCTGTAAAAATAAATACTTACGTGTGCTTTTTACAAGCGTAAAGACCGGAGGCCTTTAGACATGCGAAAATCCCCCAAAACAGAGGAAATCCAAGACGCACGCGCTGCCCCCTACAGCGCACGCGCTAGCCTCTTCACCTCTTGGGTTAGAGGAAAGGAAATGCCGGTTTTCAGCGCATGCGCTGTGCATGCTGAAAACCGGCATTTCCTCCGGCCAGACGCGTGAGTACCCCTTCCGTACTCACGCGTTTGGGGAGGAATTACTGCCCCATTGAGTAAGGCTTCCATATGTTATGTCTTAGCCCACCTGTTATGTCTTAGCTTAAATTTCAGTCTTTGTTGAGTAAATTTTAATATAACCATTGCCCAGTAAAGCAGTCCAGGGCAAAACAGCACTGATGTACTATTGAGTGAAGCAACATTCAGCCTGGAAGGGCAGTGGAAGCCGATTCAATAGTAACTTTCAAAGATAAATTATATACGTACATGAAAAGGAAAATTTGCAGGGCTATGGGAAAAGAGCTGGGGAGTGGGACTAATTGGAGAGCTCGTTCAAAGAGCCGGCACAGAGACCGTGGGCTGAATGGCCTCCTTCTGTGCTGTGTGGTTCTATGTTCCTTACCTGAGGTGTGAGAAGAGTGCAAGTTTGAGTCCTGCTGTTTCTACCACTTACATTCCGTAATGTCTTTCGCATCCTTGGGATGTCTCGGAGTGCTTCATAACCCATGAATTACTTTTGAATTGTAGTCAGTCTTGTTATATAGGAAAAGGTTGGAGCCGACTATCTCGCTCCAAGTAAGATAACCTCTATGGGCTGGGCCAACCTCCTAGACCCCCTTGGTAACTAATTGCACCATAGCATTTACTGGAATGGCATGTCACGTATGCAATGGGCACCAGGCACACAGATCTGTGAGGAGTGTCTCACATTTGCTGAACTGTGCCCTGGCCCAGCCTTGACTACAATAAAATAATCCAGGAAAGGGAAGGGCGGATAGTTGCAGGTGTGTAAACAGCCCCAAGTAACCTGTGGACCAATTGTTGGTGAATGACACAGCCTGTAATCATTAAGGAACCCATACTGCTGCAATTTGCACTTTCACTGTGAATAATGTAAGCACACTGTTATTTATCTCCCATTTGTTGCCATCGTGAACAACATCAGTCCTCGGGTGAAATGACTTGGTTTGTGATAGGACTGACTCGGGAAGATAATGAACATCTAATAGTATAAATATTACTTAAAAGATAACGGGAAGGAGTGGTTATAAGAAAAACTCATGAAGGGTTCAGACACAGTCAACAAAGGTAAGTGTGAACCTCGAGCAGATTTAGTGTGATTTGGACTCCCAGACAAGGATATTTTGGTAGCACTGAGATATCACCCATTCAAATTCTACTTATACAGCAACTTGCATTTTATAGCACCTTTAGTTGAGTAGATTGAGCCGATACTCTCTGGAGTTTAGAAGAATGAGAGGTGATCTCATTGAAACATATAAGATTCTGAGGGGGATTGGCAGGGTAGATGCCGAGAGGCTGTTTCCCCCTGGCTGGAGAGTCTAGAACTAGGGGGCATAGTCTCAGGATAAGGGGCTGGCATTTTAAGACTGAGATGAGAATGAATTTCTTCACTGAGGGTTGTGAATCTTTGGAATTCTCTGCCACAAAGGGCTGTGATCGATAGATTTTTGGACTCTAGGGGAATCGAGGGATATGGGGATCAGGCGGGAAAGTGGAGTTGAGGTCGAAGATCAGCCATGATCTTATTGAATGGAACCGCACAAAGTGGAGGAGAAGCATCTGGGAAGGCGGCGAACACCTCGAGTCTCTTCGCCGGGAGCAAGCGGAAGCCAAGCGCAAGCAGCGCACGTCAACCCAAGCACCCCACCCACCCGCCCCTTCAACCATCGTCTGCCCCACCTGTGACAGAGACTGTAGGTCCCGCATTGGATTCATCAGTCACCTGAGAACTCATTTTTAATGTGGAAGCAAGTCATCCTCGGTTCCGAGGGACTGCCTAAGAAGAAGAAGAAGAATGGTAGAGCAGGCTCAAGGGGCCGTATGGCCGACTCCTGCTCCTAACTCTTATATTCTTAACATCCCAAGTTTCACAGAGCTTAATCAGACAAATGTGAGGGGAGCCAAAGAAGGCAATATTGGGAGAGGTGACAAACTGCTTAATCAAAGGGCTGGGTTTTATGGAGAGTCTTGAAGGAGGGGATGAATAATTCTTGGGTGATGGGGGGGGGGGGGGGGGAGGGTGTTTGTAGGGCTGGAGATGGGGATAGGGAGATGCGAGGCCGTGGAGGCATTTAAACATGAGAATGAGAATTTTAAGTTGTTGGCAGTCAGGGTGACGATGTATGTCGATGACAATGGGGCTAGCAGGCCTTGGTGCGGTATAGCATATGGGAAGCAGAATTTTAGATGAGCTGAAGTTCATGGAGATTGGAGCATGGGAGGCTTGCCAGGGGAGCATTGGAATAGTCAAGTCCAGAGATGAGGAAGGGTTCAGTAGCAGATGGGCTGAGGCTGGAGTGGCAGAGGGGAGGTGGGCAATATTGCAGCGTGGAAGTAGCTGGTCTTTGAGCTGAACTTCCAACCTCTCATCCTCTCCACCACTGAGTGAAATGCGATGTCAAGGTTGCACGCCGTCTGGTTTAACCTGAGACACTGGCCAGGGAGAGGAGATGGAATCAGTGACAAGGGTACGCAGATTGTGGTGGGGATCGAAGACAATGCCTTGGGTCTTCCAGTGTTTAACTGGAGGAAAGGATGGCTCATCCAGGACTGGCTGTTGGCCAAGCCGCCTGACAACACAGAAGCTGAGACGAGGGGAGAGGTTGAGCTGTGTGCCACCAGCGAACACGTAGAAGCTGACCCCATGTCGGCGGATGATGTTGTCAAGGGGTAGCACGTAGATGAGAAATACGAGGGAGCCAAGGATAGATCCTTGAGGTGTCTTGATTTAGGTGAAGGGCAGGAAGAGAAGCCATTGCTGGAGATACGGTTGGATAAGTAAGAGTGGAACCAAGTGAGGGCAGTCCCATTGAACTAGACAATGATGGAGAGGCATTAGAGGGTGATGATTTGCTCGACCATGTCAAAGGCTGCAGTGAGGTTGAGAAGGATGAGGAGGGATAGTACACCACACCACAGCCAGTGTCATTTGTGACTGTGATCAGGGCCATTTCAGTGACCTGGAATGGGTGGAGATAAATTCAAACACAAAGTTGTGGAAAAGATGGGTGCTAATTTGGGAGATGACCATGTTTTCAAGGACCTTGGAGCGGAAGGGTTGGTGGGAGATGGCGCAGCAGTTTGCAAGGACAGATTGAAATCACTGAAGGATGAGGAGTGCGGAGGCTGAGGGAAGAAAAGAGAGGCTATCTGAGAAACTCTGGCTGGCGCTTGGCAGTGCGGTCGGTAGAGAACGAGGATTTTAAAGGAGAGACGAGAGGGGTGCAACAAGGTGAGGTGCCACAGCAGTGTTATTTATCATTTAAAGCACTTGTGTCCAACTTCTCCTGCAATCTATGAAAAGTATTTCTCCTTCAGTGGTGGTTGATGAACAGCTGAGACTCTGCTTTCTGAGTTGATCGCCTCATAGAAAGAGGACATGTGGGGAAGATTCCATGATCTGGTGCCCCAGCAGGGAGCTGTGTTTGTGGGGATTCCATGATCCGGTGCCCCAGCAGGGAGCTGTGTTTGTGGGGATTCCATGAACCAGTGCCCCAGCAGGGAGCTGTGTTTGTGGGGATTCCATGATCCGGTGCCCCAGCAGGGAGCTGTGTTTTTGTGGGGAAGATCCCATGATCTGGTGTCCCCAGCAGGGAGCTGTGTTTGTGGGGAAGATTCCATGGTCTGGTGGCCCCAGCAGGGAGCTGTGTTTGTGGGGAAGAAGGGTCGAAGTATCAGGGCTACAATGATGTAGCTCGATCACTGCCCTGTACCTCCTAGGAGTACAGCTGAGAGTCACTGCTCGTGTCAGTCTGACCTCACTGCGCAGTTACCAGATTTCACGAGCAGTAGATTATTGAGAAATAGCAATGCTTTATATCTTTATAGAAAAGTTATCTGCCTATTTTGTGGGTGGAGTATTTATGTTTATGTCTATGAAAAAAGCATAAGGCAGTCGGTATCCTCAATGGCTTGGTAAGGGCAGTGTGATACAGAGCCATACAGTCCTGTGCCTTGTGTAGTTTGCAGCTGATCTTGGGCTTGTACTCTGGTGAGTGTTGTTTTGGGACTTGCTGTGTGGAGATCGGCAACCGAAAGCAGTCTGATCATTCCTGTTTATCAAAGCATGGCTGGTGCGTAGCTTAACTCTGACTAAGGCAGGACTGAGAGTCAATGATGGCCCTTATCTGCTTGGGTAGGATGTGGTGCTGTGCAGCACTAACTAAAATACAAGCTGCACGGTCTTCACCCAGATGAAGTGTGGGAATTTTTCATGTTAATGGGTAAAATCCGGTGGTATTTTATTGCTTGTGTTTAGATGATATATTGCAGAAAAAACTCGTGCTGTATCAACATCGCTTAGCAAGAAGTGACAGTGATGATAGATTGCTGCACTGTATCGGGGTTTGGGACAGAGAACACATTGTGGGATTTGGAACAGTTACAATGAGAACCATTCACAGTCCGCCAAATGCCCTCCAATCATAAACAATAGTGATTGGTTCCTAACATTACGCAGAGTGTGTTTTGTGCAGTTTTCTCTTTTAGATGCAGGGGCAATGTTTTGTCTAAGTGGAAGCAGATTGGATCATTATTGCTCTCTCCTATGGAAATTTATGAGCGCAAGAAATCCTGGCCTGGTGAAAGCGAGTCTTAATGATTCTGCTCCAGTTATTTCTAAAAGGGACTGGACAAAGTGACCTGCTGCAGAGCCACAGTCAGCACAAGACAGCTGAGGGGTTTCAACAACATCAAAACCCACAAAAAAACAAAGCCCTGTGGTTTTTAAAGTCATCAGAAGAGAGAGATTGTGTTCCAGCCGGTAACGCACGTTCTCAAAAACCTGTTCACACATAGAATTTCCATCGAGTTTTGGCATTGAGGTTGAACGCACTGTGCTGTGTAGGGTCACGTGCGATGGTATCAAATCTGTACAAAGATGAGCTATGTAGTGTAGGAAAAGGCAGAAACTGTGGCCTAAGACCATTCGAGGAGGCTGTATCGTATGATTAGACCAGGAGGTAGATAGTTGTTTAAATACAAAATCTCTTCCCCGCCCCCCCACCTCCCCCTTTCTCCCCCTCGGCTCCATGACATGTGTTAACTATTATTGGGTGTCCATTTATCTATCTGCCCGTGAATAGTTACCTCAGTAACTGAAACCAGCTTCACAAGATTGTAATCGAGCGTCACAAGAGCCTGTTTGTTATTATCCAGCATTGGGTTCCTTTTGCACTATTTTTCTTATCTTAAAGAATCTTTCGTATTTCTGCTTATGGGCCTTTTTATATACTCTGCGCTCGAGGAGAACGGCGAATTAAAAATAGCCCACATTTCTATTTCTCACTCTGTAAATAGCGTTGCATCCCTTGATCACTGTTTGCAGGACGATGGGAGTTGTTGAAATCCCCTATTCGAGACATTTTGTTAGTATTTACATTTCCGGTTGCTGTGGGTTACCTGGATTTTCTGTTGTGTTGGGTGCGTATAAAACACATCCTACAGTGATGACGTACAGACACCCAGCAATTACCAAATCACAACCCCACAGAGCAATTTGGATGATATTGTAAATGCCAATGTGAAACTCGATTGGTTTACAACTGTTATCTGAATCTTTTTATTAGCCTGTGAGTGCCAGTAATTGTTTGTGTCTTTGTGGTGTCAGTTCCTGTTTATGTTGCATACTGTTTCAGTTATCTGTGGAATTCCATTTGCTTTGTGCTGGAAGTGTCTTTCAACATGAAAGTAGATTGTTGTTGTGCTCCACCTCTCGGATCAGTGGTGTCCAACTTGTGGTGTGGCGAGGGGCCACGTACATCCTCCAACCGGCCAATGGCAACCGGCCCTCGCAGCCCAGGAAGCTCAGTCCGACTACAACAACAAGTTGCATTTACACAGCGCCGTTAGCATACTGAAACATCCCGAGGCACTTCACGGGCGCAATATCGAACAAAATTTGACACCGAACCGCATAATGAGATATTGGGGCAGGTGACCAAAAGCCTGGTCAGAGAGATTTTAAGGAGCATCTTAATGGAGGAGAGAGAGGTAGAGAGCAATGTTCCCGTTAAGCCGTGCGGTCGCGCAGTGCTCGGGAGTTCCTGCGCAGGGCGTTTGCAGGCTTCACAATGGAAAAACAGGGCCTGCGCAGCCTGTTAAAGGGGCCGCGCACCCAATAAAAATGAGGGGAAACTTTGGTAGAGAGGTGAAGAGGTTTAGGAATGGAATTCCAGAGCTTAGGGCCTTGGCAGCTGAAGGCTTAGAGTCCCAAGTATTGGATTGTCCCTTTCCTTCCCACTACATAGCACTCCCATACTCAAGGGAGTTGCGGAATCGAGGGATATGGGGATCGGGCGGGAAAGTGGAGTTGAGGTGGAAGATCAGCCATGATCTTATTGAATGGCGGAGCAGGCTCGAGGGGCTGTATGGCCGACTCCTGCTCTTACTACCTATGTTGAAGGGGTGGAGTTACTAATGATGGAAGAGGTACTTAAGGTTCAGTCTTCTCTGAATAAGAGGAAGCATGTTTAGCCACTTGGCTACCGAGGTTTCTGGTGGTCTCCTGGTAGATCTGGCCAGCACCCCTGCTGGGGCGGCAGGGTGGCCAGAGCCTTGGCCAGGATCCTGAACGGTGACGGCGTTTCGACATTAGGACACATCGCTACATCTGGGGGACTCCCGTTTCCAGTCAGGGCAGGAGCGCCGGAAAACTGCAGCAGCGAGAGGGTTGGCACTGCCGACACCGGCACTTGTCTGATATTTGGAGGAGGGGACCGAGTGTAACATATCAAAGTTTGCAGATGATACTAAGATGGGAGGGAAAGTAGTGAGTGAGGAGGACATAAAAAACCTGCAAGGGGACATAGACAGGCTAAGTAAATGGGCAGAGATTTGGCAGATGGAATACAATACTGGAAAGTGTGAGGTTATGCACTTTGGCAGGAAAAATCGTAGAGCAAGTTATTATCTTAATGGCAAGAAACTGGAAAGTACTGAAGTACAAAGGGATCTGGGGGTCCTGGTGCACGAAACTCAAAAGGTTAGTATGCAGGTGCAGCAAGTGATTAAGAAGGCCAATGGCATGTTGGCTTTCATTGCTAGGGGGATAGAATATAAAAATAGGGAGGTATTGCTTCAGTTGTACAAGGTATTGGTGAGACCGCACCTGGAATACTGCGTACAGTTTTGGTGTCCATACTTAAGAAAGGACATACTTGCTCTCGAGTCAGTACAAAGAAGGTTCACTCGGTTAATCCCGGGGATGAGGGGATGGACATATGAGGAGAGGTTGAGTAGATTGGGACTCTACTCATTGGAGTTCAGAAGAATGAGAGGCGATCTTATTGAAACATATAAGATTGTGAAGGGGTTGGATCAGGTGGATGCAGGGAGGATGTTCCCGATGATGGGTGAAACTAGAACTAGGGGGCATAGTCTTAGAATAAGGGGCTGCTCTTTCAAAACTGAGATGAGGAGGAACTACTTCACTCAGAGGGTGGTAGGTCCATGGAATATGCTGCCCCAAAAAGCTGTAGAAGCTACATCATTACATAAATTTAAAACAGAAATAGACAGTTTCCTAGAAGTAAAGGGTTATGAGGAGCGGGCAGGAATTTGGACATGAGTCTAGGTTCGGATCGGTCATGGCCCTGTGGGTAGCGGAGCGGGCCCAGGGGCCATGTAGCCTGATCCTGCTCCTATTTCGTGTGTCTAATTCTGTTCGATTCAGGAGATGGTTCTGTGATAGTAGATTGGCGGTTAGGATCAGATCAGCCATGATCTTATTGAATGGCGGAGCAGGCTTGAGGGGCCGATTGGCCTACTCCTGCTCCTATTTCTTATGTTCTTATGAATTGAGCGACTCCGAGCTGTCAGATCAGCTGTTGGAGCATTCGTCGGCTTGCCTGGAAGGTTGATGGTGAAGACTTGCAGGAGGCTTTCTTCGCCACGTGACCAGCTCCTTGGTGCTTTGACAAGTCATGGAGCGGAGGGGTATTTGGAAATGTAGAACATAAGAAGTAGGAGCAGGAGTAGGCCATACGGCCCCTCGGGCCTGCTCCGCCATTCAGTAGGATCGTGGCTGATCCGAACTTCGACTCACGTCCACTTCCCTGCCTGCTCCCCGTAACCCCTAATTCCCTTATCAGCTAGGAAACTGTCTATCTCCATTTTAAATTTATTTAATGTCGCAGCTTCCACAGTTCTCTGAGGTAGCAAATTCCATAGATTTGCTACCCTCTGAGTGAAGAAGTTTCTCCTCATCTCAGTTTTGAAAGGGCAGCCCCTTATTCTAAGATTATGCTCCCTCGTTCTAGTCTCACCCATCAGTGGAAACATCCTCACCACGTCCACCCAATCAAGCCCCCTCACAATCTTATATGTTTTGATAAGATCGCCTCTCATTCTTCTGAATTCCAATGAGTAGAGGCCCAACCTACTCAACCTTTCCTCATAAGTCAACCCCCTCATCTTCGGAATCAACCGAGTGAACCTTCTCTGAACTGCCTCGAGAGCAAGTATATCTTTTCTTAAATATGGAAACCAAAACTGTACGCAGTATTCCAGGTGTGGCCTCACCAGTACCCTGTATAACGCTCTTTGAGTTCTTAATGTAAATAAAATAAATCTGTGCAATAACTGTGTGACCAGAGAGCGCGACCACTATTGGAGCAGAAAGATGTTGGTGATGTAAATATCAGTATTTTATGAAAATTAATTTTAGTATTGAAACACTTGCCATGGGAGAATAATTAGCAAATGTTGGTCAAGGTTACTCCCACAAATCAAAGATTAATGAGTGTCTAGATTTGGCCTTTCCTAAGAAACCGGTGAAACAATTTAGAGAATGGAGGCATTGTCTTTGGCGACATTCACATTCAAGTAAATAATCTGAAGAACAGGAAGTAAGAACGGGAATAAGAAATTGAAAGGGACGAGGAGAGAGAAATTGCTTGGTTGTGAGACGTCCGCTACCAGCTCATTCTTTGCCAGGAGTGTTGGTTCAAGCCATGTGCCCCCAAAGTGGGTAAACATTAGTTGCTGGTGGCATTAAACACAGCTGCCAAAGGGTCTGAATACGCATCGTCACCGGGAGCGGTGACAATACACAAGGCTGTGTTGTGTTTGAAAAGCAACCGGTTTAAAATTGCTCATCTTCTTGAGAAAGGTCACTTGTCCAAAACCTTATTCATGCCAAAGACTGAGTTGGATGAAATGTTATTGTATCAGTTAACAATGGATTGTAAACCCCCTCCGCACCAGCGCTAAAAGAGGAATCATTTGTCGTCTTGTAAAGTAGCCAGACCTCTTGCTCCTGGGCAACGTGTTACCAAATAGAATTCTGTTGTTTGCTCGAGTACTATTCTTCACTTGTGAAGTAAAGGTCAGTGAGCCTACAGATAACGTTGGACCCATGGTCTGATGCTCTTTCCAGCTGGATCCACACTGCATTGCCCATCAATGGCATCTCCGGTTCAACAACAGTTGTGAATTATTTTACTTGCAGCAAATTTTGAGTTCCTCTTTCAAAATATTTGATTTATGTTGCGTCTTCACTTCACAAGGTGCAAAAAAGCGTAGATTGTAAGAAAAATTCTCATGAAAGCTGCTGAGGATTTCCAGCATTTTCTGTTTTTATTTCAGACCTCCAGCATCCGCAGTATTTTGCTTTTTGTTCTGTAAATGATCAGGATGTTGAAGCTTTGTTCTAGGTGCTAAACACATTATACATTGGCCCAGCCGTCAATAGATTGACGAGGCTTGGATGAGGTGTGAATGTTTGCTCACAAATGATTCTAGAAACCGGCTGTGTCCCATTGTGTATTCAAACCTGATTTATTCACTGTTCTTTTATTATCCAGTCCTTGGACTGAAATAAATAATGGAGATATCTTTTGTGTTCTGAATGGATTATCTGGACTCCAGGAGGGTGACAGAGGAATTTAGTGTCTCTCAATATGACACCACAATGGAAAGTTTATAAATATATTTTTCGTTCAAAGGTCTTGCACATTATTGCTGTGCAAGAACTATATTCGAAAGAGCCACTTGTAGATTGATTCTATCTTTATTGTCCTTGTGCTATTAGTTTCCTGCTGCACCATTCTATTATCCTACTTGCAAATCAATCTATTAGTTTTAGCCCGAATACAATGATCTGACAGTATGGTATTTATCCAGCTTTCAGAGTAGATGGAGAATGTGGTGGGTTCCCTACGTACTCTCTAGTAGGGAATATTCTATTGTCAAGGGTAATATCCCACCCACTTCACACACAAAAGTGCAGGTTTCAGTTCATTAGAAATATGTCTACTTCTGGAACTGTCTCTCTGTCTTGAGTAGAGATGATAGGAGAAAGTCTACACCTAACAGAGGATTTACTGGACTGCATGCAAATATGACCGTTTTTAGTTATTGCCTACTGATGTCGTCAAGCGCACAACAATCTAACACTTACTCCAGTCACACCATTCAGTGCTGAACTTTACCTCCATAATCAGCGGGAATACGTCCTCTCTTATTTGCTGCATGTTAGTAAAACTAATTTATCCTTTTCCCAGGGTGTTTGGAGGAGAGCTCTTTGACTTTCTGGCTCAGAAAGAATCTTTGAGTGAAGAAGAAGCAACCGCATTTATTAAACAAATCCTAGATGGTGTGAACTACCTCCATTCCAAGAACATTGCGCACTTTGATCTCAAGGTAGGCTTTCTTTTTAATCTATCTTCCCAGGAATACAATTCACATAACATATTAATTAGGAGCAGGAGTCGGCCATACGGCCCCTCGAGCCTGCTCCGCCATTCAGTAAGATCATGGCTGATCTTTGACCTCAACTCCACTTTCCCGCCCGATCTCCATATCCCTGGATTCCCCTAGAGTCCAAAAATCTACCGATCTCAGCCTTAAATATACTCAACAACTCGGCATCCACAGCCCTCTGGGATAGAGAATTCCAAAGATTCACAACCCTCCGAGTGAAGAAATTCCTCATCTCAGTCTTAAATGGCCGACCCCTTATCCTGAGACTGTGCTCCCTAGTTCTAGACTCTCCAGCCAGGGGAAACAACCTCTCAGCACCTACCCTGTCAATCCCCCATAGAATCTTGTATGTTTCAATGAGATCACCTCTCATTCTTCTAAACTCCAGAGAGTATCGGCCCAATCTACTCAATCTCTCCTCATAGGACAGCCCTCCTATCCCAGGGATCAATCTGGTGAACCTTCGTTGCCCCGCCTCTAAGGCATGTACGTCCTTTCTCAGATAAGGAGACCAAAACTGTGCCCAGTACTCCAGGTGTGGCCCTGTACAGTTGTTGTAAGACTTTCTTACTCGTACTCCAACCTCCTTGCAATAAAGGCCAACGTGCCGTTTGCCTTTCTCATTGCTTGCTGTACCTGCATGCTAGCTTTCTGTGGTTCCTGTACAAAGACACATACATTTCTCACCATTTAAAAAAAAAAAAAAAAAAAAAAAAAATTCTGTTTTTCTATTCTTCCTACCAAAGTGAATAACCTCACATTTCCCTACATTATACTCCATCTGCCACCTTACTGCCCACTCACTTAGTCTATCTATATCCCTTTGCAGACTCTGTGTTCTCCTCGCAGCTTACTGTCCCACTTAGATTTATATTGTCAGTAAACTTGGATACATTGCACTCGGTCCCTTCATCTAAGTCGTTAATATAGATTGTAAATAGCTGAGGCCCCAACACTGATCCTTGTGGCACCCCACTAGTTACAGCCTGCCAACCGAAAAATGACCTGTTTATCCCTATTCTCTGTTTTCTGTCCATTAACCAATCCTCTATCCATGCTACTATATTACCCCCAACCCCATGAGCCCTTATCTTGCATAGCAACCTTTTATGTGGCACCTTATTGAATGCCTTTTGGAAATCCAAATACACCACATCCACTGGTTCCCATTTATTTACCCTGCTCATTACATCCTCAAAAAACTCAAATAAATTTGTGAAACACTATTTCCCTACCATAAAACCATGTTGACTCTGCCTAATCATACTATGTTTTTCTAAATGCCCTGTTACCACTTCTTTAATAATGAGTTCCAGCATTTTCCTAATGACTGATGTCAGGCTAACTGGCCTGTAGTTCCCGGTTTTCTCTCTCCCTCCTTTCTTGAATAGCGGTGTTACATTTGCTACCTTCCAATCTGTTGGGACCGTTCCAGAATCTAGGGAATTTTGGAAGATTAAAACTAATGCATCCACTATTTCTGCAGCCACCACTTTTAGAACCCGAGGATGTAGGCCATCAGGTCCAGGGGATTTTTCGGCTTTTAGTCCCATTAGTTTCTCAAGTACTTTTTCTCTACTGAAATTACTTTAGTTCCTCACTCTCATTAGACCCTCGGTTCCCCACTATTTTTGGTATGCTTTTTGTGTCTTCTACTGTGAAGACAGATACAAAATATTTGTTTAACGTCTCTGCCATTTCCTTATTCCCCATTATCATTTCAGCCATTATAATTTAACACCTTTTAATATTTTCAGGTGGCATATCATCACTTTGTTACACTCAATGCATGGTCTTTAATGGACCATTTTATTTATATCACAGCTCACAGTTTTGGCCATGCTGAAATGTGCTAATGGAAATGAAACATAGAATTAAGAGGAGGAAAATAGAGTATGAGAGGAAGCTTGCAGGGAACATAAAAACTGACTGTAAAAGCTTCTATAGATATGTGAAGAGAAAAAGATTGGTGAAGTCCAGCGTAGGTCCCTTGCAGTCAGAATCAGTGGAATTTATAATGGGGAACAAAGAAATGGCAGACCAATTAAATACATACTTTGGTTCTGGCTTCACAAAGGAGGACACAAATAACCTCCCAGAGATGTCGGGGAACATAGGGTCTAAAGAGAGGGAGGAACTGAATGAAATCAGTATTTGTAGGGAAATGGTGTTAAGGAAATTGATGGGATTGAAGGCCGATAAATCCCCAGGGCCTGATAATCTACATCCTAGGGTACTTAAGGAAGTGGCCCTAGAAATAGTAGATGCATTGCTGGTCATCTTCCAAAATTCTATAGACTCTGGAATAGTTCCCATGGATTGGAGGGTAGCTAATGTAACCCCACTATTTAAAAAAGGTGGTAGAGAGAAAACGGGGAATTACAGACCGGTAAGCCTGACATCGGTAGTGGGGAAAATGCTGGAGTCCATTATAAAAGATGTAATAGCAGAGCACTTGGAAAACAGTGACAGGATCGGACAAAGTCAACATGGATTTACAAAAGGTAAATCATACTTGACTAATCTACTGGAATTTTTTGAGGATGTAACTGGTAGAATAGATAAGGGAGAACCAGTGGATGTGGTGTATTTGCACTTTCAGAAGGCTTTCGATAAGGTCCCACATAAGAGATTAGTGTGCAAAGTTAAAGCACATGGGATTGGGAGTAAGGTACTGACTTGGATACAGAACTGGTTGGCAGACAGGAAGCAAAGAGTTGGAATAAACGGGTCTTTGTCCGAGTGGCAGGCAGTGACTCGTGGGGTACCGCAGGGATCGGTGCTAGGACCCCAGCTATTCACAATATATATTAATGATCTAGACAAGGGAACTAGATGTAATATCTCCAAGTTTGCAGATGACACAAAGCTGGGTGGGCGTGTGTGCTGTGAGGAGGATGCAGAGAAACTCCAGTATGATTTGGACAGATTGGGCAGATGCAGTATAATGTGGATAAATGCGAGATTATCCACTTTGGTGGCAAAACCAGGAAGGCAGATTATTATCTGAACGGCAATAGATTGGGAGAAGGGGAAGTGCAACGAGATCTGGGTGTCCTTGTGCACCAGTCGCTGAAGGTAAGCATGCAGGTGCAGCAGGCGGTTAAGATGGCAAATGGTATGTTGGCCTTCATAGCGAGAGGATTCGAGTAGAGGAGCAAGGATGTCTTGCTGCAGTTGTACAGGGCCTTGGTGAGACCACACCTTGAGTATTGTGTGCAGTTTTGGTCACCTTATCTGAGGAAGGATGTTCTTGCCATGGAGGGAGTGCAGCGAAGATTCACCAGACTGATACCTGGGATGGCAGGAATGACGTTTGAGGAGAGATTGGGTCGATTGGGCTTCTACTCGCTGGAGTTTAGAAGAATGAGAGGTGATCTCATTGAAACTTATAAAATTCTAACAGGACTAGACAGACTAGATGCAGGAAGGATGTTCCCGATGGCGGGGGAGTCCAGAACCAGGGGTCACAGTCTAAGGATAAGGGGTAAGCCATTTAGGACAGAGATGAGGAGAAATTTCTTCACCCAGAGAGTGGTGAACCTGTGGAATTCTCTACCACAGAAGGCAGTTGAGGCCAATTCATTAAATATATTCAAGAAGGAGTTCGATATATTTCTTAAGGCTAAAGGGATGAAGGGGTATGGGAAGAAGGCAGGGACAGGATACTGAATTTGGATGATCAGCCATGATCTCATTGAATGGCGGAGCAGGCTCGAGGGGCCGAATGGTCTACTCCTGCTCCTATCTTTTTCTATGTTTCTATGAAATGAAACCAACAGTTTGCTTTTTGAGGCACTGTCAGAGGCTCTGTGGTAGCACTCTTACCTCGGAGTGTGAAGCCCCACTGCAGGACTTGAGTGCACAATCTAGGCTTTAGTGCCGTTCTGAGGGAGTGCTGCACTGTTGGCGGTGCTGTCCCTCGGATGAGATGTTAAACCAAGGCCTTGTGTGACCGTATATGATCCCATGGCACGGCTCAAAGAAGAGCCAATGTCCTGGCCAATACTTATCCCTCAAACAAGCCCAGTAATGAAAGTATATGCTCCAGAAAGTTTTTTTCAAAAAAATTATCATGAAGCTTCTTTTTGTTGCATAGCACATTAAACTGACCCGAGACAGCTGTAAAACACCAATAAATGGGTAAATGCACTAGGAATTCCATACTGTGCCACGGCACTCGCGTGACCTTCATCTTCTGTCTGGGTAGTTTATTATTACTGGGGGTGGGGCTCCGAAGTCTTGGCTGTACTCCTGGGTGACTAGATATACTTTAATGGCTCTCAAAACTGAGAGCTTACTTTTAAGCCGCACTCGCTGTTTTATAAAGAATCTTCTTTCTAAATGTCTCTTTTAGCCAGAAAACATTATGCTTCTCGATAAGGTGTCTGTGCCGCACATCAAGTTGATCGACTTTGGCCTCGCGCACAAGATTGAGGATGGAGTTGAATTTAAAAACATATTTGGAACCCCTGAATTTGTTGGTAGGTGTTTAAAACTACGCGGATGGTTTTCGTTCCTTCAGTTCCAGATTAGGTATATTATAGAAAAAATTGTTTTGTATGTAGAAGAAGATGTTGAAGAATGTGTAGTTAAATAGCGCAGAATATCAGAAAATAATTCATTGCAGGCTTTGCTTGATAAAATTCAACAGGAGTGAAATTGAACATTTGTGTGGACGCAGAGCGGGCGGAATCACTTTGGTCGCTCGTTATACGCCCGCCCGATAGTCAGGCCCACTGGCTTCAGTAGGACTGAATATTGGGTGCGTCATATAGCGGGCGGCCAGTGCCATACTGTCTGTTTTGCGGCGCCACCCTCGTCCAATTTCACCCCCAAAGTCTCTAATGTTGACGTTGAGTGAAGTAATATTTTGATTTCCTACTTGGTTTACATAGTGTCGGCATCTGGTGAGTGGCATGCAGCTCCTCGGAAGCTGAAGTGCAGCTCTCTGAATGTTCTGTTTGTATCGAGTGCTCGGGCAGATACTAATGTGAGAGAGCGAGAGCGAGATGAGGGTGGGATCCGCAGCAGTGAAACACACAGCTGCCCTTCTGTGCAGACCCAGCGAACCAATGTGAAAGACAATACAAACAAAATACTGTTGGTGTGAAAGTGCCACCATATCCAGTGGCTGCTGTTCATACTTGGCTCCTGTACAAACTGGGAGTTGCGCTGCTCCAAATACAAACCTATCCGCCACAGGCCTCTGCGGAGAAAGCAGGCCACGTTGTGTCGCCTGGAGTGGAGGCACCACTCGGATTGAGAGAAAGAGCAGCTGGCAGTGTCTGTACGAGAGGGTGGCTGGGGGGAAGGGAAGAAGGAATCGGAGGCAAGGTGAAAAGGAATGAGAAACATACACCGCAAGAGGGAAGGAGAAAGAGAGGAAAGAGCGAATGGGAGCTAGAGCGGGGAATGAGAGAAAGCAAGAAAGAGGGAACATGAGGGAGAAAGGAAAAGAGAAAATGGGAGAGAGGGAATGAGAGAGAGAATGTGAAGAGGGCCTGGAGAATTCAATTCTGGTATCATACTGAGAGACTCATTCAAAATTTCTTGCATGATGTTCTAATACAGGATGTGGTTCGTTAGAATAGCAGTAAGTTTACTACACTATATGCAAAACTAGTGTCAGTTCAGTTTCTTTTACTGGTTCTTCAGATTTGAAAAGTTGTCCACGACCCCTACTTGTCCACGACCCCTACTATCAGCTGCGCTTGCCTGGAGCCTTCCTGTGTATCTGCAGGAGATGCAATACCTGTCCGTTGACCTCCTCCCACTCACCTGTTTTCTGTCGATGGTACTAGTGTGAAATGTAGGATAATAATCATTTTGCGGTATGGCATTTCACAAGAAAATATAATATTACGGTTAAAAACAGAAAATGTTGGAAATACACTAAGTCTATAAGCATTTGTAGGAACATAGGAACAGGAGGAGGCCATTCAGCCCCTCGAGCCTGCTCCGCCATTCAATGAGATCATGGTTGATCTGTAACTCAACTCCATTCACCGGCCTTTGTTCCATATCTGTTGACCTAATAAAAATCTATCGATCTCAGTTTTGCAAATTTAATTGACCCAGCGTCCGGAGATGAAGGGGTTGTCTTATGAAGAGAGGTTGAGCAGGTTGGGCCTATACTCACTGGAGTTTAGAAGAATGAGAGGGGATCTTATTGAAACACACAAGATTCTGAAGGGTCTTGACGGTGGATGCAGAGAAGATGTTTCCCCTCGTGGCGGAATCTGGAACTAGGGGGCATAGTTTCAGAATAAGGGGGCACGCTTTTAATTCGGAAATGAGGAGGAATTTCTTCCCTCTGAGGGTCGTAAATCTGTGGAATTCTCTTCCCCAGAGAGCTGTGGAGGCTGGGTCATTGAATACATTTAAGGTGGAGATAGACAGATTTTTGAACGATAAAGGAGTCGAGGGTTATGGGGAGTGGGCAGGGAAGTGGAGTTGAGCCCAAGACCAGATCAGCCATGATCTTATTGAATGGCGGAGCAGGCTCGAGGGGCCGAATGACCGACTCCTGCTCCTATTTCTTATGTATCCACAGAATTTTGGAGAGCAGGTTCCAGATTTTCACTACCCTTTGTGCAAAAAACTGCTACCTGATTTCACTGCTAAAAAGCCTAGCTCTAATTTTAAGAGAATGGCCTCTTGTTCTGGATTTCCTCACCAGAGGAAGTAGTTTCTATTTATCGAAGTTCTTTATGATTTTAAACTCCTCAGTTAGATCACCCAGCCTCCTCCTCCTTAGGCAGTCCCTCGGAACCGAGGATGACTTGCTTCCACATTAAAAATGAGTTCGCAGGTGACTGATGAGTCCAATGCGGGACCTACAGTCTCTGTCACAGGTGGGGCTCGCTCGGACGATGAGGTAGTCCAGCAGATGCCAGTGCTTGGAGCGAGGGTGCTGCCATGAAGCCTTGTACTTGTCTCTCTGCCGGAACAAGATGTTGGTTATGACAAGGCCATGTTCTAAGCATTTCGACAGGAGGAGGGTATCGTTGGAGTTGGCTTTCCCTACCCCCTCTCTGCCGATCACTGCCTGGTCTCCAATCGTCCTGGATCCCCTTGCCATTGGACCAAGACCGTGCTCTGTCAAGCCCGTGTGGTAGCTGGTGTGCAACGGCCACCCCACGGTAAAAGAATTCACGCACAGGCATCTTCCACCCTTTTAAAATGAAGTTCAGGACCTGGAATGTCAGGACCCTCATGGACAACCCCAACAGTGACCGACCGGAATGCCGCTGCTATCGCTGCCCGGGAGCTCAGACGTTTCGACATTGACATCGCCGCCCTAAGTGAGACCCGGCAGGCAGGGGAAGGCCAGCTCAAGGAGCAAGGCGGTGGTTACACCTTCTTCTGGAAAGGCAAACCTGGAGAAGAACGCCGCCTCCATGGGGTAGGCTTCGCCATAAAAAAAAAATCACCCATCAACCTTCTGAACTCGAGGCAATGCAAGCCAAGTTTATGCAGCCTGCCCTCATTTAATCCTTTAAACCCCGGTATCATTCTGGGGATTCTGTGCTGTACCCCCTCCAAGGTCAGTATGTACTTCCTGAGATTTGCTGCCCAAATCTGAATGCATTACTCCAGATGGGCGCCATCCAAGACTGTGCAACTGAAGCGTCATTTCCTAGCTTTTGAATTCCAACCCCATTGAGATAAAGATCAGCATCCCATTAGCCTCTTCGATTACATCTTCTACCTTTGCACTAGCTTTTAGTGATTTGTGTGCATGGACACCCAAAACCCTTCACTCCTCCACAGCTCCTAGTCTCACCATTTAGAAAATATTCTGATTAATCTTTCTTGGAAGCAAAGTGGACGACCTCAGTTCCCCACATTGAACTCCAGCCGCTATAGTTTTGCCCACTCATTTCGTCTGTCTATGTCTCTTTGTAACTTCCTCCTCCCATCTACATAACTTACTGTGCCTCCTAAATTAGTGCCTTCTGCAATCTTGGATACACAACTCTCTATTTCTTCATCCACGTCATTGATATATATATATACTAGCTGGGGTGAGCCCGGCGTTGCCGAGGCTTTTTCGAAGGCATGTTGTTGTTGGAAGAGAGAGAGAGAGCGACTGGGGGGGGGTGGGGGGGCGGCAGAGAGAGACTGGGGGGGGGGGAACAGAGAGAGACTGGGGGGGGGAAACAGAGAGAGACTGGGGGGGGGAACAGAGAGAGACTGGGGGGGAAGAGAGAGAGACTGGGGGGAGGGGGGAACAGAGAGAGACGGGGGGGAACAGAGAGAGACTGGGGGGGGGAACAGAGAAGCTCCCACCCCCCCCGCGATTTCCCGAGGCTCTCTTTTCCCCCCCCCCCCGCGATTTCCCGAGGCTCTCCCCCCCCCGCGATTTCCCGAGGCTCTCCCCCCCCCGCGATTTCCCGAGGCTCTCCCCCCCGCGATTTCCCGAGGCTCTCCCCCCCGCGATTTCCCGAGGCTCTCCCCCCCGCGATTTCCCGAGGCTCTCCCCCCCGCGATTTCCCGAGGCGCTCTCCCCTCCCGCCCCCCGCGATTTCCCGAGGCTCTCCCCCCCGCGATTTCCCGAGGCTCTCCCCCCCGCGATTTCCCGAGGCTCTCCCCCCCGCGATTTCCCGAGGCTCTCCCCCCCGCGATTTCCCGAGGCTCTCCCCCCGCGATTTCCCGAGGCTCTCCCCCCCCGCGATTTCCCGAGGCTCTCCCCCCCCCCCCCCCCCCCCGCAATTTCCCGAGGCTCTCCCCCCCCCCCCCCCCCCCCCCCCCCGCGATTTCCCGAGGCTCGCACCCCCCGCGATCTCACGAGGCTGTGTGCTGGCGTCACGGGGGCCGTGCGCATGCGTGCCGGCGTCAAGGCGGCTGCGCAACGGCCGTGCGCATGCGTGCTTGCTGTTTATAAAAAATTTAAAAAAAAGCCAGAGCGGGCTCTCTGCGGGCGGGCGGCACATGCGCGGGCGAGGCGGCCCACTGGGAGTAGGCAGGGAAACCCCCGCGGGCTAGGGAAACCCCGCGGGCTGGCGGCCGTTAGAGCAGCTCACTTCGGGCCCCGACACCGTCAAACCTGAGAGGGGGAAGAGGAGAAGGAGAGAGAGGGAAGAGGAGAAGGAGAGAGAGGGAAGAGGAGAAGGAGAGAGAGGGAAGAGGAGAAGGAGAGAGAGAGAGAGGGAAGAGAGAGAGATAGAGAAATTTTTGGAGCTTCAGGCCTGCCTGCAGCGGGCCTGGAGACCAGCACCGAGTCCCCCCTGCGCGAGGGTGAGGAGGAGGGGGGGGGTTGCTAAACACAATATAAAACTGAAATAAATTGTTAATTAATTCCCTAACACATAATTCAAATATTTACCTTAGTTCCCTAACACACAGAAAGTGTGGGGGAAAAAATCGTGGAAAATCAAGATGGCGGCCACTCACCTCGGTTCAGAAGGATAAGGCCCGCCCACACACGCACCGATTGGTCGACCGGTCAGGTCACCGAAGCGTAGGATTGGTCAATCGTCGAGTCACTCGACACTCAACTGTAGGAAGACCTCGACGTCACACGGTCGCTATTGAGATGCTAATGAGCGGAACGCTGAACGTTTTTGGGATACCGCGGGCGGGATTTTTGTCCGGCCGAAACGTAAATACTCCGATGACCGGTCCGGAATCGCAAGCTTTCTTTTGAGGCGACGCGCGCGTCGGTACGCTCTAACTTCCAAACGTATAGAGACCAGGCGGACAGACAGACAGACAGACAGAAGAGCCGCTTTATATATATATAGATAGATATATAATGATGAAAATCTCAGGCCCCAGAACAGGTCCCTGGGGAACATCACTAGTCACATCCTGCCAATGTTCCCTTTCTCCCCACTCTCTGTCTCCTGCCTCCCGACCAATACCGGCCCATGTCACCAGGTTACCTCCAACTCCACGCACTTTCACTATTGCTAGTAATCTCTAGTGTGGAAAGAGCGAAGCCAGGTTATGATGTTTCAGGAAGTATTCTTCATTAACTGAAGGCTAAGAGATAAACATTTCGGTAAGGCTGAAAAAGTGGGAGAGAAACAACAAATGCATCAATCCCAGGACCTGCAAACTACTTAATAGTTAAGTTCTACAAAAGATCCAGTGAAATAATAGAGACATATAAAAAGGACAAAAGAGTGTGCAAATAATTAGGGAGGTGGTGAAAAGACACGAGAGGGCCATTTAAAGGAAAAGTATGAGAAATAAAGAAACCGAGAAAGGGAAGGCTGGAGCAGAAATGAAATTAAGATGGAAAATGCAAATACAACAGTAGATCCACCAGTTGTGCAGTAAAAGGTGTTGCTATGGGAACCGCGTGGGCCTCCGATATGTCTGCCATTTTGTAGGGACATTGTTCGAATTCTCTGTGATTTCCTCCTTCGTTCTCTCGATGACCCTGTTGGTGCTACTTCCTGCTCTCACTCCACTCTGCAGAATTCCATTAGTTATGCTTTCAGGCTTCACATGGTCGATCGCTAACACTTCCCCACCCCCCACCCCACTTCATGAAGTTCTCTCTCGCCCTCTCTGAATGTGGGCTTTCTAACGACATCTATTACAAGTCCACCGATTCCCACAGCCGCCTTAATTCTGCTTCTCACCTTGCCTTCTGTAAGGAGACCGTCCCTTTCTCCCAGTTTATCCATCACATTTGCACTGATGTCTCCACTTTGTACACCAGAGTTTCTGAAACGTCTTCTTCCCCCCCCCCCACCCCCCCCCCCCTCTTTTTTCAGCCAATGTGTTCTCTCCACGGTGGTCAAAAGCCCTTGATCATGTTCACCTATTTTCCTGGTCCCCTGCTCTTCCCCCTTCTCACCACACAGCAAGACGCTCCACCCCCCACCCCACCAGCCTCTACTATCCACTAACATTGGTGTTGATCTAGTCTTGTAGCAACATACAAACGCTCTGGTAATTTTAAGTGTGGTAGAACTTGTGCAGTTGTTTTCATATTAAGTGGTTTGTGTTGTATATTCCAGCTCCAGAAATTGTGAACTATGAACCCCTTGGGCTACCTGCAGATATGTGGTAAGTACCTCAACAGTTCTTTGAGATGTGAATGAGGCTGAAATTCTTTCACAGCCCACACGGGTTAGAAGACTGTTAAGTATGTGTCTATACTTAATCCAATAATGAAGAGACAGCTTGGAGGATTCAACGTAGGTCTTTACTTAATACCAACAGGCAGGGAACTGAGGGGAGATCAGTATCCACAGTACTATTTATACCCCTATGGCCAGGAGTGGTACTACGGTATCACTACGCCCTACAAAGTAGTGCTGCCCTGGCCATAGGTTTAAAGTAACATACCTATTACATACACAACAAAGACCTGCAACGTTAACCTTTCAAGGATACAAAACCACTATATGGGGGGAATTTAAACCCCCCAAAAACGAGTGGGAGGTTAGAGTTTTAAATCAAACTGAATCCCGCCCAGCTCCGGTTTTAACGGAGGCGGGGTGGGCGGCCAATCCGCTCCCAGGAGGTGGGTCACTCATTTAAATATTATAATGAGGCTGGCGTGCCTCACGGTGATCCACCATTAGAAATGTAACTCTGGCTGGTCGGGTTTCCCGAACCTCGGGGAACCTGCCAGCTAAAGGAAGACGAGGACTGCTGGATCCAGGAGGTAAGTGTCTTTGCTGGATCCAGCATCCCTGCCTCAACCACTCCCCACGATCGGAGACCCCCTTCCCCCCCCCCCCCCCACCCCCGAGGCCTTCGAACCCCTCACGAGGCCTCCGATCACCCCCGACCTGCCCTCCTTGAGGCCTCTGTTCCCCTCCCCCCAGGAGACCTCCGATCAACCTCCCCGAGGCCTCTGATTCTTCCCTCCCCAGCCCGCTCCATGAGGCCTCCAATCACCCCGAGCTCCTCTCCCTCCGGCCCCTGACCAGCCCCCCACCGATCCTCCTCCGGCCTCAATTCAACTCCCCCATCCCTCCCTCCCTCCCTCCTCTCTGCGACCTAGTGCCGCAGGCCTACCTGCCCGCAGTTAGCCGGCCTCTCCCTCTGGCTGGCTGCGGACGAGAAACAGAGCTTTGAAATGTTAATCAGGCCCTGCCATTAAATTCGGCAGGGCCTGTGGGAAACCCGTTCTCCCTGGTTTCCCGACTGCTTTCTGGCCTCCCCACTCCCGACCCGCCTCCAGATTAAAATTCCAGCCTATGATTCACAATATGCAGTTCATGAGAACTCTCCCCACCCCTTCAGTGGTTATAACAGTCCAGAGAACTTGTACAGTGAATCGTAACAGTTCAGCTTTCTCACATTCATTGGCAACTGTTTTCTTTAATACACATTAAATTAAAAACACAAAAATCATCAATTTTGACAACTCTCTAAAGTTAATACTACAGTAATAGATGTTTGAGTAGCTGAAATATCCGGAGTACTTTTATTACTATAAGATTATTGTTAATTTCAGGATCAAAGCTAAAAAAGAAAAATCAGTTTGCCCAGGGAGAGTTAAATATCCTCGACCGGTCAGCAGTCTGAGAACAAATTGATGGACTCGGATCATTAAGTTAACGTGTTTAAGTGTGAACACAGTAGAAAGCTTTGTGCCTGTGCCTTTCGAACATAACAAGGGAAAGTGAAGCTAACCCAAGGTATTATTAAAATACTAAAATATTTATAACCTTTACCTGTAGTACAACAGCAGCTTGTATTTATATAGCGCCTTTAATGTAGTAAAACGGCCCAAGGCGCTTCACAGGAGCGATTATCAAACAAAATTTGACACCGAGCAACATAAGGAGATATTAGGACAGGCGACCAAAAGCTTGGTCAATGGGGTAGGTTTTAAGGAGGAGAGAGAGGTCGAGAAGCGGAGAGGTTTAGGGAGGGAATTCCAGAGCTTAGGGCCTTGGCAGCTGAAGTCACGGCCACCAAAGGTGGAGCGATTTATAATCAGGGATGCTCAAGAGGCCAGAATTAGCATGCAGTGATCATATAGACTTTGGCTTAAGAAACTAGAAAATCGTTAGTAGTAACAGTTGAGATGTATTTCCTACATAATAAAGTGATGACTATAATTTTATTTCTGTTTGTTAAATATTGTGCGTCTTAAGTTTAACACTTTATTTTGCAGGAGCATAGGTGTTATTACCTACATACTGTAAGTATGTCAAAGTTCACTTACACATTTACGAATATTGAAGTTTTGTGGGAGTTGTGATTGGGCACAGTTGAAGTTTTACAGCTCTTTTGTCATCCTCTGTGGAACAGGTTAAGCGGAGCCTCCCCGTTCCTCGGAGAAACGAAACAGGAAACGCTCGCCAACATCTCCGCAATGAACTATGACTTTGATGAAGAATTCTTCAGCCGCACCAGTGAACTGGCAAAGGACTTCATTAAAAAGCTGCTGGTGAAAGATACCAGGTGAGGAGTTGTATTTAGTTAAAAGCAAGAAAGACTTGCATTTCTATAGCGCCTTTCATGACCACCGGATGTCTCAAAGCGCCTTACAGCCAATGAAGTACTTTTAAAGTAGAGTCACTGTTGTAGAGAACGTTATGAAGTTATGACCACTGAGATTCGGTTATTTTTGTAACCGATGTTGACTCATAAAATCATCTAGCTGAGGCATTTCTTGGTCATTTCGCAAGGTTAGGAACACTGAGGACACTACACAGAAAGGTGCAGAATCTTTGTGTTCGGTAGTCCAAGAATGCCAACCTTGTATTTGGTGCAAAAATGAAAAAGGTACCTTGATCTAATATGAGCAGGTATTGCTATAACCTTATTTATTTAGTCTTCATATGCAAATAAGGTATTACTGGGATAAAAACATCTACGAATACTGGACCTGTAAGAAATTCTCAGTGAAGCAAAATATTGGATGACTTTTTCCTCACATAGAAACATAGAAGGCAGGAGTAGGCCATTCGGCCCCTCGAGCCCGTTCCGCCATTTAATGAGATCATGGCTGATCATCCAAACTCCTTGCCGCCTTCCCATATCCCTTGATCCCTTTAGCCTTAAGAAATATATCTAACTCCTTCTTGAAAATATTTAATGAATTGGCCTCAACTGCCTTCTGTGGTAGAGAATTCCACAGGTTCACCACTCTCTGGGTGAAGAAATTCCTCCTCATCTCTGTCCTAAATGGCTTACCCCTTATCCTTAGACTGTGACCCCTGGTTCTGGACTCCCCTGCCATCGGGAACATCCTTCCTGCATCTAGTCTGTCTAGTCCTGTTAGAATTTTATAAGTTTCAAATGAGATCCCCTCTCATTCTTCTAAACTCTAGTGAATATAAGCCTAATCAACCCAATCTCTCTTCATACGTCATTCCTGCCATCCCAGGTATCAGTCTGGTGAATCTTCGCTGCACTCCCTCCATGGCAAGAACATCCTTCCTCAGATAAGGCAACCAAAACTGCACACAATACTCAAGGTGTGGTCTCACCAAGGCCCTGTACAACTGCAGCAAGACATCCTTGCTCCTGTACTCGAATCCTCTCGCTATGAAGGCCAACATACCATTTGCCTTCTTAACCGCCTGCTGCACCTGCATGCTTACCTTGAGTGACTGGTGCACAAGGACACCCAGGCCTCGTTGCACTTCCCCTGTTCCCAATCTATTGCCATTCAGATAATCTGCCTTCCAGTTTTTGCCACCAAAGTGGATAACCTCGCATTTATCCACATTATACTGCATCTGCCCAATCACCCAACCTGTCCAAATCATACTGGAGTTTCTCGGCATCCTCCTCACAGCACACACGCCCACCCAGCTTTGTGTCGTCTGCAAACTTGGAGATATTACATCTAGTTCCTTCATCTAGACTCTGCCATATGCCCTGTTCTGAACTGAATCATCAGCTTCTCTATCAGCACACACTCCAGGAAAGAAAGACTTGGATTTATATAGCACCTTCCACATCCTCAGGTTGTTGCATAACCTCTTTACAGCCAATGAAGTACTTTTTGAAGTGTCGTCACTATTGTAATGTAGGAAACGCGGCAGCAGATTTGTGCACAGCAAGCTCCCACATTTAACATTGAAATGGTTTGTTTTGGTGATGTTGGTTGAGGGATAAATGTTGGCCAACACCGGGAAAAATCCTCTGCTCTTCTACGAAAGTACCATGGAATCATTTAAGTCCAACTGAGAGGGCAGACAGGGCCTCGGTTTAATGCCTCTTCTGAAAGACCACACCTCTGACAGTGCAGCACTCCCTCAGCACTGCACTGGAGTGCCAGCCTAGATTATACACTCAAGTCTCTGAAGTGGGGCTTGAACCCACAGTTCTTTGACTCTGAGGCGACAGTGTTACAACTGAGCCAAACCTGACACACGGAAAAAGTTCGTTCTCAATGTTCATCATTTTTTTAGCATTATGTATCAAGTTAGCAGTATGTAACTGTTGTAACTTTTTGGAGGGTTTTGTGATTGTTTACTTTTGTTCAGTCATCAATCCAGTTTTTCCTTGGCCAATGCTCACTAGTTTCTCAGTTTCAGCTTCCAACTGACCAATGCCCATGAAATCTACGTATATTGTTATCTAATGCAGTGACTAAGAATTGTACAGACTCGTCCCAAGTTCACCAAAAGGGCTCAATGCGCGGCTATCTTCTATGGTGACAGGCTATCCTGGCTACACGACAGAACTCTCATTATTCTGTACAGGAAGCCGAGTAGCTGGGTTCCCAGGGAAAGAG
The DNA here is from genome assembly GCF_052327205.1 of Somniosus microcephalus. NCBI lineage: Eukaryota > Metazoa > Chordata > Chondrichthyes > Squaliformes > Somniosidae > Somniosus > Somniosus microcephalus. The sequence goes on from NC_141018.1 coordinate 7,076,334, forward strand.
ATGTGTGCACAGGACACCCTGAAGTAGTCATCCCTCTCGTGTCTCACTTTAGTGAGCGCTGGGACTCTCTCATTTTGGTTCCACTATCTAGAGGGGATGAGGTCAGGAAGTGGTGTTCCGCCCATACAACTGGTGATACGTAAACAGACTCTGACTGTCAGCAGTTTGGATCGTTCTACAGTCCTACAAGTGCTATGTCCAAAAACAATCAGTGGTGGTGTGATCATACAGCATGACGGTGAGGCACATGATCAGGCAAGGCTGGACAGAATCCTGTTTGCTCTGCCCTGATGCTTCTCGCTTGTGGCACTGGTGGTGGTGAAAGTTTTACGGCCCACATGTGAGGCCGCTGTGCGACTTCGTGGCTGGAGCTGGTGCAACACAAGCTCCGACTAGTTTAAGCGGACTTCGCGAACGAGTCCAGAAATGGGCACAGGAGTCTCATTTCACTGTTGAAATGAGGTCCTCACTTCAGGCAGCCGCCATTGCCACCTGAAAAAAAAAAAAAAAGGCTTTGTGGCTTTCAGCAGTGACCCTGGCACACGCAGATCTGTGCTCTCTCTTACACCTATAACATGAGCCCAACAATGTTGGACTTAGCCCCGGTGTCTTTCCGGGACAAGTGGTTGCTGAGACTTTGCTGCTGGAGAAAGAATGGCCCATCGGTCTTCTGGCTGGGAAAGTTTTCTGTACTCCTTCCTTCTCTCTCTTTCCTCCACTGACAAAGATCCTTCATAAGATCTGGGTGGAGGGGATATTATTCCTGCATAGACCAAAGAAAATCTGGTTCTTGGACCTCATACCGCAACGTTTAGCCAAACCTCCAAAATCTTGTACGCATAGGATGTATTACACAGCATTTACAGCACAGAAACAGGCCATTCGGCCTTACTGGTGTTTATGCTCCACACGAGCCTCCTCCCACCCCTCGTCATCTCACCCCATCAACATAACTTTCGATTCCTTTCTCCCTCGTGTGTTTATCCAGCTTCCCTTTAAATGCATCAACCCAACTCCCTGTGGTAGTGAGTTCCACATTCTCACCACATTATCTTATAGGCCTCTATTAGGTCACCCCTCAGCCTTCTCTTTTCAAGAGAAAAGAGCCCCATCCTGTTCAATCTTTCCTGATGAGTATAACGTCTCGGTTCTGCTATCATTCTAGTAAATCTTATTTGCACCTTCTCCAGTTGACTCAGACAAAGGGCCAGATATGGCACCGCAATCAATGAATGGCTTCAGTTGATCACAAGGTTCTTGAGAAGCAAGATTTTCAGCTATCAGTAGTAATGGGACTGCACACTGAGAAGAGACAGAAAGCTTGAAATCCTAAATGACAGACATTTGCCCACTTTATGGCGAGGCTGTACTTGGAACCAAAGGAGGTGCACTATCTCAGCAATTTAGTATTTATTTATGGGTGCTGATAGTCCGTGCAGTTTCTACGAGCTCATTCAGGATTCATGTTAGTAACGCCTCTGCTTATCACCTTCCCTTGGTGGGATCGGTAGTTGGAGAAGGACCTTGTGTCCTGTGAAAGGCAGGGGTAAAATCTGCAGGTCTATGGGGAAAGAGCAGGGAGTGGGACTAATTGGAGAGTTCTTTGAAAGAGCCGGCGCAGGCACGATGGGCCAAATGGCCTGCTCCTCTATGATAAAGTTCACCTTTAATTCATTCTTTTGAATTCTTTTGATTTATTTTGGGGATTTGAATATGGCCCTGGACAAGCTGCTGTCTCCCTAACGAAGTGGATTGAAATGTTTACCGGTCATGTCTGCGAGCCAAATAAGTGTTTTTTTAGCTGACTTGTGTGACTTCCTTTGTGTGATATGAACTGTTGTGGTCAGTTTGCATCTTTGACATGTTTTTGAAGTTATTATTTGACTTGTGGCAATCCTTTTGTCAATTTTATCTCTGAACATGATCCCAACTTTCTTGCAATTTTCTGTGATTTGGGAATGTGTTTTTTTTCTGTTGAACAAAAGCACCTTTATCACCCCAAATAATTCATCTTTACATTTGATAAATTGTATAAGCACTTTAGCTTCAGAAAGACATGGTCATCTTTGCAATTACGTCCTTCCACCATTTTCCAGCCTTTACCAATAACACACTCAATGTGACGAGAATGAAGTTGTCCAGTCTGACCTGGTGACTGACCCTTTAAATCCAGCCACAACACGTAAGCAGCGTAAAAGCCGATAGCAGCCAGTATTTTGTACCAGGCTGCTATAGTTTTGTTTGGGAGGAGTCGAGCTGCTTTTGAGCAAAATACTGCTTCTATGATTTGTTCAATTTTTCAACCAGATATTTTGAATGGGGTCAACAGTTGTTCAAATCTCTGAAGTCCCAGTAACTGCTCTTAGGGATATTTAAGGTTGTGTAGCTGTTGACCTCTTTTTGAGTTGGTTTGAACATATGAACAAATTTGGTGGAAATAGCAAACTTAGGAAATCCGCACACTGCGCTACCCACTTTTTGGTCTGGTTTCTATTACCCAAGAAATTCATAGCGACCAGAATATAATAACATAAGAACACAAGAATTAGGAGCAGGAGTCGGCCACTCGAGCCTGCTCCACCATTCAATAAGGTCATGGCTGATCTTCGACCTCAACTCCACTTTCCCACCCGATCCCCATGTCCCTTGATTCCCCTAGAGTCCAAAAATCAATTGATCTCAGCCTTTGGAATTCTCGAGATACTTTAAGCCAGTATAGAAGTGTCAGGCTTGGCTTAGCGGTAGCACTCTTGTCTCTGAGCTAGAAGGTTGTGAGTTCAAGCGCATTATATTGGTTGGCACTCCAGTGCAGTACTGATGGAGTGCTGCACTGATGCAAGTGTCGTCTTTAAGATGCGACGTTAAACTGAGGCCCCGTCAAGCGTAACGTAAAAATCCCATGGCGCTATTTGAAGAAGAGCATAGATGTTCTCCCGGTGTCCTTCCCGATGTTTATCACTCAATTAACACCACCAAAAATAAACCAACTGGTCATTCTTCATCTTGCTGTTTGTGGGAACTTGCTGTGTGCAAATTGGCTGCGGCATTTGCCTACAAAACTGCAGTGACTACATTTCAAAAGTCATTCACTGGCTGTAAAGTGCTTTGGGATGCTCTGAGGATGTGGAAGCACTATATAAATACAAGCTCTTTATCAGCTTATACAGTGGTGAGAAATACAAGAACGAAATGAAACATTGCGTTTGTAAAAATATTGTACAAAAGATTAGTTTCGTGTTGGATTGTGTGACCTTTTATTCTTTTCACTTCGAGGAGCTAGACAGAAGGATTTCTACCATGTGAGCGTGGGTCAGTGTCACTAACTCAAGGTTCAACCTTTCTAAAATAAATTCACTTAACAATTGCAACTGAAAATGGTGTTTTGATGCTTTATTGCTCTTCATAGACATGGCAGAAATTGTGTGGATAATTTCAGTAACTCAAAGTTATTGATGGAAAATTTGTCCTGCTCATCATCCTGGGACACATTACCAAAAACTTAGCTAGATATCCAGGCCAGTTGAAGATGCTCTCGAAGGTGGGAACTGGGGTTAATCTACAAGTGATCTAAAATACAGAAGCCAATTTAAAGAAAAAACTAGAGTAGGAAGGTTGAGAAAGACCCCAAAATGTAACTGTTAACCACCACATAACTGGCTAAACGTTCTTAATGCCCGAGTTGAAAAATCTCTCTTCTCTCCCACCATCCCTCACCTCCTGTGGGATGATAGAAATAAACTATCTGTATGTGAGTGCCACCGTCCTTCTAATGACAAGATCATACCTAACACCAACAGTATTTATAGAATCGGAGAATCTTACAGCACAGAAGGAGGCCATTCGGCCCATCGTGCCTGTGCTGGCTCTCTGGTAGAGCAGTGAAGCATCTCCTGGAGATTGGAACCAGAAACCCCTTAAAAATGGGATTTCAAACTGGTCACCTTTTCTTATCATTAATAGATAATCAATTCCTCATCTGACCCTTTCACTAAGTTCTTTTGGCTTTTCTCTCCACCACCCCCCCCCCCCCCCCCCCCACCCTGCTGCTTCTCATTGCTTATTGATTGTTAGTTCACAGCCAGTTCTTTCTCATATTGTGTGTGTTGAAAACTCAGTATTTCTTTTGGGGCATTCAAGTGGAGTCCAGTTTCAGCTGTATTTTGTACAGTAATGTCACTAGATGGAAACGTGTCTTATTGTATTTCACTAATCTGTTCAGAGGCAAACAATTTTTGAGCTTGTCCATTTCTAACGCTGTTTTGTTTTATTTAGGAAAAGGCTAAACATAAGAGATGCCCTTTCACACCCATGGATAATGGTAAGTCTTAACATCCGTGTAGAAATGAGTTGCATTTCTTGTTGCAATGTGCGTGCCATTGTTAGTTGACTGCCTGCACATTAACTTGCATGCATTGAAGCGATTGCAGTGATCTTCGTCTTTAGATTCCGTGAGTCACATAAAATATTGGTTCACCCTGAAGCTTTTTACACTTGACCGTTATATAAATGTAATTTTTCTTTTCACTTTCATTAACTGGGCTTAGAATACACCATCAAATCCCACTCAAGCATTTATCTAATGTGTTTCAAGCATTGTTTTGAGTTGGGGATCTGTTTCAAACAATATTCAACTTTGAGATGAAATCCAAGTTGATAGCAGCAGCAAACAAATTGCATTATAACACAGTGTTCGGGTGAACTGTTTACTTTCAGTGCTCGAGTTTATTTCAGTCCTGCTTTGAGTGAACTGCTGTCTTGATATGCCATTGTTAATTTAAGCTGTTGTTCGTAGTCTGGAAGCTAACTAGAATTCCAATCCAAGTCTGCATTGAACATCAAACTAACACCACCAGTTTGCATGTACAGTAAGTAGTAAGTGTTGTTTGAAATCCCATTGCACAACCTTTTAAAAAGGAAAGGCTTGTGTGGCGTGCCACTAACTGCAATGGTTGTAGAATGCTGGAGCTGGACTTGTATCGCATTACTGCCATCTAGATTTGTGCCGCATCGTGTGCAGTCTACCCATTTGCATCTTGCTCTCAATAATCTGAAACTCTTCTGTCTGACCCACTGAAGTCTCACCAGAAGAAGGAAGAACAGAAAACCAAGGCGAGCAAGAAGCAGGAACGCAGGCAGCTAAAGACCAAACGTCTGAAAGAATACACCATCAAATCCCACTCGAGCATGCCACCGAATAACACCTATGTTAACTTTGAAAGATTTGCCAAAGTGATGGAGGAGCTCTCTGAGATGGAGACGACCTTCAGCGGGCTGACTTCAGCGCACGATTCTCTTCAGGAGGATATTGATGCATTGATTTCAATTTATAACGAAAAGGAATCCTGGTACAAGGAAGAAAATGAAAGTGTCCGGCATGATCTTTCCCAGATCAGGTATGAATACCGTAAAGCCGAATCCAGGAAGAAGCAGCTCCAAGATGAAATAAAAGGCGTGAATAGCAAGCTGAACACCGTGGATGCAAAATACGCTGAACTTAAATCTCAGTTTGAGGCTCTGAATCAAGAGATCTCTGCTGAACTGAAATGGGTCCAGGAAGTAATCCGCTCTTTTCAGGCTGAGCATATCAGTGAAGGATATATGAATGGAGACTTTGCTTCTGTCTTCAACAAAGATCTGAATGAAACTTTGAAGGATCTGTTAAACGGCACATGCAACGGGGAACTTCTCACCGGCCTAAATGTATCGGAGTCAAGCCGTTAGTTAGATTGAGGCAGTCTGCTGACTCCACTTTCAATTATGATGTTACATTTAGCAATTTTGTTCAGTCTGTCCCACAGAAAGATAGATTGGGGGGCAAATGTATTTGTATTTCATACAAGAGCCTACTATATTTAAATTCTGAATAGAGCCAAAAGCAAGTACTTGATGGCCAAAGTTGGTAACTATTCGTGTTTAATGTTATCAATCAAATTGGCTTACAAACAAACAAAAGTCAGAACACATTCAACTTTTGTGACATACCTTTTTCAGTGTCGATTTTTATCAAGTTGAATGAAGCACACTTTAAGAAAAAAAGAATTATTAACAGAAATTATGTACGGGTAAGTTCAGCAGTCCCGCACTCCCAACCGGGAGATTATACTCTGAGATCAGGAGTTGGAGAATCGGCATTATGCTGTTGGAGGCTTTTCCCCAACATATTCGCTCTCTAATCGTGGCTCCCCACTGGGATTGCTGAATTTACCAAATAATTAAAAGCCGTGTACAACTTTAATGTTACACAATCTTGTGATTCTACATATGTATCTGTTTTTGTTGCGTCAGATGGAAGATTTAGATGTGAGTTGTACACTGGTGAAAAATGAACGGTGTCTATTCAATAATGAGATTGCTGTCTCTGGATGGCTAGTAATGGATGATTTAGGTTATTGATTACACGTTGGGTGAAGTGAAGATGCCGCTAGTAAGGAGTGTGATGGAATACTCGCCACTTGCCTGGATGAGTGCAGCTCCAACAACACTCAAGAAGCTCGACACCATCCAGGACAAAGCAGCCCGTTTGATTGTCACCCCATCCACCACCTTAAACATTCACTCCCTCCACCACCGGTGCACCGTGGCTGCAGTGTGTACCATCTACAAGATGCACTGCAGCAACTCGCCAAGGCTTCTTCGGCAGCACCTCCCAAACCTGCGACCTCTTCCACCTAGAAGGACAAAGGCAGCAGGCGCATGGGAACACCACCACCTCCAGGTTCTCCTCCAAGTCACACACCATCCTGACTTAGAAGTATATCGCTGATCCTTCATCGTCGCTGGGTCAAAATCCTGAAACTCCCTACCTAACAGCACTGTGGGAGTACCTTCACCACACGGACTGCAGCGGTTCAAGAAGGCGGCTCACCACCACCTTCTCGAGAGCAATTAGGGATGGGCAATAAATGCTGGCCTTGCCAGCGACGTCCACATCCCATAAACGAATTTAAAAAAAATTATCCGCAAGAGAGCATCAATCTGTGACACAAAACCAATCCAATCAATCTTCAGTCTAATTCAAGGTTTGTGCTGTGTTTGCAATTACAATCCTAACTGCAGCAACTGGTTGATTGTAACAGCTGCCGTGTCCTTGAACCTGACCAGCTGTCAAGGCTCAACTGGCTGGGGTTGACCTCTTGAGTTGGCTGAGAGTGGAAAGCAGAGAATTCTCATCAGCCTGGCAAAAATGACTGATGTGAAACTTCTGAAAATCACAATTCAGCACATGCCTTGGACAGGTACAGGAAACTCTTTATTATCCGGGACCGGCGTGGTGCCGGTTTATCAAAAAGTCCGGATTACAGAGAGATATAGTTAAAGGGTACGAGAGCTCGTACACAGCAACAAATCCAGGCTTCCCTGTTGCTTAGCAACATGTGCAGGAACTCTGGCCACAGACCAAGCGTCCCTGTTGCTTAGCAACAAGTGCAGGAACCCCAGTTACACAGCCACAGATCCAGGAACTGCCACTAATATGAAGTAAAACTTACCTGAACCTACTCCTGAATTTTGCCGGTAAACCGAGATTTCCAGTTATTTAGGTGCCGGTAAATCGAGTTTCCTGTAGTTTGATGCCTTTTTAAAACATGAAATATTTATTATAAACCCTGGGGGGGAATTACATTCAGTCGAGGTGAAGGTGACTTCCAACTGAATGCAATCGCTCCTTGCCTCGAAGCATAAATGGGGCTTTGGGCAATTCGACAGGTAGCTGACGTTTTATAGGTATTGAGATACAGATGGTGCCAGAATGGGACTGAGCTACATTAGTGCCATTACTGACTGCCTCCGTTCTGATATCATCTTGGGAACAAAGTTGGGAAATTACTGTGAATGATGCTATCGTATAAATGCTAAACACATCCAGCAAATTCTCCTCTGCGCTATTGTAATGGGGATGTTAACTCATATAAAATAAATGAGTTACGATAACGGAGAGAAGACGTTTGTTATGAACGCGTCAAGTACTGGAATGATAGCAATGGCTCACAGTAAATGGCAGGCTTCTTGAACCTCAGTCACGCTGTGGCACTGTGTCCAATGGAAAACAATGAACGGTTGAGGGGTGCTCTGATTTACCCGCACCGAGTTTGCCGGGCGGGCGGTTAAATTCCACACTGATGGCGCTTTGAGTAACTATGAAGTTGCATGCCTAGTTTTTCAAGCGTCATATATTTGTGATTTACCTTTGTGTCCTGAGGCTGGGGCGGAAGCCACCTTGTGAGCTTGCGTTCTGCGCCTCCACTGGCATGTACGCCAGTTACAGTATAGATAGGGTATTAATCCTTGGCTTTCACGACCCTTGACTGTGGTTATACTGTACCAAGTCAATGGCTTTTAAAATTGAAGAGGCCTCAGTGAGTACTAAAGACAAGATGTAAAGAAGGAATGATCTTGCAATTCTATAGCGTCTGTCACCACCTCAGGACGTCCCACAGTGCTTTCCAGCCAGTGAAGTACTTTTGAAGTGTAGTCACTGTTGTAATGCAAGTACATGGCATTAACCGTTCAAAATTCTTCTGGAATGTCTAAAAATTACTACTTGGTGTCCTGGGTTCCAGAAAGGGCTTTGCCTCTCAACAATATAATTTCAAAAATTAATCCTGGCATTTGCTCAGCTTTTACAAGGATTGGTGCTGATCCAGGGATCAAATCACTGGCAGCTGGGCTTTAAGGTAGAAATGCAAGCTATAGTGTTTTGTAGTTTATGGGGGACCAATCGGGAAAACGTTCTTTCTTTGTTGTAGTCGGGATTTACTTTAATGAGTGACGGACCTACATTCCATGGTAGGTACAGTCGGCGCGAAATTGGGATCGGTGGCAGCCGTTGTTTGGGCGCTGCGGGTACCATTTTTCTACCAAAATGGCGTCTGATTTGTGCACATACGCACGTGGGGCGAATCCCGCCAGACGCCGTATTGGTGAGAGGGGATGAGGGTGTTGGAGCGCGTACAGCTAACTTCCACCGGAAGTATGCAGAGTAGGAGATCATGACATCAAGTCAGCTTGCAACGCTGATTTGACGCCAGCGCTGCCATTTTGGAGCTCTGCGCTCCAGCCGACGCCCCCTCGTAACCGCGCACAGCTGAACACGGGCTCAGCAGCAGGAAGGACTATTTAACTGGATCATCAACTACTTACAGGTTAGTTGCTGGTTGATGTCATCCGGCTGTTGCTGTGATTCTACAAGTGTTTAGTGCTTTCGATTGTTGTTTAAAGTTGCAAAAGTCTACAGGCAGTGGTGTGGCCGGTGCTGATGGACTTTTTGTTGAATTCAAGGCTTCTGCACAAACCACTTGCTGTTAGATGTGAGTACAGTAGTCGGCATTCCCCTTGGAATACAGCATGACTTGGAGAACGAACACAGGGCACGCAGAGCAGGACAAGCTGTTGGAAGAGGGGGGATGAGGAGGAGGGGGGAGAAGGGCTCTCAGCAGGAGGCCATATCCACCCAGGATGTTCGGGGAGCAATTCTCCAACCTGGACCTCAGCGAGGAACAATGTGCGAGATGTCTGCGCTTCACTAAGGGCGTCCTCACTGAAATCTACCACCTGCTGCAGCCACGCCTGCTTCCTCAGAGCAGGGCCAGGACCACATTGCCAGTGGCTGTGAAGGTGACCGTGGCCATGAACTTTGATGCATCTGGCGCCTTCCAGGGTGGAGCTGGAGATATTTGCCCCATCTCACAGTTTGCTGGTCACTGTTGGGTAAGAGAGGTCACTGAGTCTCTCTATTCAAAGAGCGCTGAATACATTTCATTCTCTCTTGCCAGAGAGCAGCAGGCGGAGCGAGCACGCGGCTTGGCGAGGATTGCAGGCTCCCCCACGGTGCAGGGTGCCACTGACTGCACGCACATCGCTTTGTGGGCGCCGCATTTCATCTCTGCCTTATACCAGAACCGAAAGGGATTCCACTCCCTCAACGTCCATCTGGTCTACGACCATAGGCAGCGCCTCATGCTGGTCAATGCCCGGTATCCGAGCAGCAGTCCGCTGTGCCAGCTGCATTTCAGCCACCACGGCAAAGGGTGGCTACTGGACGATGAGGGCTATCCGCTGACGGCATGGCTCATGACTCTAGTGCGCAACCCACGCACACGTGAAAGCCATGCTGCCACACAAAATGTGATCGAGCACACCATTGGCGTGCTGAAGCAACGATTCCGCTGCCTGGACCACTCTGGAGCAGCCCTGCAGTACTCGGCAGAGTGGGTGTCAAGATTCACGATGATCTGCTGCATGCTTCACAACCTCGCCATCATGAGAGCCTAGCCCTTGGTACTAGCTATATGGCGAGCAGCTGAGGAGGAGGAAGGAGGAGACAATCTAGACAGTCCCTTTCTGCCCGGACTGTCCGTGAAGAATTCATCTGAGTGTGATACCAGTAACCGCAGCCCCAATTCCCTATTCACCAACAGTTCCACACCTTCCCTTCCCTCCGTCACTGCACCTGCTTGGCCAAAATGCAAAAGTAAAGCCAACACAAAATAAACATTCCAAACCAAATTTATAAATGAAATCATGCCATATTGTATACCAATGTAAACTATTCACCCTTGTGCATTCCCTCAGTGCCTGTCTTCTGTGTGCCTTTGCCTGCCCGAGTGCTCCTACGCAGTGCTTCCCCCCAGTGACTGCGGGATGGCTGGTGGAAGGCTGCTGACTTTTAGTGGGGGAAACTGCAGATGGCCTTGCAGGACGACCTCGAGCAGCTCTGGGCCTAGAAAGCCCGACTGCAGACTGCACCACCTCGGCCTGGGCGGCAGCAGTCTGTGCTGGCTAACGGAAACAGCGAGAGTACTGGCGGAGTGGGAGGATGAATGCTGCCATCCTGAGAGAGGACAGCAGGTTCGTGCTCCATGGAGCCACTGCCAATCCCCTGGGACGGCACCTTAGCAATCCTACTAATCTGTTGGAGGACTGATTGCTGGGCTGCTGTGACACCCTGCAAACCTCTTTGCACACTGTAATCCACAGCCGCGATGGCAGCAGTCTGAGCTTCCACTGCAGCACTCAGACGTTGGGTGGCTGCTGCTTGTGCTGCAATGGAAGCCGAGACATCGGCCATCACACCCAGCATCATGGTTGGCTCCACAAGTGTGTTAATGGTGTTGGCCACCGGTTCCATGCTGGAAAGGATGGGCTCCAAGCTCTGCGCAAAGCCCTGTGCCAAGTTGGTGCTGCACTCCTCCATGCTCCTTGACATTGACCACAGGCTTCCCAATGCACCAAGCATTTTATTGTGCAAACCCATCAGTCGTCTTCTGTAGCCCGCCCCATCGAAGTGCTCATCTGAGTCCTCTGCAGCTGAACTCATGTGCGACCTCACTCCAGCGAGCTGGCACCTGTGCCACCCTTTCCCCCTGCCCTGGCTGCAGGCCACTCCTGCCCAGTGTCTCACCAGGTGTTGATCCCGCCTCTAATCTATCCTCTAAGATATGTGCAGTGTCTGTTTTTGAGTCGAGTGTGAAATCGAGTGACGGCGCTGTGTCTTCATCATCGCTCTCTTGGTGTTCCTCCACTGCCTGGGCAGGTGCACCTGTTGGGTATCTGAAAGGAAAAAGGCAAAGGGTAAGGTTGTGTTGCAGGGATGGGGGGGAAACTAAGAGGTGCTGCTTACACCATCTGCAGATTATAGATCAGAGGAGACTTCCGGGTTTCTTGTGCGCTGCCGAACCTCCCGTTCGCTCCCAGCGCGTTGGTTCCCTCCATTGTAACAGTATTAGGAAATACAACAGCGAGGCTGAGCTAAATGTGATGTGTCCATTGCTGTGCATGTTGTTTCTGGGCTTACGTTATTGCTGCATCAGAGTAGAATTTTAAACTGAGGGACTGAGGTCCCGATTTTGACTTTGGGGGGGGCGGCGGGGCCAAAGAGGGTGGCGATCCGGACGGCCCCTCAGAGCACGGGACTTGGGACTCATCTGACCCCCAGCTCGCCCTCGGCCGAAGCCTGACGGGAGGGCGTTGAGGCTGGCGGGCGGAAGCAGGAAATCGCTGCAGGCCATCAGCGGGAACCATGGTAACGGTCCCCAGGGAAGGTAAGTAATACAGGAGGAGGTGAGGTGGGGGGGGGGGTCCGGTCCGGGCAGAGGAGACCTGAGGTGTCTTTGTTGGGCCAGGAGGAGCATTCCTGGGCCACAGGGAACCTTTCAAAAATAATGCACTTACCTGGGCCGCTTCTGGCCTGATGCAACTTTCGATGGAGGCTTGGAGACGGTGCGATTCTCCATGTTAACATTACGTTGAACCCCGACATGTCAATACTGATGGGGCCCCCGCCTACCTGCTGTGACAGACGGACCTGACGATCCAGAAGGTTGGTGGGGGGGGGGGGGGGATGGTGAGGACTCATTGGCTCTGCCTGGCCGCCATATTAATCCCTCACCCACACCACTCCTGCCAGGCGGGCTGGGGTTTTGACCAGGGCTTGAACCTAAAAAGCGCAATACAATACACCAGGGCTGAGAGAAATGCAGAGAACTCCTTGAACATACTCGGTAAATGTGTTTTAGAAATAGCTAGCATGGAGATGGAGGCTCTCTTTCTCCACTAAACCTCAGAATGGAGTCCAGAGTCCAGCTGTCTGCAAGTTAAGTACAGGTTTTTTTACAGCGAATGTACAGCCCAGACACAGGCCATTCGGCCCAACAAATATATGCCGGCATTGAGGCTCCACACCAGCCTCCTCCCACCTTCATCTCACCCTATCCTGTTCCTTCCTCCCTCATGTTCTTATCTAGCTTCCCCTTAAATGTATCTATTCTATTCGCTTCAACCACTCCCCGTGGTAGCGAGTTCCACATTCTCACCACTCTCTGGGTAAAAGGTTTTCTCCTGAATTCCCGATTGGATTTATTAGTGACGAGCTTATATTGATGAACCCTAGTTTTTGGCTCCCCACAAGTGGAAATGTTTTCTCCACATCTACCCTGAAGACCTCTATCAGATCACCCCTCAATCTTCTCCTTTCTAGAGAAAAGAGCCCCGGCCTCTTCATCTCGCCTGATGGGTTTTTGGACCTGTAGATTAGCCAAGGTGCCAAAACTTAGGTTTCAGGTCCAAATTAGAGTTTGTTATTTTATTGATAGTTTTCAAACAATGCCAATCAGACATGGTTTCAACCTCTGGCAACTATCAAAGAATGTCAGCATAAATATGAATATTTTGTACCCTGAATGGCTAAATATACATTGTTTAAATCATCGACATATTCCTGGGTAACAGTCAACTTGTTCATAAACAACAAACCATCTCCTAACATTGTGACCGTGAACGTGATTGATTGACTGCGCCTTATTCTGAAACCTTTCACTCTGGAATATACTCGGGCTTTCCTCAACATCTTCAGTTCAACTCAGCTTCTCAAATTGATCCTGTGGGCCAACCGGGAAATTGCATTGCCCACATACAAATATCAAGTCTTTGAAAGTCCATGAGACGCTGTTTTATCCAAAAGTCTTGCTGTGTAATGAATAGTGGTTTTAAGGAAAAGGTTCTAAGAAAGGTTATTTTAACTCCTAGTGTGCTGTTATTTTTCCTTAAGTATTTATCATTTGGTATCTTGCTGTGTTTTTCTGCTGCTGTGTCTTATCTTGCTTGTAAATAAATCTGACTGTTACTTTTAACCTGAATGCAATGGTATGATTGTGATACCACCTTCTGGAGTCAATAGAGAATCCAATATGATCTATGAATCATAGAATCATAGAAAGTTACAGCACGGAAGGAGACCATTTCTGCCCATCGTGTCCGCGCCGGCCAACAAAGAGCTATCCAGCCTAATCCCACTTCCCAGCTCTTGGTCCGTAGCCCTGCAGGTTACAGCATCCCAAGTGCACATCCAAGTACTTTTTAAATGTGGTTAGGGTTCCTGCCTCTACCACCCTTTCAGGCAATGAGTTCCAGACCCCCACAACCCTCTGGGTGAAGAAATTTCCCCTCAAATCCCCTCTAAACCATCCACCAGTTACTTTAAATCTGTGCCCCCTGGTTTTTGACCCCTCTGCTAAGGGAAATAGGTCCTTTCTATCCACTTTATCTAGGCCCCTCATAATTTTATACACCTCAATAAGGTCTCCCCTCAGCCTCCTCTGTTCCAAGGCAAACATACCCAGCCTATCCAATCTTTCCTCATAGCTAAGATTCTCTACTCCCAGCAACATCCTTGTAAATCTCCTCTGTACCCTCTCCAGTGCAATCACATCTTTCCTGTAATGTGGTGACCAGAACTGCACGCAGTACTCTAGCTGAGGCCTAACTAGTGTTTTATACAGTTGAAGCATAACCCCCCCCGCTCTTGTATTCTATGCCACGGCTAATAAAGGCAAGCATTCCGTATGCCTTCTTAACCACCTTATCTACCTGGCCTGCTACCTTCAGGGATCTGTGGACATGCACCCCAAGGTCCCTTTGTTCCTCTACACTACTCGGTGTCCTACCATTTAATGGCCCAGAAATTCGGGTCGGGTGCTTGCCGCGCGTGCAAGCCCCCAATGAGCACTTACCCGGCGCGCTGACATTTAAATCCTGGCCCGCAATGCATTTCCCCTCCCTGGCCAGCTTGAGGTCCTGCCGCGCTGTGCGTGCGTGACCCAGCGGCGTACTTAGTGCGATGAGCCGGCTGGGATCACGTGGGCACTGGGCAACCAATGGGAGGTTGCAAAAGTTCATTCATAAGTTTGACAGTGAGAGCTGTCAAACTCATGAAAACTGCTGGCCCCAAAACACTACTTAAACCTGAAAGAAAATTTAAAAAAACATTGCAATACTTAAATGAACCATAAATAACTATGAAAAACTATTTTAAACAATAATTTTTAAATTTGAAAAAAAAAAATTTTATAAAAAATCGGGGCTAAAACTAAACTTACCTTACTGTAAATTCTTTAAAAATAACAAACCTGTGGAAAAAAAAATTCTAAATTGTACTAAAAGCCCACTTACCTGTAAAACTAAGTACTTACACTTGTTTTTTCCTCGTGTAAAAACCGGAGGCCTTTACACACGCGCAACTCTGGGGAAAAAAAAAAAAAAGGGAATTTCACTGCGCACGCGCTGCCTGTGCAGTCGCGCGCGCTGTGCCTCTGAACCCCTTCGTTCAGAGGACTGGAAATGCCGGCGTTCCCCGCATGCACGGTGTTTCCTGAACGCCGGCATTTCATCCGGCTAGATGCGTGAGTACCCAGACCCGAATTTCTGGCCCAATGTGTATTCCCTTTCCTTGTTCGCCCTCCCCAAATGCATGACCTCACTTTTCCGGATTGAATTCTATTTGCCACTGTTCTGCCCACCTGACCAATTTATTGATCTATGGTGTGAGATACTGTATTAAAGG
This sequence comes from Somniosus microcephalus, assembly GCF_052327205.1. Classification (NCBI taxonomy): domain Eukaryota; kingdom Metazoa; phylum Chordata; class Chondrichthyes; order Squaliformes; family Somniosidae; genus Somniosus; species Somniosus microcephalus. The sequence continues at coordinate 7,091,668 of NC_141018.1, forward strand.
GTAATTGTTACACACATGGCATACACAAGGGAGTCTCGCTCTGCTTATCGAAGCTGCCTTCTCAGTAAAAGTGTTGGGAGAAAGCACCAACCGTGACACTCCTGTTGAGAAAAATCAATTTCATTTTAGGCATAGTATGTATTTAAGAGGATTACGCATGGAGTAGAACAAAACACATTTATTCACATCCAGTTCCTGGGCGGGGGAGTGGGAAGGGAAACACTGGGTCACATATCACACACCACATTGTCCTTTCGCCTCTGGGACTGCCATTTATAACCAGCCAACACTGTTGGGATGACTTGTCTGCTGGTTGTGATTTTATGAGTTTGAGCGCTCTCAACCCAGTTGCTGATAAACGGGGTCCATCGAACGAAAGCGCCCTCAAATGATCACTAACTGGGAGTATCACCGCAAGGTGTGGAAAATGGAAGAATCGAGGAGCTTTAATCCCGCCTCTGGGATTGTCTGATATTGCCACAGGATGGGCAAAGTGCAAACATTTCTGCTTTCCACAAACTGAACACAAAATCCCATCAAAAAGTATCGCATAAATAGATGCTGATTCCTATTTGCAGAGAGCTACGGTGCTACTCTGAGTATTTGCTCTCGTAAAACTCATCGATAAGGTGAGCACGGTATCAGATTAGTAATACAGTCGCAAAACTGGGCGGATGGAACTATTGAAAAAAAGGTATTGGGCCGGGTATTCCGACCCCCACAGGGAGGTGTGTGCATGAGGGGTGTGCGCGGGGTGTACATAGAAACATAGAAGATAGGAGTAGGCCATTCGGCCCTTCGAGCCTGCTCCGCCATTCAATGTGATCATGGCTGATCATCCAAATTCAGTACCCTGTCCCTGCCTTCTCCCCATATCCCTTGATCCCTTTAGCCTTAAGAAATATATCCAACTCTTTCTTGAATATATTTAATGAACTGGCCTCCACCGCCCTCTGTGGCAGAGAATTCCACAGGTTCACCACTCTCTGGGTGAAGAAATTCCTCCTCATTTCAGTCCTAAATGGCTTACCCCTTATCCTTAGACTATGACCCCTGGTTCTGGACTCCCCGGCCATCATAAACATCCTTCCTGCATCTAGTCTGTCCAGACCTGACAGAATTTTATAGGTTTCGATGAGATCCCCTCGCAATCTTCTAAACTCCAGTGAGTATAAGTCCAATCGACACAATCTCTCCTCGTACGTCATTCCTGCCATCCCAGGTATCAGCCTGGTGAATCTTCGCTGCGCTCCTTCCATGGCAAGAATGTCCTTCCTCAGGTAAGGCGACCAAAACTGCACACAGTACTCAAGGTGCGGTCTCACCAAGGCCCTGTACAACTGTAGCAAGACATCCTTGTTCCTGTACTCGAACCCTCTTGCTACGAAGGCCAACATACCATTTGCCTTCTTAACCGCCTGCTGCACCTGCATGCCTACCTTCAGCGACTGGTGCACAAGAACACCCAGGTCTCTTTGCACTTCCCCTTCTCCCAATCTATTGCCATTCAAATAATAATCTGCCTTCCTGTTTTTGCCACCAAAGTGGATAACCTCACATTTATCCACATTATAGTGCATTTGCCATGTTTCTTCCCAATCACCCAATCTGTCCAGATCGTACTGGAGTTTCACGACATCCTCCTCACAGCTTACCCTCCCACCCAGCTTTGTGTCGTCTGCAAATTTGGAGATATTACATCCAATTCCCTCGTCCAGATCATTAATATATATTGTGAACAGCTGGGGTCCTAGGACCGATCCTTGCGGTACCCCACTAGTCACTGCCTGCCACTCGGAAAATGACCCGTTTATTCCAACTCTTTGCTTTCTGTCCGCCAACCAGTTCTCTATCCAAGTCAATACCTTGCCCCCAATCCCATGTGCCTTAATTTTGCACGCTAATCTCTTATGTGGGACCTTATCAAAAGCCTTCTGAAAGTCCAAATACACCACATCCACTGGTTCTCCCTTATCTATTTTACCAGTTACATCCTCAAAAAATTCCAGTAGATTAGTCGAGCATGATTTACCTTTTGTAAATCCATGTTGACTTTGTCCGATCCTGTCACTGCTTACCAAGTGCTCTGCTATTACATCTTTTATAATAGATTCTAGCGTTTTCCCCACTACCGATGTCAGGCTTACCGGTCTATAATTCCCCGCTTTTTCTCGACCACCTTTTTTGAATAGTGGGGTAACATTAGCTACCCATGGGTACTGTTCCAGAGTCTATCGAGTTCTGGAAGATGACCAGTAATGCATCTACTATTTCCAGGGCCACTTCCTTAAGTACCCTGGGATGTAGATTATCAGGCCCTGGGGATTTATCGGCCTTTAGTCCCATCAATTTTCCTAACACCATTTCCCTACAAATACTGATTTCTTTCAGTTCCACCCTTTCATCAGGCCCTATGTTCCCCGGCATCTCTGGGAGGTTATTTGTGTCCTCCTTTGTGAAGACAGAACCAAAGTATGAATTTAGTTGGTCTGCCATTTCTTTGTTTCCCATTATAAATTCCCCTGATTCTGACTGTAGGGGACCTACGCTTGACTTCACCAATCTTTTTCTCTTCACATATCTATAAAAGCTTTTACAGTCAGTTTTTATGTTCTCTGCTAGCTTACTCTCATATTCTATTTTCCCTTTCTTAATTAATCCCTTTGTCCTCCTTTGTTGAATCCTAAACTGCTCCCAATCCTCAGGATTATTGCTTTTTCTGGCCAATTTATATGTCGTCTCCTTGGATCTTATGCTATCCCTAATTTCCCTTGTTAGCCACGGTTGAGTCACCTTTTTTGTTTTATTTTTATGCCAAACTGGGATGAACAAATTCTGTAGCTCATCCATTCGGTCTTTGAATGTTTGCAATTGCCTATCCACCGTCAACCCTTTGAGTGCCATTCCCCAATCAATCCTACCCAACTCGCTCCTCAGACCATCGTAGTTTCCTTTATTTAAATTGAGGACCCTAGTCTCTGAGTCAACTAATTCATTCTCCATCTTAATGAAGAATTTGATCATATTATAATCGCTCAGACCCAAGGGGCCTCGTACAACAAGATTGCTAATTAATCCTTTGTCGTTACATAATACCCAGTCTAAGATGGCCTGATCTCTGGTTGGTTCCTCGACATATTGGTCCAGGAAACCATCCCTCGAACACTCCAGGAATTCCTCCTCCACAGTATTGTTACTAATTTGGTTGGCCCAATCTATATGTAGATTAAAGTCACCCATGATGACTGCTGTGCCCTTATTGCACACTTCTTTAATTTCCCTTTTAATGCCATCCCCAACCTCCATCTTACTGTTGGGAGGTCTATATACCACTCCCACTAATGTTTTTTTCCCCTTAGTGTAAGGATTTGGGGCTTCTTTAAACTGGTTTAAAGTAATTTTCCTGGTCTTGCAGCCTTTGCCTGCACTCAGACCAATTTTAAAATAAAACCAATTTTAAAACAGCGGTTTCGAATCACTACCCCACCTTCCAGTTCTGACTGCAGGGCTTATAATTATTGATATTAAAACAGACACGTAGTTTGGATGAGAGAAAAAAATCAAGTTTTATTAACTAAAAGAAACTATAATCAAAATATCAAACTATCCCACACGCACACAGTAATTACAGTAAAATTGCTTAACGGGGTAAGGCAGACGGCAAAAACGAGGGATCCAATGGCTACAATGTTATTTAAACAATCTTAGCAATTCCCTTAAATCACCACCCCCCCTTAACTCCTGCTAGGTTGCTTTGTTGAGGAGTCAGAGCACCCTGCTCACCTGTGGTCCAGCGAAGTAAGAGAGAGAGATAGCTTCTCAGCCGCTATCTTTATACCTGATGCGGCCCCTGCCGTCCTGCCTTGCAAGGGCTGTGTGCAAAATTCCCCACCCAAAAGGGTCCAATACACAAGAGAAAGCTGTGATTGGCCACCTCAGAGTGGTTAGACTGGGTTAATGTGTTTTCCGGAGCTTCCTGGGCTGAAACAAAAGGGAGATACAACTGCTCTATTGTCCAGCGCTGGGTGATTTAAAACCCATTCAAATCTTGAACGATTCCCATTCAAGGTGCAAAAGTCTCTTTTGCAGTTTAGATGTATCCACTCGATATACAAACAAATGCTAATAGCATTCAATTGCTTTGTAAACAAAGCATTGTCCTTTGTCTTCGGCCATGTGGTGACAGACATTTTTATATTTTTATCCCTGGAAATTTAAAAGCACATCGCCAGGGATTCTTTAATCAAAAAAATGAATCTTCAGAACTGTAAATTATTGCGAATTCTTACATAGTATTTCTCAATTCTACCCATACAGATTCCACATCATCAGAGCTAATATCCTTCATTACAATTGTATTAATCCCTTCTTTAAACAGTAATGCTACCCCACCTCCCTTTCCTTTTTGCCTATCTTTCCTGAATATCGAATACCCCTGGATGTTGAGCTCCCAGTCTTGGCCATCCTTGAGCCACGTTTCCGTAATCCCAACCACTCATAGGGGCCGCGCGAGTGCCGGGTTTAGGCCTACAAAGTGCAGGTGCTGAAACCCGGCTCTTGTAATCTGTGAAGAATCCTCTCGACAGATCATCGCCTGCCCGGGAGAAGGGCCTCCGCGGGGGGCGAGTTCCGCTTTCTGCACAACCTCCGCCTGCTGAAAACCTTTCAAAATCTTACACCCGGTAAAAGCGCAAGACTTGCTTTTACCAGCATAAGAGTTTATAATTTTAAAATACTTTTAAAAAAAAAAAGTGTTATTTTTAACCCCATAAAAAACTTTAATTATTTTATTCAAAAAATTAAAGTTTTCTTTAAAATATTTAATTTAATGTAATTTTAACTGTGATTTTTTTTTTAATGTATTTAATGTTTAACTTTTTTAAGTGATCCCCATTCAGACTTTTGACAGATCTGTGCGGAGAGAATTGTCAAAAGTGAAGGGGGATTCCCTTCTTTGATTGGTTCCCCATGGCCCACGTGATCCCAGGGATGCTTGTGAACCAGCTGGGCCCCTGGGATACCTGGGACCTGCGCGCGGGCACCAGGAGAGGCCCAGGATCGCAGGTCTCGGAACCTACGGAGCCAGCAGGTAAGTCCGTAGATTTTTTCCAATCGGAGGCATCCGCCCGCAGGAACCCGCCAATCGTAAAATCCGGCCCAATATAATACGCAACAGAAATAACTTAATTATTAAAATTAATTGAATGTTTTGTTTGAGAATAATACAAGTGAAGATATCTGCTTGCTTGTCGTCCTGTCTAATGCTGTTTTAAAATTAATTGGAAGCTTATTGTCTCACAGTTTACTTTACTCAGTGCAATAAATAATGGTGGATCTCGCCTGGCATTGCTCAGTAATCTAGGTGATGGGGGGACCTTTTATTCTAATGGGGCCCATTAAGCCACAACAGCAACTGTCCTGCGCAGTGCCAGCAGGGCCAGAGAAGCCCCTTCCCCTCTCTCACCCAACTCGAGAAGGTCTCTCTGCCTGCCCTTCCCCCTCCCCTCAAAGCAGATATTGTTCGCAATGCCTCCCCACCCTCCTAAACTACCTTTCTGCCTGTGGTTTTTCTCTCTGCTCCTCTTGTGCCCCGCCACACCTCCGTCTGTGCGGCGCACTGATAAAGTGAATAGATAAAGGCCCTGAATTTAATGGCAAAGTAACAGCAAGTTAAAAGCATGCGCCATTATTAGTGTGTTTAAAAAAAAATCCCGCAAAATGTGGCGAGGAAGAGATACCCCACGAGTTGCAAAATGGCCACACGTTGCTGGACGATTTGCACCGACTCGCCATTAGCCTCGCGAAAATGGGATCTCGCCGCCGGACTCACCGCGACTTTCAAGAAATTGCTGGTTCTGCGTCGTAAGTACAAATTAAATTCACCTTTTCAATGACCAGATTTATGTTCCTGCAATGCCACTCAACCTCTCCGGCCCAGAAAGGGAGCAATTAAAACTATGGAGTCTCATTCCTACAGGTAGTAAATTGTTACTTTTCTTTCTTTTTCTTTGTCTCTTTTCTCTCTCTCTTAATCAAGCTCTCTTTCCCTCTCTTTATTTCTCTTCCTGTACCTGATTGGCCCCAATTCACACAATTTCCTTCTCCGTCATTCATCTGTTTATTTCTCAATCCTTGAATCTGATTGGTTAAGGAGATAGACTGTTGGTCCCGCCGTTCACTGAGGTCCCGTTGTCCTCGGTGCGCCGTTATCCGCTCACACTTCCAGCAAGTTGCAGCGCAGAATTAATTGGAGCTGAAGGCTGAGGAAAAAAATCTGACTCAACGCTCACCACGAGATGCCCCACTCCAGCAAATTCTGGGCCAATCTCAGGACTTCATAAACAATTTATCGATCTATTTACTTTCAACAAATAGGAATTTTGAAATAAGGTTGGCATGAATGAACTGCTGAGTTGATGTATTTGCAGAGAGCTGGGAGTGAAGGGGAAGCACGTTTGGAGGAGGTGCCCACAGGCTGGGTATGGTATAGTGGCGACTGCCTGGAAATTTGGTTGCTGGAAGCTGCCCTGCCCATTGCGCCTTGTTGTGGTTTGTGACGTCTCTTAGCAGGGTGGTGATTGGGTTGTGTCCTGTCTTTGGTTCAAAGTCCTGTCAATGGAAGGTGTCAGGCCAATGAAATCCAGGAAAATTGGCACAATGCTCACTACAGACACAAAATGCATAGATCAATTTAGATATACTTCTGTGTGCTCTTAATATAGAAGAGCTGAGATATTCATATTACAGATTTGTTGTGATCTAGTTAATACTTTTGTGAATAAAATGTGACCGTTTACCATCTCTTACTGTAAATACACAACACAGAACGAGAAAATCTTTCAACAATTTTCCTCTCGAGTCTTTCACTATAATCCTAATAATGGGTTTATTTAAAAGATTTTTACACAGATTCTGTGAATAACTAGAAGGTGGACAATCCACCATAAATGAACTTTAACCATTGATTTTAAAAATATGTAATGGGCTCATCCATTGGCTCGATGGGTAGCTGAATCACTTGGTGTAATACATAAAAACCAGTAACATCCCAGGTTCAATCACCAGCTCTTCTCTCGGTTAACCGAGGTTGTTATAGTTCAGCTTGGAAGGGTTAAAAAAAAATCCCCAAGGAGTCCTGCTGCAGGTGTTACGGACCCTGGTTGAGAAGCATGGGTTCCAGTCGTGGGCAGAATCAGACTTGGGTGTGTTGCTCCCTGACACTTGCTTTCCAGAATCACCAGTGAAGAAAGGTCACTCGGGGCCAAACCCCATAGAACAGTGTCCTGGCATGAGGACGCTTCTTCAGGAAAGGAGGGAAAGAAATCGAGGGTGGGGGCAAAGAGTAGTATAAAAACAGGGCAACCTCTCCTACTTATATCTCCGTACATCGATGTGAAGTATACAAGGAAAAACTGACTGCGACAGATTCTATGGGGGTGAAAATGGTCTTCGCGATAGTGCAAGATGGGCAATAGTGAATTGGTAGCCTATTTAACACTCGCTGAAGTCAACTGAAAGGAAAATGTGGTACGGGGCATAAAACGGGCTGTTTCACTCTCGCCCGCTTTACACCATCAAGGAAGACTGGCTTCACCCACTATGTACCTACTGCTTAAGGAGAGGGAACTGTGGAGAGCAACATTGCGGCCTGTCATGTCTCGGTCTTTTGGAGTGAGACCTGCTCACTTTTGGTCTAAAAATGTGATCTATTTTGACTTGCCTCACTCTTAAACATGAACATATCTCCCCGAGTTTACAAAGTGTTTGTGATCTGTCTCGCTACTGACCTTTCACCAGTGTTGATGGCTCTGTTCACAAGGAACTTTGGGTGATGTGGATTAGCACGTGACGGGAGAGAAGCAGAACGGCAGCCTCACCATCAGTTAAAATTGCTTTTAGCTGAAAGCACTCGTACTTTAGGCTGAGATGGAAATCCTTGTGCACTTCATAATCAGCAAAATTAGCAAACTCCGTTCGGATACTGAACAGTGTCGTCAGAAGCAACTGTGTGACACCAATGGCCCAGTGCCACCTCTTCTCTGGATTCTGTGCTGGGGAGGTACATTGGCTGCCACTAACCGTTACAAGAAGGGTCTACCTTCTTGGAACTGGCTCACATAGAGAGCAATGTGCTTTTCCCACTCCTGAACCTGTTCAAATCGTTCTCCAATATTGGAGAAAGTGCTGCGCTACCTGTGCACGTGAACATCTTGCACACGCTGCTTTATTGTTGCAAAGTCTTTCCTACAGGCTGCAGTTTTCCTCACCATGGATGGCCGGCAGGATGGGCCAAAGTGTTCATGCGAATGAACACGGAGAATTCGGGTTACATCATCTTGGCAGAGATTAAGAGAGGCATGTCCTAGTCGTAAATAGAAGACTGGGAGGAGATGATATGAAGAGAGTCCAAAGTTAAAGTCCGAGCTCCTGTGGTGGGGTGGAGTTAAGTCTGAGGTCCTGCGGTGGGGTGGAGTTGATGTAGGCCTGGTTGAGTCAGTTTGGAGTGTCCACAAACCAGTGTCTAGGTTCGGAGATAGTTTTGGAGAGGGACAGAGTATCAGCAGATGTGCTGCTGGAGGTGATGCAGGGGGCTGGAGAGTCGACCATTGACCAGCAGAAGTTGTTCCAAGGGTTCAGCAGACGTGCAGAGTGGCGTCTGGTGTTAGCAGTGCACACCGGTGGAGCCAGCAGTGCAGCGAGGAGCAGTAGGAGTGAAACCCAAGGACCAAGAGCAGTGAAACTCGGGGAGCCAGGGGATGATGAAAGGTAAATCCCAGGGCAGCCGTGCCAATGAGGGAGCCGGTCTGAAGAACAGCTGTCGGGAGGTGAAGAACACTAAAGATTGGGGGCAACAGCAGGAGCTTGAGGAGCGACTCCAACCAATTCCAACGAAGAGCGATGGAAGGGATCTGAAGGACGAGCGGAGCGGTGTCAATCACCGAGAGAAGTCCGCAGATGGCAGCAAAGCAGAGATCGTTCGGCAGCAGGGCAGCAGAATGCGGAGCAAGATGGAGTGCAGCAGGAACGGACCAGAACTAGCCCAGCGGTAGAGTGAATAGTCCCAGAGGAGGAACAGAAAAGCGAGCCTGCAGAGACAGACCTGGTGCTGGAATCTAGGGTGAAGGGCCCAGCTCCCACAGTTTAGCAGAGTCCTCTTTGGCTTGGAATTGGCCTCGTGACTCTTCTCTGCATCACCACCAGGGTTTTCAGGGCCAATTTTAGCTTAACTCGCCGGGTGGGCAACCCAGTGGTTCGGGTGGAACGCTGGTTTTACAGCCTGTCCATATTAATCTCCGTGGAGAGTTAAATCCAGTGGGTTCTAAAGCCCACGTTTCACTCAATCCTGTCAGTTTGCCGACGGGCAGCTAGGTTAAAATTGCCCCCTTAATGTTTGAATGTTTTCCTTGGATCTATGTAACCAAAACTGAGCAGAGGATTCAAGGTGCGGTCCGACCAGAGCACTTCACGGTTTGGATGTGACGTCCTCTCACTTGTACACTAATTAAGCAATGTGGTTCAGCATTCTGTTCATGAAGATTTATTGAAAACCTTGAGCACATTAATGGTGCCACATGATCACAGACAGAAGCAAGCGGAGAATGATCTTTCATTTTCGAAATCTGACTTCTTTGAGGGTAGAAATTCCAATCGGCAAAACTCCCGTACAAACACAAAGTTCTTCCGCCGTGTTCTTATGTGCACTACTTTTCAGAGGGTTAATGCCTGTATAAAAAAATAACGCACAAGGGAATAAGGGTGCCGAGTGTCAACTCAGCTGCTTCACATTGCTCGGTTCAGTAACTTTCCCAGAACAATTCCACCCACTCACTGACACCATCAACAGCAAAAACATTCAACTCATCCATGGACCAGCAGGGCAGCAAGAACAAAATCAAAAGATCATCTTCGAGCCAATCAAGAATTGACTTTTTATTTCCCCCCCAACGGTGGACTAAGTGATTCTCGGAAAAGAAACGCGTTTAAACCTTGTAATTGTGCCAGTGTGGAAGCTGATCTGTTTTGAATATCAAGGTCTCTATCAGAACTGTAAAAATGATTGGAGTATAACTTTATTTCTTCCCGATATTCGTGACATTTTGCTTGAAGATTGATATCTTTGGATAAAGGAATGTAGTCTAAGCAGGTTTAAGCATTTATTTGTGAACTTTGCTGATTGTAATTTCTGCCCTTTGGTGTCTGATTTAAGTAGTAGAAATTTCCGTGATTGGCCAGCCTAAAGCTATCCTGACTTCCCTTTCAGATACTGATGGGCTGCTGTGCAACTCCAGGAGTTGCTGTTTTTATTTCACAGTGTAAGCATGGGCATAGGGTGTCGGCCGTGGCTCAGTGGGTAGCACACTCTCCCCTGAGTCAGGAGGTCGTACGTTCAAGTCCCACTCATTACAGCCTTGGTCCAAACATGGACAAAAGAGCTGAATTCCAAAAGTGAGGTGAGAGTGACTGCCCTTGACATCAAGGCAGCATTTGACCGAGTGTGGCATCAAGGAGCTCTAGTAAAATTAAAGGCAATGGGAATCGGGGGGGCGGTGGGAGAACTCTCCACTGGCTGGAGTCATACCTAGCACAAAGGAAGGTGGTTATGGTTGTTGGAGGCCAATCATCTCAGCCCCAAGACATCGCTGCAGGAGTTCCTCAGGGCAGTGTCCTAGGCCCAACCATCTTCAGCTGCTTCATCAATGACCTACCCGCCATCATAAAGTCAGAAATGGGGCTATTCACTGATAATTGCAGAGTGTTCAGTTCCATTCGCAACTCCTCAGATAATGAAACAGTCCATGCCCACAGGCAACAAGACCTGCACAACATTCAGGACCATGAGTGTCTGTGGGCTATATCACCATGAGGAGCATTACAACCAAACCCAATCCATATCCAAGGGTCTTCCAGTAGAGGAGATTGGAAGGTGATTGAGGTGTACAAAATTATGAGGGTGTGGTGATTATTCCTTGTTTAGTAAAAGTACTGTGATTGGTTGTTTGTTAACTGCCTTGGGATATATGTTGTAATCTCATTGGTAGTTGATGTCACATGATGTGTGGTGGCCACCTTAAATTCAGTTCTTTTCCAGCTTTGGTTGGGACTGGATGTGGAAAGATGTGCTGCAGATTTTTTAAAGTTAATAAAGCCTAGCTTTGGAAGGCAAATCTATTCTTTATTTCAATTTATTAACTTTATGTTAGAATGGAGCGATATCTTCAACCAGAACGATTCAAGGCTGACCCCAATTCTGCTGGAGTGGATGATAAATGGAAACATTGGTATTGTACATTTAAAAACTTTTTGGGCGTGTTGGATCAAGAGTCTCTAAATAAGCTGAATATGCTGATCAACTACATTGCTCCGGATGTATATAAATATATTTTGGACTGTAAAACTTATGAAGTGGCTATTTCTACATTGGAAAAGATTTTTGTTAAACCAAAGAATGAGGTATTTGCACGTCACCTTCTATCTGCCCGTAGGCAGCAGGTGGGAGAATCTTTGGATACTTATTTACAAGCACTTCGGTGCCTTAGTGTTAACTGTAATTATAAGGCCGTGACGGCTGAAGAATATAAGGAAGAATCGGTACGGGATGCTTTTATTAATGGATTACTGTCTAGATCAATTCATCAGCGGTTGTTAGAAAATAAGACTTTGGATCTTAAAAGTGCTTTTGAGCAAGCTTCTACATTGGATGTGGCTCAGAGAAGTTCGGATTCTTATGCTCTTTTTAATCGGCCTGCGACTATGGTTTCAGCAGTTTCGGATGAAAAGGAATTATGTGGACTTAATGGGAGTGGTTTACTAGATTCTGAAACAGTTTCTACTTCGGCGGCTGTTGCCTCTAGGATTCAGAAGTGTTATTTTTGTGGGAATATCCGGCACCCTCGTCTGAAGTGTCCTGCTCAGGAGGCTGTGTGTAGTAAATGCGGCAAGAGAGGTCATTATGCATGCGTGTGCAAATCATCAGGTTCAATTACCTCCTCCTCTCCTGGTGTGGAAGGGCCCTCCTCTACCACCTCCTCCTCTGTGACTATTCAGCCTTTAGATAGGGCATTTATTGCATCAATTTCTGCTGCATTTGCTCATGGCCTAAACAAAGCTATAGTTACGGCTCAAGTTAATGGGTTGGAAGTGAAGGCCCTTATAGATACGGGCAGTACTGAGAATTTTATAAGTCTTCAGTTTGCGAAGGAGAAGCATTTGAAAATTTCGCCTGTTACGTATCAGGTGTGTATGGCTCAGACGACCCTTACTTCACAAATAGCTGGTTGTTGCTTTGTGAAAATGATTCTTCTAGGTAATACGTATACTGATATACGCCTATCTGTTTTGCCTAATCTCTGTGCGGATATTTTGATTGGACATGATGTGCTTCAGTTACACGAGTCTCTTAGTCTTTCATTTGGAGGGACTAAGCCACCTTTATCTATTTGTGGATTAACCTCTTTATCCATTTCTCCATTATCACTTTTTTCCAATTTGATGCCGGATTGTAAGCCAATTGCTACCAAGTCAAGAAGATATAGTAGTCAGGATAGAGAATTTATTAATTCTGAAGTTCAACGTCTCTTATTGGAAGGAATCATTGAACCTAGTTGTTCGCCTTGGCGAGCACAGGTAGTTGGCACGACTAACGAGAGACACAAGAAACGAATGGTGATAGACTATTCCCAAACTATTAATAGGTATACTCAATTAGATGCGTACCCTTTGCCTAAGATTGATGAGCTTATCAATAAAGTATCTCAGTATAAGGTTTTTAGCACTATTGACTTAAAGAGTGCTTATCATCAGATTCCTATTGTTAAGAAGAATCAACCATATACGGCCTTTGAGGCTGGTGGAAAGCTGTATCAGTTTTGCCGAATACCATTTGGTGTTACTAATGGTGTTGCTTGTTTTCAACAGGCAATGGATGCTTTTATAAGTGATAACTCCCGCTCTGACACCTTTTCATACTTAGATGACATCACAGTGTGTGGCAAATCAAGGGTGGAGCATGATTCTAATTTAAAAAGATTCCTTCAAGCTGCGGAAAAAGTTGGTTTAACTTTTAATAAAGAGAAATGTATCTTTTCGACTACGGAGGTAAATCTATTGGGGTATATTATCTCGGGAAACAAGATTAAACCAGATCCAGAACGTCTGCGACCATTGATTGATTTACCTTGTCCTACTAATTCTAAGGCTTTGCAACGAGTTGTTGGACTGTTTTCTTATTATTCTAATTGGATTGCAAATTTTTCACGGAAGATCCGGCCTCTTATTCGGGTTACGACATATCCTCTATCATGGGAGGCCAGGACATGTTTTGAGAATTTTAAAAAGGATATTTTAGGAGCAGTTGTGCATTCTATTGATGAGCAGGTTCCTTTTGTGATCGAGACGGATGCTTCTGATTTTGCAATTGGGGCTAGTCTGAACCAAAATGGAAGACCTGTGGCCTTTTTCTCACGTACTTTGAACAATAGTGAAAAAAGACATTCTTCAATAGAGAAAGAGGCATACGCAATAGTAGAAGCATTGCGTAAATGGAGACATTATTTATCGGGGCAACATTTCACGTTGGTAACTGATCAAAAACCTGTGTCCTTTATGTTTGATGTTAAACATTTTGGAAAGATCAAAAATGATAAAATAATGAGATGGAGGATTGAGTTGGCATGTTACCATTTTGACATAGTTTATCGTCCGGGGAAGGATAATGTTGCTGCTGATGCGCTGTCGAGGGCTTATTGTTCTGTGATTCACGGAGATACGCTTATTAATCTTCACAATGCCTTATGCCATCCTGGGGTTACGAGGATGATACACTTCGTACGCAGTAAGAATTTGCCCTTTTCAGTTGAAGACGTCAAGCGGATGACTTCATTATGTTCTATCTGCGCTCGGTGTAGACCGAATTTCTTTAAGCCTCAACGAGCTCATCTTATAAAGGCTACTTCTCCTTTTGAACGTTTGAGCGTCGATTTTAAGGGGCCTCTTCCTTCAACTACTCAAAACCGATATATTTTTACTGTTGTGGATGAGTTTTCAAGGTTCCCTTTTGCTTTTCCTTGCGCAGATGTATCAGCTGCTACAGTTATCAAATGTCTGACTCAACTTTTTGTCATCTTTGGGATGCCTGCGTATATCCATTCGGATCAGGGAAGTTCTTTTATGTCTTCCCAGTTGAAGGAATACCTTCAGAGTCGGGGAATTTCTACTAGTAGAACTACCCCGTATAATCCCCAGGGTAATGGACAGTGCGAATGATACAATGGGGTGATCTGGAAGGCAGTTATGTTGGCTTTGACATCCCGGAACCTTAAGAATACACAGTGGGAAATGGTACTGCCTGATGCCCTGCATTCCATTAGATCATTGCTTTCAACGGCTACTAATGTGACCCCCCATGAAAGGCTCTTTAACTATCCGCGGAGATCTACTACGGGATATTCGGTTCCTTCATGGCTTACTATGCAGGGACCTGTGCTGCTTCGACGCCATGTTAGATTGTCAAAATATGATCCTTTAGTGGAGGAGGTGGAGCTGTTGGAGGCAAATTCCCAATATGCTCATATTCGATTCCAAGATGGGAAAGAAAGTACCGTTTCAATTAAAGACTTGGCTCCTTGTGGTGGCCAGCCCTCTTCTGAGGATATTAACAATAGTCATGATTTAGATAATGTGGATGCTGTTACAGATACTACGAATGTCTCCAATCCGATTGCAGATAATTATACTTCTATTAGTCAGCCCTTGATGGATGTTTATGACCGTCCCAGTTTACCTTCTGATGGGATTTCTAATCCGGAAACCGTTGAAAATCGGGATATGGATAGCCTTCCTGCAGAAGATACTTCTGTGTCTCCTGGTGTGGGAGGGCAAGGAATTTCACCAAGGTTAAGAAGGTCGACACGAACAAGATATCCGGTCGACCGATTGAAAATGGACTTTTAAATTGATAGTAATGTTTTAAAATTGTTGAAATATTATATTATTGTTTTAGTTGAGAGATACTTAATACTTATGTGCAATGTTATTATTTGTTGTTGTTCACTTAGTATTGTGTCATGTAAACAGTTTTACTCTTGTGCATAGTTTTAGTTGTAAATAATTAATTATAAATTGTAAAGGTTATTTCGGTTGGAGTATATTTTAAAAGGAGGGGTGAATGTGGTGATTATTCCTTGTTTAGTAAAAGTATTGTGATTGGTTGTTTGTTAACTGCCTTGGGACATATGTTGTAATCTCATTGGTAGTTGATGTCACATGATGTGTGGTGGCCACCTTAAATTCAGTTCTTTTCCAGCTTTGGTTGGGACTGGATGTGGAAAGATGTGCTGCAGATTTTAAAGTTAATAAAGCCTAGCTTTGGAAGGCAAATCTATTCTTTATTTCAGAGGGGCATAGATAGGGTAGATAGAAAAAACTTTTTCCCTTTTAGTAGAGGGGTCAATAACCAGGGGGCATCATTTCAAGGTAAGGGGCAGAAGTTTAGAGGGGATTTGAGGAAAAACTTTTTCACCCAGAGGGTGGTTGGAATCTGAAAGGGTGGTAGAGGCAGGAACCCTCAACATTCAAGAAGCATTTAGATGAGCACTTGAAACGCCATAGACCACAAGGCTACGGACCAAGTGCTGGAAAATGGGATTAGAATAGACAGGGCTTGATGGCCGGTGTGGACAGGGTGGGCCGAAGGGCCTCTTTCTGTGCTGTATAACTCTATGACTCTATAACTAGAAGTGGGCAATTCACATAGAACCACTTATTCCAACCTGATTGATGTTATCAAGTCCCGTTCGCCCATCACCCCTGTACTCACTGACCTACACGGGCTCCCGGTTAAGCACTGCCTCGATTTTAAAATTCTCATCCTTGTTTTCAAATCCCTCCATGGCCTCGCCCCTCCCTATCTCTGTAACCTCCTTCAGCCCTACAACCTTCCGAGATATCTGCGCCCCTCCAATTCTGGCCTCTTGCATGTCCCTGATTATAATCGCTCCACCATTGGCGGCTGTGCCTTCAGCTGCCGAGGCCCTAAGCTCTGGAATTCCCTCCCTAAACCTCTCCGCCTCTCTACCTCTCGCTCCTCCTTTAAGACACTTCTTAAAACCTACCTCTTTGACCAAGCTTTTGGTCACCTGCCCTAATGTGGCTCGGTGTCCATAATCGCTCCTGTGAAGCACCTTGGGACGTTTTACTATGTTAAAGGCGCTGTATAAATACACGTTGTTATATATTTTGAGCAAATTGTTTTTATAAATTATATTTTAGGGACATGCGCTGTGACTATCGTGTTGGTGTGGTTTGGTGGTGAGATTCCCTTCGCATGGACGCTGCAGTTAGAGTGTGAACGGCCTCTGAGCCCAGACTCGGTGCTGAACCCGACACTGGAGTGAAGATGAGTGAGCCTCTTGAGAGGAGGTAATCTCACTCCACCTCACTTCAGGTCAGGTCGGACCTTGTCGCCCGATTAACACTCCACAGGGTAAATCTTCAATTTGTGCGATAGTGTAAAACAGGCACCAGCGAATTGGCAGCCCATTTTACATCTCAAATAAAAATGGGGAGAGAAGTGAAACAGGCTACCAATTCGCACACTATCGCACAGAGTCAAAGTTACCCCTCACAAGTGAAAAGTCAAAACAACTGCGTACCACAACAACAACTTGCATTTATACAATAGCAAAATACTGCGAATGCTGGAAATCCGAAATAACAACAGAAAACGCTGGAAAAACTCAGCAGGCCGAAGGGCCTCTTTCTGTGCTGTATAACTCTATGACTCTAACAGACGCAGGAAGCCTGGCCAATATTCCTCTCCATGGCCCCATGGCACAAAGACCTATTGTAGTTCTCATTGCCACCTTGGGCGAGATCAGCTAACACAACACAAAAAAAGGATCAAATCTGCAATCCTCCTGACAATGGCTCAGGGTCCCGCAAGGTATGTCTACCCATCAAGCTACTAAGGAATCCTGAACTATGTCCATCTGACTAACCAGGAGCAATCTGACCTGTGCATTAAGTTAGTGTATCTAGAGTGGCGTTTGTTCCATTATAAAGTTCTGTTTGCATCACCGGATGGTTTACCTGCATTTTGAGCTATACACCATTAAAATCATTGATAAAAGAATTTCAAACTTCTTGAGTTACTTTGAACCTTCACCGCTGTTTTACACATCCAGTGCAGAAAATGTGATTCGAGAATCAGGAAGCTTATTGGACGATGTAGAATGAACATCTCCTTAACGTGGGTTTCAATATTTGGATTGTTCAGTCATCGCTTTTAAAAGTGATTCATGATTTCTTTTCTTTCAGCCATTGAATAAATGTCAAGCTCTCGTCAGGAGGGAATCTGTTGTTAATTTGGAAAATTTCAGGAAGTTATATATCAGAAGGAAATGGAAAGTAGGTGAAATTCCACCCCCAATATGTTACTAAAATAATTGTTTCTGTCACTTCTCGTTAAACAGCCTCTCGGAACTTCCGTTGTAACTAATAAATCTACCATTTCTTTCCAGCTAACTTATAGGATTGTAACATTTTGCAATCATTTGACTCGTTCGTTCCTCAAGAAAGATTATCTAAAGAAAGCAGAACCTTCGGTAGGTAGAGCAGGAGTAGTGGATCTTATCCACAGCAAGTGTGTTTTCTGAACTTGTAAGTACTGACCTCAAAGATTATGGGTTACGTTTTTCCTCTTCCCTTAAGAAAGGGTTAATTACCCTAACAACTGCTGTCTTAAAATAGTGGGTGAGTGATTTTGTCGCAGCCAATTTTCTGCAATCCTATCTGCACTTGCCCCTGCCCACAGCTACTCATGTTGAAGCTTGGTTTCTCTATTGTCCTGCTAGCCCGGCTCCACAATCTACAAATCACCATTTATTTGGAATATCACAGCCGGAGTTCTCGCCCACCTGCCCCATCCTGGCCAAACCTCCGTGTTCTTCCCATGTGGCAGTGCCAATCCTTGTCCTTGTTTTCCAGTCCCTATGTGGCCTTGCCCCACCCTCTCTCTATGATGTCCTCCTGTCTTATTACCCACACATACTTTTTCTCCTCCTCATAACTTGTTTTTCCCATTTCTCACACCAGCCATCCAGTGGTCCCTCTGATACTGCTGGTTTAGTGACAAACTATGAGCAGATGTATTGTGGGCCCGTGCTCACTAGGAACTGTATTGAGATTGTCTCAACTCATTCATGTCAGACCCTGTCAGCTATCAGACAAAGGAGACTTTCACTCCACTATTCTGGGCTAGATTTGAACACTGGTTCCAGGGTGAGGGCCAGTATCTAACCCACCATCATGCGGTTCTCTCCCTGCCCCCTTTATAAAAAAAAATCTATTTCTGATCATGTGAGCCAAAAAATTACTTTTTTGTTCCTCCAATGGGCTGTGGTTCAGTGGTAGTGCTCTTGCATCTTGAGTCAGAAGGTTGTGGGTTCAAGTTCCACTCCAGAGACTTGAGCACAAAATCCAGGCTGACACTCCAGTGCAGTGCTGAGGGAGTGCTGCACTTTCGGAGATGCCGTCTTTCGAATGAGACGTTAAACCGAGGCCCCGTCTGCTCTCTCAGGTGGACGTAAAACATAGAAACATAGAAACATAGAAGATAGGAGCAGGAGTAGGCCATTCGGCCCTTCGAGCCTGCTCCGCCATTCAATGAGATCATGGCTGATCATCCAAATTCAGTACCCTGTCCCTGCCTTCTCCCCATATCCCTTGATCCCTTTAGCCTCAAGAAATATATCCAACTCTTTCTTGAATATATTTAATGAACTGGCCTCCACCGCCCTCTGTGGCAGAGAATTCCACAGGTTCACCACTCTCTGGGTGAAGAAATTCCTCCTCATTTCAGTCCTAAATGGCTTACCCCTTATCCTTAGACTATGACCCCTGGTTCTGGACTCCCCGGCCATCAGAAACATCCTTTCTGCATCTAGTCTGTCCAGACCTGACAGAATTTTATAGGTTTCGATGAGATCCCCTCTCAATCTTCTAAACTCCAGTGAGTATAAGCCCAATTGACACAATCTCTCCTCGTACGTCATTCCTGCCATCCCAGGTATCAGCCTGGTGAATCTTCGCTGCACTCCCTCCATGGCAAGAACGTCCTTCCTCAGGTAAGGTGACCAAAACTGCACACAATACTTAAGATGTGGTCTCACCAAGGCCCTGTACAACTGCAGCAAGACATCCTTGTTCTTGTACTTGAACCCTCTTGCTACGAAGGCCAACATACCATTTGCCTTCTTAACCGCCTGCTGCACCTGCATGCTTACCTTCAGCGACTGGTGCACAAGGACACCCAGGTCTCATTGCACTTCCCCTTCTCCCAATCTATTGCCATTCAAATAAAAGATCCCACGGCACTATTTTGAAGAAGAGCAGGGGAGATCTCCCCAATGTCCTGGCCAATATTTATCCCTCAACCAACATCATTAAACACAGATGATCTGGTGATTATCACATTGCTGTTTGTGGGAGCTTGCAGTGTGTAAATTGGCTGCTGCGTTTCCTACATTACAACAATGACTCCACTCCATTGGCTGTAAAGCCCTTTGGGATGTCCCGAGGTTGTGAAAAGCACTGCAGAAATGCAAGTTCTTTCTTTCTGTTTTTAGAGGCCTTATGAAAGTGACAATGAAGATGAAAGTAGTAAAAGAAGAGCATCCAGGCCAAGGAGACGCAGCAGCACATCGTAGAGAGGCGTCTGACAGTGTTATACTAAAGAGGAGTAAACCCGAGGGCAGGTTTCTCGCTGTACTGTTAGAATTAACGAAACCTCAACCTGCACCAGAGGTGCTTCTCCCACTGGATGTGTCGGGCACATTAAATGGACATATGCCACTTTGAACATGGGCACAGATTGGATGAATTATGGGTAGGCCTGTGCTGTGCCAACAACAATGTTTTCATTGATCAGGCACTTTGAGCGGAAAAGCGTGCAATATATTTTTTACAACTAATTGTATTTTCTTTCTGTTTAGACCTGCATTTGTTGATTAAGCTTTTAAGAGTCACAATCCAGTCTTGCTCAAATACCACTCTTGTGATTGTTCCAACACTTTGCACCACAGGAACAGAGAGATGCAGTTCCCTGCCCATGTGATGGGCTCCCCATTCAGGCATGCCTCTGTGGGCAGCTTGAGTGGAGGTCGGACACTTGGCCACAGAGGAACAGGGCTGGGGAGGGGAGGTAAAGGACTGGAGGGAACTGTCGGTTTAGCGCAGTTCTATTTAATCTGTATGTCCTACAGTGCTAGTAGGGGCATTTCACTTGTGTGTGTGTGTGTGCTGAGATAATCTTGGCGTAGGATAGTGATGGTGTTTACTTGCTTTCTGTTGCATAGTGAGCAACGCCGAATCACAGCTCTGTCAGAATTTTCAGCCAGCAGGCTGTGAGTGGCGGTCACGAAATACGTGGAGCAGCAACTTGGGAAAGGAGCATCGTTGAAGGGGAAGCCAAGCATAGACCCCTGGGCCACATCCACTGTCACTAACATTCAGTTTTATGTAATCATTGCTTTAGATATTTTTAGATTTTAGACTTTTTTAAACTACAATATTGATGAAATGAGCAATTTTATATGGTACAACATAATGCTTACTGCATGAGATCTGAAATAATTGTCTGTTTTATATATACATATAAGAAAAGTAAATAGAGAAACTATTAGTGGTGTATTTAATCTCAACAGGAATTTAAGAGTGGCACGTTCAAAATGTTGAAAAGCATGTTCTAAATCATAGCATGTTTGGACACTGTTACAGAATGATGAGTCAATTCACTGGAAATCTAGACACAGCTATTGCACCTTCAATAGTCACCCTTACTGCGAACTATACGTGTTGCAACAGTAAGCTGATTGCTAGTCCAGATTTTCAATTATTGTAATACCTTGCAAAACATTAGTGCCTGATGCCTGGAATTCATTGCCTTAAACGGTTTGAACTGTCAATTCTGCCTCTGTTTAGTTTACATAAGCGATCCTGCAGGGTTACTAACACTTGTACCCCTCCACCCAAACCACCTTGGTGACTTATCTTTGGAAAGTGAATTTTAGTGTCACCTATTATATAATAAAAAATCCAATAATTTTACAATAAAGTAAGTAGACTTTATGTAACTGTCTGTCAACAAAAGCCAAGTGCTTAATTTGTGTTTTCAGACACTCCAATACCCAAAATGTTGCCCATGAAGTGAGATACTGTTATCATTCAATAACCATGCACCATACAGTCTAAATGTTATACAATGAAAATTATGCTATGATCCTCTTGGTCTGTAACTGTGGACAAGTGTCGTACTTTAAGCAGGATTCATACATGTTGAACTGTCTGAATTTCCCTCCGTCCCTCCACACTCGTGCTTTATTCACCTTTATCGGCTTTCGGCTTCTTGCATCTGAAATCTCGGGTAGTAAGATACATTTCCACATCATCAGGAAGCAACAATGGACATGTCGCCTTAAGCCGCTGGTTTGATATAATCCATAAATTCCAACTACATTTGTGCAATTGTTCTAACATATTCACAACCATTTAATGGTTCAAAACAGTGAGTGTGCGAGAGATCGAGTAAGAAAACCCTCTTTCCTTCCGATTCTATTGGTCAGATGAAATAGTCGTGGTAGGATTCCTACACAACTGAATTACAGAGGAAGAAATAAGCTGCATACAAATCTTGAAAAGGTTCATTTTGAACAGATCATTTCAACAAGACAGTAATTTGAATTGTCCCCAATTCTAAATGTTAGAAATGGAGATACACGTTAAACTGAGAGTAGCTGAGTCTTCAGATTAATAAGGTTACAGGTTCGATTCCGCTCTGTACTGAATTATTGGAGTTAGACTGTATGTTTGAGAGAAGTCGTGTTGGATCCGGAGGGTAGGAAAGAAACCCCGTGTCAATAAGGTGCTGCAAGGACCTGTGCGGAGCACCGTGTTAATTTGGTGATTTCCTTCCAATGACATGTCATGAAACTGCTCCTAATGAGCACCTTTGGTAGATCACAGCTGCATCAGCATGGGAAGATGCGACCATTGACACTTCAATGCATTGCAGGTCTTGCTCCCAGGCTGCTAGTGATAGTGGTGCTTTGAGGCTCTCGAAGGTCATTGTACAGCTCTGGAAAGTGGATGTGTGAGGACAAGGTGGATAAGCAGGCACTTGCCTCCATTCCTAGGTAGTGATTGTGTGTGGATTCCCGATTCCAGCCAATGACTCCCTGAGGCTGTGCTGCCCACTAGTAAACAGCAGCAACTTGCATCTGTAGCGAGCTCCTTGTTTGCAGGAAGGTGACTGAGTGCTTTACAAGGGGCACAGAGACACTGAGCAGGAAAAATGGAGGGGATGGTTGAACAGGAGGGTTTTAGAAGGCTTTTGAAAGCGGGGAATGAGGTGCAAAATGGAAGGAACAGGGCGGAGAAATTCAGAGGGCAGGAGTTTCATGGTTGAATGCCAGAGATGGAGAAAGGGGTGAGAAGTCCACTGTTAGAGGTGTGGGAGTGGGTGCAGGGATGTAAGGGAGGAGGAGACCACTCAGGTAGGGTGGAGCCTAGTCATGGAGTGAGATGAAAATGAGGTTGAATATTTTGAAATAGACAGGGTGGGGCACAGGTCACCAGTGGAAGTGGCGAAGGATGGTGGTGTGTGACTCAGTGAGGATGAGGTGATTGTTTTTGGATGAGCTGAAGCTTGTGGAGAGCTGATGTGAGAAGAGCCGACTAGAAGGGCGGGGATGTTGAGCCTTCAAGTGACGACGGCCGTGGACTACGGCCTCCGCAGCAGAAAGTGAGAGATGTGCCAAGGGTAGGTGACTCGTAAAGGTGGGAGGAAGTGGTGTTGGTAATGGGGTGGATGTGAGGGAGGAAGCTGAGCTCACCGTCGAGTGGGTCGCTGAGGATTTACACTTCCTGACTTGGCATCAGCTGGCAAACGAAGGAGGCTGGACCTCGGAGTAGAGGCTCGGAGATGCTGACAGAAGTTCAAGTAAGGAAAACTTTATTCATCCCTTTGCTTGGGGAGTTGGAAGCAGTGCAGTCATATCCTCAGTCTCCTCCTTAACCCGAGGAGCCCAGAAATCAGCCAGCCAAGGTTCCGAACTGTTGTGCCACGACTTAGACATGCAGCACCTGGAGGTAGAGAAGCTGGTTGAAGCTGTTTCTCTTTCTGTTGCTCACTCTCCCGAGCAGCAAGTAGGGTGCCCCACTTGATCAGGTCAACATAAACGCTGAGGGGGGGGGGGGGCTGCAGGAAGATCCGAGAGGACTTGTTACATCGGTACGTGCAACCCAATTCCACACGGGCAAGCAGTGAGCTTCTCATATTTGTTTCTGAATTAATCGATTTTAAAAATGCTATAGAGGGAGCAGGTGGAGTTGGTGACGCGTAGAAAGGTGCCATCTGCATAGGAATCCAGATTGGCAGCATTGGCCCGAGCTGTGTAACTTCCCCAGTGGCTGGCCAAGTTGATTGGCAGCAGAATAAAGTGGGCCTGCTGTCCAGGGTAAAGTAAAACAGCCAGCTGTTGTCTCATTCTTGTGTTTTAGAACTGATGTTCAGGGCAGCCTTGTGTTGTGCTCGCTCGCTCTCCTGTGACACCATCGAGCTAACCTGAATATATTAAAGCTCACTGCTCGAAAACAACCTAGATTATAGGCCTGATGAGATGTCAATGAGTTGGACTGAAAGGCAATGGAACCGTGGGCTTTCCAGATCTTCAGCCGAAGCTGTGCCCAACATTCCATTTTCATTGCAACGGGGAAAAGCGAAAGCGCACGAAGGCGCAGTCTGCAACACCGGGGATCTAGAAATTACTGAAGGCATTGAGAGTGCGGAAGGCATGAGATTTATTAACAGAAGGCTAGGAGGTTGCTGCCATTTTGGGGTTTGCTGTTTTCTGCCTTTCAAGTCAAAAATAATTTACCTCAGAGTTGCAGATATTAATGTGGCAAAATCATTGTAAAGACTTCAATCCAACGTTGCAGAGTCCAGGTTTCCTGGGGACGTGGCCCTGCTGATTAGACTGGGACCGTACCTGCTGGTGCCCTCTGCTGGACCTGCTGGAGTTTGCAGGGTCAGTGAGGGAGAGGAAGGGCTGGTTGGACGCCATCCTGGAAGCTTCCCGCCTCCAACCGCTCAACCCCAAACAGCCTTTCTCCCATCTCCAATGCTTTTATAACTGATAAACAAAAGTGTTCAAAGAATATGTTAAAAAAATAACCCTAGCCACGTTCCGCAAGACCCCGAGAGAGGGAGCTGGTGTTTTATTATAAATAAATAAATAAATAATGACCCATAATTTGCAGTCAGCGGCGAAGAAAGCTTCTCTCAAAGCTCACAATCTCTGTGGCGAGAAGTTCGGCTTTTCCGACGTTCAGTTGAAATCAGCGCATGTTAGTGGGGAATCCCTAGTGCGAGCTGCTGTGACGTCAACAAGCTGTCTAAACAGCCAATCACAACACACAATTCTCTGAGACCGAGAACCAGGAAGTGGGTAAGCTCCTTTTATTCTGACTTTTTAAAAATGTTAGAGAGCAAAACAAAGATTGGGGCTCTCACATGGGGAAAAGGGAAACCTGAAATAAAGATGAACAAACTTTAAGTTTCTTAATTGTAATTTTTATTAAATTGGAGAAATTTGACTGCACAAAATTAAAATTAGTTTTTCAGGGCCATAGCATTTGTCAATATGCTGTTAAATCCCCAGTTACACCTAATCCAACAAGTCTAACATTTAATGGGGTGTTTAACAGCGGTATTACCGTGGAAAAGCCCAAGTTTTCATCAGTTTCACTGATTTCCCTGATTATCTCCAGGAGGGATCAGACCCATTAACCTTTTAACTCTTTTATGTTTTAATCAGCCTGCAGTGCTTTTCAAACATTTTCTGTTAAAACCTTCAAACACCAGGCCAGAAATTCATGAGATTAGGTGCTTAACATTTTAACGCAGTTTTATGGCCTTTCTCTGCCATTTTAACGCAGAATTTTCAGCCCATATCTCTCTTTAATCCCATCAAAAAGATTTATTTTCATGGACTTAAAATTAAAATAATTACGCACGACACACACTTTTACAAGATTACCATGCAAAAGCTGTGGTTTGCGGGAACAGACTGAACGTTGTGCTTTCAGGTGACCTCCGGTCTGAGGTTTGTGATCTATTAAACTCTTACTGATTATTAACGTCACACCTTGCAATTGGCTGTGGGTATTGACTATTGTAATATGGACAGTGTGGGCTCTCGCCCCAGTTACTCAGGATAACATGGAGATCCATGCTGTGAGCTTGTAAATAAACTGCAAACAACTTTCTCACTCTCAAATGCACACACACACCAACTCACAATCGTACACTAAAGCAAAATCCTAAATATGGAAATCTCCATTTTTAATATTAAGTAAAACACTTCACCGCTCCAACCCCGCTCCCTATTATGTTTCCAAACCATGGCAATTCTGAAAGTTCAGTGACAGGAATTTGCAGATCAAGCCAGTTAGTATATTCCCACCAGGGAACATCCTCTGCTCAAAAAATAACTGCTGTAACCAGTCTTAAAGAAAACCAATCTTCACCTAAGACAAGGATCCCACATGCCCTAGAAAGTCCCTCTGTGTAAAATCCATTATATTTTTAAAGCTGCATTTTAGCAGTTTGTTAGCTTCCTTGTAGACAAGTACGAAATAAACACCGTTATAACTGAAAGCCTTAGAAACCGTTAGCTCATCTTGAAAATCTTCTGCTTCAAGTTCATGTGGAACGAACGATGGGAGACGCAGCATTTAACTCGCTCCGAGCGATGCCAGTCCAGCCCTCCACTCGATCTGATTATTAATGCTGGCAATCTCGGGGTCAGGCTGTTTTCTTCTTGTGAAACATGAGTTCGATGAGACGAGACGCTGATGTCAGCTTAAAATGTTGACAGTTGGCAACTTGGATGGAAACAATGGATTGAGGGGAGAGTTGCCCATTCATGATGTCACTGCGATGGGACTTGCTACATGAGAGTTTAACATTTCGAATTGGAGGTAATTCAATAGGACGGTTAGTGCGGCATTCCTAAAACCGCAATCCGCCCTTGATCCCAAGCTCAAATACAGGGAAGCATAGCAGCTGTCAGACGACCTCATTTCAAAACTGACAGCAACGTCTGCGAATAGGCTTGCCTCAGATTGATCAACCCAATCGTGGAAAGATCAGGAGGCCGTGCCACTTCCTGTGGAAGTGATATAATCGATTCGATCTGTTTACTGCTGATTCTGTTTCTAAATCAGCTTTACTAAAGGAAGAATCCTGATAGATAACATTTTAATTTATGAATTTTGATGAATAATTGCGTTAGCGTGATTTAGACACAGGAAGGAAGGCCTAATCTCACCAGTTCCCACAGCGCCCACTTTACTGTAACACAACTTCGGTAGAAATTATTCTTTGTAAATTTTGGAGGCCGAGTGTTTTAAAGTAAAATTCAAAAACTGCATGGCACCATGGAACATATCCTTAGTCATAATATTCTTTGACAACATCCAAATTTTAATCTTGTGTATTGTTTTGCTGTGCTGCTGAAATGTTACAGTGGAGTCCTCAAATGTTTAATGGTTATTCTTGGTCCTTACCAGTGATTCTGACTGTGTTGCTCTACAGGGGTGATAGTTTCAAATGGGTGCTCCCAGTGAGGAGCAGCACTCCTCGGGAGTACAGGTTGGGTTCTGCAGCACTGGGCGTGCCAGATCTTGGAAACACCTCTTGTATCTTGCAAGAGTTTTTATGACAACTTCGACATGTGTCCTCACTGGACAGGGTCCTGTAACATTCCACTTAGAAAGTACAATGCAGTCACTTACTAGGAGGGGATCCCAGAATCTGTATAATGCTGTATCGTCAAGACGACTTCTCGATAATTTATTCATGTCATACTTAAAACTGTGTTTGTAACTTATTTAATCCCCCCCATAAACTCCTGCCTCACAAAGCAGCTGCCAGTGTTCCTGGTTTGCTTCACTTAAATACTGCAGAGGCGGATTCAGAGATCAGGAGCCACAGAGAGGCACTGCTTAAGTGTGAGATATGCACATGCGCCTTTATTCAAATGTTGCAGTTACAGTCTGCTGCTTCTGGTTGCAAACGTTCCCTAGTGTCGAGGACAGTCTGAAGAGGCCAGGATCGTATTATGGAGAGGCTGAGAGCACGGCCCGTCTATCAGTAGAATGATACGGAGATCCAACTAGCCAACATTGTTTTGACACCAGTGGGGTTTTCCCACAGGAAACAAGCCCACCTTCCCCGGCTGGTGGTGTTAGTCTCTGAAAACTGTGCACAAAATATTTTTCTGCCAGAGAGTTGTGTCAACAAAGAAACATTTATGCTTACAGACAAATCTCAAAATATCGCACGAACACCAAAGCATTAATCTTGAGTGGTTTTGATAGAAAGGATTATAATCACAGCAGCAAGTGAACCTCCCTGTGTATGTGGAGCCCTGATTAGCTGCAACTGCACATTCTTCTCCTGCCTTTGATGTAAGGTTAACTAACCTTGATGGAGTTGCTTTTGTACAATAACTACAGGCCTGTAATTAACAGTGCAATTTTCTAAATTAACAAAGAATTTGGAATTAAATTGATATTTCAATATTTGTTAAAATATATAAATGTTTAATCAGTGCTACGCTAATTGACAAATGGCAGTATTTGCTTCTATAACTGAAATCGATAAGCAAAGAGAATCCGAGAACTGGCATGTACAATTTTTTAAGCTTGCAAAATATTGGCGGTTTGGCGAATGTTACATTGAACCTGGATTACTTTGGGCTAATTCACCCAAACTGCTGATACAGAGCAGGGATTTCTTGTTTGTGGTATTAATGAACACTCTCCTTATCCAGATGCTGGGCTCTGTATATCTGAAGACTGTGATTGCAATTTTGTGCAGTATTTTTCTATAAATAAAGTGCTGATTTAATGTGGACTTTTCAGGTTTACTTGCCATAGTTATCTGAATGTTATGAAAACAAAGCCATGTACTAATATTGGGCTAATACCAATGATCTTTCCAGTCTATAATGGGAGACTTTGAGTAATGTAAACTTGATGGAGAACACTTCACTAAAAGGACTCAACTGATTGAGTGGAATTGACTGATAATTGAAACCGAGGAACCTGCAAGTGATCATAGATTCTTACAGCACAGAAGGAGGCCATTCGGCCCATCGTGCCTGTGCCGGCTCTTTGAACGAGCTCTCCAATTAGTCCCACTCCTCTACTCTTTCCCCACAGCCCTGCAAATGTTTTCCTTTTCAAGTATTTATCCAATTCCCTTTTGAAAGTTACTATTGAATCTGCTTCCACCGCCCTTTCAGGCAGCGCGTTCCAGATCACAACTCGCTGTGTAAAAGTGTTGTTCCTCATGTGGCCTCTGGACCTTCTGCCAATTACCTCTGGTTACCGACCCTTCAGCCACCGGAAGCAGTTTCTCCTCATTCACTCTTGTCAAAACCCTTTATGGTTTTCAACATGTCTATTAAATCTCCTTCTGTGCTGTAAGGAGAACAGCCCCAGTTTCTCCGGTCTCTTCACATAACTGAAGTCCCCCATTTCATGAAGTATTTGTGATTCAGAGACTCTTTGAAGAGCGAGGTGCATCCTGTGTTTCTGATTGGCTGTTTCCCACAAGGTGCATTGGATTGAATGCTTTACAAAACCTGACCGAGAATCTGTCAGTAACTAACGGGTTGGGCACTCTATAATGGGGTTGTTGTTTTCCATCTGAGGGTCATGGCATCGATTTTTAGTGGATAAACAAGGGAACGTTGTTGTTCTAGTTTCTACTACAAGGAGTGACACAGTGGGGTAAAAAATCCTTTTTTGTTTGTGTAGCAACATTGTAAACCTGTCCGGGAAGAATTCCTCTGTTTGGTATTTGCAGAGAGAATTGTAAACACGTTCCTTTGCGAACTCGGTTCCGATTCTTCACAAAGGGATTCAGTCTCTCCACACAGCAGCCAGGAGAATCCTGAGCCCAGTGGTGGCAAGAATATTAACGGTCACATGCTCCTTCGACAAGCTTACTAGAAACAACATTCACCTGGTTTGAGTTCTGCCACACTGATCTCTGCTATCTGTAAAAAGAAATGCATGTTTGTTACTTGTGTTGAATTTTAATAAATATTTTAGTTCTTTTGTTACCTTTTTCCGATTCTAAACCTTCTAAGGTTTATAGGATTTAGGAATTGACTTCTATTTCATTTTATTTATTCATTTTTAGTGAGAGATCTGAAGCGTTGTTTTAGGTTTTTATCTCTTTTGAGCTAATTCTGTGAATTTTACTGCTATTAACTACCCACTCCTCGTAGCTCCAGCAGTGCTGTGCCTCTGCTCCCTGGCCAGTATGGGACCTAACCAAAGACAGAGCTTCCTATCCTTGGGCGTCAGCCGCGGCTCACTGGGCAGCACTCTCTCCTCTCAGTCAGAAGGTTGTGGATTCGAGTCCCACTCCAGAGACTTGAGCACAGTACTGAGGGAGTGCTGCACTGTCAGGGGTGCCGTCTTTCGGATGAGACGTTAAACCGAGACCCCGTCTGTTCTCTCGGGTGGATGTAAAGATTCCATGGCACTATTTCAAAGAAGAGCATTGGAGTTATTCTCAATGTCCTGGGGCCAATATTTATCCCTCAATCAACATCACTAAAACAGATTATCTGGTCATTATCACATCACTGTTTGTGGGATCTTGCTTGTCTGCCACGTTTCCTACATTACAACAGTGACTACACTTCAAAAAGCACTTCATTGGCTGTAACACGCTTTGTTTGAGTGGTCGTGAAAGGCGCTATAGAAATGCAAGTCTTTACAGTCTTTTACAAATGGTAAATGAGACATAATTGAACCACAGAAGCTTTACAGAACAGAGGGAGGCCCCTGTGTCTCTGGCAGCTCCTTGCTTGAAGAATCCAAACTAATCCCACTGCCCTGCTCTCTCCCCATGACCCTGTATAGAACCGTTTCCACATTGAATAAATGTACAAAAGTGTGAATTTCTATTACTGCTCCATTCCATAAATATATTGCCATCTTCACAAATTAACATTCAATTATTTTGGTTGCCAACTTTGTAAATTATGAAAATATAATGTAGATCAACACACCTTAGACATGCAATGATTTCAGTGTTCAGACTCACTTATTACGTTTTAATTGGTGCCGTTTATGGCTTCAAAACAGCAAAATTAATTGGTAATGTTAATTAAACAATATTGCAAACCTGCATCCATCTGCAGTGCACGCTCTCTAAATTGTGTGACAGGAAGTGGTGCTGCACTGTTGAAACGGCAGCGATCATTCCACTTCAATGGAGATAATAATGGGGCGAGATGTTAAACGAGCTGTCGATTTGCTATCGCCCGTTTTGCATTATCGCACAAAGTCAACATTGCCCCCAAAGTGTTGTCTCCTATGTTAAAGGTCAGTCGGGGATGAATAAAATCATTCCTTGGGGAGGATTATAATTGATGACAAGAATGATAGAAGAGTCAAGCTGATACTACAGCCTGGTACTGATTGGGATGGTAAACAACAACACCAACAGCTTGTATTTATATAGCGCCTTAACGTAATAAAACGTCCCAGGGCGCTCCACAGCAGTATTATATAAAAAATAATTTGACACGGAGCCACATCAGGAGATGTTAGGGCAGATCAAAGCTTGGTCAAAGAGGGAGGTTTTAAGGAGCTTCTTAAAGGAGGAGAGAGAGGTAGCGAGGCGGAGAGGTTTAGGGAGGGAATTCCAGAGCTTAGGGCCCAGACAACAGAAGGCACGGTCACCAATGGTGGAGCGATTTTAATCAGGGATGCTCAAGAGGGCAGAGTTAGAGGAGCGCAGATATCTCTGAGGGGCGGTGGGGCTGGAGGAGGTTACAGAGATCAGGAGGGGCGAGGAGGCCATGGAGGGATTTGAAAAGAAGGATGAGAATTGTGAAATCGAGGCGATGCTTAGCCAGGAGCCAATGTAGGTCAGCGAGCACAGGGGAGATGGGCGAACGGGACTTGGTGCGAGTTAGGACACGGGCAGCTGAGTTTTGGATGACCTCAAGTTTACGTAGGGTAGAATGTGGGAGGCCGGCCAGGAGTGCGTTGGAATAGTCAAGTCTAGAGGTAACAAAGGCATGGATGAGGGTTTCAGCAGCGGATGAGCTGAGGCAAGGGCGGAGACGGGCGATGTTCCGGAGGTGGAAATAGGCGGTCTTAGTTATGCTGCGGATATGTGGTCGGAAGCTCATTTCCTGGTCAAATATGACACCAAGGTTGTGAACAGTGTGGTTCAGCCTCAGACAGATGTTAGGGAGAGGGATGGAGTCAGTGGCTCGGGAACGGAGTTTGTGGCGGGGACTGAAAACAATGGCTTCGGTCTTCCCGATATTTAATTGGAGAACATTTCTGGTTGGAGGCTCACCGAGTTCGGCATCATCGAAGGTATTTCTTCCCAAAATGTAGACAGTCCTGCAGCTGGGTCCACAGCCGTAGATCGACTTTAGCATTCCACAGTATGGGGTGGGTTCACGAGAAGGAGAGGACATGGAACAGGAGAGCACAACTGAGAGTGTAGAAACTTCAATAAATCAATGTTGACTCACTAAATCAGTCACTTCACACCTGCCTGTCACCCGCCCCCTTCCCACTCCCCGCCACACACCCACACAAAGCCTCTGACTCTCTGAGACTGCTGCTAGCCCTTTGTTAGACTGTCCTCTACATATTCCCAGCCTTCATCCAATTCCCAAAGGTTAAAAGCAGACACAGAAATGAACTCCCAGGTGCTCATCAGCTCAGCGATAAGATTTGGTTATGTCCAGCCGTACACCAGTTTCATGTCTTGCTGTGGCTGCAAAAGGCTGAATTTTGCATTCGGTCAAATCCATTTTTAAGGTGAGCGGGGAGGAATCTGTGGAAGGCTTTGTGGAATCATTCACAAAAATGAAATGGATTTCTTCAGGAGGTGTAGGAGAAAGGTGTCGTTGGGGGACAATCTGTTCATTTACAATCAGTGGGTGTAATGAATATGAATATGGTTCCCTGGTCCCCAGGACCAGGTTATGGGGAAAATTTGGTTGCTTTGTACCCCCCGTTAACGCCTTAAGAGGGCGCTAATGGGCTGCAAAGCAACTAGTGCCCGGGCGCGGCGATGTTTGCGCCGCTAGTGAATTTGACCAGACATTTTGTGGCGGTGCTAAACACTACCGCCACAATCTCCTGCGCCCGCAGATTGTGACGTCAGTCGAGCGTGCAACGCCCTGGTAGCGCCCTGGACCGGATATTGAGTGGCGCCCCCTGCCTTTCCGCCTGCAGCTAGCAACAACAGGTAGAGGGGAGCGTTTTGCAGTCGGGAAGGGACTGGGGGAGCGCTATTTAAAGGCGACCGCTTCCTGCCTTTTTTGTCGGCGACATTTTTGCACCACGCATTCTGAGAGAGAGAGAGAGAGACTTCTGGAGAGATTCAATGCTGTGTGAAGGAGTTTTAGGTACTGAGCAGCACTTTGCAGGTTCATTTTGATTTGACCGTCCTTGCATCGATTTAGAAGAGACTGTGGGGGCTGCACTCTGAGCTCTTTCCCTGGGCCTCTCCATTGTTCTTTCTGTTGTGTATGTACCTTTAAGGGAATAACTGGTCTTAGACTGCAGTACCGGCAGTGACCACCCTGTATAAAAGGCCCTAGCAGGCTTCTGTAGTTTCAGTTTCAAGCTGCCTCTTGTTCAGTAAAGCACCTGTTAACTGTTCTCCCGAAGTCCGTGTATTATTGAGGCGCGGACTTTACAGTGGCGACGAGTAAGTTTGAACTTACCTGCAGTGTGGCATCATCTCACGGGGATCTCGCCTGAAAGGAAGGTCCTGGAAGGTCGTAGTCTGAGCAACGGGCGTCGACCGAGGGCAACCGCCCAAAGAATCCATCGGTATTTGGAGAATTGCGGGAGAGACTGTGGTTCCAGCGAATCGTGCTGGTAGCAGGTAGCGCGCTGACCCTTCTGGACTGCGGCGGGCTCAAGCTCAATCGAGCGGCTCTACAAATCGGGCCGCGCAGCGTCGCCGGGAAAAGAAAACAAGAGAGAGAGGGTGGAGCACACAGGCCGCGGTCGGTGCTTGAGAACAGGACAGCGGAGAGAAACTAAACGGGGGGGAAGGAAAGCGAGACGCGCCGAAGCTGCGGGTCACCGCCATTAGCCCGTAGAACGCTAGGAGCAGCGTGGCAGTAAGGGGAAGAAGCAAAAGCGCGGGAGGCGCCATTTTATCCCGTTGGGGAAGAAACAAAAGCGCGGGAGGCGCCATTTTATTCCATTGGGGAAGAAGCAAAAGCGCGGGAGGCACTATTTTAAATCACCCAAAATGCCGAAAAGTGGCAGTATCACTGCTTTCGACAATGAGGTAGAAGACTGGACCACATATGTGGAAAGAATTGAAGTGTACTGCAAGGCAAATGAGGTGGCTGATGGAAAGAGGGCGTCGGTATTATTAAATCTGATGGGTGCGAGTACGTACGGCCTATTGCGGAATTTAATTACCCCAGCTAAACCAATGGAGAAAAGTTTTGAGGAGATTGTTCATATCTTACAGGAACATCTAAGCCCTACACCACTGCTGATAGCAGAAAGATTCAAGTTCCATAAAAGAAACCAGCACAAAGATGAGAGCAATGCTGACTATCTTACGGAACTACGCAAGTTATCGAAGCACTGCCAGTTCGGAGCAGGACTGGCAGACATCTTACGGGATAAGTTTGTCTGCGGGCTCCAGAGTGAAGGAACCCAGAAACGACTACTTTCAAAAAAGGACCTGACGCTAGAACAGGCTTTCAGCGTGGCAGTATCCTACGAAGCAGCAGCACGGGGAACTGCGGAAATACAACAGAAACTACAAGAATACAGCACTAACGAAATGGTGTATGGAGCCGAAAAGTGCTATCGCTGCGGCAGAACAACCCATGAGCAGAAGGACTGCTGGTTTAAAGACAAAATATGCAGGCAATGCGGGAAAATGGGACATCTAACAAGAGTCTGCAGGTCGGGAAAGAAGACCAACACGACAAGAACTACTAAGGAACAGTACAGGAAAGTAAAGAAACTGACAGATAGTAGTTCAGAAGATCAGGAGAGTGATAAGGACTCCGGGAGCAGGCGGCTAAGTTGTTTAAAGTTACACAACGTGATCGCAAAAGAAGATCACCGAGCCATTTGGGTCACCCTCATGATAGCAGGGTCCCCAGTGAAGATGGAATTGGACACAGGATCAGCCCTAACTGTCATGAATCAACGAGACTATGAGCGGCTATTCTCACACATACCCTTAAAGGACACGTCCATTGTATTGAAGACATACACGGGGCAAAAGGTCTACCCCAGAGGAAAAATAAGGGTGCCAGTTGAATATAACGGAAAGGAAACACAGAAACTATACATGTATATACTACGAGATGGAGGACCACCATTATTGGGACGTGAATGGATCCGAAAAATACAATTGGATTGGCATTCCATTCTGGCGCTAACTGTGACTGACAAAAAAGATGATGACGTCGCACCTGGACGTCTGTCACAAATTCTATCTGACGCAGAAGAGGTGTTCCAACAAGGACTTGGGACTCTAAAAGGAGTAAAGGCAACCATAAAGATTGAGGATAACGCAACCCCAAAATTTTTCAAGGCCAGACCGGTGCCATACGCGATACGCCCAGCTGTGGAAGCTGAACTGGAGAGTCTGGAGCGTTCGGGGGTGCTGTCTAAGGTGGACTGGAGCGAGTGGGCCACACCCATCATTCCTGTAATGAAGAAAGCATTGAGCAGCACGCCTGGGGAGCCAAGGAAGGATCGCATCTGTGGGGACTTCAAGGTGACTGTGAACCCAGTCCTGCACACAGTACAGTTCCGCGGATAGAAGATATTTTCGCCTCACTATCTGGAGGGAAACGTTTTACAAAGATTGACCTGGCTCAAGCGTATCTACAAATGGAGGTGGAAGAAGCATCTAGGAAATACCTCACGATAAACACTCACAAAGGCCTTTACCAGTACAATCGACTGGTATTTGGGGTAGCATCGGCCCCGGCTATGTGGCAGAGGGCAATAGAACAAGTCCTGCAAGGGATCCCGGGGACCCAGTGTTATTTGGATGACATCCTGGTTACGGGCGAAAATGACAATGAACACCTTGCCAACCTGGAACAGGTGCTCACGAGATTGCAGGAATATGGGCTACGAGCCAACCGTCCCAAATGCAAGTTCTTCAGGAGACAAATCTCGTATTGTGGCCACATGATTGATGAGGAAGGGTTGCATAAGTCGCCGGACAAGATTGAGGCTGCAGTCAAGGCTCCAGCACCAGAAAATGTGTCGCAACTGAGGTCGTTCCTCGGGTTGGTGAACTACTACCATAAGTTCTTGCCGAATTTATCTACAATTCTGCACCCACTGAACGCCCTGCTGCAAACTGGAGTAACATGGAAATGGAGTGATGAGTGTAAGCGTGCCTTTCAGGAATGTAAATGCCAAATCACTTCAAAAGAAGTATTGGCCCACTACAACCCAACACTACCGATTCGGTTGGCATGTGATGCGTCACCTTACGGCATTGGAGCGGTGCTGTCACACAAATTCCGTGACGGTTCAGAGAGGCCAATAGCCTTTGCATCGTGCTCGCTAACCTCAGCCGAGCGTAACTACGCCCAGATTGACAGGGAGGCCCTCAGCCTGGTGTGGGGGGTGAAGAAGTTCAATCACTATCTGCATGGGCAGAAATTCACCCTACTGACTGATCATCAACCCCTGGTCTCAATTTTTAACCCAAAGAAGGGCATTCCGGTGATGACGGCGCAACGGCTGCAAAGATGGTCACTTTTTCTAGGGGCACATCAGTACGACATAGAGTACAAAGGTACGAAACAACATGGAAACGCTGATGGGCTGTCGCGCCTACCGTTGCAGTGGACCCGGTGGAGATATTCCATGCGACCATAGTCGAATGTTTGCCTGTTACAAACGCAAGTATTGAGAAGGAAACCCGAAATGACCCGACACTCTCTCGGGTCTATGATTTGACGGTGAAGGGATGGCCAGCATATGGCGACTCACTGTTGCCAGCATTCTCGCCAAGGAGGGAGCAGCTGTCAGTGTGCCGGGGAACCTTGATGTGTGGATCCCGAGTGGTAATTCCACCCAAGTTGAGAGATAGAGTACTCAATGAGCTTCATGAGGGTCATCTGGGAGGGGTAAAAATGAAGAGCCTAGCCGGGAATCGATAAAGAAACCGAGGATATGATGAAGAGATGCACAGGATGCCAGAAGGTCCAAAACGCTCCTCCGCAGGCCCCGCTACATCCATGGGAGTGGCCCTCATCTCCATGGCAACGGGTACACATTGATTTTGCTGGTCCATTTATGGACTCAATGTTTCTAATCGCTGTGGACGCCCATTCGAAATGGCCAGAGGTCATTAAAATGTCCTCCACCACCACGGAGAAAACTATTGCAGTCCTAAGGACCATCTTCGCCAGGAATGGGTTGCCAGAACAGATCTATTCCGACAATGGCCCACAGTTTGTGTCTGAGGATTTCCGGAGGTTTCTGAGGAATAATGGGGTGAAACATTACACATCTGCCCCATATCATCCAGCCACAAATGGATTGGCTGAAAGGTTTGTACAGACCTTTAAAAAGGCAATAAAGGCGATGTATAATGACGACATACCACTGCAACACAAGGTGGATAACTTCCTGTTTGCCTACCAGAATGCAATACATGCAGTAACCAACCAAACTCCAGCCATACTGTTTTTCAACCGGAGACTAAGGTGTCGCTTGGATTTGCTCAAACCAAACATAAGACGAGATGTTGAGGATAAGCAGTTCCAGCACATAAATGAGAAGCCAACCAGGAGCTTCAAGATAGGGCAACCAGTCTTGGCCCGTGACTGCCAAACAGAAAAATGGCAGCCAGGCACGATATGCACAGAGCAGGGACCACTAATGTACACAGTGGACGTTGGAGAGAGCATCGTGAGACGCCATGCTGACCAGATTCTAGAGTCACAGGAACAAGCCAAACCTATACCATGAGCATGTGCACCTGGTAATGAGCCCGAAGTACAGATTGCGTCTACCTCAGAAGCAGGGGTATTGGAAGCTGACGAACCAACCAATGACAATGAGCCAGAATTGACTCCACCGCCAGAACAGGATACTCGAGAAAGGCGCTATCCAGTCCGGATCAGGAAGCCTCCTCAAAGACTGAACTTATAAATGACTATTCCAGTTGATGTATATATTACTGAGAAAATTGTAATTGTAATTAGTTATTATTTAGTTGTTAAATGAATGTTATGTACTGTTTATCTAAAAGGGGAGGAATTGTTGTGTATGTCCCTTTAAGGGAATAACTGGTCTTAGACTGCAGTACCGGCAGTGACCACCCCTGTATAAAAGGCCCTAGCAGGCTTCTGTAGTTTCAGTTTCAAGCTGCCTCTTGTTCAGTAAAGTACCTGTTAAACAGTTCTCCCGAAGTCCGTGTATTATTGAGGCGCGGACTTTACAGATAGCGCCTTTCTCGAGTATCCTGTTCTTGCGGTGGAGTCGATTCTGGCTCATTGTCATTGGTTGGTTCGTCAGCTTCCAATACCACTGCTCCTGAGGTAGACGCAATCTGTACTTCGGGCTCATTACCAGGTGCACATGCTCATGGTATAGGTTTGGCTTGTTCCTGAGACTCCAGAATCTGGTCAGCATGGCGTCTCACTATGCTCTCTCCAACGTCCACTGTGTACATTAGTGGTCCCTGCTGTGTGCATATCGTTCCTGGCTGCCATTTTTCTGTTCGGTAGTCACGGGCCAAGACTGGTTGCCCTATCTTGAAGCTCCTGGTTGGCCTCTCGTTGATGTGCTGGAATTGCTTATCCTCAACATCTCGTCTTATGTTTGGTTTGAGCAAATCCAGGCGACATCTTAGCCTTCGGTTGAAGAACATTATGGCTGGAGCTTGGTTGGTGACTGCATGTGTCGCATTCCGGTAAGCAAACAAGAAATTATCTACCTTGTGTTGTAGTGGTATGTCATCGTTATACATTGCCTTTATTGCCTTTTTAAAGGTCTGTACAAACCTTTCAGCCAATCCATTTGTGGCTGGATGATATGGGGCAGATGTGTAATGTTTCACCCCATTATTCCTCAGAAACCTCCGGAAATCCTCGGACACAAACTGTGGCCCATTGTCGGAGCAAATCTGTTCTGGCAAACCATTCCTGGCGAAGATGGTCCGTAGGACTGCAATAGTTTTCTCCGTGGTGGTGGAGGACATATTGATGACCTCTGGCCATTTCGAATGGGCGTCCACAGCGATTAGAAACATTGAGTCCATAAATGGACCAGCAAAATCAATGTGTACCCGTTGCCATGGAGATGAGGGCCACTCCCATGGGTGTAGAGGGGCCTGTGGTGGTGCATTTTGGACTTTCTGGCATCCTGAGCAGCTCTTGGTCAGGTCCTCGATTTGTTTATCGATTCCCGGCCACCACACATAAGCCCTGGCTAGGCTTTTCATTTTTACCCCTCCCAGATGACCTTCATGAAGCTCATTTAGCACTCTGTCTCTCAACTTGGGTGGAATTACCACTCGGGATCCACACATCAAGGACCCCCGGCACACTGACAGCTGTTCTCTCCTTGGCGAGAATGCTGGCAACAATGAGTCGCCATATGCTGGCCATCCCTTCACCGTCAAATCATAGACCCGAGAGAGTGTCGGGTCATTTCGGGTTTCCTTCTCTATACTTGAGTTTGTAACAGGCAGACATTCGACTATGGTCGCATGGAATATCTCAACAGGGTCCACTGCAGGTGCTTCCTCTACCGTAGGCAACGGTAGGCGCGACAGCCCATCAGCGTTTCCATGCTGCTTCGTACCCTTATATTCTATGTCGTACTGATGTGCCCCTAGAAAAAGTGACCATCGTTGCAGCCGTTGCGCCGTCATCACCGGAACGCCCTTCTTTGGGTTAAAAATGGAGACCAGTGGCTGATGATCAGTCAGTAGGGTGAATTTCTGCCCATGTAGATAGTGATTGAACTTCTTCACCTCCCACACCAGGCTGAGGGCCTCCCTGTCAATCTGAGCGTAATTACGCTCGGCTGAGGTTAACGAGCGCGACGCAAAGGCTATTGGCCTCTCTGAACCGTCAAGGAATTTGTGTGACAGCACCGCTCCAATGCCGTAGGGTGATGCATCACATGCCAACCGAATCGGTAGTGTTGGATTGTAGTGGGCCAATACTTCTTTTGAAGTGATTTGGCATTTACATTCCTGAAAGGCACGCTTACACTCATCACTCCATTTCCATGTTACTCCAGTTTGCAGCAGGGCGTTCAGTGGGTGCAGAATTGTAGATAAATTCGGCAAGAACTTATGGTAGTAGTTCACCAGCCCGAGAAACGACCTCAGTTGTGACACATTTTCCGGTGCTGGAGCCTTGACTACAGCCTCAATCTTGTCTGGCGACTTATGCAACCCTTCCTCATCAATCATGTGGCCACAATACGAGATTTGGCTCCTGAAGAACTCGCATTTGGGGCGGTTGGCTCGTAGCCCATATTCCTGCAATCTAGTGAGCACCTGCTCCAGGTTGGCAAGGTGTTCACTGTCATTTTCGCCCGTCACCAGGATGTCATCCAAATAACACTGGGTCCCTGGGATCCCTTGCGGGACTTGTTCCATTGCCCTCTGCCAAATAGCCGGGGCTGATGCTACCCCGAATACCAGTCGATTGTACTGGTAAAGGCCTTTGTGAGTGTTTATCGTGAGGTATTTCCTAGATGCTTCTTCCACCTCCATTTGTAGATACGCTTGGGCCAGATCAATCTTTGTAAAACGTTTCCCTCCAGATAGTGAGGCGAAAATATCTTCTATCCGTGGAAGTGGATATTGTACTGTGTGCAGGACTGGGTTCACAGTCACCTTGAAGTCCCCACAGATGCGAACCTTCTTCGGCTCCCCAGGCGTGCTGCTCAATGCTTTCTTCATTACAGGAATGATGGGTGTGGCCCACTCGCTCCAGTCCACCTTGGACAGCACACCCGAATGCTCCAGACTCTCCAGTTCAGCTTCAATGGCTGGGCGGATCGGATACGGCACCGGTCTGGCCGTAAAAAAGTTTGGGTTTGCGTTATCTTCGATCTTTATCGTTGCCTTTACTCCTTTTAGAGTCCCAAGTCCTTGTTGGAACACCTCTTCCGCGTCAGTTAGAATTTGTGACAGACGTCCAGGTGCGACGTCATCATCCTTTTTGTCAGTCACAGTTAGCGCCTGAATGGAATGCCAATCCAATTGTATTTTTCGGATCCATTCACGTCCCAATAATGGTGGTCCTCCATCTTGTAGTATATATATATATACAGTTTCTGTGTTTCCTTGCCGTTATATTTAACTGGCACCCTTATTTTTCCTCTGGGGTAGACCTTTTGCCCCGTGTATGTCTTCAATACAATGGACGTGTCCTTTAAGGGTATGTGTGAGAATAGCCGCTCAT
The DNA here is from genome assembly GCF_052327205.1 of Somniosus microcephalus. Classification (NCBI taxonomy): domain Eukaryota; kingdom Metazoa; phylum Chordata; class Chondrichthyes; order Squaliformes; family Somniosidae; genus Somniosus; species Somniosus microcephalus. Next base: position 7,132,227 of record NC_141018.1, read on the forward strand.
AGTCTCGTCGATTCATGACAGTTAGGGCTGATCCTGTATCTAATTCCATCTTTACTTGGGACCCTGCTATCATGAGGGTGACCCACAAAGTTCGGTGATCCTCCTTTGCGATCACGTTGTGTAACTTTAGACAACTTAGTCTCCTGCTCCCGAAGTCGTTATCACTCTCCTGATCTTCCGAACTACCGCCTGTCATTTTGTTTACTTTCTTGTACTTTTCCTTAGTAGTTCTTGTAATGTTGGTTTTCTTTCCCGACCTGCAGACTCTTGCTATATGTCCCATTTTTCCGCATTGCCTGCATACTTTGTCCTTAAACCAGCAGTCCTTCTGCTCATGAGCGGAGTTGTTCTGCCGCAGTGATAGCACTTTTCTGCTCCATACGCCATTTCGTTAGCGCTGTATTCTTGTGGTTTCTGTTGTATTTCCGCAGCTCCCCGTGCTGCTGCTTCGTAGGATACTGCCACGCTGAAAGCCTGTTCTAGCATCAGGTCCTTTTTCGAAAGTAGTCGTTTCTGGGTTCCTTCGCTCTGGAGCCCGCAGACAAACTTATCCCGTAAGATGTCTGCCAGTCCTGCTCCGAACTGGCAGTGCTTCGATAATTTGCATAGTTCCGTAAGATAGTCAGCATTGCTCTCATCTTTGTGCTGGTTTCTTTTATGGAACTTGAATCTTTCTGCTATCAGCAGCAGTGTAGGGCTTAGGTGTTCCTGTAAGATATTAACAATCTCCTCAAAACTTTTCTCCATTGGTTTAGCTGGGGTAATTAAATTCCGCAATAGGCCGTACGTACTCGCGCCCATCAAATTTAATAATACCGACGCCTTCTTTCCATCGGCCACCTCATTTGCCTTGCAGTACACTTCAATTCTTTCCACATACGTGGTCCAGTCTTCTGCCTCGTTGTCGAAAGCAGTGATACTGCCACTTTTCAGCATCTTGGGTGATTTTAAATGGCGCCTCCCGCGCTTTTTCTTCTTCCCCAATGGAATAAAATGGCACCTCCCACGCTTTTCCTTCTTCCCCAATGGGATAAAATGGTGCCTCCCGCGCTTTTCCTTCTTCCCCTTGCTGCCACGCTGCTCCTAGCGTTCTACAGGGTAATGGCGGCGACCCGCGGCTTTGGCGCGTCTCACTTTCCTTCCCCCCGTTTATTTTCCCTCCGCTGCCCGGTTCTTGAGCACCGACCACGCCCTGTGCGCACCACCCTCCCTCTCTCTTTTTTTTTCTTTTCCCGGCGACGCTGTGCGGCCCGTTTTGTAGAGCCGCTCGATCGAGCTTGAGCCCGCCGCAGTCCAGAAGGGTCAGCGCACTACCTGCTACCAGCACGATTTGCTGGAACACCTTGACTGGGGAGCCAAGCTCAGCTCTCCACAGCCTCTCCCGCAATTCTCCGAACACCGATGAATCCTTGGGCGGTTGCCCGCGGTCGACGCCCGTTGCTCAGACTTCGACCTCCAAGAAACCTCCTCTCAGGGTGAGATCCCCGTGAGATGATGCAACACTGCAGGTGAGTTTGAACTTACTCGTCGCCACTGTAAAGTCCGCGCCTCAATAACACACGGACTTCAGGAGAACAGTTTAACAGGTACTTTACTGACTGAAATACAGAAGCCTGCTAGGGCCTTTTATACAGGGGTGGTCACTGCCGGTACTGCAGTCTAAAACCAGTTCTTCCCTTAAAGGTACATACACAACAGATATATTAACAGGTTCCTCTAATGAGGCCATATGGGTAGAACTTAAAAACAAAAAGGGGGCAAGCACTTTGCTGGGAGTGTACTATAGGCCCCCAAACAGTCAGGGGGAGATAGAGGAACAGATATGTAGGCAAATCTCAGAGAAATGTGCAAATAATAGGGTAATAATAGTAGGGGATTTCAACTTCCCCAATATTAACTGGGATAGTCAGAGTGTGAAAGGCTTAGAGGGTGCAGAATTCTTAAAGTGCATCCAGGAGAGCTTTTTGAGCCGCATGTAGAAAGTCCTACAAGAGAGGGGGCGGTACTGGACCTAATTCTAGGGAATGTGGCCGGGCAAGTGGTAGAAGTGTTAGTAGGTGCGCACTTTTGTGACAGTGACCGTATTCGGTGAGATTTAAGGTAGTCATGGAAAAGGACAGAGATGGACCGGAAATAAAGGTTCTAAATTGGGGGAAGACCGATTTTAATATGAGAAGGCAGGATCTGGCCAAAGTGGACTGGGATCAGCTACTTGTAGGAAAATCCACATCGGAGCAATGGGAGTCTTTCAGAAAGGAAATTGAGAGAGTACAATGGCAACATGTTCCCGTAAAGGTCAAGGGTGGGACCAACAAGCCCAGGGAACCTTGGATGTCAAGGGATATACGAGAATGGATTAGGAAAAAAAGGGGGGCTTTTGGCATAGTGGTTAGCACTGTTGCCTCACAGCGCCAGGGACCCGGGTTCAAATCTGGCCTCGGGTGACTGTCTGTGTGGAGTTTGCACATTCTCCCTGTGTTTGCGTGGGTTTCCTCCGGGTGCTCCGGTTTCCTCCCACAGTCCAAAGATGTGCGGGTTAGGTTGATTGGCCATGATAAAAAAAATTGGCCCTTAGTGTTAGGGGGGATTAAATACGTGGGGTTACGGGGTTACGGGGATAGGGCTTGGGTGGGATGGCTGTCGGTGTAGGGACCGGGTGCTAGGGTTTGGATGATCAGCCATGATCTCGTTGAATGGCGGAGCAGGCTCGAAGGGCCGAATGGCCTACTCCTGCTCCTATCTTCTATGTTTCTATGTTTTGGCAGATACAAAGGACTAAAGACAGAGGAAGCCCTAGAGGAGTATAAAAAGTGCAGGGGGATACTTAAAAAAGAAATTAGGAGAGCGAGGAGGGGCCATGAAATAACACTGGCAAGCAAAATAAAGGAAAATCCTAAGGTGTTTTATAAGTATATTAAGGGCAAGAGGATAACTAGGGAAAGAGTAGGGCCCATTAGGGACCAAAGTGGCAATCTGTGTGTGGAGCCAGAAGATGTAGGTGGGGTTTTAAACGAATTTTTTGCATCTGTGTTCACTATGGAGAAGGACGATGTAGATATAGAAATCGGGCAGGGGGACTGTGATATACTTGAACATATTAGCATCGAGAGGGAGGAGGTACTAGCGGTTTTAGCAGGCTTAAAAGTGGATATATCCCGTGAGGCAAAGGAGGAGATTGCAGGGGCTCTGACACAAATTTTCAGAACCTCTCTGGCCACAGGGGATGTGCCAGAGGACTGGAGAACAGCTAACGTAGTACCATTATTCAAGAAGGGTAGTAGGGATAAACCAGTGAGCCTAACATGAGTGGTAGGGAAATTATTGGAAAAAATTCTGAGGGACAGAATTAGTCTCCACTTGGAGAGGCAAGGATTAATCAGGGATAGTCAGCATGGTTTTGTCAAGGGAAGATCATGTCTGACCAATTTGATTGAATTTTTCGAGGGGGTGACTAGGTGTGTGGATGAGGGTAGTGCAGTGGATGTGGTATACATGGATTTCAGTAAGGCTTTCGATAAAGTCCCACATAGGAGACTGGTCAAGAAGGTAAGAGCCCATGGGATCCAGGGTGCCTTGGCACATTGGATCCAAAACTGGCTTAGTGGCAGAAGGCAGAGGGTGATAGTCGAAGGTTGTTTTTGTGACTGGAAGCCGGTGTTCAGTGGGGTACCACAAGGATCAGTGCTGGGTCCCTTGCTGTTTGTGGTCTACATTAATGATTTGGATGTGAATGTAAAAGGTATGATCAGTAAGTTCGCAGATGACACGAAAATTGGTGGGGTGGTAAATAGCGAGGAGGGTAGCCTCAGTCTGCAGGACGATATAGATGGGTTGGTCAGATGGGCGGAACAGTGGCAAATGGAATTTAACCCTGAAAAGCGTGAGGTGATGCATTTTGGAGGGACTAACAAGGCAAGGGAATACACAATGAATGGTAAGACCCTAGGAAAGACAGAGGATCAGAGGGACCTTGGTGTGCATGTACATAGATCCCTGAAGGCAGTAGAACAGGTGGATAAGGTGGTTAAAAAGGCATATGGGATACTTGCCTTCATTAGCGAGGCATAGAATATAAGAGCAGGGAGGTTATGATAGAGCTGTACAAAACGCTGGTTAGGCCACAGCTGGAATACTGTGTGCAGTTCTGGTCCCCACACTATAGGAAGGATGTGATTGCTTTGGAGAGGGTGCAGAGGAGATTCACCAGGATGTTACCTGGGCTGGAGTGCTTCAGCTATGAAGAAAGACTGGACAGGCTGGGGTTGTTTTCCTTGGAGCAGAGAAGGCTGAGGGGGGACCTGATTGAGGTGTACAAAATTATGAGGGGCATAGATAGGGTAGATAGAAAGGAACTTTTTCCCTTAGTAGAGGGGTCAATAACAAGGGGGCACAGTTTCAAGGTAAGGGGCAGGAGGTTTAGAGGGGATTTGAGGAAGAACTTTTTCACCCAGAGGGTGGTTGGTATCTGGAACTCACTGCCTGAAAGGGTGGTAGAGGCAGGAACCCTCACAACATTCAAGAAGCATTTGGATGAGCACTTGAAATGTCATAGCATACAAGGCTACGGACCAAGTGCTGGAAAATGGGATTAGATTAGACAGGGCTTGATGGCCGGCACGGACACAATGGGCCAAAGGGCCTCTTTCTGTGCTGTACAACTCTATGACTCTATGACTCTATGACAGAAGCGTTCGATATAAACCATTTTGTTCATTAACTGGAGTTTGATTCTCTATAGTGGATCCTCAGCAATATCATGAATTATTGGGAAATTCTCTCACAGCTCCCCAGAAACGGTGATGCTGACTTTTCGTTTTCATGCTATTGGAGTGTAGTCTGAGTATTACATATTGTGCTAGTGTCTTTCCTTTTGTCATGGTTCCAAAGTAAATTCAACATTTTGAATGAAGAATGAATGGATCCATGGTGCTGTCAGCGCGACCCTTACACTGCCTCTAGTCTGAGTGGGAAATCTTCGATCCAAGTGGAATTTATCAAATTGCAGAAATGTAAGTGTGCAGCCCCTGCCAATCACCATCAGACCACCCGAGGCCAATGATTGGCACATTCTGCCCTTCCTTCTAATACAGAAATAACTGAAGATTGATGCACTTCCTGTGGGAACTGTAAGATTCGCAAAATTGATATTGTATTAATAAGGGTCGAATGGCAGAAGAGGCCATGATTTTAAAGACTGTTTTAAAAGAAGCCCAGGAAAAAGGGGCATTCAAAATGGCCGCCAGACCCCGTGACCAACTTATTGGGACACTTTAAACTGGCTCCTGCAGTCGTCAGACAGCTTTGTGGATTCAACCCACAGTAGGTTCTGGAAGCCGTTTCTGAGAGAACGAAACCAGACACCCACACATACATAAAGATTGGATGCAGATCCAGTCAGATCGGCCTGTAGATAAAGGCCATCTAAATGTTTACCCAGACAAAGGGGAACAGTTCCATATTCATAAAGAACGCATCAAGGACCCGTTAAAGACATCAAGAAGACATTAAAACATTACCAGGTCATTCCAGACCAGAGATGGCCATCACCAGCCATCCCGAAAGCAGTTTAAATATAATAACTACCCCGTTATGCAACCAGCCCGCCAAAATTAAAACAAAAGACTAACCTGATTTGGCGCGAGATAAGGGCTTCTGCTGAGAAGTATAATTGGGAGACACCGGGGTAGCAAAAAAGAAAAGAGAAGAGGCTTCATCTTAGATATTGGGAAGAGAGAGGTTCCTTTCTTCATCATCTTCGTGGGATCTTCGGTAATAGCCGTTACCTTCGATAGCAGCTGGAGTTCGGAGAAGAAGACAGTTCGAGCCGGCATCCCGCCCCGGGGTAAAACATCGGGAGATCATCGACCAACCCTGGGCCGTTGACGAGACGAAAAGGGCTGTAGCCCTACCGAAGAGACAAATAAAACCTACAGAAGAAAGCTGCAGGAAAATGAGGGCCAGCCCGAGGCTCCTATGACCGGGGTCGAGCAGACGATCCCCGACCCCACCGACATCCAGGCCAGCCTGTGTCCAGCCGTCCCCGACCCCCACCTCAGGAGAGAGGTGTGGCGCAGCTCGCTGGGGCTCCATGAACCACGTGGAGTCAGGACGCCTGAAAGGACCAAAACGCAGACCTGTTTCAAAACTCTATACTTTTCCAACTGGATTGGTGAGCATGTTTCTGGCCCTTCATAATCGGATCTAGATAGGTTTAAGGGGGTGGTCATTTTGGGTATAATTAACATGAGTTGTTGTCCCTCGATGTTCCATGTGTTTCCCCATTTCATGATGACTTTTTTCAAGTATAATATGTCTGTATATATTTTAGCTAGTACTGTATTGTTTTGATTTGTTTTTCCCTCCCATGTACCCTCTTATCTGCTTGCATGTGATTTGTTTTTCCTTATGCAATAAAATATCATTTTGATTCATTAAACTTGGTCTATAAGAGTCTTCTCTACATTGTAGTTCCTGCACCTAAGTCCAGTGTCTAGAATCTAAGGGGTGAGTGGGTCGAATCACTCAAGGTTTTACTGTGCAAAAGAGAGAGGGAGGCCTCTGGCGAGAGAAACCTCTGCAGCCTCGGAGAGAAAACCCCTTACAGGAACACTCCAAATTATTTGGACTAAACTCATACAAAATACAAACAGTCCTCTCCTGGTGTTGATGGATTGAGGAAATACCCCAAAGAACAATAAAAAGGAGGCTATTACAAAGCAGATCTTAACACGTTAACCAGAATATCCTTTCCCGGAAGCCTTGTTCCCAGTTTCATTTTACAGTTTAGTCACTGGTCAGAGGTGCAACACTTACTCTTAGGGGAAATCATCAGCATATCACTGCACCTCTGTCACACCTACTAGTATCAGCTACAGGATAGAATACACACAAATACACAAATACACAGGGGCGGTCACTTGCTGGTTAGGAATTTGGGTTGCTGGAATTGAACTTTGCTCCCTGTATTGGAAATCAGCACCTTTTCTGTAATCTGCATTTGTAGAGGTGTGAGGCGATTAGCAATGAGCAATGACACGATTTGCAACAACCTGTCCTCTGTAGTCCCGAGCTACAACTCTTCTCAATGGCCAAATATATCAAAGGCTGACCAGGCTTCTTACAGGCCGAAACATTTAAAGATATTTATTTGCAATCCAATTGAAACATAAAGCACAAAATAAAATCAGAAAATAATCACTATAAATATTAAAAGTAAATACAAAGCACCAAGACCACAATGGGTTAATTAACCTTTTCAAGAATCACAGAATCACAGAAACCCCACAGTGCAGATAGAGGCCATTTCGGCCCATCGAGCCTGCACCGACACATATCCCACCCTGTCCCCGTAACCCCTACACCAACACATATCCCACCCTATCCCCGTAACCCCACGTATTTAATCCCCCTAACACTAAGGGTCAATTTATCATAGCCAATCAACCTAACCCGCACATCTTTGGACTGTGGGAGGAAACCGGAGCACCCGGCAGAAACCCCGCAAACACGGGGAGAATGTGCAAACTCCACACAGACAGTCACCCGAGGCCAGATTCGAACCCGGGTCCCTGGCGCTGTGAGGCAACAGTGCTAACCACTATGCCACCGTGCTTAGTGTTTCAAGAAGTAACCGTCCTTGATCGACAAATTCTACCAGTCTTTGACCTCTCCCCTCTCTTTGGTCGTGGTCTCAATGCGCCTTGGATCATGGTTCAGGGAATGCAAGCCCTTCTGTCCAATCAATCCCAAGACGCAGAAATACAAAGCTGCACTGAAAAAATCCTGGACATTTTTGACCTCTTGGGTACCTAAGGAATCCACGCTGGGCGATCCTGGCAAAAGCAAATAATGACTCATCACCATTTGTAATTCCTTTTAGATGCTTGTAATAGCTTCCTGGTCAAACACGTAAAACTTCATGACATCGCCGTTCAAAAATACAAACCGCCTCCAGACTATCTTTAGAGATTTAAATCCCATCTTAATCCATTTTATAGTTATACATTTTGGATTACTTTTTAATCTTCTAAAGTTTGATCAGATACTTTAGTAGTAATGTACCACATCATGAGGAGACCGGTAGCACTTAACCACTCGACTCCCAACCAAATTGTCCATTCACACATAGGCTGCAACACGCAGGATCACATCATCAGGCAATGGTGTTCTGAGTCCCGGCCTCCTTTTCACCAATTCAGCAGTAGGCATTTTAATTATTTACCTTCCCAAGACTTTTTATAATTTTGAAACATCTATTAGATTCCCCCCTCCCCGCCCCCCCCAACCTTCTCTGTTCAGTGACAAAGTCCCAGCCTTACAAGCCTTTCTTCAGCCTCATTCCTTCCCACAGCTCTGATATCCTTCCGCGAAAGGTCCACAGATCTCGCATGCTCTTCTCCAACTGTGGCCTAACCAAGGTCTTATCCAGATTCAATAAGATTTCCTTGTCTTATTGTCAATGCTCCGTGCCGTAAAACCAGAATTTTATTCCCATTTTTATTGACCTTTTCTATCTGCGGTCTTTAAACATCTCCGTGCCTGCACAGATCACTGTGGCTCTCTGCTCTATGCGGAGCCTTACCATTCAAGGTATCGTCCTTTCACTGCACTGAGTTTCCCCAAAATGTTCACCACATTTCTCTGTGTGGAACTCCATCCGCTGCTGAACTGTGGGGATTTCTTCTTTCTTCACTAGAATGACAAAGGTCACCAGACCATACGATAGAAGCAGTTCAAATGATGAGAAGATGGGACAGGGTAGATATAAGCAAACTGCTTCCAGCAATTGAGGGGGTCAAGAATGAGATACAAGATTAAATGTAAGAGATTTAGCACAGAGAGGAGGAGAAACTTCTTCACAGAGAGTTGTGAAGTTGTGGAGTTCACTTCCAGGGTTAGTGCCTGAGGTAGGAAATATGTCAGCATTCAAGATTAGATTAGACAGGTGGACGACGGAAATGGGGATGAAGGGATATGTGAACAGGGCAGGGAAATGTGATTATGCTCACATGGAGGGTAAACACTACATGGACTGGTTGGGCCTATTGGCCTTTTTCTGTGTTGTAACTTCCATGTATTTCTAATACAATTTCTAACACCCATGCTTCTATGGATTAATAAGTGTTTAGGTGAAAAACACTGGCCTGGATTTTGCGTTGGGTAATGACAGTGAACTGGCAGCGTTCGCTGTCATTAACCTCTGAAACTGACCGTAACTTCAGGATTTAGCTCATGCACATCTAAACACGGAAATCCTGAAGTTGTGGTCAGTCATTCACTGATTCACTGCTCTAACACTGGCTGCGCCCCCACCTCCATAGCTGGCAATCAGTGAAATCAGTGAAATCAGTAGAACTGACAAAAACTTGGGCTTTTCCGCGGTAATATCGTTGTTAAACACCCCATTAAATGTTAAGCCTTGTTCAGATAGGTGTAACTGGGGCTTTAATAGTGTATTGACTGCTAAACAACTGTTCTGGCCCTGAAAACTAATTTTTATATTTGTGGAGTGTCAAATTTCTCCATTTTGATAAAAACTACAATTTTTAAAAACTTAAATAAACATTTTTTCTAAGTTTTTTCATGATATTTCAGCTTCTTCCTTATCCCCACGTGAGAGCCCCAATCTATATTTCGCTCTCTGTAACATTTTCTAAAAGTCTGGATAAAAGCAGCTTCTCATTTCCTGGTTTGCTGTCAGTGAGAATTCTTCATTGTGATTGGCTGCTTAGGCACCTTGTTGGCGTCACTGCCGCTCTTCGCTGGGAATCCCCGTGACAGAGCGCTAGAATGAATTGCACATCGAGAAAGGCAAACTCCTCGCCACGGAGTTCGCGACATCCCTGTGGGCAGCCGCCTTCGGGGCCAGCGGTGAGCGCCTTTGCTTCGCCGCTGATCGCAAATTACTGGCCACTTTGAGCTGATTACGATGAACTTGCCACATGGGCTTGTGACCTCATTGTGCCCGCGGTGAGCCACCTTCACAATGGACCATTGGGCAATCTAAAGAATCCCTAGTCTCGAAGTAAAATCAACCAAACTTAAATTCAAGCATTATAAAATATTTATTGTATTTTTTAGAAATATTAACATGATCTGCCCTTGGGCAAACCCTGACACCCCTAATCTGTTAATATCATAGAATGTGGACGCTGAAAGTTAACCCATTCCTGACTTCTCAAAGGTCACAGTCGAGACTGCGTCACTCTCCTGGAGCAGTGTGTAATGCTGTTAGGCACGCTCGGAAGGGAGGTAATGATTGTGAGGAGTTCTGTCAATAATTAACTAGATAATCACTTTCACTATTCATAACGATCCGAATGTTTGACATGTACAACGGCTGGTGGTTGGAGTGAATGCTGACAGTCCCTTTTCAACCCAGTAAACAAGCTGCTGGAGTGGTATGTCATGATCTTCTGTTAGAATCCTTGGCTAGTCACTGACACCAGCTTTTTAAAAAAAACTTAAGTCACACACATAAAGATAGTTCCATAAATAAAAACAGAAAATGCTGGAGAAACCCAGCAGGTCAGGCAGCATCTGTGGAGAGAGAAACAGAGTTAACGTTTCAGGTCGATGAACTTTCATCAGAACTGGAAAAAAGCAGGAAATGGAACAGATTTTTAAGCAAGTGTAGGGGCTGGGAAAGGGGGGAGGGGATGAAAGAACAAAAGGGAAGGCCTGTGATAGGATAGACGGCAGGAGAGAGAGGGATTGTACGTCCATAGTGAACACGAGAAGGGAGACAGAAAGTGACATGAATCAGTCATTCATGAAAGAAAGACTTATGAAATAATACTGAGCGGCCTGCGGGTGGCGCTGTCCAGGGAGAGTATAAATACTTGGGCACGGGCCCAGCTTGCGCAGGACATTCTTAACAGGAACTAGTGAAGGACACAACTAGACCTCCATGTTGTAAAACAGTTGATTAAAGCTTTGTTTAGCGCTTAGACCAAGTGCCTGGTAGTTTTCTTACGTCAGAAAGCAAGGAAGATGAACAAGGTAAAAGAGACAAATGAAAATCCCGTCGAAGAGAAGAGCAGAACTTCTTCAAGGTGGGCATTCCTGGAAGAGAGGTGTCAGTGAATTAAACACTAATACAAAAAGAAAATACTGCAGATGCTGGAAATCTGAAATAAAAACAGAAAATGCTGGAGATACTCAGCAGGTCAGGCAGCACCTGTGAAGAGAGAAACAGAATTAATGTTTCAGGTCGATGACCTTTCGTCAGAACTGGAAAAAAGCAGGAAATGGAACAGATTTTTAAGCAAGTGTCATGGCTGGTTAACTCTGTTTCTCTCTTCACAGATGCTGCCTGACCTGCTGAGTTTCTTCAGCATTTTCTGTTTTTATTTCAGATTTCCAGCATCTGCAGTATTTTCTTTTGGTGAAGATAGTTCCATAGCTGAGCTGTGTTAATCATGGCGCCAGTTCAGAGTGTGACATCTCACAGGTGTTTGGTGACGGAAACCCTATTTTGGCAGCTGCACTGTGTGTTAATAATATCTGCTCCGATTAACCAGCTAACACCCTCTGGGAGTGTGATTCATGCTAAAAGGATTCACGCCAGATTCGAATACACGCAGGGCCGTTCAGTGAATGATAACTAAAGCTATACAGAGTGAAATAGAAAGAAAGCTCATAAATCCAGCAGCCTAGAACAATAAGGCAAGTTGCGACATGATTACAACATGTTGGGTGCATCGTGAAGATGGGTCACAGTATTGCTGCTGTCCAGAGCAGCTCTCTAAAAATATTCAATTCAATAAGAAAGAAGTATATTCAAATGGTAATTAAAATGCGTATGTTACCTGGGGGATGTTGAGCACAATGAGATGAAACTGTTGCCAGACAATGGTCTAGGAGGCTCTTCTAGTGAACAGGTCGATTACTGTTTGAAGGTTCCTGGATCTGGAAAGGGAATTATTCCGCTCCGTGTCCCCAGGGGTTCCTGTCCCTCCACTTTTTTTGGTGTTGCTCAGTTTCTCTTCTTAACTTTTTATTTTAAGAAAACAAATATTTCAAATATATTACAAGCTGAAACATTTAACAATGAATAGTCCTGGAATGCCATTTCATAAATTTAAAATGGTTTTGCCATTGATGTAACAGTGGTATTTATATTAGGAAACACTTTGACACACAAAGGGTGGTAGAAGTTTGGAACTCTCTTCCGCAAACGGCAACTGGTGCTCGATCAATTGATAGCTTTCTGTTAACCAAGGGTATTAAGGGTTTAGATTGTATATCGGCCATGATCTCATTGAATGGCGGAACAGGCTCGAGGGGCTGAATGGGCTCCTTCTGTTCCTGTGTAACAGGCTCAAGGGGCTGAATGGCCTCCTCCTGTTCCTGTGTAACAGGCTCGAGGGGCTGAATGGCCTCCTTCTGTTCCTGTGTAACAGGCTCGAGGGGCTGAATGGCCTCCTCCTGTTCCTGTGTAACAGGCTCGAGGGGCTGAATGGCATCCTCCTGTTCCTGTGTAACAGGCTCGAGGGGCTGAATGGCCTCCTCCTGTTCCTGTGTAACAGGCTCGAGGAGCTCACAGAATCACAGAAACCCCACAGTGCAGATAGAGGCCATTTCGGCCCATCGAGCTTGCACCAACACATATCCCCCCCGATCCCCGTAACCCCACGTATTTAATCCCCCTAACACTAAGGGTCAATTTATCATAGCCAATCAACCTAACCCGCACATCTTTGGACTGTGGGAGGAAACCGGAGCACCCGGAGGAAACCCACGCAAACACGGGGAGAATGTGCAAACTCCACACAGACAGTCACCCGAGGCCGGATTCGAACCCGGGTTTCTGGCGCTGTGAGGCAACAGTGCTAACCACTATGCCACCATGCTGAATTGCCTCCTCCTGTTGCTGTGTAACAGGCTCGAGGGGCTGAATGGCCTCCTCCTGTTCCTGTGTAACAGGCTCGAGGGGTTGAATGGCCTCCTCCTGTTCCTGTGTAACAGGCTCGAGGGGTTGAATGGCCTCCTCCTGTTCCTGTGTAACAGGCTCGAGGGGTTGAATGGCCTCTCCTGTTCCTGTGTAACAGGCTCGAGGGCCTGAATGGGCTCCTCCTGTTCCTGTGTAACAGGCTCGAGGGCCTGAATGGGCTCCTCCTGTTCCTGTGTAACAGGCTCAAGGGGCTGAATGGCCTCTCCTGTTCCTGTTTACAAGAGTGTACATTAACTGTAACGTTAGGTATATTTATGCAGCAATCTAACATACTTCAGTTCTGGAACAGATGTGAGTAGCACAGCACAGCTGGATGGGGGTGCCACCGGGCTGTCACATCTTTTCTGGGGGTGTTTTTGGTTGGGGCCATGTTGTAACATGTGCTCTTGCAGCTTCTGTACCTCCCTTCCTTCAGTAAGGGTGAGGTATGGGGTCTGTATCAGACTCCAAGTAGGAAGTCCCCAGACTGCTTGATATTCTCCCAGTTCTCTGAGGCCGTACCTCAGGCTTGTTCATGTGTCCCGTTTTCAGGTTGATGCTGGATCTGTATTCCTTGTTAGACTTTGTAATTGCATTATTTATGCGTGTTTTGTAAAAGTTTAAACTAAAAAGACAAACAAAGCTCCCACATTACATTCAAGACTTTGTTGAAGAAAATGTGTTCACTTGTCACATAGGACCTTGGTGTGCATGTACATAGATCCCTGAAGGCAGCAGGACAGGTAGATAAGGTGGTTAAAAAGGCATATGGGATACTTGCCTTCATTAGCCGAGGCATAGAATATAAGAGCAGGGAGGTTATGATGGAGCTGTACAAAACGCTAGTTAGGCTTCAGCTGGAATACTGTGTGCAGTTCTGGTCGCCACACTATAGGAAGGATGTGATTGCATTGGAGAGGGTGCAGAGGAGATTCACCAGGATGTTACCTGGGCTGGAGCGCTTCAGCTATGAAGAGAGACTGGACAGGCTGGGGTTGTTTTCCTTAGAGCAGAGAAGGCTGAGGGGGGACCTGATTGAGGTGTACAAAATTATGAGGGGCATAGATAGGGTAGATAGAAAGGAACTTCTCCCCTTAGTAGAGGGGTCAATAACAAGGGGGCATAGATTCAAGGTAAGGGGCAGGAGGTTTAGAGGGGATTTGAGGAAAAACTTTTTCACCCAGAGGGTGGTTGGAATCTGGAACTCACTGCCTGAAAGGGTGGTAGAGGCAGGAACCCTCAACATTCAAGAAGCATTTAGATGAGCACTTGGAACACCATAGCATACAAGGCTACGGACCAAGTGCTGGAAAATGGGATTCGAATAGACAGGGCTTGATGGGCCGAAGGGCCTCTTTCTGTGCTGTATAACTCTATGACTCTATAACTAGAAGTGGGCAATTCACATAGAACCACTTATTCCAACCTGATTGATGTTATCAAGTCCCGTTCGCCCATCACCCCTGTACTCACTGACCTACACTGGCTCCTGGTTAAGCACTGCCTCGATTTTAAAATTCTCATCCTTGTTTTCAAATCCCTCCATGGCCTCGCCCCTCCCTATCTCTGTAACCTCCTTCAGCCCTACAACCTTCCGAGATATCTGCGCCCCTCCAATTCTGGCCTCTTGCATGTCCCTGATTTTAATCGCTCCACCATTGGTGGCCGTGCCTTCAGCTGCCGAGGCTCTAAGCTCTGGAATTCTCTCCCTCAACCTCTCCGCCTCTCTACCTCTCGCTCCTCCTTTAAGACACTTCTTAAAACCTACCTCTTTGACCGAGCTTTTGGTCACCTGCCCTAATGTGGCTCGGTGTCCATAATCGCTCCTGTGAAGCACCTTGGGACGTTTTACTATGTTAAAGGCGCTGTATAAATACAAGTAGTTGTTACATATTTTGAGCAAATTGTTTTTATAAATTATATTTTAGGGGCATGCGCTGTGCCTATTGTGTTGGTGTGAAGTGGTTTGGTGGTGAGATTCCCTTCGCATGGACGCTGCGGTTAGAGTGTGAACGGCCTCTGAGCCCAGACTCAGTTTTTTTTATTCATTGATGGGATGTGGGCGTCGCTGGCTGGCTAGGCCTGCATTTAGTGCCCATCCCTAATTGCCCTTGAGAAGATGGTGGTGAGCCGCCTTCTTGAACCGCTGCAGTCCATATGGTGTAGGTACACCCACAATGCTGTTAGGAAGGGAGTTCCAGGATTTTGGCCCAGCGACAGTGAAGGAACGGCGATACAGGTCCAAGTCAGGATGGTGTGTGGCTTGGAGGGGAACTTGTAGGTGGTGATGTTCCCATGCGTCTGCTGCCCTTGTCCTTCTAAGTGGTAGAGGTCGCGGGTTTGGAAGGTGCTGTTGAAGGAGCTTTGGCGAGTTGCTGCAGTGCATCTTGTAGATGGTACACACTGCAGCCACAGTGCGCCGGTGGTGGAGGGAGTGAATGTTGAAGGTGGTGAACCCGACACTGGAGTGAAGATGAGTGAGTCTCTTGAGGTCAGGTCGGACCCTGTCGCCCGATTAACACTCCACAGGGTAAATCTTCAATTTGTGCGATAGTGTAAAATGGGCACCAGCGAATTGGCAGCCCATTTTACATCTCAAATAAAAATGGGGAGAGAAGTGAAACAGGCTACCAATTCGCTATCACCTGTTTCACATTATCGCACAGTCAAAATTACCCCTCACAAGTGAAAAGTCAAAACAACTACATACCACAACAACAACTTACATTTATTCGATAGCAAAATACTGCGGATGCCGGAAATCCGAAATAACAACAGAAAACGCTGGAAAAACTCAGCAGGCCAGGCAACATCGGTGGAGAGAGAAACAGAGTTAACGTTTCAGGTCGAAACCCTTCTTCAGAACTGAGAAAAAAAAGGCAGGAAATGAAACAGATTTTGAAGAAGGTCAAACCCGAAACGTCAACTCAAATTTCTCTCCACGGATGTTGCCTGACCTGCTGAGTTTTTCCAGCATTTTCTGTTGTTATTTCGGATTTCCAACATCTGCAGTATTTTGCTATCGTATCAGATTAAAAGGCAGTTTGGGGGCTGGGGATGAAAGAACAAAAGGGAAGGCCTGGGGGGTGAAGAGACATTAAGAGATATTCAAGGCGAGACGAGATGGTAATAGGACAGGTAAAGAGACAAAGGATGGCTCTAGATGAAGTGTGAAATGCGCTGGCAGAGTGAGAGACAGTTGCCATGTGGGAGAGAGAAAAGGGAAAAGGCACAAACCAAGTGTGGATAAAAAATATATTAAAATGTAACAGGGGCCGAGGTTATGATCTGAAATTGTTGAACTCTATGTTGAGTCCGGAAGGCTGTAAAGTGCCTAATCGGAAGATGAGGTGCTGTTCCTCGAGCTTACGCTGAGCTTCCATGGAAAAGTCCGTAAGGGTGACCCCGAGCTTCCGGTCGCCTGTCATTTCAATTCACCGCCCCATTCCCACTCAGACCTCACCGTCCTCGGGCTCTTGCATTGTTCCACGGAAGCTCAGCGTTTTCTGTTGTTGACATATCAGTCTGAAATCAGCGGAATAAACATTCTGCGGGGTCTATAAAGGGCAGGCGATCCGCTTCGACAGATTATGTCATGTTCAAAGGGCTTCCTTTTCATTAAGTGCAGCAAAGACTGAGCTGGACGGGCCATGGATGGGGGAGGTTTCTGATCCAAGGTTTGATTGGCAGCTCGTCCAGCCATTCCCTGGCGCAGAGAGCTGAGGGAGGGTCAGAGGTCAAGTCAATGGCCTCCTGTTGAGCTGAAACAAGACAGTTTGCAGAAGCATGGTGTGACAAACGGTCACAGATGCAGAGAACTCACTTTCTAACTTTTACTAGCGTGGCATAGTTTATTATTTTCCATGTTATGAGGGACGTTATCAGTGAAACTGACTGAAATTGATGCCGTTTGTTTGGGAACGATTCTGAGGAGGGCCACGCGATTAATACCTAATTTAAAGACCCTTAGTTACCATCAGGGGCTCTTTTTACTTCGGGGAGACTTGATTGAAGTAGTTAAAATGCTGAAGGGACTGGACTGTATCCATGTGAATAGATTATTAGATAAATTAGGAAGAACGAGGGGGCTGTGTATCAGTTACGTAAACATAGAACCAGGTTAGAAGTCAGCAGGATGTTTTCTCGACCAGGGTCATAGACCTTTGGAATAAGTTGCTGGGGCAGTGAGTGCGGATTCAGTGCAAACATTCAAAAGCTGGATGGGTTCCTGGACAAGGCTCATATCACCGTTCACAAAAGGTCGGCGACTCTCGTCATCAATCTTACCTCCTGGAACGGATTTTGATCACCTTCAGGGGTCAGAGAGGAATTTCCCAGAATTTGTATTTTCTCTTAATTGGACTAGAGGTTTTTAAAAAATTGGTTTTAGCTCCTCCCAGGAGATTATACAGCTGCTGGTGAGTGGGGAGTATTGAGGGTCATGGTGTCTGGCTGCAACATAACTGAATGGGACAGGCTCGATGGACCAGAGGGTTACATGTAACATAAAACAGCTTGTTGGTTTACATTTGGGCTCCTTTCACCAGAGCTTATCAGCCTGTCTTCTAGAACAGAGGAGTCTACATGGGAGCAAGCACACGATTACAGTATCCAGTTCTCACAGTGTGTTATTGCTGCAGCGCCATGTCACATATGACTAGATATGGGATCCAGGGCTTTATAAATAGGGGCACAGAGCACAAAAGCAAGGAAGTTATGCTAAACCTTTATCATAGAAATAGAAATTTATGGCACAGAAGGAGGCCATTCGGCCCATCGTGTCTGTGCCGGCCGACAAAGAGCTCTCCAGCCTAATCCCACTTTCCAGTTCTTGGTCCGTAGTCTTGTAGTTTACGGCACTTCAAGTGTATATCCAAGTACTTTTTAAATGCGATGCGGGTTTCTGCCTCTCCCACCCTTTCAGGCAGTGAGTTCCAGACCCCCACCGCCATCTTGGTGAAAAAGTTCTCAACTCCCCTGAAATCCTTCTGCAAAATTACTTTAAATCTGTGCCCCTTTGGTTATTGACCTCTCTGCTAAGGGAAATAGGTCCTTCCTATCCACTCTATCCAGGCCCCTCATAATTTTATACACTTCAATTAAATCTCCCCTCAGCCTCCTCTGTTCCAAAGAAAACAACCCCAGTCTATCCAATCTTTCCTCATAGATAAAATTCTCCAGTCCTGGGAACATCCTCGTAAATCTCCTCTGTATCCTCTGCAGTGCAATCACATCTTTCCTGCAATGTGGTGTAATTTCAACAACAACAACAATGTGTATTTATATAGCGCCTATAAATCACTGGTTAGGCCCCAGCTGGAGTATTGTGTCCAATTCTGGGCATCGCATTTTAGGAACAATGTCAAGGCCTTTGAGAGGGTGCGGAGGAGATTTAGAACATAAGAACATAAGGAATAGGAGCAGGAGTCGGCCATTCAAGACAGAACTGGATAAATACTTGAAGGGAATTTTTTTTACAGGGCCATGGGGGATGGGAGCTCTACAAATGTTGGTGTGCCGACAACAAGACTTGCGATTGACAGAGCACAGAGGGGCTGTCTGTTTGTGAGCCCTGCCCCCTCAGCCCCCTTACCCCACCTTCCAAATGAAGAGTGCCTGGATTTCCGGGTGACCCTCACTGTAATGAAGAGGTCAGCCCCGGGAGCGATGGGACGGGCTCTTCATGTTAATTAAAGGTTTCATCCCCTGTGAATGGGTTTGTGCTGCTGTGTCTAAGATGACAACAGCATCAATAACATGGGTTCAATTATGAGGACAGGTTGCCCAGACTGGGCTTGTATTCCCTCGAGTTTAGAAGATTAAGGGGTGATCTAATCGAGGTGTTTAAGGTGATTAAAGGAGTTGATGGGGTAGAGAGAGAGAAACTATTTCCTCTGGTGGGGGGGGAGTCCAGAACAAGGGGAGGCGTAACCTTAAAATTAGAGCCAGGCCGTTCAGGGGTGATGCCAGGAAGCACTTCTTCACACAAAGGGTGGTGGAAATCTGGAACTTTCTGCCCCAAAAAGCTGTTGAGGCTGAGGGTCAATTGAAAACATCAAAACTGAGATTGATGGATTTTTGTTAGACAAGGATATTAAAGGATATGGAACCAAGGCGGGTAAATGGAGTTAAGATACAGATCAGCTGTGATCTGATTGAATGGTGGAACAGGCTCGAGGGTGTTATGTCTGTGTATCTTAATGTTGTGTCCTTCAATAATCAGACAACAGACTGCAGGAACGATTCAACAGGTGTTTACTGAATGAGGGTTACTCTAGAACTAACAGTACAGATCACTACTCAGGGTTTATATACAGGTGTGGTCACTGCCGGTACTACAGTGTACAGGAGCTGTAAAAAGTAGTTCTCCCCTTAAAGGTACATACATTACAATTCCTCCCCTTTTAGAGTAACAGTACCATAACACTCATTTAACAATTAAATATCAAACTAATTACAATTAACACTTTTAACATGCAACATTAGCTGAAAATAGTCTATTTATAAATTCAGTCTTTGGGGAGGCTTCCTGATCCTTTCTGGATAGCGCCTTTCCCGAGTTTCTTGCTCTTGGTGCGGAGGCGATTCTGGCCCCCTGTCGTCGGTTGGTTCATCAGCTTCCGATGCTACTGTTTCTGGGGTAGATGCTACCTGTACATCGGGTTCATCACCAGGTACGTATGGGCGAGGCATGGGGTTGACTTGTTCCTGTGACTCTAGGATCTGGTCAGCATGGCGTCTCACGATGCTCTCCCCAACGTCCACTGTGTACATTAGTGGGCCCTGCCGTGTGCATATCGTTCCTGGCTGCCATTTTTCTGTTCAGTAGTCGCGGGCCAAGACTGGTTGCCCTACATTGAAGCTCCTTGTTGGCTTCTCATGGATGTGCTGGAATTGCTTACTCTCAACATCTCTTCATACGTTTGGTCTGAGCAAATCCAGGCGAGATCTTAACCTTCGGTTTACGACTGTTAGGGCTGATCCTCTGTCCAATTCCATTTTCACTTGGACTCCTGCTATCTTGAGCGTGACCCAGATAGTTTGGTGATCCTCCGTTTTGATCACATTATGTAGTTTCAGACAACCCAGCTCCTTGCTTCCGGAGTCTGTATCACTCTTCTGTTCGTCTGAACTACTCTCCGTCACCTTATGTACCTTCTTGTACTTCTCCTGTGGAGATTTCTTGCTGCTGGTTTTCTTTCCCGACCTGCAGACTCTTGCTATGTGTCCTACTTTTCCACACTGTCTGCACACTTTGTCCTTGAACCAGCAATCATTATGGTCGTGTGTTGTTCTGCCACAGCGATAGCACTTCACTGTTCCGTATGACATTTCATTTGTGCCATATTCTTGCGGTCTTTGTTGTATCTCTGCAGCGCCCCGTGCTGCTGCTTCGTGTGATACTGCAATGCTGAAAGCCTTGTCCAGCGTAAGATCATTTTCTGATAGAAGCCGTTTCTGGGTTCCTTCACTTTGAAGCCCACACACAAACTTGTCCCTTAAGGTATCTGCTAGTCCCGTTCCAAACTGGCAGTGTTTCGATAGCTTGCGCAGTTCCGTTAAATACTCAGCATTACTTTCATCTTTATGCTGGTTCCTTTTGTGAAACTTAAATCTTTCTGCTATCAGCAGCGGTGTGGGGTTTAAGTGGTCCTGTAGGATTGACACTATGTTTTCAAAATCCTTTTCTACTGGCTTCTCTGGGGTTACTAGGTTTCGTAGTAAGCCATACGTTTTGGCACCCATTGAATTCAACAATACCAGTGCTTTCTTGTCATCTGGCACTTCATTCGCCTTGCAGTATACTTCTATGCGTTCGACATATGTCGTCCAATCTTCGACTTCATTGTCGAACGCTGTGATACTGCCACTCTTCGGCATTTTTGGGTGTGGTTAGACTGGCTTAAAATGGCGTCTCCCGCGCTTTCCTTTCTTCCCCGCTGCGGCTTAAAATGGCGTCTCCCGCGCTGCTGCCAACGCCGCTCTCGGCGGTCCTCGTGGCAAATGGTGATGCCCTGTGGGTTTCATGCGCTGCTCCTGCGCTGCTGCCAACGCCGCTCTCTGCGGTCCTCGTGGCAATGGCAGCACCGCGCGTTTTCCTGCGCGCCTCTCTCCCCCGTTGACGCTGCTCGGCCCTTGAACACCGGCTGCGCACTGCTCGCTCTTGCCTCTCTCTCTTTCCCGTCGACGCTGCTCAACCTTTTTCTGTGCCACTCGGTCGGGCTCTAGCCCGTTGCTGTCCGGGAAGGGTCTGCACAGTACCTGTTGCCAGACCGTTTCACTGGACCACCGTGACTGGAAAGCCAAGCCTGGCTCTCGACAGCCTCCCCTGCGATGCTCAAATCTCCGCTGGATGACTGGGCGGTTGCCCATGGTCGACGCCCGTGCTTCTGGACTCGACCTTCTTCCAGTGTTCTCCAGGAGCGAATTCCTGGGAGGTGATGCAGAGTTGCAGGTAGGTTCGAATCTGCTCGTCGCCAATGTTATGTCCGTGTACCTTAATGTTGTGTCCTTCAATAATCAGACAACAGACTGCAGGAACGATTCAACAGGTGTTTACTGAATGAGGGTTACTCTAGAACTAACAGTACAGATCACTACTCAGGGTTTATATACAGGTGTGGTCACTGCCGGTACTACAGTATACAGGAGCTGTAAAAAGTAGTTCTCCCCTTAAAGGTACATACATTACAGAGGGGCCGAATGGCCTCCCCCTGTTCCTATGTTCCTAGGCACCTCAACAGTCTGCTTTGGGAGAGCTGGTAATAGGGCAGCACTGTTCTACCAAGCAGTAGGTGCAAGAATGAGTGAAATAAAATGGGGAATGAAGACAGGTGTTGCAGGGTGTGCAAGAGGGCGCTGGTTTGACTGTGAGCCTTCTCAACAACAACTTACATTTATACGTAGTAAAACATCCCAAGACCCTTCACAGGAGCGATTATCAAACAAACATTGACTCCGAGCCGCAGGAGACATTGGGACAGGTGACCAAATGCTTGGTCAATGAGGTCGGTTTTAAGGAGCGTACTAAAGGAGGAGAGAGGCGGAGAGGCGGAGAGGTTTAGGGAGGGAGTTCCAGACATTAGGGTCTAGACTGGTTAGGCCACAACTGGAGTATTGCGTCCAGTTCTGGTCACCACACTTTAGGAAGGATGTGAAGGCCCTTGAGAGGGTGCAGAAGAGATTTACCAGAATGGTTCTGGGGATGGGGGATCTTAGCTACAAGGACAGGTTGGAGAAGCTGGATTTGTTTTCATTAGAGCAAAGGAGGTTGAGGGGTGATTTGATAGAGGTGTACAAGATTATGACGGGTTTGGATAGGCTAGAAGGGGATCGGCTGTTCCCACTAGTTGATGGTACAAGGACTAGGGGACATAGATTTAAGGTTTTGGGCAAGAGATACAGGGGGAACGTGAGGAAAAACTTTTTTACGCAGTGAGTGGTGAGGACCTGGAACTCGCTGCCGACGGAAGTGGTGGAAGCGGAGACACTCAGGCCTAGAAATTCACTAGCCTTAGCGCCGCTTTTGAGGCGCTAGAGGGACTAGCGCCAGAGTTATGGCCAGTTGAAAAATTCCCTGGGGCCCTAAAGCGGCGTTGCACCGGTAGCGCTGCGCCGGCACCGATGACGTCATCGGTGTGCGCAACGTCCCGGTTGCCATGCCGACGGGCCCCAGCGCCGAAATTCAGTTGCGGCCGCCTCGCCCGTGGCAGCCGCAACTAAGACTCTGGCAACAGAGTCCAACATGTGTTTGCGCCGGCGCATTAAAGGCCCCGCGGCGGCCGGCCGCTTTCCCGCCGGCCGCCTGCCCGCAGCTCCCTCCCCGGACTTCTCCCCACCCCCCCCGGAACAGATGCAAGCCCGGCACTTGTCCGAGGTGCCGGGCTCATTTTTAAACAGATTTGCGCGGGCCGCGGCCGGGTGCAGGCAGCTCCTCCTTAACGGAAGGAGGAGGCCTGCACTTCCCCAGCCTGCCGCACCGCATCGGGTGCCACAGCGCCGGAATTGCGGCGCTAAACGGCAGTTAGCACCCTTTTCCAGGCGCTAAGACCCTTCAGTAGCGCCGGCAGCCGTTTGGGCGCGGCGCTACTGAATTTTTGGCGCGCGCAGGGGGACTTAGCGCCGGCACTAACTTCCGGCGCTAAAGCCCTGGCTAAGCCAAAACCCAATTTCTAGGCCTCAATGTTTTCAAGGGGAGACTGGATAGGCACTTGAGGGAAATAAACTTGCAGGGCTACGGGGATAGAGCGGGGGAATGGGACTGACTGGATTGCTCTACAGAGAGCCGGCACGGACTCGATGGGCCGAATGGCCTCCTCCTGTGCCGTTATGACTCTTTGACTCTCTGACGGCTGAAGCCACGGCCACCAATGGCAGGGTGAAGGGATCGGGGGATGCACAAGAGGCCAGGGTGGGAGGAAAGCAGAGATCTCGGAGGGTTGTAGGACTGGAGTAGATCACAGAGATAGGAAGGGGCGAGGCTATGAAGAGATTTGAACACGAGGATGAGAATTTTAACATCGAGGTGTTAGTGGACTGGGAGTTAATGTAGGTCAGCGAGCACAGGGGTGATGGGTGAACAGGACTCAGGACACGGGTCAGCGAGCACAGGGGTGACGGGCGAATGGGACTCAGGACACGGGTCAGCGAGCACAGGGGTGATGGGTGAACGGGACTCAGGACACGGGTCAGCGAGCACAGGGGTGATGGGTGAACGGGACTCAGGACACGGGCAGCAGAGTTTTGAATGAGCTCAAATTTATGGAGGGTGGAAGATGACAGGCCGGCCAGAATGGTCGAGTCTGGAGGTAACAAAGGCCTGGATGAGGGTTTCAGCAGCAGACAAGCTGAGTCGGGGTGGCGACGGGCGAGGTTACGGAGGTGGAAGTAGGCAGTCTTTGTGATGGAGAGGTTATGGGTCGGAAGCTCAGCTCAGGGCCGAATAGGACGTGGAGGTTGTGAACAGCCTGGTTCAGTCTGTTTCATTGGCCAGCGAGGGATTTCTGTTTCATTCAAGGTGGCATGGACTAAGGACAAGGAGGAATTGCTAGGAATGTATGTGGCTCAAGAGAGCTCCATGTGAATGGCTTCAGCCGCTGTCGAGGGGGCTTGTGGCGGTTTCCCCTCATCTGCCTCCAAATAGGTTAGATTGCAATTGGTGAAGTGGCCCAGTACTGAACACAGCCTCTTCAGTAAGTGTAAAGGACCAAAATAACGCTGCAACTAAACTGTTTTTTATTCATAAAGTGAAAAATATTTGCCTTGACAATTCACGCCTGCCTCTTAAGACAGATAGCACCAAAATGGCACCTGTTCGAGCTATAGCACTGCTTTTTCTAAACACAGTTTGCCCCTGAACTGCACCAGTGCTGGAGCAGGAAGCAGGGACCTGCTGTTCACTTGCTCGCAAGTACCATTGGTGCGCTCCCTTCAGGCACAGTCAATGCACCACCTGAAAAGCCATGGAGGAAATTCAGCTGCTGTGATTTTCGGGTGCAAAATGGGGGTAAGGGTTAGTGCTCATTTTTCCTGCAGTGTGCCTGTTGTTCAGATGCTATTTATGTGCTTAAACCCTGAAAAATCACCCTTAAAAAAAAAAGTGAAAGAGGAGATACTGAAGGAGACAGAAGTAATGAAGAGAGAGAGAGGAATAGAATACTACCAGTGTAAAAGGTATAGAGGGCACAGAATTCCTAAATTGCATTCTGGAGAGCTTTTTTAGCCAATTCGTAGCAAGCCCATCAAGAGGAGGGGCAGTTCTGGATTTAGTTTTAGGGAATGAAGCTGGGCAGGTGGAAGGAGTATCAGTGGGAGAGCATTTTTTGTGGTAGTGATCATAATTAGTTTTAGCATCATTATGGATAAGGACCAAGAAAAAGCAGGAATAAGGGTTCTAAATTGGGGGAAGGCCAGTTTTACTAGGTTGAGGAGTGATTTAGCAAAAGTGGACTGGAAACAGTTACTTGAAGGTAAATCAGTGTCGGAGCAGTGGGAGGCATTCAAGAGGGAGATACATGGAGTTCAGGGTAAACATGTTCCCACAAAGATAAGCGGTAGAACTGCTAAATTCAGAGCCCCCTGGATGACAAGGTGCATACAGGGTAAGATAAGGCAAAAAAGGGAAGCCTTTATCAGATATCGTGAGTTCAATACTGCAGAAATCCTAGAAGAGTGTAGAAAGTGTAGGGGTGAAATTAAGAAGGAAATTAGGAAAGCAAAAAGAGGGCATGAAAAAATACTGGCAAGTAGAATCAAAGAAATCCCAAAGATCTTTTATAATTACATAAAGAGCAAGAGGATAACTAAGGAAAGAGTGGGGCCTATCGGGGACCAAAATGGTGATCTATGTGTGGAGGCGGAGGATGTGGGTAAGGTCCTTTATAAATACTTTGCAGCTGTTTTCACAAAAGAGGGGGACGATGGCGACATTGAAGCTAAGGAGGAAGATAGTGAAATATTGGACGGGATAAACATAGTAAGAGAGGAAGTATTAAGGGGTTTAGCATCCTTGAAAATAGATAAATCGCCAGGGCCAGATGAAATATATCCGAGGCTATTAAAAGAAGCAAGGGAGGAACTTGTGGAGGCTCTGACCATCATTTTCCGTACCTCCCTGGCTACAGGAGTGGTGCCAGAGGATTGGAGAACTGCTAACGTTGTACCATTGTTTAAAGAAGGAAGGGATAAAAACCGCACGATTACAGGCCAGTTAGTTTAACCTCGGTGGTGAGCAAATTACTGGAATCAATTCTGAGGGACAGTATAAACCTTCATTTAGAAAGACACAGATTAATCAGGGACAGTCAGCATGGTTTTGTTAAGGGAAGGTTGTGTCTGACTAACTTGATTGAATTCTTTGAGGAGGTAACAAGGAGGGTCGATGAGGGCAGTGCGTTTGATGCAGTCTACATGGATTTTAGCAAGGCTTTTGACAAGGTCCCACATGGCAGGCTGATCAAAAAAGTAAAAGCCCATGGGATCCAAGGGAAAGTGGCAAATTGGATCCAAAATTGGCTCAGTGGCAGGAAGCAAAGGGTGACGGTTGAGGGGAGTTTTTGCGACTGGAAGGTTGTTTCCAGTGGGGTTCCACAGGGCTCAGTACTCGGTCCCTTACTTTATGTGGTATATATTAATGGTTTAGACTTCAATGTAGGGGGCATGATAAAGACATTTGCAGATGATACAAAAATTGGCTGTGTGGTTGACAGTGAGGAGGAAAGCTTCAGACTGCAGGAAGATATCAATGAACTGGTCAGTTGGACAGAAAAGTGGCAAATGGAATTCAATCCGGAAAAGTGTGAGGTAATGCATTTGGGGAGGGGCAACAAGACAAGGGAATACACAATACATGGGAGGATACTGAGAGGTGTGGAGGAACAGAGGGACCTTGGTGTGTATGTTCACAGGTCCTTAAAGGTAGCAGGACAGGTCGATAAAGTAGTTAAAATGGCAAATGGAATGCTTTCCTTTATTAGCCGAGGCATAGAATATAAGAGCAGGGAAGTTATGCTAGAACTGTATAAAACACAGCTTGAGTACTGCATACAGTTCTGGGCACCACATAACAGGAAGGATGTGATTGCACTGGAGAGGGTGCAGAGGAGATTTACGAGGATGTTGTCAGGACTGGAGAATTTTAGCTATGAGGAAAGATTGGATAGGCTGGGATTGTTTTGCTTGGAACAGAAGAGGCTGAGTGGAGATTTGATTGAGGTGTATAAAATTATGAGGGGCCCAGATAGATTGGATAGGAAGGACCGATTCCCTTTAGCAGAGGGGTCAAGAACCGGGGGCATAGATTTAAAGTAGTTGGTAGAGGGATTAGAGGGGAGATGAGGAAAAGAAATGTCACCCAGAGGGTGGTGGGGGTCTAGAACTCACTGCCTGAAAGGGTGGTGGAGGCAGAAACCCTCATCACATTTAAAAAGTACTTGGATATGTACACCTGAAGTGCCGAAACCTACAGGGCTACGGACCAAGAGCTGGAAAGTGGGATTAGGCTGGGAAGCTCTTTCCCGACCGGCACGGACACGATGGGCCAAATGGCCTCCTTCTGTGTCGTAATTTTTCTATGATTCTATGATTTTTTTCTATGGAAAGAGACAGAAGTAAAGAAGGAGAGAGATAGAAGTGAGAGAGAGAGACAGATGGACAGAAATGAAGGCGATGAGACAGAAGTCCTCATATCTCCTTATGTGGCTCGGTGTGAAATTTTGTCTGATAATCGCTCCTGTGAAGCACCTTGGGATGTTTAACTACGTTAAAGGCGCTATATAAATACAAGTTGTTGTTATATATGGCTGGTCTAAAGATTCCAATAACTGCAAAATAGATTGGGAGTTGGACATGGAGTTTGATTGTGATACAAAAGCAATTTAATCAGACTTATGTCACAAACATCTGGCCCACTCTCCCAAAAGGCTGGACATTCTGTTGTGGGAGCAGTATTCAGAGTAAGTAGAAATCTATCTGAACTCAACTGAGTTACAGGAACGTGACAATTGTAGACTAAGACATGGAATCCCACCATTGTTCATATCCAAGGCTCTGACAAGCGAGGTGAGCGAGTCTTTATTTTGATAAGTGGACAACCTAGCCACAGATGGTCTGAATGGATTCATGTTATTTAGAAAAATTGCAGTCATTGGATTTCAAACAATGAATTGGATTTTATTTCCAGAAATGTGTATGGGTGAGAATAGAGAAGAATTGAGACACTGGGCGATGCCAATACCCTGAGTATAAATAAATGACACTGCTGTTTTGCTCCTTGCTGCTATAGCTCTGGCGAGGACATATTTATAGGCAGCACTGACAAAAAAATAACAGTGACACTTCTATCTTATCCAGAAGCTGCACATGTTGAACAAGTCTTCCTGTACTGTAATGGGAAGCTGGAATAAGCTGATAAGTGCTGGTACGATCCTTCCTGAATTGTCTCCTGTTCTTTTTTCTGTTGCATTATTTATATCTAATAATGATTGACTGGAATTGTACTTTGGAAAGGAATGAGTTTTCATTTTAATGCAGCTTCTAAAGATTGGCGGCGGACTGTCCACGTGTATCCTATTTATAAACATGGATATGGGATGGAATTATGCTGCGAGATATTAGTGTACAAATTCGCTTCAGTTTGTAACTGAGGCTGGCGATGCCGAACATTCTCAATTACTTGGGTCAAATGGGACAAAAGCCCCAGAATAGCAAGGCTCCGCTCCCAGCGCAGAGTATCCCTTGGCCGGAGTGCAGAAAGACATAGCTCACAAACGGCCAGAGAGTCGGGAGCAGCACGGATCAGGTGAATTATCCTCCATGTCTGATTTGCATTTTGTCAAACAAGACTCCGAGCTGGAGGGGCAGAGTCTTGCAGTTTGGGGGCTAAAATATTAGGCGATGGTCAGCTTAGTGTTAATGTTAGGTCAGTTTGACAGTGCCTTCATGAAACAATGTTTAGGAAAGTGCTTAGGGGAAGGAAGAGGCAGGAGAGCTGTGATTATGGCCGGAATTTTCCGGGGTCCGTGCGGCACGATCGGAGGCGGGTCGGGTGGGAAATTTGAAATAAATCAGAGCGGGTCGGGAACCTGCTGTCATCCCATCCCCACGCGCCTTTCCCTCGGGCGCGTCTGCCAGCACGGCAGCGACCCGAATAGCAGAGGCGGGCGACCTAATTCAAATCATTAACAGGTACTTGTCAGACCCTTAAGAGGCTTTTTAACCCTACCGTACAAATTTACCTGGATGTCCATGGGAAACACGCAGCTCGGGAACCAGGTCTGTCAACCCGAGGCGGGAGTTCACTCGCCATTGTTCCAGCTGATTATTGCACAGCATGAAATGTACTATAAAAGCTCCCACCTCACAGCTGATCACTTTTCTCAGGCAGAAGCTGTTGCTGACTGCATTCCCAGCACAGATTGAGCTTTCTGCAGGCTGCAAATCTTTCCAGCAAAGTCTCCATCCAGTGTCACCTCATTGGAAGAACCTCTCTCACCATTGACAGATTGCTTCTCTGATCTCTACTTGACCTACCATCTATTCCATCAGCATGGGTGCCGTTAATACTGTCTCACCTTGGTCCTCAGAATCTGACCACAATGAGCCCCAATACCAGCAGCAACAACACCATCACCACCACCAACCTTCTCCTCAATGGCCTGATGCTCCACAGGACAGAGGGCATCAGCACAGGGCTGCACTGTGCCGAAGGCAATACCCCCAACACAAGGTATACAGGCTGAGGATGAGCTTCCTCAACATGACGAAGCAACAGTTCCAAGGGAGGCTCAGGCTATCACCTCAGGCCATCGCAGACATTTGCAACTTGCTGGAGCAAGAGCTGCAGCCCAGAGGACCTGGTGGACACGCCTTACCAGTGCCTGTCAAAGTCACCAGCGCCCTCAACGTCTTCACCTCAGGCTCCTTCCAGGGATCTGCAGCAGACATTTGCGGCATCTCGCAGTCGGTCATCCACAGATGCATCACACAGGTCACGGATACCCTGTTTGACAAGTCAGACAATTATATCTTACATCAACTTTGCCACTGATGATGCCAGTGTTACTAAGCGGGTGCTGGGCTTTGCCACTCTGGCTGGCTTCCCACGGGTGCAGGGCGTCATCAACTGCAGACATGTGGCCATCATGGCATCCCATCATCACCCAGGAGTCTTTGTGAACCACAAGGGCTTCCACTCCCTCAATGTACAGCTCGTCTGCAACCATAGGAAGATCATCATGCATGTGTGCGCCAAATTCCCTGGCAGCTGTCATGGCTCTTTCGTGATGCGCCAGTCCACCCTCCCTCAGCTCTTCATACCTCTAAACAGACTTTCCGGCTGCTTGACGACAAAGGCTATCCACTGAAGACGTGGCTCCTGACACCCTTGAGGAGGCCGAGTACTAAGGCCCAGGAGAGATATAATGAAAGCCACATTTCCACCAGATGTGTCATAGAGCAGACAATAGGCATGCTGAAAATATGCTTCAGATGCCTTGACAGATCTGGGGGAGCCCTTCAGTATGCATCATCCAGGGTCTCCAGAATCGTCGTGGTCTGCTGTGTGCTGCACAACATAGCGCAGCAGCGAGGATTAGCGCTGCATGAGGAGCAAGGCCCTAAGCTCTGGAATTCCCTCCATAAACCTCTCCACCTCTCTACCTCTCTCTTTCCTCCTTTAAGATGCTCCTTAAAACCTACCTCTTTGACCAAGCTTTTGGTCACCTGCCCTAATTTCTCCTTATGTGTCTTGGTGTCAAATTTTTTGTCTTATAACACTCCTGCGAAGCACCTTGGGACATTTTACTACGTTAAAGGTACTATATAAATACAAGTTGTTGTTGCTGTTGTTAATTCATGCAGGACTTTGAGCAGAGCTGAGTTGTTGTTGAGGTGTGTGTCTCTGCGCTAGTGCTGGGTGTGCTTCTGTCTGGTGACGCTGCGCCCTCAGAGGCTGGAGGCTCCTCTCTGGAGTCGTCTTCCTCTTCCGCCTGGACAATGGGGGAGGGCTCTTGATGGACCTGTGGGAGAGGAAAGAGATGAGTTAGATATATCATATGAAGAATGGGTACAGATACACATGATGACCATTCAATGGTTGCTGACATCCGTCTCCATATGAGTGACTGATGTATGCCATGTAGGTATGTAAAAAGGAAAAGATTAGCGAAAGTAAACAAGGGTCCCTTACAGGCTGAGACAGGAGAAATTATAATGGGGAATAAGGAAATGGCAGAGAAATTAAACAAATACGTTGTGTCTGTCTTCACGGAAGAAGATGCAAAAAACCTCCCGGAAATAGTGGAGAACCAAGGGTCTAGTGAGAATGAGGAACTGGAAGAAATTAGTATTTGTAAAAAAATAGTACTGGATAAATTAATGGGACTGAAAGCCAATACATCCCTTGGACCTGAAGGTCTACATCCTAGGGTTTTGAAAGAGTTGGCTATAGAGATAGTGGATGCATTGGTTGTCATTTTCCAAAATTCCATAGATTCTAGAACAGTTCCCGTGGATTGGAAGGTAGCAAATGTAACCCCACTACAGACCAGTTAGCCTGACATCAGTAGTAGGGAAAATGCTAGAATCTATTATTAAGGATGTGGTAACAGGGCACTTAGAAAATAATAATAGGATTGGGCCGAGTCAACACGGATTTATGAAAGGGAAATCACATTTGATGAATCTGTTAGAGTTTTTTGAGGTTGGAGCTAGTAGAATAGATAAGGGGGAACCAGTGGATGTGGTGTATTTGGATTTTCAGAAGGCATTCGATAAGGTGCCACACAAGAGGTTATTAAACAAAAGGAGTGCTCATGGGATTGGGGGTAATATACTAGCATGGATTGAGGATTGGTTAACGGACAGAAAACAGAGAGTAGGAATAAACGAGTCATTTTCGGGTTGGCAGGCTGTAACTAGTGGAGTACCGCAAGGATCAGTGCTTGGGCCTCAGCTATTCACAATCTGTATCCATGATTTGGATGAGGGGACCAAATGCAATATATCCAAGTTTGCTGATGATCCAAAGCTGGGTGGGAATGTAAGTTGTGAGGAGGATGCAAAGAGGGTTCAAGGGGATATAGACAGGCTAAGTGAGTGGGCAAGAACATGGCAAATGGAATATAATGTGGAGAAATGTGAAGTTATTCACTTTGGTAGGAAAAATAGAAAAGCAGAGTATTTTTTAAATGGTGAGAGATTGGGAAATGTTGGTGTTCAGAGGGACCTGGGTGTCCTTGTACACGAATCACTGAAAGTTAACATGCAGGTACAGCAAGCAATTAGGAAAGCAAATGGTATGTTGGCCTTTATCACAAGTGGATTTGAGTATAAGAGTAAAGACGTCTTACTGCAATTATATAGGGCCCTGGTGAGACCACACCTGGAGTATTGTGTACAGTTTTGGTCTCCTTACCTAAGGAAGGATATACTTGCCATAGAGGGAGTGCAACGAAGGTTCACCAGACTGGTTCCTGGGATGGGGGGATTGCCCTATGAGGAGAGATTGAGTAGACTAGGCCTATATTCTCTAGAGTTTAGAAGAATGAGAGGGGATCTCATTGAAACATACAAAATTCTTACAGGGCTTGACAGGGTAGATGCAGGGAGGATGTTTCCCCTGGCTGGGGAGTCTAGAACCGGGGTCACAGTCTCAGAATAAGGGGTCGGCCATTTAGGACTGAGATGAGGAGAAATTTCTTCACTCAGAGGGTGGGGAATCTTTGGAATTCTCTACCCCAGAGGGCTGTGGAGGCTCAGTCGTTGAGTATAATCAAGACAGAGATCGATAGATTTTTGAATATTAAGGGAATCAAAGGATATGGGGATAGTGCAGGAAAGTGGAGATGAGATGGAAGATCAGCCATGATCTTATTGAATGGCGGAGCAGGCTCGAGGGGCCGAATGGCCTACTCCTGCTCCTAATTCTTATGTTCTTATGTTGTTATGTAACTGTATGAGATGTAATTCTGTCACCAGGTTGCTCAGATGTCCCCCTCTCTCTGTCTCCCACCTCCAGCTGCTCGGCGACTCCAGATATTTCTAAAGCAGCCTCCTCTGCTGGAGTCAACGTGGCCAATGATGGAGAGCCACCACCAGTCCTCTCCCTCTCCCTCTTATTGTGGGCTCTCTTTTCCTGCAAGGAGGGAAAGAAGAGAAGTTTGAGTGAGGGTGATGGAACGAGTGTAAGGAATGGATGGGTTCGACCTTTAGAGGGTGACTATGAGGGAGTGGGGTGGCAATGCCAAGTGGCCTCCTTGTGTGGTGTTATTTGCTATGATTGCATTAGGATGCGGCTGAGTGTGAGGGGTGGTTAGTCAGATGGGGATGTGATTATGTAGATAGAGAGAGAGAGCGATGGGTGGACGTGCAAGGTATGTTGGTGTGAGTAAGGATGTGCAGGAGGAGGGTAGGAAAGGCAGAGTGATGGGGATGTGATGAGAGGCACAGCAGAATGAGGTTGAGTGTGGCTTTGTACTCACCATTCCTGATCTAATGAGATCATTGAAACATTTGCAGCACTGCACCCAGGTCCTCCTCACCACATCCCTGCTGTTGACCTCCTCTGCAATCTCCAACCGGGGTCTTTTTGCCTCCTGGGGTGGTCTCTTCCACCCATTGGAAGGGAAGAGGACCTCCCTGCGTGCTCTGACTCCCTCCATAAGCATATGGCTTATCGGAGAACCTGGGTGCAGCCCTCTGCCTCCATGCAGTCATTTACAAAGTGTTTGGAACACTCCAATGGTGCAGTGTGCTGCCTGCACACTCCTAGATGAACCTTCAAATGCAATGTGGCCACGGCTCCTTTAAATATCCCGGCTGAAAACGCATCATCAATGACGTCATCAGACCCACTCCATCTAATTGCGCTGGGTAACGTGTCGGGTGGGCTTAATTAGGCCCCATTGATGCAAAGTCGTTTTCTGGAGCGGGATGGAGCCAGCAATGGGGTCGCGACTCGCCATGGCGACCACCCACACCCGACCCGCCCAGACAAGGAAAATTCCAGCCTATCAGTGAGTAATTTGTGTGACATGGGGAGAGTTTTCCTTTGAGATAGATAGATTTTAGGATTCATGGGGAATCGCAGGATATGGGGATCGGGCAGGAAAGTGGAGTTGAGGTCGAAGATCAGCCGTGATCTTATTGAATGGCTCGAGGGGCCGAATGGCCGACTCCTGCTCCTAATTCTTATGTTATTATATTCTGGTCGCTATAAATTTCTTGGGAAATAGAAACCAGACCAAATAGTGGGTGGCACAGTGTGCGGATTTCCTAAGTTTGCTATTTCTACCAAATTTGTGAAAACATTCTATAAAATCAGGTGTAGAATAGGCGAGAAGTCAGAGGAAATCTTCCCGCTGTGTTTATAGTATCACCAACACCAGAGGAAATCCTCACCCCATAATTGTGTCTTTTGTTTATAAATGAATGGCTATTTGTTAAACACTTTCTTCATTAAGACAGTGCGACTTTAAAGTGTGCACTGCTGAATCAGCCAGGGATAGCTATCAGAATAAGCTGTATCCTCACTGTGCAACACTAGTTAGTGCACCATCTTTTGGGTAAGACATTAAACTCAACCCTGTCTGTCTGTAAAAGAATCCCATGGCCCTTTCGCAAAGCTGAGAGCTCTCCTGCTATCCTGGCCAACATTTATCCCTGAACCAATACCACCAAATAGTATTAACTGGTCGTTGTCTTACTGCTTTCTATAGGATTTATAGTGTTCGCTGATGACTGCACAGTGTTCAGTGCCATTCACAACTCCTCAGATAATGAAGTAGTCCATGCCCGCATGCAGCAAGACCTGGACAACATTCAGGCTTGGGCTGGTAAGTGGCAGGTAACATTCGCACCACAGAAGTGCCAGTCAATGACTATCTCCAACAAGCAAGAGTCTAACTACCGCCCCTTGACATTCAACGGCATTACCATCACCGAATCCCCCACCATCAACATCCTGGGGGGGTCACCATTGACCAGAAACTTAACTGGACCAGCCACATAAATACTGTGGCAACAAGAGCAGGTCAGAGGCCAGGTATTCTGTGGCGAGTGACTCACCTCCTGACTCCCCAAAGCCTTTCCACCATCTACAAGGCACAAGTCAGGAGTGTGATGGAATACTCTCCACTTGCCTGGATGAGTGCAGCTCCAACAACACTCAAGAAGCTCGACACCATCCAGGACAAAGCAGCTCGCTTGATTGGCACCCCATCCACCACCTTAAACATTCACTCCCTCCACCACTGGCGTACCGTGGCTGCAGTGTGTACCATCTACAAGATGCACTGCAGCAACTCGCTAAGGCTTCTTCGGCAGCACCTCACAAACCCGCGACCTCTTCCACCTAGAAGGACAAGGGCAGCAGGCGCATGGGAACACCACCACCTCCAAGTTCCCCTCCAAGTCACACACCATCCTGACTTGGAAGTATATCGCGGTCCTTCATCATCGCTGGGTCAAAATTCTGGAACTCCCTACCTAACAGCACTGTGGGAGTACCTTCACCACACAGACAACAGCGGTTCAGGAAGGCGGCTCACCACCACCTTCTCAAGGGCAATTAGGGATGGGCAATAAATGCTGGCCTTGCCAGAGACGCCCACATCCCGTGAATAAATAAAAAAAAGGCCCCTGCTGTGCCCAAACAATAATGTCTCTACTTCAAAAGTACTTAATTGGCCAAAAAGCGCTTTGGGATATCCTTAGGATGTTACAAGTGCTAAGTAAATACAGGTTCTTGTTTTCTTTCCCATTACTGGCATATTTGACAAACATTGCAACCATTTCCCTAAATACACATGCTCTAGGATCCAAATTAAACAGAGAATCAGAGGAACTTACAGCACAGGAGGAGGCCATTCGGCCCGCCGTGCCAGTGCTGGCTCTTTGAAAGAGCGATCGTGCTCAGTCCCACACCCCCGCTGATTGTCCGTAACC
Organism: Somniosus microcephalus; assembly: GCF_052327205.1. NCBI lineage: Eukaryota > Metazoa > Chordata > Chondrichthyes > Squaliformes > Somniosidae > Somniosus > Somniosus microcephalus. The sequence goes on from NC_141018.1 coordinate 7,167,604, forward strand.
CGGTGCGCTCCTCATCCTCCAGCACCCATCCAACTCCCTTTTAAATTATTCATGGAATCAGCTTCCACCACTTTTTTGAGGTCGAGCGTGAATGAATGCTTTAAATATGAATAGTGTACCCATGTGAATTCAGCACTTCATATTATATAAGTGATATTTAATACATAAATGTCATTTAGCACCCAAGGGGGTTGTTTTGACATTGGGCGATAGTGTAAAGCGAGCGATATCAGATCAGCCGTCTCTTATATCTCTCCCGTTAACTACATTAGAAATTAAAATTGGGAATGATGTTTCATGGGCGGCTGAATTGATCTCACCCGTTCTACACTCTCGGCCAAAGTCAAAATTACCCCAGGAGGTTTGAGTATATTTCTTTCTTTAAGAATGTCAATATGCAGAGTTTGAATACGCACAAACATGTAGCTTGAAACTAGTCTAATCTCGAGTGTTGGGTTTCAGACGTGCTCTGGACTTGGAAAGAAGGGAGTTACAGTGAATGGAGCAAGGAGAGTCTTCACTTGTCTTAAACTGAGACACAAAAATCATATAGGAGTCAAATTTAATTATTCGAAGGAACAGAGAACATGGGGGGAGAAATTGGTTCCTGTAGCACCTGTTTGTTGGGCGTGAGATGGATGTCGGGGGACACCAATTACTGGGCACCATCTCCATTAGAAGTGACCGGCTGCCAATTGGCACCTGGTGACTTCAGAGTGCCCGAGGCACTCGCCTAAAACAGGCGTGAGGCCCCTGATTAGGGGTCAAATGTGTCCTAAATAGCGGTCCTTAAAGAGACCACTGCAGGCCATGGCTTTTTACTTACCTCAGTGTGGAGCCAGGAGGAGCAGGAGTCACAGCCGGTTGAAATCGGAAACCTCCAAACCGGAGAGCTGCACCCAGACCCCCGACAGGCCTCCACAGCACGCCGGTTAAATGCCGATGAGGCCCTCTGCTGACGTTTGGCATGGGATTCATGCCAGTGAGCGGAGCTATTCCTCTCCTAACCTGCCTCCCTTCCAATCTCCTCCCCCCTAATCTCTAGCATCTCTGTAGGAGGCCAATAGAGTGTGCTAAGAAAACAAATTAAGGAAGAAAATAAGTCATGACCAAACATGTCAAGCGGTGATGAATTTCTTGGGAAATAGAAGCCAGACCAAAAACTGGGTAAACAAACATTCTCACATGCGATCAAGATTCAGAGCAGCTGCAGTTTGAAAGAGTCCAACTCTGTAACTGTGTGTCGGAAAGATTTCAGACACCAGAAATGACTTTGTGGCAAATGATATAGGATATTGGTTAAACTGTGTGACACATTTACAGGCTGTCAATGGAGGAGTGGAATGGAAGCGGAGGAGTCACATAGTTAGGCGAGGTACAGCATTCCCGTACTCGCAGTGTTGAGCTGGGCCAGAATGGGGCACGAGTTGGGAGAATTAGGACAGACTGCTCCCTCCGAGTCCAGTTCAACATTGGGAGTGCAGCTTCACTGAACTTACCTGATATTGTAGAAAGTTGTTACACTGATTGCTGATTATGTTCATTAATGTTCCCGACTAGTATTTTGACGTAAATAGGTCTCACGTCTAAGAAGAAAATGATGTGAAGTACAAACAGTATAACATTGGTACTGGAGGTGATGAAAGTGTTCAGACTGGATCTAAAGGAAGGCAGGCGTTGCACCAATATGGCCATTTACAGGTGTGAGGGACGCAGGCCCTATCCTGCACAGGGATTGCCAACCTTCCAGGATTGTCTGGTGTCTCCAGGAACTGAAGATTCATCTCCTGGACACGGCTGTGAGCAACTGGGAGAGAAATCATAGGGGCATGAACAAAAATTGAGTGTTTTTCTTTGAACACTTTCATTTATTGGTTATAAAACACATTGGAGATGTGAAAAAAGGCTGTTTGACCGACAGTCACGAATCATCCAATCCGGTAAAGATGAGTCTGTTCACCTTGCAGTTGGCCGCGCTGCAAGGATGGACGTGCCGGGCGACCAATGGCGGGAGTGTGGGGGCGGGGCAGGTGGAGCTGGGAGGTCATGTGACGAAATGTCCAGGAATAGGTCCAGGCAGAGCAGGCGACCCTAATCCTGCATCAAGTTCTCTCCTTTCATTTAAATTAAAGCTTAGGTAGAGCAGTGAGATTTTTAAATTGCTTTGCTCTTTGCCGAGAGCTGTGGATCAAGTGAATATACAATCCTGGCTGGAGAAATTGCACGTTGAAAGTCCAGCAATATCTTTAAGCAGCAAAAATCCCCAGACTGTGTGACGTTTGACAGCATGCGATGGCAAGGAGACATTTCTCGAGTCCCTGCTCCTGGCGGGGAACCTCACCCAACAAGAGCACGTATGGGAAATTGGGGCACACACTGGCCTTGATTCTCTGACCATTGAAATGAACAGACAGTGCACGCCCTGAATTCATGATAAGTGCCCCTGCCGGGTGAGGCTCCCCACCACGAGGACACGCTGGTAAAATTACCACCCTGATATTTCACAAAGGGGGACGGCTTGCTAGATATAAAAATTCCAAGAGGCTTTAACTCAGGCTGATATAAGAAGCAACTCTCAGACAGAGAAGGGAGCTGCTTTTCACATCCCAAACCAGCTAGATGATAGAAAGAATCAATATTGATTATATCTTGTTGAGAAAACACTAGGTCCTTTGCCCATTGTTAAAGATTTGTCTTGGTTGAGGTGTTATAAGCTGCCTGGAGCAGATACATTTAGTGTAGCCATTCACCACATCTTCAATTCACTCAGTCTAAAGGAAAGACTTGCATTTCTGTAGCGCCTTTCACAACCACCAGATGTCCCAAAGCGCTTTATAGCCAATGAAGTATAGTCACTGTTGTAATGTAGGAAACATGGCAGCTCCCAGAAACAGCAATGTGACAATGACCAGATTATCTGTTTTGTGATGTTGATTGAATGATAAAGGACACGAGGGATAACCCCCCCGCTCTTCTTCGAAATAGTGTCATGGGATCTTTTACATCCACTTGAGAGAGTAGACAGGGCCTCGGTTTAACATTTCATCCAAACAACAGCACACTCTGACAGTGCAGCACTCCCTCAGCACTCCACTTGTGACTATCAACCTAGATTTTTGTGCTCAAGTCCCTGGAGTGGGACTTGAACCCACAACCTTCAGTAACTCAGTAGGTAAGGGTGCTGCCCACTGAGCCACAGCTGATACATATTTATATATAATTGCTCCGTTATAACAGTACTTCATTGGCTGTAAAGCACTTTGAGACATCCTGAGTCGTGAAAGGCGCTATTTAAATGCAGGTCCTCATTTCATTCTTTCATAGTGGTGAGACAAAACACCACGGGCAAAGGCATCAAAAGACAGACATTGCAATCAAACATGCCAATGCACCCATGAATAGATACCCTCAAGAAATCAGTATACTTTAAAAAAAATGTTCATCACACTTTGAGAAATTAGCCTCATTCACACAAAGGGAAAAGAGCTTTCATCTGAAGGCTGTATTTATCATGTAGAATGTTCCATGTTAGAAATTGTCAGTTATTTCTGTTAAACAAAGTACCGAACTTTTTTGTTTTTATTATTATTAAATATTAATTAATTAATTATTATTACCCTGCTGTTTTGACTCTGAGGGTTCTGAATAAATGTTGTATTCTGTGTGTAACACAGTGTGCCCAAAGCACTTTAGAAGCTGATTTTGTTAGTGCAACATTTAAACATTTTCTGAAAGTATCATTTGAAAAATTAAAACAGAATTTAGAGAATCAGAAACCATCTTTAAGCAGCAAAAATTGCCATTTGTCAGAATGATTTTAGCTCCTTGGTAAATAGCCTCACACTCATTAAATGAGGTGGTAGATCCACAGAGCCACTCCTGATATTAAAAAGTTTACCTTATAAAAGTTGTTTAATAAGAAGACATTTATGTGACTCTTCTCCTGGAGGATTGGGTCCCCTTGTGTGTGGTAAAATATAAACCCTGATGACTGTATTTTTTGCTATAGACAATGGTTATTAATTTTACAACATTAGATATCTTCCCCATACCCAATTGGTACAGGGACCTTTTAAAATAAATGTGTTAATCAGATAACAGGGATTCTATTAAAAGGTAATGGCATGAAAATTATTATTGCCTAAAAGCACACAGTCCAATAAAAGTAGCCACAGGAATTTTTTCTATAGATTTAAAAGAACTCCCTATGACTTGCAATTCATATTTTGTTCACAAGGGGGCAGTATTGAATTAGTTTCACCTTCAGGTCAGTTGTGATAAAATTTACAGAATTATCTTTGTGTGTCATGAGATATGTTTCAAAGCACAACATAGATACAGTTTCAAATTTTAATTCCTTTATCATATCTCACAATGTTGTTTATTCTTGAATTATTATAAAACGTATATCTAATATTTTAATCCATAGGTTCTGCATACAATTTCTACTTTTACAACAGTGACCAATTCTTCATCTATCAAGTGGTGCTTGGCTGCAAGCAATGATGTCAATGTAAAGGCCGGTATCTCCCCTGCTCAGAGATAAGCAGGCACCAATATTAATACTAGTACGATAGCAAAATACTGCAGATGCTGGAAATCCGAAATAACAACAGAAAATGCTGGAAAAACTCAGCAGGCCAGGCAACATCCGTGGAGAGAAAATAGAGTCAACGTTTCGGGTCGAAACCCTTTGTCAAAGCTGGAAAGGAAATGAAATAAATCGAAAGGCGGGGCTGGGAGAGAACAAAAGAAGTGAAGAGACATTAAGAGGTATTCAAAACCAGACGAGATGGTGACAGGACTAGTGGAGACAAAAGACGGCTCTAGGTGTGAAATGTTCTGGCAGAATGGGAGACAGCTGCCATGTGGGAGAGAGAAAAAGGGGAGGAAGGGCCAAAACAAAGGTGTGGATAAAATATAAGCAAAAATGTAATAGGGGCCGAGGTTATGATCTGAAATTGTTGAACTCGATATTGAGTCCGGAAGGCTGTAAAGTGCCTAATCGGAAGATGAGGTGCTGTTCCTCGAGTTTACGCTGAGCATCAGTGGAACAATGCAAGAGCCCAAGTACAGTGAGGTCTGAGTGGGAATGGGGCGGTGAATTAAAATGACAGGCGACCGGAGGCTCGGGGTCATCCTTACGGACTGAACGGAGGTGTTCCCAATGTAGAGGAGACCAAACTAGGTTTGGTGTCTCTTCTCCTTCTTCTCAATACTGCCCCCTTGTGAACAAACGTGAATTGCATGTCATAGGGAATATAAATTGAGGAAAATTAACTGTGAGATTACATAGGATTATATAGGATATACGGCACAGAAACAGGCCATTCAGATGATCTGATATGTTACACAGATGATTGCCAATTTTCTGAGGCTAACTTTCATACAATGGCCCAGTAATTCCGGGCACAATGTGTGAGTACGGACGGGGTACTCACGCTTTTGCCCGGAGGAATTGCCGGTTTTCAGCATGCACAGCGCATGCGCTGAAAACCGGCATTTCCTGTCCTCTGACCCAAGGGGTTAAGAGGCTGAACGCGTGCGCGGTATCGGGCAGCGCGTGCGACTTGGATTTCCTCTATTTTTAGAGAGTTGCGCGTGTGTAAAGGCCTCCGGTATTTACGCATTGAAAAACCACACGTAAGTACTTAGTTTTACAGGTAAGTGGTCTATTATACAATTGAGAATTTTTTTTTCCACAGGTTTGTATTTTTAAAGAATTTACAGTAAGGTAAGTTTAGTTTTAGCCCCGATTTTTTATATAATTTTTTTTTTCAAATTTTAAAATTATTGTTTAAAATAGTTTTTCAGAGTTCTTTATGGTTCATTTAAGTAGTGCAATGTTTTTTTAAATTTTCTTTCAGGTTTAAGTAGTGTTTTGGGGCCAGGAGTTTTCATGAGTTTGACAGCTCTTACTGTCAAACTCATGAATGAACTTTTGCAACCTCCCATTGGTTGCCCTGTGCTCACGTGATCCCAGCCGGCTCATGGCGCTAAGTACACCGCTGGGTCATGCACGCACAGCGCGGCAGGACCTCAAGCAGGCCAGTCAGAGGAAATTCAATGCGGGCCAGAATTAAAATGTCAGCGCGCCGGGTAAGTGAACATCGGGGGCTTGCACGCGCGGCAAGCTCCCGATCCTAATTTCAGGGCCAATAAATTTAACTAATTGGGGTTCCATTTGTTCTTAGTGCATTAATTATGCTTTAAATCAGAGTTTTTTTCACCTTACGTCCATGTTTCTTCATTCTACTTGAGGATAATGTTTACAAATCCATACTCCTGTTGTGGAGCTTCATAGAGCTTCACCCATGGAGAAAACCTTGGAGAATCTGCACCAAATTCCTGATATGCACTCCTGGTGGATGCAGGTCCATACAGGAGAATAAATTCCTAAAATGGTCCCGATCCTGTGTCCTTGGAGCTGTGGCCTCCAATCAGTAAATCTGGCATGATGCAGAGTTACATGTTAACCCCTTAATAGGCAATTAAGCATTTAAAGTGTCCAGATTATGTACAAGCCCTAGAGCTCTGGAACTGACCTCCCACACTCCTTCATCAAGCTTCAGATGAGATGTATTCAAGGCTGCTTCACGCTTCAAAGGCAAGAGTGCTAACAACTGAGCTGACATCTTACAAGGGTCCACGTCGGATATTAATGGACAAGCAAAAGAATCAGGCAATAGGAAGTATAATATTCAACAGAAAATTGCTCAAAACCAAGACATAGGGTGGCTAAAAATGGAAACATTTTTGAGAGAAAGAAGTAGTTGGGACTGTTGCTGCTTTTAATATAAGTTAATAACTGGGACAGGGTGGATTATACAACATCTCCATGTTTTCATCGAAACAAAATAGGAGGCAAATAATGTAGAACAAGCAGTAGATTCAGATAGATTTAGAACTGTTAGGTAACTGAGCCAATAGGTGGCAGATGCAGTTTAATCTGGATAACGTGGGTGGGTGCTCGTGTTGCCAGAGGCAGGGGGGAATGCAATCTCTTGGTTATCATCAGCCTTCTCTTCTGTTTCCTGGCTTGCAGCCTCTGGAAGAAAAAAGCAGTTCCGTTAACTTGCACCTGCATAGGCAGCAGTCTAACTGAAACAGCCACTTTGTGGATTTCTTATGAGGGCTCCGGTAGCTGTTGGAGAGATTGAAGCAAAGGCAGAAACACTACATAATTAAAAGTGTCTTCACAGGCACATCGACTCCCATATCTCCATCCCCAACTGCCAGGCCAGAGTGGATTCCATTTGCTCTGCGTGGCCGGAATCTTTGCCTTGGAGTCGGGCTTTTTACGTGCGGGTTGCGTAGCGGGCCGAGAACGCGATGTTGTGAGCAGCACGTTGCTCAGAGCGACTTTTACTTCATGGCCCCAGTTGAAAGACTCATGCGGGTTTTCTGGCCCAATTAAATACAGCGGGTCTGATGACCTCATCGATGACCCGTTTCCAGCGCCGATATTTAAAGCAGCCTTGAATACATCTCATCTGAAGCTTGATGAAGGAGTGTGGGAGGTCAGTTCCAGAGCTCTGCCTATTACCAAGTATCACTCGTGGATGCACAAAGTCAGAGGGCGGCACCAAAGTTCAGCGATGCATCCCGCGATGTTCTGGTACAGGCAGTGAGGGCACGCAGGGAGGTTCTCTTCCCTGCTGATAGGCGTAAAAGACCACCCAAAGAAACCAAGACAGCATGGTTGCAGATCGCAGAGGAGGTCAGCAGCAGGGATGTTGTCAGGAGGACGTGTATCCAGTGCAGGAAAAGATTCAATGATCTCATGACAGCAGGAAAGGTGAGTGCAAAGCCACACTCACCCTTATCCTGGTGTGCCTGTCACCGCAACAACATCACTCTGCCTTCCCAAGCCTCCTCCTGCACATCATTCCTCACACCACCTACCTTGCACCTCCACCCATCCCTCTCTGTCGATGTACCTACTCACATCCCCATCTGACTAACCACCCCTCACACTCACCCTCATCCTAATGCAATCATAGCAAGTAACATCACAGAAGGAGGCCATTCGGCAATGTCACCTCACTCCCTCATAGCCACCCTCTACAGATGTAGCCCATTCATCCCTTCCACGCTTTCCATCACTCTCACTCAAGCTTCTCTTCTTTCCCTCCTTGCAGGAGAAGAGAGCCCACAACAAAAGGGAGAGGCAGAGAACCAGAGATGGTATACACACAATTGACTCCAGCAGAGGAGGAGGCCCTGGAGATACCACGAGTTGCAGAGCTGCCGGCGGCAGGAGACGGCGAGAGGGGGACATCTCAGCAACCTGGTGACAGAATTACATCTCATACAGCCACAAGGCATACAGCAGTCACTCATATGGGGCACTGATGTCAGTAGCAAGTGAATGTTCATCATGTGCATAATGGTATCTGTATCCATTCTTAATATAACACTTCTAAATCATCTCTTTACTCTCCCACAGGTCCATCAAGTGCTGCCCCCCTCAACGCCCCCCCCTCCCCCCACCCACTGTCCAGCCGGAGGAAGAAGACGGCTCCTTTGTTTCAGGGCCTACAAAAACAGGCTTCGCAGTGTGATTTGCACTGAGTGCGGTTTGCACAGAGTGCTGGAGTTGGGTAAGTGAGGGAGTTAGGTGAGGAGTGGAATGAGGAGCTCCCTTGCTTCGCCTTTGCTTTTCCTAACTTTTCCCCCTGTAGGAATTGGTTCTTACTTTACACCAAGGAAAGAGTCCGAGAGCGGGAGCAGTCAAACAACAACAACTGCGAAACCGCTAAAGTGACGTCACAACCAGGGAAGGAGCTGATTGGTAAGTAGGACCTGGTGAGTATTTCTACAGTCCAGTCATTAAAGTAAAAGTAAGGTCTCTAGTTTAGAGTAAGTAGTGTTTAAAGTGAAGTAAGTTCCTAGTGTATTTACTATTCTTTAATTTAAAGGAAGTAAAGGGAGTAAGTTAAGGTTAGGACATGGCAGGGCAGCTCGGCAGCGTGGAGTGCTCCTCCTGTGCTATGTGGGAAGTCAGAGGCACTTTCGGTGTCCAGGGCGAACACGTGTGCAGGAAGTGTCTCCAGCTGCAGCTACTCGAAATCCACATTTCGGATCTGGAGCTGCGGCTGGAGTCACTGTGGAGCATCTGTGCGAGGCTGAGATCTACGTGGATAGCACGTTTAACGAGGTGGTCACACCACAGGTAAAGAGTGCACAGGCAAATGGGTGACCACCAGACAGAGTAAAAGAACTAGGAAGGTAGTGCAGGAGTCCCCTGGGTCCATCTCCCTCTCCAACAGATTTTCCGTTTTGGATACTGCTGGGGGAGATGGTTTCCCAGGGGAATGCACTTCTAATTTTTTGATTTGACCGTCCTTGCATCAATTTAGAAGAGACCATGGGGGTTGCACTCTGAGCTCTTTCCCTGGGCCTCTCCATTGTTCTTTCCAGTAGGTTTGATGTACAGGTCTCACCAGGCCGAGATTCAAGTTTGCAATGAGCAGGATGTGGATGGAGAGCAAGATTGACCCTCCCCTTTAAGAACTGGCCGGCGCCAGTGTGTCTGTGTTCCATTGCTGACTGACATCACCTGAGCTTCGCCAGCACTCTGAGGTAGCGCCTCGCTCCTCGGCGTTAGCGCCTTAAGAGAAGTGTGTGTAGCGCCTGATTTCGCGCTCCAATCACCTCCAGTGGTGATAGAAGCCAAGTTTGCAGTCGGAGGCGATAATTAGCGCCAGGCGCTAAACTTTGTGCCTGGCCGATAATTGCGCCCCAAACGGGGCGATACCAAATCCCCTTGTCCCTTACCAAAGCCTCCCTGCAGGTGCTGTAGGACTTTGTCCTGACTTCAAGGCTTCTGCACACACCCTGTTGCTCCCAAACATGAGTGCACTAGTAGGAATTATTCTTGGAATACAGCATAACTTAGCGAATGAGCCGAGGCCATGCAATAAAAGAGGAGGGGGAGAAGGGCTCTCAGCAGGAGGCCATATCCGCCCAGGGTCTTCAGGGAGCAATTCTCCTACCTGAACCTCAGCGAGGAACAATGTGTGAGACGGCTGCGTCGGTAAGGACGTCCTCACTGAAATCTACCACCTGCTGCAGCCACAACCTTTTTTTTTTATTCATTGGATGTGGGCGTTGCTGGCATTTATTGCCTATCCCTAAATTGCCCTTGAGAAGGTGGTGGTGGTGAATACAACTGAGTGACTTGCTGGGCCGTTTCAGAGGGCAGTTAAGAGTCGACCACATTGCTGTGGGTCTGGAGTCACATATAGGCCAGACCGGGCAAGGACGGCAGATTTCCTTCCTTAAAGGGCATTAGTGAACCAGATGGGTTTTTAATGACAATCTGGGAGTCACATGGTAACCATTACTGATGCTAGCTTTTTATTCCAGATTTATTTAATTGCATTTAAATTCCCCAACTACCGTGGTGGGATTTGAACTCATGTCTCTGATATCATTGGTCCAGGCCTCTGGGATTATTAGTCCAACTAACATAACCGTACTGCAACCTCAGAGCAGGACAAAGACCGCAATGCCAGTGGCTGTGATGGTGACCGTGGCCATGAACTTCGATGCATCGAGCTGTTTCTGGGCTGGAGCTGGAGATATTTGCAACATCTCACAGTTTGCTGTCCACTGTTGGGTAAGAGAGGTCACTGAGTCTCTCTATTCAAAGAGCGCTGAGTACATTTCATTCTCTCTTGCCAGAGAGCAGCAGGCGGAGCGAGCACGCGGCTTGGCGAGGATTGCAGGCTCCCCCATGGTGCAGGGTGCCATTGACTGCACGCACGTCGCTTTGCGGGCGCCGCATGTCAACTCTAAGATGTACCGCAACCGAAAGGGATTCCACTCTCTCAACGTTCAGCTGGTGTGCGAACATAGGCGGCGAATCGTACAGGTCAATGCCTGGTATCCTGGCAGCAGTCATGATGCCTTCATTCTGTGACAGTCCGCTGTGCCATCTGCATTTAAACCACCACAACAAGGGCCATCTGCTAACGACATGGCTCGTGATTCTGGTGCGCAACCCATACGCACGTGGGCAGCATGCATACAATAAAAGCCATGATGCCACACAAAAAATCATAAAGCACACCATTGCCATGCGGAAACTACATTTCGCTGCCTGGATCGCCCTGGAGGTGCCCTGCAGCACTCGGCAGAGCGCATGTCAAGATTCGCAGTGGTCTACTGCATGCTGCACAACCTCGCCATCACCACCACCTCCAAGTTCCCCTTCAAGTCACACACCATCCTAACTTGGAAATATATCTTGGTCGCTGGGTCAAAATCCTGGAACTCCCTCCCTAACAGCACTGTGGGAGTACCTTCAGCACACGGACTGCAGCAGGTCAAGAAGGCGGCTCACCACCACCTTCTCCAGGGCAACTAGGGATGGGCAATAAATGCTGGCCTTGCCAGCGACTCCCACATCCTGTGAACGAATTTTTAAAAAGCTATACAGCAAGCAGCTGAGGAGCAGGAGGAGCAGGAGGTGAGGGAGAAGGAGGAGGAGGAGGTGAGGGAGAAGGAGCAGGAGGTGAGGGAGGAGGAGGAGCAGCAGGTGAGGGAGGAGGAGCAGGAGGTGAGGGAGGAGGAGCAGGAGGTGAGGGAGAAGGAGCAGGAGGTGAAGGAGGAGGCAACCTAGACAGCGCCTTTCTGGCCGGGCTGTCCATGAAAAACTCATCCGACTGCGATACCTGTAAATGCAACCCCAATTCCCCATTCACCAACAGTCCCACACCTTAGCTTCCCTCTGTCACTGACCATCACAGCGTCTGCTTGGCTACAATGCAAAAATCAAAGCCAACACAAAATAAAAATTCCAGACCAAATTTATAAATGAAATCATGCCATATTGTATACCAATGTAAACTATTCACCCTTGTGCATTCCCTCAGTGCCTGTCTTCTGTGTGCCTTTGCCTGCCCGAGTGCTCCTACGCAGTGCTTCCCCCAGTGACTGCGGGATGGCTGGTGGAAGGCTGCTGACTTTCACTGGGGGAAACTGCAGATGGCCTTGCAGGACGACCTCGAGCAGCTCTGGGCCTAGAAGGCCCGACTGCAGACTGCACCACCTCGGCCTGGGCGGCAGCAGACTGGACTGGCTGACTGACAGGAAACAGCAAGGGCACCGGCGGAGTGGGAGGGGTGGGAGGACGAATGCTGCCATCCTGAGAGAGGACAGCAGGTTCGTGCTCCATGGAGCCACTGCCAATCCCCTGGGACGGCACCTCAGCAATCCTAGTAATCTGTTGGAGGACTGATTGCTGGGCTGCTGTGACACCCTGCAAACCTCTTTGCACACTGTAATCCACAGCCGCGATGGCAGCAGTCTGAGCTTCCACTGCAGCACTCAGACGTCGGGTGGCTGCTGCTTGTGCTGCAATGGAAGCTGAGACATCGGCCATCACACCCAGCATCATGGTTGGGTCCACAAGTGTGTTAATGGAGTTGGCCACCGGTTCCATACTGGAAAGGATGGGCTCCAAGCTCTGCGCAAAGCCCTGTGCCAAGTTGGTGCTGCACTCCTCCATGCTCCTTGACATTGACCACAGGCTTCCCAATGCACCAAGCATTTTATTGTGCAAACCCATCAGTCGTCTTCTGTAGCCCACCCCATCGAAGTGCTCATCTGAGTCCTCTGCAGCCGAACTCATGTGTGACCTCACTCTCCAGCGAGCTGGCACCTGTGCCACCCTTTCCCGCTGCCCTGGCTGCAGGCCACTCCTGCCCAGTGCCTCACCAGGTGTCGATCCCGCCTCTAATCTATCCTCTAAATTACGCGCAGTGTCACTATCTGAGCTGGTGCCTGTGAGTGTGAAATCAAGTGCTGGTCTTTCTTCATCATTAGTGTCTTGTTGCTCTTCCACCTGTTACTCTTCCACCTGTTGCTCTTCCACCACTGCCTGGCCAGGCTGCAGTTCTTGGCTTTCTGAAAGGAGAAAGACCCAAGGGTAAGGTTGTGGAGGGGAGAGGGGGGAAAGCAAGAAGTGCATGTTTACACCATCTGCAGCTTGTAAATCAGAAGAGAGTGAGGGGGCAGTGCGATGTGAGAAGGAGGATTAGGTATGAGGATACTGGTGTAAGAAAACTACTAGGCACTCGGTCTAAGCATTAAACAAAGCTTTAATCAACTGTTTTACAACATGGAGATCTAGTTGTGTCCTTCACTAGTTCCTGGTAAAGAATGTCCTGAGCAAGCTGGGCCCGTGCCCGAGTATTTATACTCTCCCTGGACAGCGCCACCGGTAGGCCGCTCAGTATTATTTCATGAGTCTTTCTTTCACGAATGCCTGATTCATGTCAGATACCATCATCTTTGATGATTTTAGCCCGCCGCTGGCCATGGCCTCAGCAATGGTCGCTCCAGTGATGGCCAGCACCATCTCCTCCATCAGGGTTAGGACATGCAGGCACGTGTGTCCCCCACTGGTTAGCTCTGGCTGCCTCTGGTTGTGCGCTACCTTGCCCTGCAAGAGAGAGGGAAGTGTGTCAGTGAGTGTGGTGCAATCTGTTTGGGTGAAGTAGCTGTCATGGTTGAATAGCTGGCAGTGTGTGTAAGCTGTGAGATGTGGGTGTGAGGCTTGCAGCAGTGTGAAATGTGTAAGGGTGAGGTGCAGCTATGAATGTTAGGTAGGAGTGCTGATTGATAGAGATTGTTGGTAGGCGAGTGATGGGGATGTGCTGTATTGAACAGCTGCTGAGACCAGTAGTGCAGATGGTGGGATGTGGCTTTTGAAGATGAATTCACTGACCTTTACCACTCATGTGAGGTCATTGAACTTTTTGCGGCTTGACTCCTGGCAGTGACCGCCATAGCTATTCCCACTGCCTTCTGAGCATTTGTCTGGAGGGCCTCCTGGCCCCCTGTGGATACAGTACATCTCTCCTCCTTTCCACCTCCTCCACCAAGGCCTCCAGTGCAGCATCCGAGAACCTTGGAGCACGCTCTCTCCCATGCTGTGCCATTATTCAGTCTTTTTCCACGTCAGAGTGACTTGTACAAGGACTTCCACCACCTGCTCCAGCCACAATGCACCTCCCCTTTAAGAGGTACAGGCTGTCTTTAATTAGTGCAGGCTAGCTTTAACTCGTGCTAGCTGTAATGATCAATAACATGTCATTCTATAGTGGACACTAGGTGGAGCCATAGAGCTGTGTAGAGCTGTATATAGCTGTATGTATAAGACGACACTACCCAGCTGTATGTATATTAAGACTACATTACCCATGAGGCACTAGGCTACCCACAAGGCAGCAGTCAAGATGGAAGCCTCTACAGATACTGTACCTAGTCCACATGTGCTCAATAAAGTAACTAGCAAAAGCTAGCTGTGTTCATAATAAGAATGTCTATTTATTAATGAACATAAGACTAGCCTCTCATGATTTTGGGTCCCCTGCTGATGCGTGCAGCCACTCAACATTACCATGATTGTAGCGTGCAGCCAGCTCTAACCGTAATGAGCAGGCGGCACGAAGTTGGTGTGCTGCCTGCATCACATTGAATGCGTGTGGGGTAATCGCGCATCGCAATCCCCGCGCCCATTTTTGGGGCGCTATCCAGCTTAGCCCCCATAGTGTTCAAAGGCTTTGCAAAATAATCACTACCTTAAGTAACTCCTTAAACTTGATTACTGGCACATAACTTTGGGGACAGAAGTTAGAGGATTAATGAGTGGTGAGGGCTGCAGACTTAGCTGAAATAATGGAAAGGTTACAATAAGTTTTTCAAATGCTGTATAAAAAGGGAAATATAATTTAACAAATGCAGAGGAGAAATTCAATTTAGAGATTGCCTGGGGCCGTTTAATCGACAAAATTTATTTCAGGTTTGTGCTGTGTAGCAATTCGCTGCTGATCATGTTTCTTTTGGCAGTGTCAGGACTGTTGCAATCCAAGCCTTGATTTTGAACACTTTGATAGAAGGCCAACTGGATGTAACATTGCATCTGCAGAAATGTCCGGCACGTAGGCTATATATGAACCTCCAAAGCAGGAGCAACATGCTATCAAACTTAAAGCACAGTATGTTAAGTATAATTGAAAGATTTTCATATTTGATGATTTATTTCAGCAGAATTATCATTTTTTCTAGTCTGTATTCATCTCTGATGCAAAGTTACTAAAAATCCAGACTGACACTTCAGTGCAGCACTGAGGGAGTGCAGCACTGTCGGAGGTGCCGACTTTTTGAGGCCCTGACTGCCCTCTCTGGTAGGCGTAAAAGATTCCACTGTGGCGGAGCCACCAAAGGACTCAGATCGTTTGTATATAATTCCTTTAACATGTTAGCTACAGCCTGAGTCTGTATCTTTATTTATGCTGTTTAACTGTACAGAACGTGGTTACTTTAACAGCGCGGCTAAAACGTGATGACGTCATGCCGTTCATCACGTGATTCCCCACTGGCGGGAAAACGTGATGATGTCATGACGTCAGCCACGGGACTGCAGGGGCAGTCCTCGTGGAGCCTCCAGAGAGAGCAGACCTACATTCGATGTTATCCTGCATTTTGTTTGATCGCCTGAGTAGAACTCAGTCTTTTAGTTAGGAACCCACGTTCCTACACCGTGGCGCTATTGGAGGAAGAGCAAGGGAGTTCACCAAATGTCCTGGCCAATATTTATCCCTCAACCAACATCCAAAAAAAACAGGTTATCTGGTCATTTATCTCATTGCTGTTTGTGGGAGCTTGCTGTGCGCAAATTGGCTGCTGCGTTTCCTGCATTCCAACAGTGACTACACTTCAAAAGTTGGCTGTAAAGCTCTTTGGGATGTCCTGAGGTCATGAAAGGTGCTATATGTTGTGTCTGTGTGTTGATAGAGACACTGAAGACAGGAGTTGGTTCATAGGTGTTTACTAAGCAAAGTCTGGAGGGGAACTAACGGATATAACACAATATACAGGCTTATATAGCCCGAGTGGCAATTACCGGCATTATAGCACACATGGGGCTCTTAAAGGCACATACACTACAATTCCTCCCCTTTTAGCTAACCAGTACATAATATTTTAAGTAATTATTAATTACATGTTATAAGAAAAATAATATACACATTGCTGCAGTTAATTAATTATAAGTCAGTCTCTCTGGAGGCTTCCTGACTCGGTCCGGATAACGCCTCGGTGGTGTAGTAGTTTCTGGTGGTGTAGTAGGTTCTTTTGGCAAGGCTGATTCGGCTTGAATGCCAGTGTCGGGTTCATCGGGTTCCAGTATCACCGGATCGGAGGTAGATATGGGTATCTCTACTTCATCGTTAGGCGTATAGAGTTGTGGTGTAGGTTGTCCCTTTTCGGATGACTCTATGATTTGGTCAGCATGGCGCCTTATTATGCTTTCTCTGATGTCCACGGTATACATCAGTGGTCCTAGTCGTGTGCAGATAGTTCCAGGCTGCCATTTCTCGGTACGGTAGTCCCGGGCCAAAACTTATTGACCTATCTGGAAGGTTCTAGTTGGCCTTTCATTCATGCCTTGAAATTGTCGGTTCTCTACGTCCCTTCTGATGTTGGGCTTGATCAAATCCAGCCGGCATCTTAGGCTTCTATTGAAGAACATCATGGCGAGAGTTTGGTTGGTAACCATATGTGTTGCATTCCTGTATGCGAACAAGAAGTTATCCACCTTGTGCTGAAGTTTTATGTCTTCATTACCCATGGCCTTTATGGCCTTCTTGAAGGTCTGGACAAACCTTTCAGCCAATCCATTGGTGGCGGGATGGTATGGGGCGAACGTGTAGTGCTTAACCCCATTGTTTTTTAAGAACTTCCTGATTTCTTCGGACACAAATTGCGGTCCATTATCAGAACAGATCTGTTCCGGCAGCCCATTCCTGGCAAATATGGTCCTTAATACTGTGATGGTTTTTTCCGTGGTGGTGGAGGACATCTTTATTACCTCCGGCCACTTGGAGTGTGCATCAACCGCGATTAAGAACATTGAGTCCATAAATGGACCAGTAAAGTCGATGTGTACCCTTTGCCAGGGAGATGAGGGCCACTCCTATGGATGTAGAGGGGCTTGGGGTGGAGCGTTTTGGACCTTCTGGCATCCTAGGCAGCTCTTGGTCATTTCTTCTATGTCTCCATCGATACCTGGCCACCATACAAACGCTCTGGCTAGGTTCTTCATTTTCACTCCACCCAGATGCCCCTCGTGAAGCTCCTTTAGCACTTTATCCTGGAGTTTGGGTGGAATCACCACTCTGGATCCACACATCAAGGTTCCTCGGCATACTGACAGCTGTTCTCTTCTTTGCGAGAATGCTGGCAACAGTGGTTCGCCATGTGCTGGCCATCCCTTCACCGTTAAGTCGTAGACTCGTGAGAGAGTCGGGTCATTTCTCGTTTCCTTTTCAATGGCAGAATTTGTTACTGGTAGACATTCCACTATGGTTGAGTGGAACACCTCCACTGGGTCTACTGTAGGTGCCTCTTCTACCGTTGGCAACGGTAGGCGCGATAAACCGTCAGCATTCCCATGCTGTTTTGATCCTTTGTATTCTATGTTGTATTGGTGTGCCCCTAGAAAAAGGGACCACCTCTGTAGCCTTTGCGCTGTCATAATGGGAACACACTTTTTAGGGTTGAATATGGAGATGAGGGGTTGATGGTCAGTCAACAAGGTAAATTTTTGTCCGTGTAGGTAATGGTTGAATTTCTTCACTCCCCATACCAGGCCGAGTGCTTCCCTGTCGATTTGGGCATAGTTACGCTCAGCTGAGTTCAATGAGCGTGACGCAAAAGCTATCGGCCGTTCCGAGCCATCAGGGAATTTATGCGATAATACTGCTCCTATACCATAAGGGGATGCATCGCACACCAGTCTGATTGGCAGTGATGGGTTGTAATGAGCCAAAACTTCTTTGGATGCGATTAAGTCTTTGCATTTATGGAAGGCACGTTTACAGTCTTCGCTCCATTTCCAAATTACTCCTGTTTGTAGCAGTTCGTTAAGAGGATGTAGAAGAGTTGATAAGTTCGGTAAAAATTTATGATAGTAATTTATTAATCCCAGGAACGACCTTAATTGTGAAACATTTTCAGGTGCTGGGGCTTTTATGACCGCTTCAATTTTTTCAGGTGACTTATGCAACCCTTCCTTATTAATTATGTGGCCACAATATGATATTTGATTTTGGAAAAATTCGCACTTGGGGCGATTTGCTCGTAGGCCCCGTTCTCTCAGCCTAGTGAGCACCTGCTCCAAATTGGCAAGGTGCTCGTTGTCATTTTCTCCTGTTACAAGGATGTCGTCTAGGTAGCATTGAGTACCTGGAATCCCTTGGAGGACTTGCTCCATAGCTCTTTGCCAGATAGCTGGAGTGGATGCTACTCCGAAAACCAGTCGATTGTACTGGTACAGACCTTTGTGTGTATTTATCGTGAGATATTTTTTAGAGGCCTCTTCAACCTCCATCTGTAGATATGCCTGTGCCAAGTCAATTTTGGTGAAACGTTTCCCTCCGGATAGTGAGGCGAAAATATCTTCTATCCTCGGAAGAGGATACTGTACCGTGTGAAGGATCGGGTTTACCGTCACCTTGAAGTCACCACAGATGCGAATTTTTCTCTGTTCTTCAGATTTATCATTATTCAATGCTTTCTTCATGACTGGAACGATGGGTGTTGCCCACTCGCTCCAATCTATTTTGGATAATACGCCTGCATTTTCCAAATTCTCCAGCTCTGCCTCGACTGCTGGACGAATTGCGTATGGCACTGGTCTTGCTTTAAAAAACTTGGGAATTGCTGCATCTTCCACTTTTATTGAGGCGGTGATGCCTTTCAAGGTTCCTAGTTTCTCTTGAAACACTTCTTTGGCGTTGGCCAAGATGTCTTTTAATCGTTCAGGTATGACGTCATCATCGTTTTTTTTTTACTGGTCACCGTCAGTGCCTGAATGGAGTGCCAGTCTAAATGTATTTTCCTGATCCATTCACGTCCTAACAGCGGTGGGCCACCATCTTGTAGAATGTATAAATACAACTTTTGTATTTCCTTGCCGTTGTATACAACAGGCACCCTTATTTTTCCTTTGGGGTATACTTTCTGCCCCGTATATGTTTTTAAGATAATGGATGTGTCTTTTAAAGGTATATGCGGAAATAGCCTCTGTTCTGGACCGATGGACATTATGTGACATTCTGAACATTTTATGTGTGCAGATAGCACCCTCTGGTGGCGGTTATTGTGTTAACAGTTTGTATGCTGGAAAGGTCATCTGACCTTTCTTCCTGTGTGAGGTCATTTGACCTTTGTTCCTTTCTTTCTGTGTGAGGTCATTTGACCTTTGTTCCTTTCTTCCTGTGTGAGGTCATTTGACCTTCCTACCTTTCTTCCTGTTGACCCCAGGAAGCAGTTTTACCAGGAAGAACCTGACTTGAGTAATGGAGAATTCCATGAGGGATTTTCAATCCAGTGTAATCTGACTTCATATGTTAGGCCAAACGCAATATCTTTTCACAAATTTGTTCAAGTAAAGGCTTCAAACAGCAAACCGCTTCACGAAGAATTATTTTGAATAGAATGTTTAACTTGCTGGATAACTAGATAGGAGCACGTCTAGCGTGGCCAGTACAGTGAAAAGATAGCAATACGGCTAGCTGTGAAGAGCGGAGCGGGAGGAACCCAGAGTAAGCCTTAACCTCGTAGAGCACATCTACCTCACATCAACATGTCAGAAGATAATAACGAAAATGCTTTGCAGCAAGTAGAAGACCCTAAACAGGCAGACGAAACTGTAGAACATGACAATCGGTCTATAAGCACCGGTTACTACAGGTCGCAAGTTGGCTCACAGCCATCGGGTGGTTCTAGAGTAAGCATAGCCCTCGCCAAAGCACGGGCTAAACTAGTAGCAGCTCAAGCCAGAGCTGCGCATACGGACAGTGAAATAGAAATAAAAGTAAGTCAGGCCCGTCTCCAAGCTGAACTCCAAGCTGAACCCCAAGCAGAACAGGCCCGGCTCCAAGCAGAACAGGCCCGTCTCCAAGCAGAACAGGCCCGACTCCAAGCTGAATCCCAAGCGGAACAGGCCCATCACCAAGTGGAACGCCAGGCTGAACAGGCCCGTCTCCAAGCCACATTAGAGGCTCTGCAGCAACAAAAAGAGATAGATGCTGCATTAGCCGAGACACAAGTATTCGAGGCAATTTTGGAGGGAGCTGATCCCGAGACAGCTTACAAACCTTTAATTCCCGTTCCGTGGCAGAGTCCACGACAGCGCACCATGGATTACGTGAGCGACCATGCCGACATACAGTTTACAGGAGAAAGGGATGGAGGCCCGCACATCTCTACAGACGCAAGCACTCCGTATAACATGCCACAAGTTGCCAACCAAGGTCAAAGCAGACGGCGTGCCTCAAGCCGCAGAGTCTCCCCCAGCAGAACGGAAGACACGGTGCAAAGGAATAGGACGCCGAATAGAGAAAGTCAGAGGCAAATCCCCTCTCGGTCCCTTGAGACCCCCAACAGAGCCCCCAGCCAAGGCAACCCTGGCCCAGGTCCCAGCACCTACGACCTCGCCAAATACCTTGCACGCACCCAGCTGGTGACTTCAGGGTTAATCAAGTTTGATGACAGGCCAGAGAATTATCGGGCTTGGAAGTCCTGCTTCCACGATGCCATATCGGGCTTAGACCTGTCGGCAGGAGAAGAGCTCGGCCTCCTTATCAAATGGCTCGGCCCAGAGTCCGCCGGACAGGCCTGCAGGATAAAAGCGGCCAATGTGGGGCAGCTGCCAGAGGGGTTGAAGAAGGCTTGGGTGAGGCTGGAAGAAAGCTACGGCTCGCCAGAAGCCATTGAAAGGGCTCTCTTTGACAGGTTGGAGAACTTTCCGAGGTTGACGAGTAAGGAACCCCAGAAGCTCCGCGACCTTGGAGATCTGCTGGCGGAACTCGAAGCCGCAAAGCAGGACGGCTACCTACCCGGTCTATCGTACTTAGACACTTCCAGAGGGGTAAGTCCCATCATTGAGAAGCTTCCATTTAACCTGCAGGAGAAGTGGATAACGTTTGGATCAAAGTTCAAGCTAAAGCACAACGTAGCGTTCCCACCATTCTCGGCGTTCGTTAAATTCATCCGTAAAGAAGCCAAAGCCAGGAACGACCCCAGCTTCAACTTCTTCTCCTCCCAACCAGCACTTGCCAGAAGAGACAAGTTCGACAGACATGGAAAGACACCAATATCTGTCCACAGAATGCAAGTGTCCTCAACTGAGCACACAAAGATTCAGAAGAAACCTGAGGATATGAGCAAACAATGCCCTATCCACAACAAGCCCCATCCTTTAAAGAAGTGCAGAGGCTTCAGGGAGATGTCCCTGGAAGATCGGAAACAATATCTTAAAGAGAACTCTATATGTTTCAGGTGCTGCTCGTCCACGAGCCAAGAACTGCAAGGTGGATGCAAAATGCAGTGAATGTGAAAGTGATCAGCACGTTTCAGCACTACACCCAGGCCCAGCTCCTTGGAAGTCAGAAACGCCTCCTCCCGCATCAGAGCACGGCGGGGAGAGAGAGGGAGCTGTTGGTACGGAGATTACATCCAGGTGCACCGAGGTGTGTGGAGAAGGAGTGAGCGCAAGAGCATGCTCCAAGATATGCCTCATTAATGTGTACCCTGCAGGATGTCGCCAGGAATCTGAAAAGATGTATGCCATACTAGATGAACAAAGCAATCGTTCTCTAGCAAGATCCGAGTTCTTCAACTTCTTCAAGATCAAAGGAAGTCCGTCGCCTTACACGCTGAAGATGTGTGCTGGACTTTCAGAAACAGCCGGCAGGAGGGCCTGCGGTTACGTTGTTGAGTCAGTCGACGGGAAGATTAGTCTCCCCCTTCCTACACTCATCGAATGTAATCAAGTCCCCGGCAACCGTTCCGAGATTCCCACTCCGAATGCAGCTTGTCATCACCGTCATCTGAGACGCATTGCAGACGAGATCCCACCTCTTGACCCAGATGCAAGCATACTTCTGTTGTTGGGAAGAGACATCCTGAGGGTACATAAGATAAGGGAGCAGATCAACGGTCCACATGACGCCCCTTTCGCCCAAAGGCTAGACCTCGGCTGGGTCGTTGTTGGAGATGTGTGCCTCAAGGGCGCTCACAAGCCATCTCAGGTGAGCACACTCAAGACTTCCATCTTGGAGAATGGTCGTACAAGCTACCTTACCCCATGCAGTAGTCAGATCCGAGTGACAGAGAAGTTCAGTCGTACAGCCCAGCCTCAGAAAACCCCAGCGCTGATCTCCGCAGACAGCACACAGATGATGCTCACTGGAGAGAACCCGGGTCAGTCAGTCTTCTGTCGCACCGCCAACGACCACAAACTTGCTCCATCGATCGACGACATGAGGTTCCTCCAGATTATGGACAATGAGGTCTCTTGTGACAGCTCTAACAGCTGGGTTGCACCCTTACCCGTCCGGAACCCCAGACGACGGCTGCCGAACAACAGGGAGTATGCCTATAATCGTCTTAACTCACTCCGTCGCACTCTAGAGAAGAAGCCAGTGATGAAAGCACACTTCCTAGAATTTGTCAAGAAAATGCTTGTCAACGATCATGCAGAGATAGCTCCTCCACTCCAGGAAGGCCAAGAGTGTTGGTACCTCCCTTCCTTCGGAGTCTATCACCCCAAAAAGCCGGGACAGATCCGCGTGGTGTTTGACTCCAGTGCACCATATCAGGGCGTCTCTCTCAACGACGTACTCCTCACAGGGCCTGATCTTAACAACAGCCTCTTGGGAGTGCTCATGAGATTCAGGAAAGAGCCCGTCGCCATCACTGCCGATATCCAGCACATGTTTCATTGCTTCGAGGTGAGAGAAGACCACAGAGACTTCCTCCGCTTCCTGTGGTATCGGGACAATGACCCTAATAGAGACATTGTGGACTACAGAATGCGTGTCCATGTCTTTGGGAATAGCCCATCCCCTGCTGTCGCCATATACGGACTAAGGAGGGCTGCCAAGGAAGAAGACGACGACTTTGGCAGTGATGTGAGAGGGTTCATCGAACGAGAGTTCTACGTCGATGACGCACTGAAGTCATTCCCGACCGAAGCAGAGGCCATCAGTACCCTCGGACGAGCCCAGGAACTACTTGCACTATCCAACCTCAGGCTACATAAGATAGCCTCTAACAGACCAGCAGTGATGGAGGCATTCCCCCCTGAAGATCGTGCTAAGGACGTCAAGGACCTAGACCTCTTCACTGATGGCCTCCCCCTACAGCGTAGCCTAGGGGTGTCGTGGAACATAGCAACAGACACGTTCACGTTCCAAGTCCTAGACGCCAAGAAACCCTTCACATGTAGAGGAGTGCTCTCTACAGTCAACAGCCTATACGACCCTCTCGGCTTCTTAGCCCCTGTCACCATACAAGGCAGGCTGCTCCTCAGGGAACTCTCCACACGCGCTGAAGAGTGGGATTCACCTCTCCCTGAAGAGATGGAAGCAGAGTGGGACAGATGGAGAGACTCACTCCAAGACTTACAGGAGATCCGAATACCTCGCTGCTATTCGTCTTTCTCTCCCTTAAATGCCCAATTCAAAGAGCTTTGTGTCTTTGCAGACGCATCCGCTAAGGCCATTGCAAGTGTGGCTTATCTGAAGGTCACCACTCAAGAAGGACAAAGCAAAATCGGCTTCATCTTTGATAGAGGCAAGTTGGCGCCCCAGCCAGACCTCACCATACCCAGGTTGGAACTGTGCGTAGCAGAACGCAACCTACCCCTTCACAGCAGTCTACGGAAGCTGCATCCTATCATCGAAACCGACAGACTGTCTCCGAGGTGGTTCTTCTTTTGTCGCCAGAGGACTCCAGTGACAAGTAGAGTTCGGACTATGTGGAGTCGTTAATGACCCCAGACAGGGAGTGTTCTGGACCGATGGACATTATGTGACATTCTGAACATTTTATGTGTGCAGATAGCACCCTCTGGTGGCGGTTATTGTGTTAACAGTTTGTATGCTGGAAAGGTCATCTGACCTTTCTTCCTGTGTGAGGTCATTTGACCTTTGTTCCTTTCTTTCTGTGTGAGGTCATTTGACCTTTGTTCCTTTCTTCCTGTGTGAGGTCATTTGACCTTCCTACCTTTCTTCCTGTTGACCCCAGGAAGCAGTTTTACCAGGAAGAACCTGACTTGAGTAATGGAGAATTCCATGAGGGATTTTCAATCCAGTGTAATCTGACTTCATATGTTAGGCCAAACGCAATACCTTTTCACAAATTTGTTCAAGTAAATGCTTCAAACAGCAAACCGCTTCACGGAGAATTATTTTGAATAGAATGTTTAACTTGCTGGATAACTAGATAGGAGCACGTCTAGCGCGGCCAGTACAGCCTCTCGTAATCCCGTCGATTTATTACGGTCAGAGCTGATCCTGTACCTAGCTCCATTTTAACTGGGGACCCTGCTATCGTGAGGGTAACCCAAATGGTCTGGTAATCATCTTTGGCAAGTACATTATGTAATTTGAGACAGCTTAGTCTCTTGTTTTCGGAGTCGCTATCGCTCTTCTGGTCTTTGGAGCTACTGTCCGTCATCATTTGTACCTTTCTGTACTTTTCTTTATTGATTTTTTTTTTCCTGTCTGTGGATTTATTTTGTCCAGATCGGCATACCCGTGCAATGTGTCCAATCTTTCCACATTGCCTGCATGCTTTGTCCTTGAACCAGCTGTCCCTCTGGTCATGGGTGGATCTGCCGCAGCGATAACATCTCTCGAAACCCTGTGTCATTTCATGGGTGCCGAAGTCCT
Organism: Somniosus microcephalus; assembly: GCF_052327205.1. Classification (NCBI taxonomy): domain Eukaryota; kingdom Metazoa; phylum Chordata; class Chondrichthyes; order Squaliformes; family Somniosidae; genus Somniosus; species Somniosus microcephalus. The sequence goes on from NC_141018.1 coordinate 7,192,362, forward strand.
GTGTCTTTTGTTGTATTTCTGCAGCTCCTCTTGCAGCTGCTTCGTATGATACAGCCATACTGAAAGCCTTGTCCAGTGTTAAATCTTTTTCAGAAAGCAGCCTTTTCTGTGTTTCTTCACTTAAGAGAATGCAGACGAATTTGTCTCGAAGATAATCTGCTAGTCCTGCCCCGAATTGGCAGTGTTTTGATAGCTTTCTTAATTCGGTGAGGTAATCAGCGTTACTTTCATTCTTGTGTTGATTTCTCTTGAAGAATTTGAATCATTCCGCAATCAGCAGCGGTGTTGGGTTTAAGTGCTCCTGTAGGGTATCAACAATTTCTTTAAAATCCTTGTCCTTTGGTTTGGCTGGAGTGATTAAGTTTCGTAACAGCCCGTATGTCTTTGCGCCCATTAGATTCAGCAGTACTGAAGCTTTTTTTCATCTTCTATTCCATTTGCAGTGCAATATACCTCCACTCTTTCCACATATGTGGTCCAATCCTCTATCTCGCTATGAAAAGCATCAATATTGCCAGACTTAGGCATCTTAGAAAAGATATGGCGCTTCCCGCGCTTTTCTTTCTTTTCTGCAGAAAAGATATGGCGCTTCCCGCGCTTTCCCGCCGCTGCTGCCGATGACAATGCTGTTTCCCGCGGTTTCCGTTCTTTTTTTTATTTATTTATTTACAGTTGGAGACTCGTTCCTGCCGGACTTTCTCTCTAGGTCTGAACGCTGACCTTTTTGCAGCACCGGCCGTCTCCCGAGTGCTCCCTCCCCGTCTGTTACTGCTTGCCTCCGCTTTCGCTGCTTGGCCCAGCTGTAAAACCAGCCGCTGAAGCCCCAGCCTGACGCCCAGGAAGGATTAGCGCAGTACCTGCCACCAGCTTGGCCAGCTGGTGAAACCACAGCTTTTTTCACTTTCTTGATTCTTCTGGACGCCAGAGGAATCGATGTCCTTGAGGTGCTGCCGAATTGCAGGTAAGTCCGTTTCCACTTCATCGCCACTGTAGTGTCTGTGTGTTGATAGAGACACTGAAGACAGGAGTTGGTTCATAGGTGTTTACTAAGCAAAGTCTGGAGGGGAACTAACGGGTATAACACAGTATACAGGCTTATATAGCCCGAGTGGCCATTACCGGCATTACAGCACACATGGGGCTCTTAAAGGCACATACACTACACTATATACATGCAAGTACTTTCCTTTCCTTTAACTACACAATTAGCGCCTTAAAAGAACCAGCTTGGATTGTGCATATTGAAAATGTGCACACACTGACATTGTTCACTGGGTCACAGGAACTCAATTTTTCCTCAGACCTATATAGTATATAATCAGTTTGAGCCTCAGACAGAAAAGCTCGCTCAGACTGGCCTGTAGAGCTAACATACAGTAATGCAGATTATCAGTACGGCATCTAATTGGGCAATGGTGTCAACCGCAAGATGATAATGAAGTTATGCTGTAATGCAGTGACCCTTTCATTCTGGGCTGTCCAAAATCAAGGTCCAGGAGCCCTGGCTATCCCTGCAGACTCCATTTCTACTTTTACTGATATTTCTTACTCTATTAGTTCCGACTGTTTGAATTTCATGGAAATAGGAATTGGAAAGGACCGTTCTCGCGCTGAGGGATGTACTAAATCTGAACACCAAGATCTGCATACAGGCCAACCTAGGAAACCAGCAAAAGCTGACCAACAGTGCTCAGAACATTTAAAAACAGCCATGAATATAGGACTTATGTCGTAAAAGTGCAGTGGAACAGGGGTTTAACTAAATTGTATGCAAAAAATGCAGTTTGCCACAATGGGAATGCTAAATGAAAGAGATTTACTTTCCAGGGGTGGTTTGGGGGCATGGCTCCAGAAATTTTGTAATTTTTTGACACTTTATTCGATTCATTTTTCTGATGTTTTGGAGTACCCTGTCATTTTGCTTTTCAATTCAAAATATTTAGTTTTGGAAGGATATCAGGTATTTTAAATATGGAAATAAAAGTAGCTTTAGGGAAAGGGCCCAGTTCCTTTCATTGGGAATGTAACCGCAGCTACTTAAGCTGGGAATTTCCACCGCTGTGCTCCCCAGCCCGTGTGTTTCCCCGGAATGAGGAGAAACGGTGGCCTGTGGGGCACAGAAGTACAATACCCAAGCCATCATGTTAATTTTGTGAATCAAAATCTTTTACAACACACACCTACAATAACCCAAACCTGTAGTGCACTCTACATTTCATGATAAAACTGGCTCACTATTCCATTTGCCCCTAACCCAGACCCTGAAGCAGACTCAAGGCAAATGGGGGGAGGGGAGGGGAGGGGGGTACTTGGTTTGAGGAATTGCCGATTTACCTATTTTAAATAAGACATTTTAAATTTTAAATAGCGCCATGAGTGATGTGGGAGAGTCAATTATCATTGAAGCAAAACCACAGTACTGAGTTCTGATGGAGGCTCACACCCAAACAGAAATCTCTCTTTCCCTATTGTTTTAGATGTTGATCAATTAGCTGTGCATTTCAAACAGGGTTATTTTTCAAACTTTAAAATAGAACATAAGAACATATAAATAGGACAGACTAGATGCAGGAAGGATGTTTCTGATGGCCGGGGAGTCCAGAACCAGGGGTCATAGTCTAAGGATAAGGGGTAAGCCATTTAGGACTGAAATGAGGAGGAACTTCTTCACCCAGAGAGTGGTGAACCTGTGGAATTCTCTACCACAGAGGGCGGTGGAGGCTAGTTCATTAAATATATTCAAGAAAGAGTGGGATATATTTCTTGAGGCTAAAGGGATCAAGGGATATGGGGAGAAGGCAGGGACAGGGTACTGAATTTGGATGATCAGCCATGATCACATTGAATGGCGGAGCAGGCTCGAGGGGCCGAATGGCCTACTCCTGCTCCTATCTTCTATGTATCTATGTTTCTATAAGGAGACCAAAGCTGTGCACAGTACTCCAGGTCTGGTCTCACCAAAGTCCTGTTCAATTGTAGCAAGTTACGTGAAGCTTGAAGTTACTTTTGGTGATGATGGGAGTATACTTGTATGAAGTTCCTCTTTTAAAAGAGATATTGGCCCGTATTTTCCGATCGGAGGCTTCCCGCGTGCGGAGACCTCCAATCTGGAAAAAATCTACGAACTTACCTGAGAGCGCCCGAGGTCCGGACACTTCCGCTCCTGGGCCTCTCCAAACTCAAAATGCGCAGGGCCCACGTATCCCAGAGGCGCATGTAGTTCGCAAGCGTTCCTGGGATCACATGGGCCATGGGAGCCAATAGGAGAAGGGAATCTCCTTTCATACACTTGACAGATAGACCTGTCAAATATATGAATGGAGATCACCCCCAAAAACACTGTAAAACATTAAATACATTTTAAACAACCATCACATTTTTTAAATGAGTTGTAATTATAATAAATTAAATATTTTAAACAAAAATTTAATTTTTTGAAAATAATTAAAGTTTTTTACATGGCTAAAAATAAACTTACCTTTTTTTAACGATAGCAAAATACTGCAGAAGCTGGAAATCCAAAATAATAACAGAAAATGCTGGAAAAACTCAGCAGGCCCGGCAACATCCGTGGAGAGAGAAATAGAGTCAACGTTTCGGGTCGAAGACCCTTCGTCAAGACTGAGAAAACACAGGAAATGAAACAGATTAAAAGGCCAGTCTGGGGGCTGGGTAGTGAAGAGCACTTCCCTTTTGTTCTCTCCCAGCCCCCAAACTGGCCTTTTAATTTGTTTCATTTCCTGTGCTTCTTCAGTCTTGACGAAGGGTTTCGACCTGAAACGTTGACTCTATTTCTCTCTCCACGGATGTTGCCGGGCCTGCTGAGTTTTTCCAGCATTTTCTGCTGTTATTTTTTTACCTTTTTTAAAAGCAGGCGTAAGATTTCTAAGGGTTTTCTGCGGGCGGAGATTCTCCAGAAAGCGGAACTATCCGCCCGCAGAGGCCCTTCTCCAGGGCAGGCGTCTGATCTGTCAAGAGGATTGTTGACAGATCGGAAATGCCGGTTTTCCGCGCATTTCCGATGTCCCTGCGGGTGAGTACACAGCCCGTACACACCCGTAGGCATCGGAATATACGGCCCATTAATTCATCTGAAATAAATATGTCAATGTCGCTGTTAAAAAATTGGACAGAGGAATATCACACAAATGCAGTAAGTGCTCATCCACTATTAGAGTCAACAGTAATATCTGGTGTTTGCTGCTCTTTTGATCCTATTAAAAATATTTCTGCACTGGGAGTAAAAATCATTACACACTGCAGTACAAAAATGTGATTTGTAGGACCAGGCACAGGGAGCTGAATTTGTGAATTTGACTGCGGCCTTCATTCTGGGGTTTGCACCCTATTAGATACTGATTGATTATTAATGTCACTTTTCCTGTGGGCATTGACCAATGTTCCCACTAATTTTATTTGGGCTGCCCGTCCCCTTTAGCGGGCTGTGCAGGACCTCCAGACCACTGCGCGGCTGTGCAGCTTACATAGAAACATAGAAACATAGAAGATAGGAGCAGGAGTAGGTCATCCGGCCCCTCGAGCCTGCTCCGCCATTTAATGAGATCATGGCTGATCATCCAAATTCAGTACCCTGTCCCTGCTTTCTCCCGATATCCCTTGATCCCTTTAGCCTTAAGAAATATATCTAACTCCTTCTTGAATATATTTAATGAATTGGCCTCAACCGCCTTCTGTGGTAGAGAATTCCACAGGTTCACCATTCTCTGGGTGAAGAAATTCCTAATTTCTGTCCTAATTGGCTTACCCCTTATCCTTAGATTGCGACCCCTGGTTCTGGACTCCCCCGCCATCGGGAACATCCTTCCTGCATCTAGTCTGTCCAGTCCTGTCAGAATTTTATAAGTTTCAATGAGATCCCCTCTCATTCTTCTAAACTCCAGCGAGTATAAGCCCAATCGACCCAATCTCTCCTCATACGTCATTCCTGCCATCCCAGGTATCAGCCTGGTGAATCTTCAATGAACTCCCTCCATGGCAAGATCATCCTTCCTCAGATAAGGTGACCAAAACTGCACACAATACTCAAGATGTGGTCTCACCAAGGCCCTGTACAACTGCAGCAAGACATCCTTGTTCCTGTACTCAAATCCTCTCGCTACGAAGGCCAACATACCATTTGCCTTCTTAACCGCCTGCTGCACTTGCATGCTTACCTTCAGCGACTGGTGCACAAGGACACCCAGGTCTCGTTGCACTTCCCCTTCTCCCAATCTATTGCCGTTCAGCTAATAATCTGCCTTCCTGTTTTTGACATCAAAGTGGATAACCTCACATTTATCCACATTATATTGCATCTGCCATGCTTCTGCCCAATCACCCAACCTGTCCAAATCATTCTGGAGTTTCTCGACATCCTCCTCACAGCTTAACGGGAGCATTGGCGTTAACTGTTGTAATATGGGCAGTGGACCCTCTCTCTCTCTCTCTCAACAGTTGCTGTAGAATATCAGAGGGACTTGCACCACAAGTGTCTTGAAAACAGTTTTCAAAGTTATAGAACAAAACTGAGTGCTGCATTCACACAAACAGGCCTATGGTCTGCATGACATGTAACTATAATAAAATCCCAAATATGGGAATCCGTGTATTTTTTGATCACAAATCTAATCATGCCCTCTATTTTATTTCCAAATGTTGGCAATCCTGCAATTTGGCTTTCACGTTAGGGAACAACCTCCTTAATTCAAAAAGACTACTGCAACCATTCTTGAAGAAAATTAATCTTCACACAAAATAACAGTTGGGCATGCCCCAGGAAGGCTCAATAAAGCGTAGTATAGACACTGGATCAGTTTAGTACATGCTGGGGCCTCAGTAATTTACAATCTATATTAATGTTGTAAGGAAGGATATTAGCTCTGATGAGGTGGAATCTGTATGGGTAGAATTGAGAAATACCAAGGGGCAGAAAACATTAGTGGGAGTGGTATATAGACCTCCAAACAGTAAGGCGGAGGTTGGGGATGGCATTAAAAGGGAAATTAAAGAAGCGTGCAATAAGGGCACAGCAGTCATCATGGGTGACTTTAATCTACATATAGATTGGGCTAACCAAATTAGTAACAATACTGTGGAGGAGGAATTCCTGGAGTGTTTACGGGATGGTTTCCTGGACCAATATGTCGAGGAACCAACCAGAGATCAGGCCATCTTAGATTGGGTATTATGTAACGAGAAAGGATTAATTCGCAATCTTGTTGTACGAGGCCCCTTGGGTCGGAGCGAGCATAATATGATTGAATTCTTCATTAAGATGGAGAATGAAGTAGTTGACTCAGAGACTAGGGTCCTAAATTTAAATAAAGAAAACTACAATGGTCTGAGGTGCGAGTTGGGTAGGATTGATTGGGGAATGTCACTCAAAGGGTTGACGGTGGATAGGCAATGGCAAACATTTAAAGACCGCATGGATGAACTACAGAATTTGTTCATCCCAGTATGGCATAAAAATAAAACAAAAAAGGTGACTCAACCGTGGCTAACAAGGGAAATTAGGGATAGCATAAGATCCAAGGAGAGGACATATAAATTGGCCAGAAAAAGCAATAATCCTGAGGATTGGGAGCAGTTTAGGATTTAACAAAGGAGGACAAAGGGATTAATTAAGAAGGGGAAAATAGAATATGAGAGTAAGCTTGCCGGGAACATAAAAACTGACTGTAAAAGCTTTTATAGATATGTGAAGAGAAAAAGATTGATGAAGTCAAGCATAGGTCCCTTGCAGTCAGAATCAGGGGAATTTATAATGGGGAACAAAGAAATGGCAGACCAACTAAATACATATTTTGGTTCTGTCTTCACAAAGGAGGACACAAATAACCTCCCAGAGATGCCGGGGAACATAGGGTCTGATGAAAGGGAGGAACTGAAAGAAATCAGTATTTGTAGGGAAATGGTGTTAGGGAAATTGATGGGATTGAAGGCCAATAAATCCCCAGGGCCTGATAATCTACATCCTAGGGTACTTAAGGAAGTGGCCCTAGAAATAGTAGATGCATTGCTGATCATCTTCCAACATTCAATGGAATCTGGAACAGTACCCATGGATTGGAGGGTAGCTAATGTTACCCCGCTATTCAAAAAAGGTGGTAGAGAGAAAACGGGGAATTACAGACCAGTAAGCCTGACATCGGTAGTGGGGAAAATGCTAGAGTCCATTATAAAAGATGTAATAGTAGAGCACTTGGAAAACAGTGACAGGATCGGACAAAGTCAACATGGATTCACAAAAGGTAAATCGTACTTGACTAATCTGGCATTTTTTGAGGATGTAACTGGTAAAATAGATAAGGGAGAACCAGTGGATGTGGTGTATCTGGACTTTCAGAAGGCCTTCGATAAGGTCCTGCATAAGAGATTAACGTGTAAAGTTAAGGCACATGAGATTGGGGGGGACTGGTTGGCAGACAGAAAGCAAAGAGTTGGAATAAACGGGTCTTTTTCCAAGTGGCAGGCAGTGACTAGTGGGGTACCGCAGGGATTGTTCCTTGGACCCCAGCTATTCACAATATATATTAATGATCTAGACAAGGGAACTAGATGTAATATCTCCAAATTTGCAGATGACACAAAGTTGGGTGGGCGTGTGTGCTGTGAGGAGGATGTCGAAAAACTCCAGGATGATTTGGACATGTTGGGTGATTGGGCAGAAACATGGCAGATGCAATATAACGTGGATAAATGTGAGGTTATCCACTTTGGTGGCAAAAACAGGAAGGCAGATTATTATCTAAATGGCAATAGATTGGGAGAAGGGGAAGTGCAACGAGACCTGGGTGTCCTTGTGCACCAGTCACTGAAGGTAAGCATGCAGGTTCAGCAGGCGGTTAAGAAGGCAAATGGTATGTTGGCCTTCGTAGCGAGAGGGTTTGAGTACAGGAACAAGGATGTCTTGCTGCAGTTGTACAGGGCCTTGGTGAGACCACACCTTGAGTATTGTGTGCAGTTTTGGTCGCCTTATCTGAGAAAGAATGTTCTTGCCATGGAAGGAGTTCAGCGAAGATTCACCAGGCTGATATCTGGGATGGCAGGAATGATGTATGAGGAGAGATTGGGTCGATTGGGCTTGTACTCGCTGGAGTTTAGAAGAATGAGAGGGGATCTCATTGAAACTAATAAAATTCTGACAGGACTGGACAGACTAGATGCAGGAAGGATGCTCCCGATGGTCGGGGAGTCCAGAACCAGGGGACACAGTCTAAGGGTAAAGGGTAGACCATTTAGGACAGAAATGAGGAGGAATTTCTTCACCCAGAGAGTGGTGAACCTGTGGAACTCTCTACCACAGAAGGCAGTAGAGGCCAATTCATTAAATACATTCAAGAAGGAGTTGGATATATTTCTTAAGGCTAAAGGGATCAATGGGTATGGGGAGAAAGCAGGGACCGGGTACTGAATTTGGATGATCAGCCATGATCGCATTGAATGGCGGAGCAGGCTCGAGGGGCCAAATGGCCTACTCCTGCTCCTATCTTCTATGTTTCTAATGACTTGGATGAAGGGACTGAGTGTAATGTAGCCAAATTTGCTGATGATTCAAAGATAGGTGGGAAAGCAAATTGTGTGGAGGACGCAAAGAATCTCCAAAGGGATATAGATCGGCTAAGTGAGTGGGCAAAAATCTGGCAGATGGAGTTTATCCACTTTGGTAGGAAAAATAAAAAATAAAATTATTATTTAAATGGAGAGAGATTACAAAATGCTGAGGTACAGAGGGATCTGGGAGTCCTTGTACATGAATCACAAAAAGTTAGTATGCAGGTACAGCAAGTGATTAGGAATTCTTATTGAATGGCGGAGCAGGCTCGAGGGGCCAAATGACCTACTCCTGCTCCTACGTCTTATGTTCTTATGTCTAAAGTAGTTACTGGTGAAGTGTAAGTTCAGAATGTAGAGAGTGAGCTACAGATTTACTTCAAACCTGCATTGACATGCAATTCAGTAGGAACATGATCTGAATGAAGTGCTGAAGCTAGCATGGCCAATCAACAATCTGAAAGCAGATGTGGAAGTGAGCCAACGGTCACTGTTAAGAAGTTAAGTAAGCAATGGTAATTAAAACAGAAGGACACAAAAGTCCAAGGTAAGGAGTTTTATTTTTATGGTGGCGTCAGTGAGTTTCCAACAAAAGTAAAATCAGTTGATCCTGTGGGAAAAATTAACCATTTCTTCATGCTTCTGTCATGTGAATGTGAAGAAAGAGTATATAAAAAACACAAAGCTGAGAAGTAATCCGAGAAAAAGGGCCATTTGAAAAAAAACTTCACAAAGTCAGACACACATCTCAGGACACAGCTAGGAGGAGAAATGTCTGTTTAGCGTGGAACGAAGAGGTGAACGTTGTGCCAAGATGCAACAATGATGCTACAGATTGCAGTGCACCAGTGAAAGTAGGGATTGATTCTGGATGCGCCTGGGGATGTGAGCTTCAAGGAACGTCTACAGATAAAATGAGAGTTGCAGCTCCCGAGTTTAAATGGATGAAAACAGGGTTGTTGATAAAGCATGCAAGTGATTTGAAAACGTTCACAAGCATTGGTAAATTAAAGGTGGTACAGCGACATTACAGATGCATGAAAGCAGGAACAGGAAATCCTTATTGGGGTCATAAATAAAACTGATTAAAAAGCTAAATGGGCTAATGGGAAATCATTCAATTAAAGATGCATACGGTCTGTACTAAAGCAGAGAAATTGTGAAGTCTGATTACCAGTGACAGAAAAGAATGAACTTTGGAATCTCATCTGCGGAGGAGATATTTCAGAATGTTGTCCTATACTAGAGTAGATAAGACAAAACCTTCCACTGGCAGGAGGGTCGGTAACCAGAGAACACATTTAAGATAACTGGCAAAAAAGCCAGGGTGGGGGGAAGTGGTCCCCCTAGTTTTTTTGGGGTGTGCGGCCCTTGCACAGTTTTGCACATGCGCGAAACCTAACATTGGAAATGCCAGTCCCGGGCTGCGCGAGAACAGCAGAGAGCATGGCCGCACATTTAAAGGGAACGCTGATTGTGGGGATGGGTGGGTGGGGTGGTGGAGATGAGGAGAAATTACTTTACGCTGCAAGTTGTTGTGATCTGGAATGCGCTGTCTGAAAGGGTGGGGAAGCAGATTCAATAGTAACTTTCAAAAGAGAATTGGATATTTATTTGAAAAGAAAAATGTGCAGGGCTATGGGGGAGAACAGGGTAGTGGGACTAATTGAATAGCTGTTTCAATGAGCCAGCAGAGGCACGATGGTCCAAATTGCCTCCATCTGTGAGACTCCATCCCTCTTTCTGGCAACTGTCTGAGGCTGAAACAGACTGTTCGCAACCTTGGTGTCATATTTGACCGAAGATGAACTTCTGATCACATAGCCGCGCCATCACTAAGACCGCCTATTTCTACCTCCGGAACATCGCCTGTCTCCACCCCCGCCTCAGCTCATCCGCTGCTGAAACCCTCATCCATGCTTTTGCTACCTCAAGACTTGACTATTCCAACGCACTCCTGGTTGGTCTCCCACGTTCTACCCTCCATAAACTTGAGCTCATCCAAAACTCTGTTAACTCGCACCCAGTCCCGTTCACCCATCACCCCCTGTGCTCACTGCCCCGTGTCCTGACTCGCACCCAGTCCCGTTCACCCATCACCCCCTGTGCTCACTGCCCCATGTCCTAACTCACACCCAGTCCCGTTCACCCATCACCCCCTGTGCTCGCTGCCCCGTGTCCTAACTCGCACCCAGTCCCGTTCACCCATCACCCCCTGTGCTCACTGCCCCGTGTCCTAACTCTCACCCAGTCCCGTTCACCCATCACCCCCTGTGCTCACTGCCCCGTGTCCTAACTCACACCCAGTCCCGTTCACCCATCACCCCCTGTGCTCACTGCCCCGTGTCCTAACTCACACCCAGTCCCGTTCACCCATCACCCCCTGTGCTCACTGCCCCGTGTCCTAACTCACACCAAGTCCCGTTCACCCATCACCCCCTGTGCTCACTGCCCCGTGTCCTAACTCACACCACGTCCTGTTCACCCATCACCCCCTGTGCTCACTGCCCCGTGTCCTAACTCACACCCAGTCCTGTTCACCCATCACCCCCTGTGCTCGCTGACCGTGTCCTAACTCACACCCAGTCCTGTTCACCCATCACCCCCTGTGCTCGCTGACCGTGTCCTAACTCACACCAAGTCCCGTTCACCCATCACCCCCTGTGCTCACTGCCCCGTGTCCTAACTCACACCAAGTCCCGTTCACCCATCACCCCTGTGCTCACTGCCCCGTGCCCTAACTCACACCTAGTCCTGTTCACCCATCACCCCCTGTGCTCACTGCCCCGTGTCCTAACTCGCACCAAGTCCCGTTCACCCATCACCCCCTGTGCTCACTGCCTCGTGTCCTAACTCACACCCAGTCCCGTTCACCCATCACCCCTGTGCTCACTGCTCCGTGTCCTAACTCGCACCAAGTCCCATTCACCCATCACCCCTGTGCTCGCTGCCCCGTGTCCTAACTCACACCAAGTCCCATTCACCCATCACCCCTGTGCTCGCTGCCCCGTGTCCTAACTCACACCAAGTCCCATTCACCCATCACCCCTGTGCTCGCTGCCCCGTGTCCTAACTCGCACCAAGTCCCGTTCACCCCTCACCCCTTGTGCTCACTGCCCCCGTGTCCTAACTCGCACCAAGTCCCGTTCACCCATCACCCCGTGCTCACTGCCTCGTGTCCTAACTCGCACCAAGTCCCGTTCACCCATCACCCCCTGTGCTCGCTGCCCCGTGTCCTAACTCACACCAAGTCCCGTTCACCCATCACCCCCTGTGCTCACTGCCCCGTGTCCTAACTCACACCAAGTCCCGTTCACCCATCACCCCTGTGCTCACTGCCCCGTGCCCTAACTCACACCCAGTCCTGTTCACCCATCACCCCCTGTGCTCACTGCCCCGTGTCCTAACTCGCACCAAGTCCCGTTCACCCATCACCCCCGTGCTCACTGCCCCGTGTCCTAACTCGCACCAAGTCCCATTCACCCATCACCCCTGTGCTCGCTACCCCGTGTCCTAACTCACACCAAGTCCCATTCACCCATCACCCCTGTGCTCGCTGCCCCGTGTCCTAACTCGCACCAAGTCCCGTTCACCCCTCACCCCTTGTGCTCACTGCCCCCGTGTCCTAACTCGCACCAAGTCCCGTTCACCCATCACCCCTGTGCTCACTGCCCCGTGTCCTAACTCACACCAAGTCCCGTTCACCCATCGCCCCCTGTGCTCACTGCCCCGTGTCCTAACTCACACCAAGTCCTGTTCACCCATCACCCCTGTGCTCACTGCCCCGTGTCCTAACTCACACCAAGTCCTGTTCACCCATCACCCCTGTGCTCACTGCCCCGTGTCCTAACTCGCACCCAGTCCCGTTCACCCATCACCCCTCTGCTCACTGCCCCGTGTCCTAACTCGCACCCAGTCCCGTTCACCCATCATCCCTTGTGCTCACTGCCCCATGTCCCCATCACCCCTGTGCTCACTGCCCCGTGTCCTAACTCGCACCCAGTCCCGTTCACCCATCACCCCTTGTGCTCACTGCCCCGTGTCCTAACTCGCACCAAGTCCTGTTCACCCAACAGCCCTGTGCTCACTGCCCCGTGTCCTAACTCACACCCAGTCCCGTTCACCCATCACCCCCTTTGCTTACTGCCTCGTGTCCTAACTCACACACAGTCCCGTTCACCCATCACCCCCTGTGCTCACTGCCCCGTGTCCTAACTCGCACCCAGTCCCGTTCACCCATCACCCCTGTGCTCGCTGCCCCGTGTCCTAACTCGCACCAAGTCCTGTTCACCCATCACCCCTGTGCTCACTGCCCCGTGTCCTAACTCACACCAAGTCCCGTTCACCCATCACCCCCTTTGCTTACTGCCTCGTGTCCTAACTCACACACAGTCCCGTTCACCCATCACCCCCTGTGCTCACTGCCCCGTGTCTTAACTCGCACCCAGTCCCATTCACCCATCACCCCTGTGCTCGCTGCCCCGTGTCCTAACTCGCACCAAGTCCTGTTCACCCATCACCCCTGTGCTCGCTGACCTACATTGGCTCCCCATTAAGCAACACCTCAATTTTAAAATTCTCATCCTTTGTTTTCAAATCTCTCTATGGCCTTGCGCCCTCCCTATCTCTGTAATCTCCTCCAGCCCCACAACCCCCCGAGACATCTGTGTTCCGCCAATTCTGGCCTCTTGAACATCCCCTATTTTAATCACTCCACCATTAGCGGCCGTGCCTTCAGCTGCCAAGGCCCTAAAGTTCTGGAATTCCCTCCCTAAACCTCTCTGCCCCTCTTTCCTCCTTTAAGACGCTCCTTAAAACCTACCTCTTTGACCAAGCTTTTGGTCATCTACCCTAAGATCTCCTTATGTAGCTCGGTGTCAAGTTTTGTTTGATTTATGCTCCTGTGAAGCGCCTTGGGACATTTTACTATGTTAAAGGCGCTACATAAATAAAAGTTGCTGTTGTGCTGTAAGATTTGTGGCCTTAGCGCCACTCCGTAGCACCATTAAATAGCGCTAAAATGGCGGCCGCCGCTCTTTCACCAGCTGCTGGCTGTTCCCGCGGCGGCCAGCATTTTCGTCCTTACCTTTGCACTGCCGGTAACTGGCAGCGCCATGCTAGACAAAATGGCGGCGTTGTGACGTAAATCAGCGTGCAATGCCGACTTTAGGTCACAAGCGCGAACTTCGACCCGAGCTCTGAAATCAGCGCTGGGTCCTAAGCACGCCAGGTTAACCTGATGTGCAAGCAGGCTGACAATGTCGATGTTTGGACCTCTTAAATGGACACACACATCATTCAGGTAAGTTTGAATTTAAGGGTTTGGACTGGGTTTTTTTGATTTATTGAAGTGGTGGCTTGCTGCAATAGACGTGAAAAGTTTTTTTTAAGTGTGTAGGGAGTGCTGCTGGACGCCTGCAAGGGCTCGGATGGTAAATGAAGGCCTTTGAGAAGACAGAACATGCTGTGAATATTCAGCAGGTCACGCAACATCCGTGGATTGAAAAACAGTGTTCACGTCTCAGGTCAACATGCTGCCTGAGCAATTCCAGCGTTTTATGCTGTCATTTCACATTTACAGCATCCGCTCACAGAGGGAAGAGGAAGATGCAGAGGAGGAGGAAGCCAAAGAGGAGGAATCAGAAGAGGAGGAGTCAGACGGAAGAATGCATCCCAGACAGCCCCTATTGTGGCCGGGCTATCTGGGAGGGAATCATCCGCCTGCGGTCCCAGTGACCACAAAGCAAACTTTCCAATCCACCTATATACGTCTATCCATCCAATGTGACATCAAGGAAGCAACTCATCACCCGTATGCATTCTCCTAGTGACTGTCTTGTGTGTGCCTTTGCCTATCTTAGTTATGTCACGCAGCGCTACCCCAGGAGCTACAGCATGGCTGGTGGAAGGCTGCTGACTTTCAGTTGGGGACACTGCAAATGTCCTTGCTGGTTGACCTTGAGGAACTGATGGCTGGGAGTGTGCAATCAATCTTCTTCTGCTCTTGTCCTTCTTTCCTCTCCCTCTTCTTGTTGACCCACTGGCTGGCCAGGCTGCATTTCTTGGGTGTGTGAAATGAGGAAGGCACAAGGGTGGAGATGTGGTGAATGGAGGGCGAGAAAGCAAGAGGTGTCTGCCAGAAGGAGGATAATGTACGAGGATACCAGCATCTTTCATCCTTTCAGCCCCGCCTCTGACCAAGGGCTCAGCCATGCCCCTGCCAAAAATGGCCAGCCATGAATGGGAGATGTGCCTCGTCATTGGTGCAGATTGTTGGTAGGTGAGTGATTGGGGGTCGTGCATTGAGCAGTGTGTCAGGCTAGTGATGCAGTTGGTAGGAGACGGCTTTTGAAGATGCATTCACTGACCTTGTCCAGTGGTCTGAGGTCATGAAGCTTCTTTGGGCACTGGAGCCAGGTGGTGGGGGGCGACACTACTGGCACTCCTACATCCTTCTTTCTGGAGGGCTTCCTGGCCCTTGTGGGTAGAGGGCCCGTGTTACAGTGTTGGCCCCCTGCACAAAGCTGGAGTGCTGCGTGCGAGACCCTCGGTGCCCCTTCCCTGGCTTGCTGAGCCATTTGTGTTAGTGCAGAGGCAGTTTTCCCATTTGTTGAGGTTAGGAAAGTAATTCAGTTTTAAGAGCTGAATATTCACATTTGCATCTTCTTTTAAATGTTGAATATTTTTTAAAAGGGAGAAAGGGAAAATGTATTGATTCACTGCATTTTATTTTGTATTGCTTCAGTGTGCATGGCCCCTTTAATTCTCAGACCTCTTCATTGCCCACAAGTCCCTGCGAGCTCCACAGCTTCGCTCACAGAGGCTGTGGGAAGCTGCATCGCCGGACCGGGTCAGGAACTTCATCCCGGATCCGCCAAGGGTGGCATTGCACGGAAGGTGAGCGCTGCGCCACCTATCTCCATGCCCCCAGACCAATTTCACTTGCATAGTGCTGCGGCCATTTCCAGCGGCCGTTAACTGCAGTTGCTGGTGACACCGGCAACTTTACTGGCGATCACAAATTTTTCCCCTTATGATAGGCCAGGAATAGAACAACCGATAGTTGTGCTAGTTATTTGCTATCTTTTACAGAACAACTAAATATACAGATTGAACTTGCAATACTATAGAGACTAGACGTGTTAACAATTGTATAGTTATCTATTAAAGTTCAGCACAGAGGATAAATATTTTTTACCTACCTTTGGAAAGACAATTTTGAATCCTTTGCTCTGAATTGTTTTTTTCTTTTTCTGCCTCTCCCAGGAGATTATGGCCTAGAAATTGGATATGGCTCGGAAACAGGCCAGTGCTATTTGCCTGCACCCATTGAAAGTGGAAAAATTCGTGCTGCCTGCTCATTATAATGATTGTAGTGCTGATCTCAGCACTAAACTCGCTGCTGATTGGCTTAGCTCTCAACAGATGGGCCAATACCCGTTGCAGTCCCACTAAACTCGCTGCTGATTGGCTTAGCTCTCAACAGATGGGCCAATACCGGGTGCAGTCCCGCTAAGCTCGCTGCTGATTGGCTTAGCTCTCAACAGGTGGGCCAATACCGGGTGCAGTCCCGCTAAGCTCGCTGCTGATTGGCTTAGCTCTCAACAGGTGGGCCAATAGTGGGTGCAGTCCAATGGCCAGTAATGTTTGATCTCGGCTCCCTGCACTACTTAAAGGGGAGGTGCTTTAGTTGCAGAAGCACCTCATCGTCAGTGTGGATAAAGTCATGGCTCAGCAAACAAGGGAGTGAGCAAGAAGGTTCTCAGCTGTTGCACTGGGGGCCTTTTTTAAATTTGTTCCTGGGATGTGGGCGTCGCTGGCAAGGCCAGCATTTATTGCCCATCCCTCATTGCCCTCGAGAAGGTGGTGGTGAGCCTCCTTCTTGAGCCGCAGAGGGCAGTTAAGAGTCAACCACATTGGGTCTAGAGTCACACATATAGGCCAGACCGAGTAAATGCAGCAGATTTCCTTCCCTAAAGGACATTAAGGAACCAGGTGTGTTTTTACAACAATCCGCTAGTTTCATGGTCCATAACTGTTACTAGCTTTTTAAATTCCAGATTAATATAATTAACTGAATTTAAATTCCCCAGCTGCCATGATGGGATTTGAACTCATGTCTCTGATATCATTAGTCCAGGCCTCTGGATTACTAGTCCAGTAACATAACCACTATGCTACTGTACCTGTACCTTGGTCTTAGTCTTGGCCGTGCAATAAAAGCAGGCTGTCCTGTACCCGCAGGGTGGCAGGAGGCCATCCAAGGCCATTTGCAGAAGGCTGTGGAAGGATTTAGCTGACTGTCACGGCCACCAGTGTGGTCCCAAGGGCCTGGATCCAGGGCCGTCAAAAGTTTAATAACCGCACACGGCTGGTCAAGGTGAGTGATGGCTTCAGCAAATGCCATATCCCACAATCTGCCCCACAAGCCTCACACACTGCTCAATGCACCACTCATACCTCACAATCATGGCTTCACTTTAGCCTCACAATCTTACCACTGCTGTAACACTCACACCCACAGCTCACACCTTGCACACACTGACAGCTATTCAATTATGGCAGGCACATCATCCAAACACATTGCACCACACTCACTGACACACTTCACCCAAACACATTGCACCACACTCACTGACACACTTCACCCAAACACATTGCACCACACTCACTGACACACTTCACTCAAACACATTGCACCACACTCACTGACACACTTCACCCAAACACACTGCACCACACTCACTGACACACTTCACCCAAACACATTGTACCGCACTCACTGACACACTTCACCCAAACACATTGCACCACACTCACTGACACACTTCACCCAAACACACTGCACCACACTCACTGACACACTTCACCCAAACACACTGCACCACACTCAATGACACACTTCACCCAAACACATTGGACCACATTCACTGACACACTTCACCCAAACACATTGCACCACACTCACTGACACACTTCACCCAAACACATTGTACCGCACTCACTGACACACTTCACCCAAACACATTGCACCACACTCACTGACACACTTCACCCAAACACATTGTACCGCACTCACTGACACACTTCACCCAAACACATTGCACCACACTCACTGACACACTTCACCCAAACACATTGCACCACACTCACTGACACACTTCACCCAAACACACTGCACCACACTCACTGACACACTTCACCCAAACACACTGCACCACACTCAATGACACACTTCACCCAAACACATTGGACCACATTCACTGACACACTTCACCCAAACACATTGCACCACACTCACTGACACACTTCACCCAAACACATTGCACCACACTCACAGACACACTTCACCCAAACACATTGCACCACACTCTGACACACTTCACCCAAACACATTGCACCACACTCACTGACACACTTCACCCAAACACACTGCACCACACTCACTGACACACTTCACCCAAACACATTGCACCACACTCACTGACACACTTCGCTTTCTCTTGCAGGCAAAGGTGGCTCATAACAGGAGAGAACAACAGCAGACAGGAGGCGGCCAAGCTGCAATACAGCACCCCATCGACCTGGGGGAATCAGTGCTTGACATTATTGGAGTGGCAGCAACAGAATCCGCGGCCAGCAGAGAAGTTGAAACCCTTGCTGACAATGACGGTACGGTCATACCTAATCCTCTTCTCACACACACTTCCCCCTCATCCCACAATCTCTTCTCACTTACAAGCTGCTGATGGTGTATGCTTGGATATCTTGATTACCCCCCACCCACCCTTCACCACAACCCGACCCTTGTGCCTTTCTGCGTCAGATACCCAAGAACTGCCAGCAGCCCAGCCGGTCCCTGAACTTGTGGAGGAGAGTGATGGAAGAGAAGTCGTCACATCAGCACTGCATCTGAAACTTGCAGACACCAGCTCAGAAAATGGCACTGCACGGAATTTAGAGGGTAGGATAAAGGCAGGATCTGTTGATGGTGAGGCACCGGGTACAAGTGTGTTGCAGCAAGGCCAGGGAGAAAGGGTCGCTTGGGTGCCAGCTGCCAGGAGGGCGAGTTTGTGCAAGATGATGACCTCGATGGGGCGGCCTTTAGAAGAAGATGGAAAATTGAGGAAGCTGTGAAAGTTTGTATGGCATTCCAGACAACTCACGTCAAAAACAAGCAAGAACCACAAATGATATCTCCACTCCCAGGGTAGCTTGCAAGAGGTCAGTGCTGATTTGGGTGAGCTTTCTCTTCTGCCAATGTCCTGCTTGTGGTTAAAGATGACTGCTTGGGTTTTTCAGAACTTGACCACACAATGCCATAGCTAGACAAGATTTATACCATTCAGGGAAGTCTGGAAGTTGTGAAGACTGATAATAGAAAGAAAGACTTGTATTTCTATAGTGGCTTTCATGACCTCAGGCCATCCCAAAGCACTTTACAGCCACATTTTGAAGTGTAGTCCTTGATGTAATGTAGGAAACACGGCAGCCAATTTGCGCACAGCAAGCTCCCACAAACAGCAATGTGATGATGAGCAGATAATCTGTTTTAGTGACGTTGACTGAGGGATAAATATTGTCCAGGACACCGGGGAGAACTCCCCTGCTCTTCTTCAAAATAGTGCAAGGGGATCTTTTACATCCACTTGAGAGAGTAGACGGGGCCTCGGTTTAACGTCTCATCCAAAAGACGGCACCTCCGACAGTGCAGCACTCCCTCAGTATTGCACCGGAGTATCAGCCTGGATTTTTGTTCTCAAGTCTCTGGAGTGGGACTTGAACCCACAACCTTCTGACTCAGAGGCGAGGGGGCTGCCCACTGAGTCACAGCTGACACAGTAATGGTGTATAAGTTAACAGCAAAGAATTTCAACAATCCTCAGTGTATCTTGGATTTTGTCAAAGGTGGAAAATCAAAGAAATAAGAATTACGAAAATGTATGGCAAATGATCATGGCACTCCACCCACGAGCAGAGGGAAAGCACCCACTGGAGCCCCATTCAATAGGGATGAGGGGGTTTAACACAAAGGAGAACAAAGATTCTGGACAAATCAAAAATGATTAATTCAGAAGATAAACAGAGAAAAAGATGAAGGAATATGCGGATAAACAAAGTCAAATTTAAATGTGAGTGGTCAAAGGAGAAGACAAAGCTGCTGTGAAAAACTATGAGCAAAAACTGTCACCACCCCCATAAACACCACAAGCTTATAACGCAACTGCGAATCACTGTGACTGCAGAAAGAGGTGGTTCAACAGTCGGAGGGAATTGGCCTCATTACTCAAAAGTTAAGCCTGATATATTGACACGTGATTCTGAGGATATTGGGAATGAGAGAGAGTGAGTGAGAGAGAGTGAGTGAGGTGAGAGTGAGTGAGAGAGAGTGAGAGAGTGAGAGAGAGTGAGAGAGAGTGAGTTAGGTGAGAGTGAATGAGAGTGAATGAGTTAGGTGAGAGTGAGTGTGAGTGAGTTAGGTGAGAGTGAGTGAGTTAGGTGAGAGTGAATGAGTTAGGTGAGAGTGAATGAGTAGGTGAGAGTGAGTGAGTTAGGTGAGAGTGAGTGAGTTAGGTGAGAGTGAATGTGAGTGAGTTAGGTGAGAGTGAGTGAGTTAGGTGAGAGTGAGTGAGTTAGGTGAGAGTGAGTGAGTTAGGAGAGAGTGAGTGTGAGTGAGTTAGGTGAGAGTGAGTGAGTTAGGTGAGTGTGAGTGAGTTAGGTGAGAGTGAGTGAGTTAGGTGAGAGTGAGTGAGTTAGGTGAGAGTGAGTGAGTTAGGTGAGAGTGAGTGAGTTAGGTGAGAGTGAGTGAGTTAGGTGAGTGTGAGTGAGTTAGGTGAGAGTGAGTGAGTTAGGTGAGAGTGAGTGAGTTAGGTGAGAGTGAGAGTGAGTGAGTTAGGTGAGAGTGAGTGAGTTAGGTGAGAGTGAGTGAGTTAGGTGAGTGTGAGTGAGTTAGGTGAGAGTGAGTGAGTTAGGTGAGAGTGAGTGAGTTAGGTGAGAGTGAGTGAGTTAGGTGAGAGTGAGTGAGTTAGATGAGTGTGAGTGAGTTAGGTGAGAGTGAGTGAGTTAGGTGAGAGTGAATGAGTTAGGTGAGAGTGAGTGAGTTAGTTGAGAGTGAGTGTGAGTGAGTTAGGTGAGAGTGAGTGAGAGTGAGTGAGTTAGGTGAGAGTGAGTGTGTGAGTTAGGTGAGAGTGAGTGAGTTAGGTGAGAGTGAGTGAGAGTGAGTGAGTTAGGTGAGAGTGAATGAGAGTGAGTGAGTTAGGTGAGAGTGAGTGAGAGTGAGTGGGTTAGGTGAGAGTGAGTGAGAGTGAGTGAGTTAGGTGAGAGTGAGTGAGAGTGAGTGAGTTAGGTGAGAGTGAGTGAGAGTGAGTGTGTTAGGTGAGAGTGAGTGAGTTAGGTGAGAGTGAGTGAGAGTGAGTGAGTTAGGTGAGAGTGAATGAGAGTGAGTGGGTTAGGTGAGAGTGAGTGAGAGTGAGTGTGTTAGGTGAGAGTGAGTGAGAGTGAGTGAGTTAGGTGAGAGTGAGTGAGTTAGGTGAGAGTGAGTGAGAGTGAGTGAGTTAGGTGAGAGTGAGTGTGAGTGAGTTAGGTGAGAGTGAGTGAGAGTGAGTGAGTTAGGTGAGAGTGAGTGAGAGTGAGTGAGTTAGGTGAGAGTGAGTGAGAGTGAGTGAGTTAGGTGAGAGTGAGTGAGTTAGGTGAGAGTGAGTGAGAGTGAGTGTGTTAGGTGAGAGTGAGTGAGAGTGAGTGTGTTAGGTGAGAGTGAGTGAGAGTGAGCGAGCTAGGTGAGAGTGAGTGAGTTAGGTGAGAGTGAGTGAGAGTGAGTGAGTTAGGTGAGAGTGAATGAGAGTGAGTGAGTTAGGTGAGAGTGAGTGAGAGTGAGTGGGTTAGGTGAGAGTGAGTGAGTTAGGTGAGAGTGAGTGAGAGTGAGTGAGTTAGGTGAGAGTGAATGTGAGTGAGTGAGTTAGGTGAGAGTGAGTGAGTTAGGTGAGAGTGAGTGAGTTAGGTGAGAGTGAGTGAGAGTGAGTGAGCTAGGTGAGAGTGAGTGAGTTAGGTGAGAGTGAGTGAGAGTGAGTGAGTTAGGTGAGAGTGAATGAGAGTGAGTGAGTTAGGTGAGAGTGAGTGAGAGTGAGTGGGTTAGGTGAGAGTGAGTGAGTTAGGTGAGAGTGAGTGAGTTAGGTGAGAGTGAGTGAGAGTGAGTGGGTTAGGTGAGAGTGAGTGAGTTAGGTGAGAGTGAGTGAGAGTGAGTGAGTTAGGTGAGAGTGAATGAGAGTGAGTGAGTTAGGTGAGAGTGAGTGAGAGTGAGTGGGTTAGGTGAGAGTGAGTGAGAGTGAGTGAGTTAGGTGAGAGTGAGTGAGAGTGAGTGAGTTAGGTGAGAGTGAGTGAGAGTGAGTGTGTTAGGTGAGAGTGAGTGAGTTAGGTGAGAGTGAGTGAGAGTGAGTGAGTTAGGTGAGAGTGAATGAGAGTGAGTGGGTTAGGTGAGAGTGAGTGAGAGTGAGTGTGTTAGGTGAGAGTGAGTGAGAGTGAGTGAGTTAGGTGAGAGTGAGTGAGTTAGGTGAGAGTGAGTGAGAGTGAGTGAGTTAGGTGAGAGTGAGTGTGAGTGAGTTAGGTGAGAGTGAGTGAGAGTGAGTGAGTTAGGTGAGAGTGAGTGAGAGTGAGTGAGTTAGGTGAGAGTGAGTGAGAGTGAGTGAGTTAGGTGAGAGTGAGTGAGTTAGGTGAGAGTGAGTGAGAGTGAGTGTGTTAGGTGAGAGTGAGTGAGAGTGAGTGTGTTAGGTGAGAGTGAGTGAGAGTGAGCGAGCTAGGTGAGAGTGAGTGAGTTAGGTGAGAGTGAGTGAGAGTGAGTGAGTTAGGTGAGAGTGAGTGAGAGTGAGTGGGTTAGGTGAGAGTGAGTGAGTTAGGTGAGAGTGAGTGAGAGTGAGTGAGTTAGGTGAGAGTGAATGTGAGTGAGTGAGTTAGGTGAGAGTGAGTGAGTTAGGTGAGAGTGAGTGAGTTAGGTGAGAGTGAGTGAGAGTGAGTGAGCTAGGTGAGAGTGAGTGAGTTAGGTGAGAGTGAGTGAGAGTGAGTGAGTTAGGTGAGAGTGAATGAGAGTGAGTGAGTTAGGTGAGAGTGAGTGAGAGTGAGTGGGTTAGGTGAGAGTGAGTGAGTTAGGTGAGAGTGAGTGAGTTAGGTGAGAGTGAGTGAGAGTGAGTGGGTTAGGTGAGAGTGAGTGGGTTAGGTGAGAGTGAGTGAGTTAGGTGAGAGTGAGTGAGAGTGAGGTGAGAGTGAATGTGAGTGAGTGAGTTAGGTGAGAGTGAGTGAGTTAGGTGAGAGTGAGTGAGAGTGAGTGAGTTAGGTGAGAGTGAATGAGTTAGGTGAGAGTGAGTGAGAGTGAATGAGTTAAGTGAGAGTGAGTGAGTTAGGTGAGAGTGAATGTGAGTGAGTGAGTTAGGTGAGAGTGAGTGTGTTAGGTGAGAGTGAGCGAGAGTGAATGAGTTAAGTGAGAGTGAGTGAGTTAGGTGAGTGAGTGAGCTAGGTGAGAGTGAGTGAGTTAGGTGAGAGTGAATGAGAGTGAGTGAGTTAGGTGAGAGTGAGTGAGAGTGAGTGAGTTAGGTGAGAGTGAGTGAGAGTGAGTGAGTTAGGTGAGAGTGAGTGAGAGTGAGTGAGTTAGGTGAGAGTGAATGTGTTAGGTGAGAGTGAGTGAGTTAGGTGAGTGAGTGAGCTAGGTGAGAGTGAGTGAGTTAGGTGAGAGTGAGTGAGTTAGGTGAGTGAGTGAGTTAGGTGAGAGTGAGTGAGAGTGAGTGAGTTAGGTGAGAGTGAGTGAGTTAGGTGAGAGTGAGTGAGAGTGAATGAGTTAAGTGAGAGTGAGTGAGTTAGGTGAGAGTGAGTGAGAGTGAATGAGTTAAGTGAGAGTGAGTGAGTTAGGTGAGTGAGTGAGCTAGGTGAGAGTGAGTGAGAGTGAATGAGTTAGGTGAGAGTGAGTGAGAGTGAGTGAGTTAGGTGAGAGTGAGTGAGTTAGGTGAGAGTGAGTGTGTTAGGTGAGAGTGAATGAGAGTGAGTGAGTTAGGTGAGAGTGAGTGAGCTAGGTGAGAGTGAATGAGAGTGAGTGAGTTAGGTGAGAGTGAATAGCCAATGAACATCGACCCAACAGAGCAGAAACACTATTCTAACTCATCAGAGTTGTCTGAGGAACAGAAAGCTTCCTACATACCCGACAGATAATGTTGGGAACTTTATGATTAAGAAGTGATGTTGACAGATATAATGTTTGGATATATAGCATTGGGGATTGGTGCAACCCCCCGCCATCCCCCTCAGTCAATCCCCGACCATCCGTTTATCTTCGAGGCCAGGTTAGGCTCCACCTTGTCGTTCACGTTCTCATCCTGGTCGAGCTCCCTGTCCAGCTCCGGAGTGAAGATGTTCAGCGGGTCCAGCGTCGAGGTGTCAACTGGTACTGCGCAGCACGGGAAAAGCAGAGGAGGAAGCGGAAGGAATGAGGCAACCCAGACAGCTGCTTTCTGGCCAGGATATCCAGGATCAAATCATCCACCTGTGTACCAGTGATCACAACCCCAATTCCCCTTTCAACATTAGTCCCACACCTTACCTACCCTGTTACTGACCATCACAGCATCCCCTTGGCTACAATGCTGAAATAAAAGCCACCACAAAGCAAACTTTTCAATCCAACTTTATCCGTATATGCATCCAATATTCCAATATATCAAAAAATCAACTAATCACCCTTGTGCATTCCCTTAGTGACTGTCTTGCATCTACCTATTCTAGTGATGTTATAAAGCGCTACCCCAGTGGCTGCAGCATGGCTGATGGAAGGCTGCTGACTTTCAGTGGGGAACAGTACAGGACGACCGAGGAGCTGGTGGCTGGGAGACTGAAATCGAGTGACGGTGTTTCTTCTTCACTCTCCTCTCCCTCTTCTTGTTCAACCACTGGCTGGGCAGGCTGGATTTCTTGGGTGTCTGAAATGAGGAAGGCAAAAGGGTAGGGTTGTGGTGAGGGGAGGGCGGGAAAGCAAGAGGTGCATGCTTACACCATGTGCAGCTTGTACATCAGAAGAGATTGTGGGATGAGGGGGAAGTGGGATGTGAGAAGGAGGATAACATATGAGGCTACTAGCATCTTGTATTATTTCAGCCCCATTACTAGCCAAGGACACAGCCATGCCCCTGCCAAGAATGGCCAGCATCATATCCTCCAAGGGGGTGAGGTGAAGCTAGGAATGTGAGGGGTACCTCGTGTTTGGTTGGTAGGTGAGTAATGAGTGGGGGCGTACTTTGAGCAGTGTGTGAGGCTAGTGGTGCAGTTGGTAGGAGACGGCTTTTGAAGATGCATTCACTGACCTTGACCACTCGTCTGAGGTCATGAAACTTCTTTGGGCACTGGAGCCAGGTCCTGGGGGCGACACTGCTGGCAGTGGGCCTCCTGCTCAGCGCACTGCCCATCATTTAACTAATAGGCAGCACCAAGTTAACGCGCTGCCTGCGCTTTGTAAATGGGCGTGAGCGAATCTCGCCCTGCGGTGACTGCGCCCGTTTTCGGGCCTTATCGAATTTCGTGACTCTAATGTCCAAAATTATGGTATAAACAAACTACATTTATTTTAACAATTACATATTTCACAATATCATTATTAAATGGATCCACTTTTTCTTCCTTACATCAGTAATGCCTTCATTAAAGTTTTCAATTGAAAGCCGTAGCCGCTCCCAAGAGATTGGACGATATTTTTGCCCAGAGCTATGCCACTAAGGACTGAATTTGGATCGTGCAGTCTGAGCATCAATTTTAACCTGGAGCGGCATGGAGCTTTCGGTGCGGGTGGGTGGTTAAAGTGGCCATAAAAGGCCTTTGTGTCCGGAAGCAGGCTCCAACATGCTGGCTTCCAGGTTTAACTCGAGTGCAATGGGCTGGTTGCCCATATCCCTCTCCGGAGAGGCGAGTTAGCAATTTCAATATGTTAATCGACAAATTCTAGCAATAATTTATCCGACATTCAAATTTAACGGCACATCCACGGGTTTCCCGGGCATCCTGAAACTCGCCAGAGAAACCAAGGCGAGAACACAATGCCAATTCATGAGCCTCATTAAAAGCCAGGCAAATACGGCAATAAATAATCAGTGCTCACAGCTGCTTTCTCACCTACCACTGGGAAAGGGTTTGTTGAGAGTACTTGTGGCGAGAGGTTAATTTCTACACTTTGGAGGAATTGAGACTCAGATCAGAATGGGTGGTGCCTTGGCTGCCTTAGATTGGACGAGGAACAAGATGACCATCAGCAGCAACAACAGTCTGCTGTGGAGAGACCTGCAGGTGGTGAGCAGAGAACGGAGCAGCAGAGAGGCTGAGTTTGCAGGGGGCACTGCCCACGTAACAGGGTGTACAGGCACAGGCTCAGCTTCCTTGACCTTTCAGAAGAGCAGTGCTCCGGAGGCTGAGGTCGCACCAGGTGGTGGCAGACATCTGCAGCCTCCAAGAAGACGACCTGCTCCCTGCTGGAAATGGTGGCCACGCCATCACCAGTGGCTGTGAAAGTGGTACTGCATAAGGCAATTCACTGATGGGTTGTTCGCCAGGGCCGGCAACTATGTCAACTTCGCCTGTGATGACGCCAGTCAGAATGAGTGGGCACTCTGGTTTGCGCCTCTGGGTGGCTTCCCATAGGTGTAGGGTGTCATCGGCTGCACACGCATGGCAATCCCCAGATCAACCAGTGGTAAACCGCAAGGGGTTCCATTCGATCAATGTTCAGCTGGCGTGCAACTACAAGAAAAGGTTTATGTTTATGATGCTTTCATCCTGCAGCAGTCCAAGTTCCTTGACCTCTTTGGGACTCCAAGCAGACTTAAGGGTTGGCTGCTAGGAGACAAAGGATACCCCCTTCAAACTTGGCTGATGACACCCATGAGAAACCCAACCAATGAAGCCCAATAGGGGGACAACAAAAGCCATATGACAACCAGATGTGTCATTGAGCAAGTGATTGGCATGCGCAAGATGCCTGGACAGATTTGGAGGCCCCCTTCAATACACACCAGCCAGGGTCTCCAGAATGATGGTGGTGTACTGTGCTCTACACAACATTGCGCAGCAGCAAGGATTGCAGCTGCAGCAGGAACAAG
Source organism: Somniosus microcephalus (assembly GCF_052327205.1). Taxonomy (NCBI): domain Eukaryota; kingdom Metazoa; phylum Chordata; class Chondrichthyes; order Squaliformes; family Somniosidae; genus Somniosus; species Somniosus microcephalus. Next base: position 7,219,034 of record NC_141018.1, read on the forward strand.
GCGCTGAGCACACATCATCTGTGGTCAAATCCGAGGAGGAAGAGGAAGAGTAAGTCGGTGACCCCAATGCGGCACCAGCCGCTCACATTGCTGCCCGAGATGCCAGCGATTCCGTTATAACTGTAAGATTCAATTAGCTACCACCACTGGACCAACGTAACTACCACACCCAACGGCCACACTCCCACCCCCTCCCCCAATCCACTGACCAACCAACCACCCATTGCACATCCCCCCCCCCCGCATTGGTTCCCATCAATTCATGTCTTCCCATTTATCAACAAGCAACTGAAAAGGCGATTTGTCACCTAGCAACCAAGAATGGGCAACACAGAAAGTGGAGCAAAGTATTAAATTTTATGTGATTCTAATAACGGAAATTTAATGTAACATTTTCTCATACACCCATGCGCATAACCTTGTACAACTACAAATCTTTACTCTTTCATTTTCTAGCCCTCCTACATGTTGCAACCCCTGTGGATTCAGCAGAGGTGGAGGCTGGATGCTCAGATCCCTGCTCTGACTGCTGAGCTGCTCTTGGCCAACGATCTCTGGGTGTTGAAGTCTGTGTGGGCCCCGCCAAAGACTACTCCCCTCTAGTAATTATTTTCATAGATTTCTTTTATCAACATAATATTCCTTGAAATCTCAGAAAAGCTAATGCACAGAATAGCCAAGAGTAATTACTGAAATTAGCACTTTATCTCCAGTGTTAATATATCAATGGTGCATGTGTAATAACATAACCAGACACAGGATATCAATATGTATTATTCAACTCTGATCATTTCAGTGGGCCAAAAGAAAAATCAAATATATAGTATTTGATTATCTGCTTGTGATTATAATTCATATATTCAATAATATGGAAAAAAATTGGTCTCTCTAATTTGCATTTATATTCTCTAGTTTAAGTTAAGTAAATTACTTACATTTACATCCTGATTATTCATGCATTCCAGCATTTAAAGTCTTGAATATACTTCCTTTCTCAACTGTTTACTCAAATGTAGACTAGGCCTATATTACTGAAGGTTTAGAAGAACGAGAGGTGAACTCATTGAAACATTCCTTAAGGGGATTGACAGTATGAATGTTTCCCCTGGCTGGGGAGTCTAGAGCCAGGGGTCACAGTCTCAGAATAAGGGGTCGGCCATTTAGGACTGAGATGAGGAGAAATTTCTTTACTCAGGGTTGTGTATCTTTGGAATTCTCTACCCCAGAGAGCTGTAGATTCTCAGTCGTTGAGTATATTCATGACAGATCACTGGATTTTTGGCTACTAAGAGAATCAAGGGATGTGGGGATAGGGCGGGAAAGTGGATATGAGGTAGAAGATCAGCCATGATCTGATTGAATGTCGGAGCAGGCTCGAAGGGCAGAGTGGCCTACTCCTGCTCCTAGTTCTTGTTTCTCAAATCCCTATTCTGTCATTCTATCACTGGGCATAACCACTTTAATTACCAACATTAAAAATCCACTTTATCTATCTATTGTGGCAGAACCACTGAATGACTCTGGCTAACTGTATATAATTCTCTTTAACGATGTTCTAACATCAGCCTAAACCTGTACCGTTGTGTTAGGCATTACTGTGTTTTGTATATAGAGTTTGCATGTACGGGGCGTGGCCCCTTTAAGAGCGTGGGAAAACGCGGGTAAACGTGATGACGTCACGTCGCAAACCACGGGGCTGCCCAGGCTGTCCTCGTGGCATCTCCGTTGAGTAAAGACCTGTTTAATTGTTCTCTTGTGTCGACCTCCGTTATTCGTAAGAATTCGTTAATTCCTACATTGGTGACCCCGTTTTTGTGAACGTTTTCACAAAAGAAGAGCACAGCATGGAAGCAAATGCCGTTTCGCTAAAACTACCGCAGTTCTGGGAGCAGCAAGCGCCCTCGTGGTTTATTCAGGTCGAGGCCCAGTTCGCCCTGAGGAACTTCGATGCGGACCAGACCAAGTACCTTTATGTGGTCTCCGCACTCGACAGCTCTACCGCCTCTCGGATCGTCAGCCTCCTCGAAAACCCCCCAACGGAGCGCAAGTATGAAACCCTCAAAGCGCGGTTACTGCAGGTTTTCGGGCTCACAAAATCGGAGCGCGCCCGTCGATTACTCGCTATGCCCGGGCTCAGGGACTCCAAGCCTTCAGAGTTGATGAGCCAAATGCTCACACTCCTGGGCTCAGAACGGGAATGTTTCCTATTCCGCAAGATTTTCCTCAGCCAACTGCCTGAACAGGTACAAGCTGCCCTGGCCAGATCTGAAATTGAAAACTGCGCAACACTCGCTGCGGAGGGTGACAAAAAATTTTCACTGTAACTCGGCAGTACTGCGCCGCCACGAGGCACCCATCCCCCGCAGACGCTGCCCCAGCTCGTCAGCCTGCTGGGCTGTGTTTCTACCACGCGCAGTTCGGCGCGAAGGCGAAGCGTTGCCGCCCTCCCTGCAGTTTTCCCCAACAAAACAAACAACTGACACTGCGACCACCGAGGAACGGGTCTAATGGGCACCCGCGGCCGCGATGGCGATCGGCAACGCGGGAAAATTGCTGTTCATCACTGATACTCTCTCCAGTCGTCATTTTCTGTGCTACACCGGAGCGCAGTGCAGCATTTTACCCGCGTCCGCCCTTGATGTGCAGACGGGGAATCACGGCCCCACCCTTGAAGCGGCCAATGGCGGACCAATTCGGACCTTCGGCAGACGGCGAGTGGAGGTGTGCCTTGGGGGGCAACGTTTTCGCTGGGAGTTTGTTACGGCCAAAGTTTCCCAGCCCCTCCTCGGCACGGATTTCCTGTGTGCCAACAGCCTCCTGGTCGACATTAGGAACCGGCGGCTGATCAACGCAGCAACTTTTAATTCTCTTCCTTGTTACCGCAGTAACACTACGGCGCGCACCGTCTCCTGTGCGTTCCCGACTCCTGATGAGTTCGCTCGCCTGCTCGGCGAATTCCCCGACCTGACAAGACCCACGTTCTCTTCCACAGCCACGAAACATGGTGTGGAACACCACATCACCACCAACGGCCCCCCGGTCTACGCGCAGGCCCGGCCCCTGGAACCTGGCAAGCTGGCAGTCGCAAAGGCGGAGTTCGCAACCATGGAACGGTTAGGGATTATTCGCCGGTCAAATAGTCCCTGGTCTTCACCCCTCCATATCGTCCCAAAGCCTGGCGGCGGATGGCGGCCATGCGGCGACTATCGACGCCACCACTCCTGATCGGTACCCGATCCCCCACATTCAGGATTTCTCTGCCCATTTGGCAGGGAACACCGTGTTCTCAAAAGTCGACCTCGTCCGGGGCTACCATCAGGTCCCAGTTCATCCACAAGACGTCCAGAAGACCGCAGTCATCACCCCATTCGGCCTCTTCGAGTTTTTACGAATGCCGTTTGGGTTAAAGAACGCCGCCCAGGCTTTCCAACGCCTGATGGACTCCGTGCTGCGGGACCTCAAGTTCCTCTTCGTCTACCTAGATGATATTCTAATTGCTAGTCCTACTAAGGAAGAACATACCGGTCACCTGCGCACCCTTTTTCGATGCCTCAGCCAACACGGCCTGATTATCAACCCGGCCAATTGTCAGTTTGGCCTGCACCAAATTGACTTCCTGGGGCAGCGCATCACCTTAGAGGGAGCGGTTCCTTTACCTTCGAAAGTAGAGGCGGTGGCATCCTTTCCATGCCCGCAGAACGTAAAGGCCCTGCAGGAATTCCTAGGCATGGTAAACTTTTACCACCGTTTCATGCCTAAGGCGGCACTACTCATGCAGCCCCTGTACGAGGTCCTCAAGGGCAAGACTGGCAAGAACCCGGTAGACTGGACGGATGACATGGCCCGAGCGTTCGCCGACACCAAAAGCACCTTGGCCAACGCGACTATGCTGGTGCACCCGCTGCCAGGGGCCACCATCGCCCTCACCACCGACGCGTTGGACTATGCAGTCGGTGCCGTGCAACAGCAGTGGGTGAACAGGACGTGGCAGCCGTTGGCATTCTTCAGCCGTCAACTACGGCAGAACGAGAGAGCATACAGCACGTTCGGCCGGGAGTTGCTCGCCCTTTTCCTGCCCATCCGCCATTTTCGGTTCCTACTGGAAGGACGTCCTTTCACCGCCTTTGTGGACCATAAGCCGCTAACCTTTGCAATGGCCAAGACCGCCGAACCGTGGTCAGCCCGACAGCAGCATCAACTGACCTACATATCCGAATTCACCACGGGTATACAGCACGTGGCCGGTAAGGACAACCTGGTGGCAGGCTGCCTCTCCCGCGCGATCGTCAATACGGTTCATTTGGGCATCGACTACGCCCTCATGGCAGCGGACCAAGCCTCAGACCCAGAAGTCCAAGCTTACGGAACGGCCATCACTGGCCTCCAGTTGGCCGACGTCAAGTTCTATTCAGCAAGTACCACGCTGTTGTGTGACGTCTCCGTACAGGATCCTCGCCCTGTCGTGCCGGTCGTCTGGCGCCGCAAAGTGTTCGACGCCATACATGGGTTGTCACACCCAGGAATGAAGGCCTCTCAGAAGCTGATGTCAGCGAAATTTGTATAGCATGGCATGCATAAAGATGTCCGCGACTGGGCCAACACCTGCGTGGTCTGCCAAAAGGCCAAGGTACAGTGCCACATCAAAGCTCTGTTGGCCACCTTCACAGTTCTGGAGCAACGTTTTGACCATGTCAACATGGACCTGGTAGGACCACTCCCACCCTCCCATGGTTTTTCACACATCCTGACCATGGTTGACCGCACCACCAGATGGCCGGAGGCGGTCCCCCTGTCATCCACTACTTCGGCGGACGTGGCCAGGGCGTTCATTTCCTCCTGGATCACCCGTTTTGGAGTGCCCGCAGATATTTCGTCAGACAGGGGACCGCAGTTTTCCTCCAAACTCTGGAACGCAGTGGCCCAAGGACTCGGTGTCAAATTGCACCGCACCACAGCCTACCACCCACAGGCGAATGGCCTCTGCGAACGCTTCCACCGGTCAATGAAAGCCGCCCTGAGGGCCAGCCTCCAGGACGCTGGATGGACAGACAAGCTACCGTGGGTCCTGTTGGGACTTTGCACGGCCCCCAAAGAAGACCTTCACTCTTCATCAGCGGAGCTTGTGTATGGTCAGCCGCTGCGAGTCCCAGGGGACTTCCTACCAACATCGACGGAGCCATGGTCCGCGTCTGCCCAGCTTGCTAGTCACCAAGAGGCGGCCAGATGTTTTGCACCGGTGCCCACTTCGCACCACGGGCTGCAGAGGTCACACGTTCCCACGGAGCTTCACAAGGCTGAATACGTTTTTATTCGCCATGACACACATAGGGATCCGCTCAAGGCCCCATATACCGGTCCCTTCCGCGTGTTGGAAGCAGGGGACAAAACCTTCACGGTAGATGTCGGTGGTAAACCGGACCACATTTCGGTCGACAGCTTAAAGCCAGCACATTTAGACCTCGACCGCCCCGTCGAGACAGCACAACCGCCGAGACGGGGTCGGCCACCCATCGTCGTTACAGCAAACCAAGTATGACCGCCCGCCAGCTGACCAGCAGCCTCCGCCTCGAGAGTACAGGAGTCATTCTGACAGGCTCGTCAGACCCCCTCACCGTTTGACTTTGTCCGTTAAAGCAAATTCTGGGGGGGGGGGCGCATGTGGCAGAACCACTGAATGACTCTGGCTAACTGTATATAATTCTCTTTAACGATGTTCTAACACCAGCCTAAACCTGTACCAGTGTGTTAGGCATTACTGTGTTTTGTATATAGAGTTTGCATGTACGGGGCGTGGCCCCTTTAAGAGCGCGGGTAAACGCGATGAGGTCACGTCGCAAACCATGGGGCTGCCCAGGCTGTCCTCGTGGCATCTCCGTTGAGTAAAGACCTATTTAATTGTTCTCTTGTGTCGATCTCCGTTATTCGTAGGAATTCGTTAATTCCTACACTATATTAAAATGGCAGTATAGCGCACAGTGCCCAATCTTATGACATCCCTTGCTAAAATCAAACCTACTCTGTACACTGCTCCGCAGTCCACTGGCGCCTGCAGCCAGTACCGCACAAGTGCATACCCATTCCTTCCAATATTAAGTACAAAATAAAAACATCATAAAACATACAAACATTGTATCAGTCCACTATGTATCCAATGCAAATCTGCAGCGATTTTCCGGTAGCATTCATCAAAAGTGCAAAAGCCTCTTGCTCACGTCAAATGAGAACTGCATTACCCACCTCAATCCATTCAGAGGCGTTCACAGCACATTTTCCCAATTTAATTTTTTAGCTGGAATTGTGCTATCAGCTATGCAGTTATATAGCACCTTTCATGTTTCAAAACATGTCAAAGAACTTCACAGGCAACAAATGACTTTTGAAGCATCGTCAGTGATGTTTTGTCGGCAAACACAGCAGCCAATTGGCGCACAGCAAGGCCGCGCCTTAACTAACCTACAACAGGGGACACAACACTGTTGGTCAAAGCCATCATGGCCTTCGGTGTTTATGACACTGGCTCAGTCTTGTCTTGCAGTATACTTGTCATTATGTGCTAGCCACAAATGTATTAAACAGGTAAATGAAGCATCAGTCAGCATGGCTAGCATTTTCATCTTCTTTCCCACTGGAGAGGAATAGCAGCAACACCCTGCTCGCCAATCTTACTAAACTGCTGCTTTTGAAAAAAATCCAAGGATACTGGTGTTATCCATGTGGCCAACTGGTTCCTGCTCCTACACACCTGCTCACTCTGCTCCATCTGGCACTCGCTGCAGCTCACCAACTGATTTTCCAGTGCTGGTGCTCATGCTCTTTGGTAGCGATGCAGTAAAAATGCATGTGATAAACAAAAATTATATAAAAGAATAAAATCGGCTTAAAAAAAACAATGGTGCAACAAAAAAGGTTGTTAAATGACACCTTGTTAAAGACCACTCAGAGAAGAACATCACCATAGCAACGTGCAGAGTCTGGCTCCAGGTCGGCTGAAGATTTATTTACAAAAGCAAAATACTGCGGATGCTGGAAATCTGAACTCAAAACAGGTGCCTAGAAATTCGTGTTCGCCACGAAAGTTGCCGGTGTCACCGCAGGAGTTAACGGAGCTGAAAATGGCCGCTACGCTAAGGAGAATAAATTCGTCTGGGGGCTGGAGATTGGTGGCGCCGCCCCTTTCTGGCCGGAATATCCAGGATAGAATCATCCGCCTGCGGTACCAGTGACCACAACCCCAATTCCACTTTCCACATTTGTCCCACACCTTACCTTCCCTTGTTACTGACCATCACAGCGTCCTCTTGGCCGCAATGCTGAAATAAAAGGCACCACAAAGCAAACTTTCCAATCCAACTTTATACATCTATCCATCCAATGTGACATCAAGAAATCAACACATCACCCGTATGCATTCTCTTAGTGACTGTCTTGTGTGTGCCTTTTTCTATCGTACTGATGTCACGCTGCGCTACCGCAGTGGCTGCAGCATGGCTGGTGGAAGGCTGCTGACTTTCAGTGGGGGACACTGCAAATGGCCTTGCAAGATGACCTTGAAGAGCTGGTGGCTGGGAGTGTCAAATCAAGTGACAGCGTTTCTTCAGAACAGACCTAGCAGCTCAAAACTGGGCATCCATGAGGCGCTGTGGGCCATCAGCAGCAGCAGAATTGTATTCCACCACAATCTGTAACCGGCATATTCCTCACTCTACCATTACCATCAAGCCAGGGGACCAAACTTGGTTCAATAAGGAGTGTAGAAGAGCATGCCAGGAGCAGCACCAGGCATACCTAAAAATGAGGTGCCTGTAATGATCAATAACATGTCATTCTGGAGTGGTACACTAGATGGAGCCGTAGAGCTGTATAGAGCTGTATATTTAGTTGTATGTGTTTAAGGCTACACTACCCATGATGCACTAGGCTACCCAGGAGGCAGTAGTCAAGATGGAAGCCTGCACACAGAAGCACACATGCTGAATCTCTACAGATGCTGTACCTAGAGAACGTGTACTGAATAAATGTCTAGCTAGAAGCTAGCTGTTCATAATAAGAATGCCTAGTTATTAATGAACATAACATGGTACCAGGATTGGTGAAGATCTGCTGAAAATTGTGTAAAGCGACATGGAGAATTTGAGGCCACCGGAGTTTTTGAATCTCACGGGAAATGTCGACTACAATTGGCGGGCTTTCAAACAACAATTTGAACTCTACGTTGCTGCCATCGGATTCGGTACGAAGCCAGACGCAAGAAAAATAGCGTTGCTGCTCACGGTTGCAGGCCCACAGGCGATAGAGGTATTTAACACATTTGTATTTAATCCAGAGGAGAACAGAGAAAATTTAGACAATGTGCTAAAGAAATTTGATACACATTGTTCTCCCAAAAAGAATGAAACCTATGAAAGATACATGTTCCATTCGAGGACACAGCGGCAAAATGAGACTTTTGATAGCTTTATGACCAATCTGAAACTGAAAGCACAGACATGTAATTTCTCTGAGCTGAAAGCATCCATGATTCGTGACCAGATTGTGTTTGGTATTCATGATAAAAAAGTCAGGGAACGTCTGTTGAGAGAAACCGAACTAACATTGGAAAATGCTGTGAATATATGCCAAGCCAGTGAGCTAGCTCGACAGCAAGCGAAGACTTTCAGTGAAATCAATAATGATGCGATTGTAGTAAGTGCTGCTGTCAGTGCTGTGTTCTACAAGGGGAAGCAACATGGGCAGAACAGAAATGAAAAGCAATCGGAGGAAGGAATTTTTAATTGTAAACGCTGTGGTTACAAACACCAGTTAAAACAATGCCCAGCGTTTGGAAAAATGTGCACAAAATGTCATGGAAAGAATTACTTTGCCAAACAATGCTTTTTAAAAGTAAAAACAAAGAAAGGGCAACAAGTCCGAGTTAATGTGATTGAGGACACTGATTTAAGTGAGACATTTTTTGTAGGAATGGTGTCATGTGACAATATAGAAAAGGATACAGAAAATGTACAGCCCTCAGGAATAAACAATGCTGAACATAAAGTTAATGCAGTAAAAGAGGACAAATGGATGATCCCACTGCAGGTAAATGGAGCATTAGTTACATTGAAACTAGACACTGGGGCAAAAGCAAACTTAATCAGTATGAGTGACATTAAAAATATGAAAGAAAAGCCCAAAATACAGAAAAAGTCAGTACTACTGAAGGACTATAATGGACAGAAAATAGATAGCTTAGGTGTATGCAGACTTAAAGTGACAGTCAAAGACAAAGTGCATCATCTCATGTTTTCTGTTGTGGCTGAAGGACTTGATTCACTACTAGGTGACAAAGCTTGTGAAGACTTAGAACTGGTCAAGAGAGTCCAACGTATAAACTGTGCCATAAGCAGACCAGATGACTCAATGGATTCTGTAGTGAGTAATTTCCAGGATGTGTTCAAAGGATTTGGAGTTCTACCATTCACTTACAAGATCCAGCTAAAGGAGGATGCTCAGCCAGTGGTACATGCTCCACGAAGAGTTCCAGCACCCCTGCATGACCGGCTCAAGAAAGAACTGGACAGAATGACCACACTAGGAGTCATCAGGAAAGTCGAAGAGCCAACAGACTGGGTTAACTCTATGGTATGTGTGAAGAAAAAGAACAATGATCTAAGAATATGCATGGATCCAAAGGACTTAAATGCAAACATAAAACGTGAACACTACCAGATTCCCAAGCGAGAAGAAATCACCAGTGAAATGTCAAGTGCCAGATACTTTACAAAGCTCAATGCCTCACAAGGATTTTGGCAACTAAAACTGGATGAAGAGAGCACCAAATACTGTACCTTCAACACACCATTTGGCAGGTATTGTTTCCTCAGAATGCCTTTCGGGATAATATCTGCATCTGAAATCTTTCATAGAGCGGTGGAACACATAATTGAAGGTCTGGAAGGAGCTCGGGTCTATGTTGATGACATCATCATCTGGGGCTCCACACTGAAAGAACACAATGAGAGACTGACTAAAGTGCTACAGAGCATACGCCGGAATGGACTGAAGCTCAACAAAGCCAAGTGTCAGTTTGGCGTCCAGGAAGTCACTTTCCTAGGAGCGATTCTATCTGGTAAAGGAATAGAGCCAGGTATGGAAAAAGTAAATGCCATACTCAAAATGCCCCGACCCACTGACAAAAAAGGAGTACTACGCATCATGGGGATGATAAACTTCATTGGAAAGTTCATTCCTAACTTGTCAGCCAAGACAACCTGTCTGCGAGACCTGCTATATAAAACAAATGAGTTCGCATGGACAGAAAGACATGAACAAGAGTGGATGAACCTCAAAACAGTGCTGACAACCACACCTGTACTCACTTTCTTTGACCCGACAAAGAGAATCAAAGTGTCAACGGATGCATCAAAGGATGGCCTAGGCGCAGTCTTGCTACAAGCAGAGGGTGAAGATTGGAAGCCTGTTGCCTATGCCTCCAGGTCTATGACTGATACTGAGTGTCGATACGCCCAGATTGAAAAGGAATGTCTAGGCTTGGTAGTTGGACTAGAAAAGTTTCATGGCTACATATATGGACTTCCCACCTTCACAGTTGAGACAGACCACAGCCCACTGGTTGCCATCATTAAAAAAAATCTGAATGAGATGTCTCCAAGGATTCAATGACTCATGATGAAGCTGCAAAGATATGACTTTGAACTGATCTACACACCAGGCAAATACATAGTGTTAGCAGATGCACTATCCCGAGCACCCACAATGAGTCATGTGAGCTCTACTGAAGAAGACGTGGATGTTCATGTGAGTATGGTCACTGCTGCGCTGCCCGTGTCAGACACAAAATCAAAGCAAATAGCAGAAGAAACAGTAAAAGATACAGTAAAAGATACAGTAATAGAAAACATTCATCATGATTGGCCAAAAGGTTCCTGTCCAAAATGCTTTCACATAAGGTCAGAATTGAGTGTCGCAAGTGGACTATTACTAAAACAGAACAGAATAGTCATTCCACAGGCTCTACGTCAAGGCATGCTCAAAAGGATTCATGAGGGACACCTCGGAATTGAAAAATGCAAAAGGAGAGCAAGAGACACTGTTTATTGGCCTGGCATAAATAAGGACATTGAGAACATGATAGGCAAATGTGAGACATGTCAGAAACACCAAAACAAACAAACAAAGGAACCAATGATAGTAGCTGACTTACCAACAGCACCATGGCAAAAGGTTGGTATGGACCTCTTTCATTTAAATGGTAAAGAATATCTAATAGTGATTGACTACTATTCTAACTATCCTGAGATGGCACTGCTCTCAAGCACATCAGCAAGCAGTGTCATAATGCATGTGAAATCCATCTTCGCCAGACATGGAATTCCCAGGATTGCCATTAGCGACAATGGTCCATGCTTCAACTGCAAGGAGTGGCAACAGTTTGCAGCACAGTATGACTTTCAGCACATCACATCCAGTCCTTTGTATGCTCAGTCAAATGGTAAGGCAGAGAAAGGTGTTCAAGTTCTCAAGCAGCTACTGAAGAAAGTGACAGAAAGCAAGTCTGATCCTTATCTCGCCCTGCTGAGCTACCGAGCCTCACCTTTAGACTGTGGTTCTTCACCTGCTGAACTACTAATGGGTCGCAAGTTGCGCACCACGCTACCCTGCTGTGCAAAAGAACAGCAAAGTAAGGAACTGAGACAGAGACTTCAACTGTTAAAGCTGAAACAGAAATCATACTATGACAAGTCATCCAAAACTCTAAAACCATTGACAAGGGATGATGTTGTCAGGATTGAGGATCCAGATGCATGGAACAGGAAAGCTACAGTTCTTGAGGAAGTACGACCAAGGTCATACACTGTTAGAACTGAGGAAGGACAGATTCTCAGGAGGAACCGCCGTTCCCTCCTGAAAACACAAGAAACTATCCAAGAGCAGATTGATGACAATGCCGCAACTGAATCTTGTCATTCACCACCAGAACAATCTCATGAAAACACATCAGACTTACCCGTGCTGAGAATACCCACACGTGTAGTAAAAAAGCCTGATAGACTTAATCTTTGAGTACAAAGAAAAACTGTATTGAAAATGTATTGACTGTTGTGAAAATGTTTATGTTTATAGAGCACTAACAAAAGTGTTACTGATATCATCTGTATTGTTTTTCTTGAAAGTTGATTGATATTGATTTTGTTAACCTCAAAGAAAGGGGGATGTAATGATCAATAACATGTCATTCTGGAGTGGTACACTAGATGGAGCCGTAGAGCTGTATATTTAGTTGTATGTGTTTAAGACTACACTACCCACGATGCACTAGGCTACCCAGGAGGCAGTAGTCAAGATGGAAGCCTGCACACAGAAGCACACATGCTGAATCTCTACAGATGCTGTACCTAGAGAACGTGTACTGAATAAATGTCTAGCTAGAAGCTAGCTGTTCATAATAAGAATGTCTAGTTATTAATGAGCATAACAGTGCCAACCTGGGGAAGCTGCAACACAGGACTACATGCATGCTAAAAAACAGAAGCAGCATGCTATAGACAGGGCTAAGCGATCCCACAATCAACGGATCAGATCAAAGGTCTGCAGTCCTGCCACATCCAGTCGTGAATGGTGCTGGACCATTAAACAACTAACGGGAGGAGGAGGCTTCATGAATATCCCCATCCTCAATGATGGTGGAGCCCAGCATGTGAGTGCAACAGACAAGGCTGAAGCGTTTTCAACCATCTTCAGCCAGAAGTGCCAAGTGGATGATCCATATCGGCCTCCTCCTGAGGTCCCCAACATCACAGAAGCGAGGCTTCAGCCAAATCGATTCACTCTATGTGATATCCAAAAACGGCTGAGCGCACTGGATACAGCAAAGGCTCTGGGCCTCGACAACATCCTGGCTATCATGCTGAAGACTTGTGCTCCAGAACTAGCTGCACCTCTAGCCAGGCTGTTCCAGTACAGCTACAACACTGGCATCTATCCGACAATGTGGAAAACTGCCCAGGTATGTCCTGTCCACAAAAGGCAGGACAAATCCAATTCGGCCAATCACCGCCCCATCAGTCCACTGTCAATCATCAGCAAAGTGATGGAAGGTGTCATCGACAGTGCTATCAAGAGGCACTTACTCACCAATAACCTGCTCACTGATGCCCAGTTTGGGTTCCGCCAAGACCACTCTGCTCCCGACCTCATTACAGTCTTGGTCCAAACATGGACAAAGGAGCTGAATTCCAGAGGTGAGGTGAGAGTGACTGCCCTTGACATCAAGGCAGCATTTGACCGAGTGTGGCATCAAGGAGCCCTGGTAAGAACATAAGAAATAGGAGCAGGAATAGGCCACTTGGCCCCTTGAGCACGCTCTGACATTCAATAAGTTCATGGCCAACCTTGGCCACTTCCCTACCCGCTCCCCATAACCCTTCACTCCCTTATCTTGCAAAAATCTGTCTATCTCCAACTTGAATGTATTTAATGACCCAGCCTCCACAGCTCTCTGGGGCAGAGAATTCCAGAGATTTACGACCCTCTTAGAGAACAAATTCCTCCTCATCTCAGTTCTAAAAGGGCGACCATTTATTTTGAAACTATGCCCCCGAGTTCTAGATTTCCCCAGTAAAACTGAAGTCAATGGGAATCGGGGGGAGAAAATACTCCACTGGCTTGAGTCATACCTAGTACAAAGGAAGATGGTTGTGGTGGTTGAAGGTCAATCATCACAGCCCCAGGACATCACTGCAGGAGTTCCTCAGGGCAGTGTCCTAAGCCCAAACATCTTCAGTTGCTTCATCAATGACTTCCCTCCAACATAAGGTCAGAAAAGGGGATGTTCGCTGATGACTGCACAGTGTTCAGTGTCATTCACAATTCCTCAGATAATGAAGCAGTCTATGCCCGCATACAACAAGACCTGGACGACGTTCAGCCTTGGGCTGATAAGTGGCATGCAACATTTGCACCACAGAAATGTCAGGCAATGACTATCTCCAACAAGCGAGAGTCTAACCACTGTCCCTTGACACTCAACGGCATTGCTATCGCCGAATCCCCCACTATCAACATCCTGGGGGTCACCATTAACCAGAAACTTAACTGGACCAGCCACATAAATACTGTGGCAACAAGAGCAGGTCAGAGGCCAGGTATTCTGTGGCCGGTGTCTCACCTCCTGACTCCCCAAAGCCTTTCCACCATCTACAAGGCACAAGTAAGGAGTGTGATGGAATACTCTCCACTTGCCTGGATGAGTGCAGCTCCAACAACACTCAAGAAGCTCGACACCATCCAGGACAAAGCAGCCTGCTTGATTGGCACCCCATCCACCACCTTAAACATTCACTCCCTCCACCACCGGTGCAGTGTGTACCATCTACAAGATGCACTGCAGCAACTCGCCAAGGCTTCTTCGGCAGCAACTCCCAAACCCGCGGCCTCTACCACCTAGAAGGACAAGGGCAGCAGGCGCATGGGGCCACCACCTACAAGTTCCCCTCCAAGTCACACACCATCCTGACTTAGAAGTATATCGCCGATCCTTCATCGTCGCTGGGTCAAAATCCTGGAACTCCCTCCCTAACAGCACTGTGGGAGTACCTTCACCACACGGACTGCAGCGGTTCAAGAAGGTGGCTCACCCCCACCTTCTCAAGGGCAGTTAGGAATGGGCAATAAATGCTGGCCTTGCCAGCGATGACCACATCCCATAAATGAATTTAACAAAATGACAAAAGGAGATGGTAATGGACAAGTTAAGAAACAAAAGATGGGTCTAGAGGAGGTGTAAATGGTAATAGCAGAATCATCAACAGCTGCCGTCCAAAAAAATGGGGGCAGAGGTTATGATCTGAAATGATTAAACTCGATGTTGCGTATGGAGGGCTGTAAAGTGGCTAATCGAAATATGAGGTGTTGTTCAAGTTTCTGTTGAGCTTAATCGGAACAGTGAAGGAGGATGAGGACAGAGAGGTCAGAGAGTGGATAGGAAGGACCTTTTTCCCCTAGCAGAGAAGTCAATAACCAGAGGGCATAGATTTAAAGTAATTGGTAGAAGGATTAGAGGGGAGTTGAGGAGAACTTTTTCCACCCAGAGGGTGGTGGGGGTCTGGAACTCACTGCCTGAAAGGGTGGTAGAGGCAGAAACCCTCATCACATTTAAATAGTACTTGGATATGCACTTGAAGTGCCGAAACCTACAGGGCTATGAACCAAGAACAGGAAAGTGTGATTAGGCTGGATCGCTCTTTTTTGGCAGGCACAGGCACCATTTGTCCCTACAGAGAGTGCTGCCTTGCTCTGGGTTACTTGCAGTGCCAACAGATTCCATGGCATAGTCCTCCATTGTTATAAAACAGCCTAATCTCCAATTCACTGAGCAACATCACAGGAGATTCATTCGTATATCTAACTGTTGGGTTACAGTGAGTTGTGTGTGGGTTGTATCAAGCTTAGGTGTTTAATTGCTTGTGCAAATCTCTTGAGCTTTGTTATTGCAGTTCATTTATATAGCACCTTTAACGTAGTAAAATGTCCCAATGCACTTCACAGAAGCGATTATCAAACAACATTTGACACCGAGCCATCTAAGGAGATATTAGGACAGGTGACCAAAAGCTTGGTCAAATAGGTAGGTTTTAAGGAGTGTCTTAAAGGAAGAGCAAGAGGTAGAGAAGCAGAGGTTTAGGGAGGGAATTCCAGAGCTTAGGAACTAGAGAGCTGAAGGCACAACCGCCAATGGTGGAGCAATGAAAATCGGGGCTGCGCAAGAGGCTAAAATTGGAGGAGCGCAGAGATCTCGGAGGGTTGTAGGGCCGGAGGAGGTTACAGAGATAGGGAGGGGGTGAAGTGATAGAGGGATTTGAAAACAAGGATGAGAATTTTAAAATTGAGGCGTTGCCAGGCTGGGAGCCAATGTAGGTCAGCGAGCACAGGGATGATGGGTGCGAGTTAGGATATGGGTAGCAGAGACTTGGATGAGCTCAGGTTTACGTAACGTGAAAGGTGGGAGGTTGGCCAGGAGCGCATTGGAATAGTCAAGTCGAGGGGTAAAAAAGGCATGGATGAGGGTTTCAGCAGTAGATGGGCTGAGGCAAGTGCGGAGACAGGCGACGTTACGGAGGTGGAAATAGGCGGTTTTGGTGACGGGCATGACATGTGGTTGGAAGCTCAGCGCAGGGTCAAATAGGGCGCCAATGTTGTGAACGGTCTGGGGCAGCCTCAGACAGTGGCCAGGGAGAGCGTTGGAGTTGGTGGTTAGGCAACGGAGTTTGTGGCAGGGACCGAAGACAATGGCTTTGGTCTTCCCAATATTTAATTGGAGGAAATTTCTGCTCATCCAATATTGGATGTCGGACAAGCAGCCTGACAAGTCAGAGGCAGTGGAGGGGTCGAGAGAAGTGGTGGTGAGGTAGAGCTGGGCGTCGTCATCGTACATGTAGAACCTGACATTGTGGTTTTGGATGATCTGCACTTATGAATCATTTTAGTCCTCTATGTGGAGCATTATTTCCAGCAATTTTATAGATGATAACATCATAATTCTTCAGGGAGGATGTACCACCACCTATCAACAGAATAAAACAGTCTAGCTGTCATTATTCAGAACAATTTAGACAGAGGCACTGGGGAAAACATAAAACAAAAATTAAATAAAACTGTCTGACAAATTCAAAACTACATTATAAAAAAGTAATTGAATCTTGTGAGCTCAGATTATAATAAAATTACTAAAGTTTCCTTCTTGCAGTTTATAATGAACCGCTTGTTTAGACTGATGCTGTAATCTACTGGGGCAGTGGTATCTGCTACCATCAACCTGACTGTCTTTAAAAGACAAAATTGGTTTAATCATATTAAGAAGTGGGTAGAATTCCTTTTATATCAAAACACAATAAACACGTCACAGGAATGTTTAATTAAAAAGGAAAAATCTTCATATTTGTCTTGAAACATGACATAACTACTGTATAAGGTATGAGTGCAGATGCCAAAATCTTGCCGGTAGGATACACATATTATTGTTACACAAAATGGATCCTGCAAAAAGCAAGCCTAGAAATAAGGAACTAAACAAACTTTTTATAACAGAATGCTACAGGGCCAATAATTATTGTAGCCTGTTTCAAAACAATTCTATTAATTAGACATAGATCTTTTAAGTTAATTGTTGTCATTTTAACTCATTTTATTCAATGAAAATACATGCCAATCACTTATCTCCTGTTTGGAATAAGCAGCTTGTGAGCTAATACTAGGTTCTACATACACGAGGAAATTCTGCAATTTAATGCTCAGCAGAAACCAGGCTCACAAGATCATAAAATCGGGGCTGCTATGCTGTAGCTTTCTCTCTGACCCACTCCCCACTGGCAGTGCAGAATCATGGAATTACCCATAGACTACACTTCAAACTGGTAACCTCACCAAGTATAGAGTGTCCATGCATAACTGCCGGGGAGATAGGTTAGGACTTGTTTGAGGGAGGGGAAAGGGTTAAAATGCAGAATTGGGCGATTACTATAGAAGATTAAGGAGTATGGAATTAAGGGGAAAAGATAAAACATTGGATGAAAAATTGGTTAGGAAGGGGGAAAAAACAAAGTAGGAGTTAAAGGGTGTTTTTTCCAGAATGGTTGGAAGCGGATCGTGGTGTCAGAGTTCAGTTTCGGGGCCACTTCTGTTCACTGTGTCCAATCAATGATTTGGATAAAGACATAGGGAGTGGTGGCAGTAGTTGTAGATGATACCAAAATAGGAGTTTGTGAATTCTTTAGAAGACCAAAGAAAGCTGTAAAGCCATATTGATAAGATGGTGGAATGGGCTAAAATGTGGCAGCTGGAATTCAATATCAGAAAGCATGAACTGATGCAATTTGGTTAAAAACAGCAGTAAATATACTCTGACTGGAAGCAGGAACAGTGCTGTGAAAGAGCAGAGAGAATTGGGGGTACAAGTTCACAGAACAGTAAAGGTAGCAAATAGTGTTCTAAACTTTATCTCAAGATGTAAATAATATAAAAGCTGAGGTAATGATGAGCCAATATTAAAGCTCATTAAGACCGGAGTTGGAGTACTGTGCGCAGTATTGGTCTTCGCACTATAGGATGGATACTGAGGTTTGAGAGAGATTCAGTAGGATGCTGCCTGGTATGAGGAAATATAAATGAAGGCAGGTGAAAAATTGAGTGTGTTTTCATTAGAACAACACAGATCACAGGGTGATATAACAGAAGGACTTCAGTTATGTGGAGAGACTGGAGAAGCTCGGATTGTTCTCCTTAGATCAGAAGTTAAGAGGAGAGAGGTGTTCAAAATCAGGAATGGCTTTGATAGAGCAAATAAACAAACGGTTTCCAGTGGGTGAAGGGTTGGTAACCAGAGGACACAGATTTAAGGTGATTGGCAAAAGAACCAGAGGAACTCGAGGAAACATTTTTTTACGAGCTGTTGTGATCTGGAATGCACTGCCTGAAAGGGTGATGGAAACAGATTCAATAGTAACATTCAAAAGAGAATTGGATAAATACTCGAAGGGAAAACATTTACAGGGCTATGGGGAATGAGCAGAGTGGGATTAATTGGATAGATCTACCAAAGATTCAGCACAGGCACAATGGACCAAATGACCTCCTTCTGTGCTGTATCATTCCATGACTCTAAGGGGGAGAAATTGGGTGAGTAGCGCCACCTGTTAGCGCCTAAAGAGGCAGTCAGTGGCTGTAGCGCCACTGGTTGCGCCTCCCGCGATATTCAGGAGGGGTGCTAATGGTGGCGTTAGCCTGTTGCGCTGCGCCGCCACCGATGACGTCATCGGTGTGCGCAGTGCCCCATTCGCGCTATTTGGTAGCGAATGCCGCAGTTGCGCCGTTCGCTACCCGCGCCCGGTTCACGGGGCCTTACTGTGCCGGCAGCGGCGCAAGTTAAGGTGGAGGTGCGGGGCGGCCGCCTGCCAGCACCTCCGTCCCCGGCCTCCTAACCCCCCCCCCCCCCCCCGCGGCATTGCCGGCTGTTTCCCGAGAGCCCGGCACTTCTCCTTGGTGCCGGGCTCATTTGCCGGCACTCGCGAGCGGGGATCGCGCTGTTGCAGGCACCTCCCCCTTAACAGTGGGAGGAAGGCCTGCAGTACCGCAGCGTGCCGTGCCGCAGCATGTGGCGCTGCGGCACGTTGCGCTGCGATAATCAGTTTCAGCACCCTAAGAGGGACGTGGAGCACCTCGAGCCTCGCCCCGTGTCCCTCGAGGGGCACTGAAACTGAATTTCTGGCGATTGGTATCACTCCGATCGCTGCACTAAATCCTGCGCTCAGGCGACTTTTGCGCCACTTTGGCGCCCCAACCCAATTTCTAGGCCTAAGTGTTTAAAATTATGAAAAGATAATACAGGGTAGATAGAAACAGACCATTTCTAGCAGTTGAGGGGGGGCAAGAACAAGAGCCATAGATACAAGATTAAATGTAAGAGATTTAGAAGAGAGAGCAGGAGAAACTTCAGAGAGTTGTGGAATTCACTTCCAGAATTAGTGCCTGAGGTAGGAAATATGTCAGCATTCAAGATTAGATTGGACAGGTGGATGAAGGAAAAGGGGTTGAAGGGATATGTGAACAGGGCAGATAAACAGGATTTGAACTATTTATTCACGTGATGGGTAAATGCTGACATGGACTGAATGTCCTGTTTCCCTGTTGTAACTTCCATGCAATGCATCAGAAGGTTGCAATGCTGTTTAGCTAGATGTGCATGTAGATTATACCGTCTCAAATCTAAGACAACAGTGTGATGAACTGAAGGGATTAGTTTTGTTTTTTCTTCAAAACAAAAAGTGAATTACAGGTCTGAAAATTAATAAACATCAGCTGATTCAGATTATGCTTGCAGTTATTTGTCTAAAAAAATCAAAAAGGCAACAGAATGGAGGCCTGTTGTCTTTGTACTGATGTGAACCTCAATATTGCTGCCTGAATCACAGAACGTTATAGCACTGGAGGAGGCTATTTGGCCCATCATGCCTGTGCTGACTCTGACCCAAGCACTATCCATTGAAAATGAACTTGCATTTGTATAGCACTTTTCTCAACCTCAAATACTTTAATTGTAATCACTGTTTTAATGCAGGAATCAATGTAACAAAAACAGATTATCTGGTCATTATCACATTGCTGTGCGCAAATTGGCTGCCACGTTTCCTACATTACAACAGTGACTACATTTCAAAAGTACTCGATTGACTGTAAAGCGCTTTGGGATGTCAGGTGGTCGTGAAAGGCGCTATGTAAATGCAAGTCTTTCTTTTTAGGAAACTCAGCAGCCAATTTGTGCATAGTGAGGTCCCACAAACAGCAATGAGATAAATGGCCAGATAATCTGTTTTTGTTATATTATACTGCGGATGCTGGAAATCAAACAAAACCAGAAAATGCTGGAAATACTCAGCAAGTCAGGCAGCATCTGTGGAGAGAGAAACAGAGTTAACGTTTCGGGTAGATGATCTTTCGTCAGAACTGGAAAATATTAGATACACAACAGGTTTTAAGCAAGTACAGAGGCAGGGAAAGGGGGGAGGGGAGGAAAGAACAAAAGGGAAGGTCTGTGATGAAGGCAGGGGAGATTAAATGACAAAAGGGATGATTGTGCAAGGCAGAAGGAGATGGTAATGGGACAAGTAAAGAAACAAAAAGAGTCTAGAAGCGATGTAAATGGGAATGGTAGAAATATCAACAGCTGCCATGTGGAAAATATGGTGCGGAGATGCCGGAGTTGGACTGGGGTGGACAAATGTAAGAAGTCACACAACACCAGGTCACAAGCTTTCGGAGCGCTGCTCCTTCATCAGGTGAAGTGGAGAGATGCATAAAGACACAGCTTATATAGTCAGAGAATAATGTCAGATGTTTACAGGTAATCTTTCCAACTGCCATTTATCACACCTTGGCAGAGAGATAATCACAGCAATCAAAGGTGTGAATGGTGTCCAAACAGGTCAGTCAGGAAAACATTACATCAAAGAACAATGAGGTGGGGTCACAAGGGGTCAAATGTTGCAGATGCTGGGGTCTGTATGGAAAAACCAAAAAACAGGCAAAAAACATTCTTTTTTTTGGCTGGAAATCACAGCAGGTCCGGCTGCATCTGTGTAGAGAGAACAAGCCAATGACAACTTGAGTCTGGATGACCCTACGTCAGGTGGGGTTACATGTAGTGTGACATGAACCCAAGATCCCGGTTGAGGCCATCCTCATGGGTGCGGAACTTGGCTATCAGTTTCTGCTTGACGATTTTGCGTTGTCATGTGTCTCGAAGGCCGCCTTGGAGAATGCTTACCCGAAGATCGGAGGTTGAATGTCCTTGACTGCTGAAATGATCCCCGACTGGGAGGGAACACTGCTGCCTGCCGATTGTTGCGCGGTGGCCGTTCATCCGTTGTCGCAGTGCCTGCATGGTCTCGCCGATGTACCATGCTCCGGGGCATCCTTTCCTGCAACGTATGAGGTAGACAACGTTGGCCGAGTCACATGAGTATGTACCATGTACCTGGTGGGTGATGTCCTCACGTGTGATGATGGTATCTGTGTTGATGATCTGGCATGTCTTGCAGAGGTTGCTGTGGCAGGGTTGTGTGGTGTCGTGGTCGCTGTTCTCCTGAAAGCTGGGTAATTTGCTGCGAACGATGGTCTGTTTGAGGTTAGGCGGCTGTTTGAAGGCGAGTAGTGGACGCGTGGGGATGGCCTTAGCGAGGTGTTCGTTGTCATCGATGACATGCTGAAGGCTGCGAAGAACATGGCGTAGTTTCTCCGCTCCGGGGAAGTACTGGATGACGAAGGGTACTCTGTTGGTTGTGTCCCGTGTTTGTCTTCTGAGGAGGTCTATGCGATTTTTTGCTGTGGCCCATCGGAACTGTCGATCGACGAGTCGAGCATCATATCCCGTTCTTACGAGGGCGTCTTTCAGCGTCTGTAGGTGTCCATCGCGTTCCTCCTCGTCTGAGCAGATCCTGTGTATTCGCAGGGCTTGTCCATAGGGGATGGCTTCTTTAACGTGGTTAGGGTGGAAGCTGGAGAAGTGGAGCATCGTGAGGTTGTCCGTGGGCTTGCGGTAGCGTGAAGTGCTGAGGTGTCCATCTTTGATGGAGATTCGTGTGTCCAAGAATGAAACCAATTCTGAGGAGTAGTCCATGGTGAGTTTGATGGTGGGATGGAACTTGTTGATGTTATCGTGTAGTCTTTTCAGTGATTCTTCGCCGTGGGTCCATAGGAAGAAAATGTCATTGATGTATCTGGTGTATAGCGTTGGTTGGAGATCCTGTGCAGTGAAGAAGTCTTGCTCGAACTTGTGCATGAAGATGTTGGCGTATTGGGGTGCGAATTTGGTCCCAATGGCTGTTCTGTGTGTCTCCTTTGTCTGCTGGTTTGATAATGATGTTGCGGTTGGTCTTGAGAGCGTGGATGGCGTTGCGTTGTGCTTGGGTGACATTCTGGACTGTCTTGAGTGCGGCTGATGAATCTGGCATTGATGCATTTCCTGACAGCTTGAGCATACATGACATTCAGCCTCCGATCTTCGGGTAAGCATTCTCCAAGGCGGCCTTCGAGACACACGACAATGCAAAATCGTCGAGCAGAAACTGATAGCCAAGTTCCGCACCCATGAGGACTGCCTCAACCGGGATCTTGGGTTCATGTCATGCTACACGTAACCCCACCTGACGTAGGGTCATCCAGACTTGAGTCGTCATTGGTTTGTGCTCTCTACACAGATGTGGCCGGACCTGCTGTGATTTCCAGCGAAAAAAAAATGTTTTTTGCCTGTCTTTTGTTTTTCATACAGACCCCAGCATCTGCAACATTTGACCCCTTGTGACCCCCACCTCATTGTTCTTTGATGTAATGTTTCCCTGACTGACCTGTTTGGACACCATTCACACCTTTGATTGCTGTGATTATCTCTCAGCCAAGGTGTGATAAATGGCAATTAGAAAGATTACCTGTAAACGTCTGACATTATTCTCTGACTATATAAGCTGTGTCTTTATGCATTTCTCCACTTCACCTGACAAAGGAGCAGCGCTCCAAAAGCTTGTGATTTCAAATAAAGCTGTTGGACTATAACCTAGTGTTGTGTGACTTCTTACTGGTGTTGTGTGACTTCTTACATGTGGCAAATAGGGGCTGAGATTATGGTCTGAAATTGTTGAACTCTATGTTGAGTCTAGAAGGCTGTAAAGTACCTCATCGAAAGATGAGGTGCTGTTCCTCAAGCTTACGTTGGAACAGTGCAAGAGGACGGAGAGGTCAGAGTGGGAGTGGAGCAGAGAATTAAAGTGACAAGCGAGTGATGTGATGTTGGTTGAAGGATAAATATTGACCAAGACACTAGGAGAACTCCTCTGCTCTTCAAATAGTGGCCACGGGATCTTTTACATCCTTCCGAGAGGGCAGACAGGGCCTCGGTTTAATGTCTCATCTAAAAGTTGGCACTCAACACTTCACTGAAGCGTCAGCCTAAAGTATGTGCTCAAGTGCATAACCCTTTCAAATGTTATTTAAAAAAAAACAATTGTTCACTTCCCTTTTAAAAGTGATTACAGATTCAGTGTCTACCAAGGTTTCTGTTGGGGTAGGCTGTTGTATTAGGAATGTCTGGCAGGCAATATCAAATAGCGGAGGCCCCCGGCCAGTGCAGAACCCAATGGCCGCACAGCCCACATTCATAGAAACATAGAAGATAGGAGCAGGCCATTCGACCCCTCAAGCCTGCTCCGTCATTCAATGAGATCATGGCTGATCATCCAAACTCAGTACCCTGTCTTCACTTACTCTTCACTTCCCTTCCTTGACTTCTCCATCTCCATTTCTGGCAATCGGCTTTCAACAAACATCCACTACAAGCCCACCGACTCCCACAGCTACCTGGACTACACTTCCTCCCACCCCACTTCCTGCAAGGACTCTATTCCATTCTCCCAGTTTTTCCGTCGCGTCTGTTCTGACGATGCCACCTTCCATACCAGTGCTTCTGACATGTCTTCCTTTTTCCTCCGAGGATTCTCTTCTACTGTGGTTGACACTGCCCTTGACCGTGTCCATTCCATTTCCCGCACTTCTGCTCTCACCCCTGCCCCTCCCTCCCAGAACCACGATAGGGTTCCCCTTGTCCTCACCTTTCACCCCACCAGCCTCCACATTCAACAGATCATCCTCCGCCATTTCCGCCACCTCCAACGTGATCCCACCACCAAACACATCTTCCCCTCACCTCCCCTTTCAGCATTCCGAAGGGACCGCTCCCTCCGCGACACCCTGGTCCACTCCTCAATCACCCCTAACAGCCCTGCTCCTTCACCCGGCACCTTCCCGTGCAAGCGCAGGAGATGCAACACATGCCCTTTTACCTCCTCCCTTCCCACTGTCCAGGGCCCCAAACACCCCTTCCAGGTGAAACAGCGATTTACTTGTACTTCTTGCAATCTAGTATACTGTATTCGCTGCTCACGATGCGGTCTCCTCTACATTGGGGAAACCAAACGCAGATTGGGCGACCGCTTTGCGGAACACCTCCGTTCAGTCCGTACGGGTGACCCTGAGCTTCCGGTCGCCTGTCACTTTAATTCACCGCTTCACTCCCACTCTGATCTCTCTGTCCTCGGGCTATTACACTGTTCCAATGAAGCTCAACGTAAGCTCGAGGAACAGCACCTCATCTTTCGATTGGGCACTTTACAGCCTGCCGGACTCAACATCGAGTTCAGCAATTTCAGATAATTATCCCTGCCCCCATTTTTCATGCAGTATGATTTTTGCCATTCCCATTTGCAACATTTTATCTTTCCTGCCTCTTCCAAAAGTACAGGATATTCTTTCAATTCCTTCCTCCCCTCCTAACGCCCCCCCCCCCCGTCTCTGCACCTGCTTAATATCTGTTACATCTCCAGCTTCTTCCAGTTCTGATGAAGGGTCCCAGACCTGAAATGTTAACTGTTTCTCTCTCCACAGATGCTGCCTGGCCTTCTGAGTATTTCCAGCATTTTCTGTTGTTATTTCAGATTTCCAGCATCCGCAGTATTGTGCAATTATATCAGTACCCTGTCCCTGCTTTCTCCCCATATCCGTTGATCCCATTAGCCTTAAGAAATATATCTAACTCCTCCTTGATTATATTTAATGAATTGGCCTCAACTGCCTTCTGTGGTAGAGAATTCTACAGGTTCACCACTCTGGGTGAAGAAATTCCTTCTCATCTCTGTCCTAAATGGCTTACCCCTTATCTTTAGACTGTGACCCCTGGTTCTGGGCTCCCCGGCCATCGGGAACATCCTTCCTGCATCTAGTCTGTCTAGTCCTGTTAGAATTTTATAAGTTTCAATGAGATCCCCTCTCATTCTTCTAAACTCCAGCGAGTATAAGCCCAATTGACCCAATCGCTCCTCATACGTCATTCCTGCCACCCCAGGTATCAATCAGCCTGGTGAATATTCACTGCACTCCCTCCATGGCAAGAACATCCTTCGTCAGATAAGGCAACCAAAACTGCACACAATACTCAAGGTGTGGTCTCACCAAGGCCCTGTACAACTGCAGCAAGACATCCTTGTTCCTGTACTCAAACCCTCTCGCTACAAAGGCCAACATACCATTTGCCTTCTTAACCGCCTGCTGCACCTGCATGCTTACCTTCAGCGATTGGAGCACAAGGACACCCAGGTCTCGTTGCACTGCCCCTTCTCCCAATCGATTGCCGTTCAGATAATAATCTGCCTTCCTGTTTTTGCCACCAAAGTGGATAACCTCGCATTTATCCACATTATATTGCTTCTACCCAATCACCCAACCTGTCCAAATCATACTGGAGTTTCTCAGCATCCTCCTCACAGCACACACGCCCACCCAGCTTTGTGTCATCTGCAAACTTGGAGAGATTACATCTAGTTCCCTTGTCTAGATCATTAATATATAGTGAATAGCTGGGGTCCAAGGACCGATCCCTGCGGTACCCCACGAGTCACTGCCTGCCACTCGGAAAAAGACCCATTTATTCCAACTCTTTGCTTCCTGTCTGCCAACCAGTTCTCTATCCAAGTCAATACCTTGCCCCCAGTCCCATGTGCCTTAACTTTACACGCCAATCTCTTATGCGGGACCTTATCAAAAGCCTTCTGAAAGTCCAAATACACCACATCCACTGGTTCTCCCTCATCCTATTATAAGTTACCCGATTTTAACAGCGACACCATATTCCTGTAAAATGGTGACAGCAACAGCAGCCTAATCCAATTATAGGAAAGCAAAATACTGCGGGTGCTGGAAATCTGAAATAAAAACAGAAAGTGCTGGAAATACTCAGCATGTCAGGCAGCATCTGTAGAGAGAGAAAAAAACAGGCTTAACGTTTCAGATCGATGACCCTTCGTCAGAACCTAGAGACCCAGCCCCTCATCTCGCAGCAGTAAAGCACGCCGCGCTGAATCCAATCGCTACACCTCCTCCTGCACTCGACTCCGCGACCACTATGGTCTGAGCGCGGCGCCCCCTTTTATAGCAGCAGCAGGTCAGTCAATCAGTCGCTGCCCCGCCCACAGCACCACGCGTGCGCCCCGCCCCAAGAGGGTGGCGGCCAGCCGCGCGCAGCGACTGTTGGCAGCTCGAGCGCGCTGTCAAACTGATTTCGCCAACCGCCTGTTGAGAGGCGGGCGCAGGCGCAGTGCCAACACAGGGCGCAGCACCGGCTGTGGTTAAGCCGGCAGCGCGGGGGAGTGGGAGTGGGTGGGTGGGGCTTTATTTATTTAATCTTTTGGCTTGCGCGACTGCTGCCAACGAAGCAGTTGCGCACGCGCAGTTCCCTGGGCTGTCTTTCTGGACGCGACTGCTGCCAACGAAGTGGTTGAGCATGCGCAGTTCCGTTGGGGAGGGTTGTTTTTTTGGTCGGGGGTGGGGGGTCGTTCTCTCATCATCATCGATCCTTGCCACCAGATTCGGTGAGAGAGACAAGGAGGGGAGTGAGTGGGTGGGCAAAAAAAGAAGAGATCGCTGCGGCCGAACCAACTAAAGAAAATAAAATAAAAGTTTGATCAGGAGAGAAAAAAATAAAAAGTTGAAGCAACATGTTGTGTGCGCTGCCGAACCGCGCCGAGCGGGGAAAGGAGGGCTTTATCCCGCCCCCCCGAGCGCGCTGACGCACTTCCTTCCGGTTGTCCTTGTGAAATGCCCGGATGGGGAGTTAGTGTCTTAACCCGTCAGAGGCGGGCGGCCTGGGCTCAGCGACACCACACACACAGCTGCTGCGGCGGAGGAGGCGGCTGTGAGTATTTGAATGTTGGGAAGAATTGAATAGGGTTTAAGATAAATGCAATGGCGGCAGGCCGATTTTCCCCCTTGGATGAGGTCCGTCAATCTGACGCGCGGTGGCGGGCTCTTGGCCGTCGTGCTGTTTATCCGGCAAATGTCCCTCTGCGCTCCCGGAGAGGGAGAGGGAGAGCGGGCTGACAGCAGCGCTGCAGCGCAGGGCAATTGCCCCAGCCTTTATCATATTAAAAAAAAAAAATCCTTTATCCTGTCTCTTGTTCTGCAATTTAAAAAAATATCAGTTTGCACTTTTTTGCATCATAAAAGACATTTGCTGGTAATCACACAAAAAAATTGCATGCAAGAGAGATTTTGTGTGTCGAATTTTATTCTATTTTCTTCCCTCCCGCCCCTTATAAAAGCTGTGAGGGGCAAGAAGGTTACGCCAGTTCTTCTGGGCAAATATGGTCTGATACAATTATTTTTTTTGGAGTTTAAAAAAAAATTTGGATTATTTAAAACCTGAACCAAAAATAACGCTTTCCAGAATTCGTTTTACATTCTTAGCAAAACGAACTGTGACAGTCCTTTTTAATTGTTCGAGACCAAATATTGAATATGCTCCTCTCGCACCAACATATTCATGGTTTTCAGTGTGAAAGGGGGCATTTTAGATTTTAGATGCTTCTCAAGTAGGGGTTTTGTATGTAATTGTTGCTTAAAAGCATTCTGGGCTGGGATTGTTTGCAAAATAGAGCACATTTTAAAAGTACGCGAAGCTGCAAAGCTATAAAGGTCAAACACTAATGCTGGATTTATTTATTAGGTTTTGCATGACACTGCAAACCTATTCCTGTGTGACTGCCAAGAAATATCTGGGTCTGGGCAGATATACATGCACAGTAAATGGATCCTGCAAGCCAGCTCGTAGTGCAAGCCCATTCCTGTATAGTTGTGCAGAAAATGGATCTTAACAAGCATGCAGTCACTTATCCGCATCTTCCATTCTGTGAAACTGTGCTATATTTTGCATCTGCAGGGAAGGTATTTTATATTATAATATAATCATAAACTTGTATCAGATTGGAGATGTACATATTCAAATGTTTGATTAGTACCAGGACTTTGCTACAGTACTGAACATATTTGACTCATTGAAGTTTGCAGCATAGAAGGTGGCTTTTGTTTCGGTTTCTGTTCTTTGCTAATTTTGAGAACGTCATTGGGGAGGCAAACGTTCCATAATTTGGAAATTGTACTACTGTCAGCGCATTTAAAGCACTTATGCTTACTTTTTGTTTGCAAATTGAACATGGGTTTCCCAGTTAATACAACTACCTATTATGGATAAAGGGCCTTTAAAACAAAATGCATCATTTAAAAGCAGGATGATAAAAGAGGGGAATGGTTTGATTTTCATTGAATATTGTGCAATGAGACTATATAATCTTTTTAATATCAAGATTAGAAACCCTAGAACATAATTTGGATCAGCGTTAGCTGCCATTCAAATGTAACATTGCAGATTTATGGCTCCATAGAATTTCTGCGACTACTGGAGCAGGGACTAGATGCAAGGATGGCGGACATTAAAAAAGATTGTTAATTTTTTTGATCTACATGAAGATTATAGCATAGGATTTCCTGTATATTGGAGAAAGGATGGGAAAAGCTTGCAGATTGCTTTTGTAAATTGACTTGTAGTATCCTTTGAGTGCAGTTATTTAAATATTCAGTGGTGTTGGTATTGAAGTAGGCTCTCACAATTCTATTTTGCAGTGTTTTGCTGTATTATTGAAGGCTACTATAATTTTTTGAATCTCTCCATATCTGAATTCTATGACTCAGACAGACCATGCCAGTATTGATCTGCTCATGCAGATGGCATAAGCCATTCACCACGCTGCTTCCGAGATCCTGATTTGCCATTATGATCGCTGCAGCCTATTCAAATTACTTTTCCAGGATATTTTTGGAGTAAGTTCACAATGGGAAGATCGGGGCACGAAACCATGCAAATGCCAGATTGCACAGTTCCTGGCAATTCTGGGCCAAATTCAACGCGCTCTAAATGATTTGAACCTGCCTGGTCTTTTTAGACTAAAAGTATCAGCAGAGTGCTTACCTTGTCAGTGGCTCTAACTTTATCTATTCTGCACTGATAGAATACCTTCTTATGGTGATGATATTTACATGTTGTAGCGCAACCTATATTTTTGGAGACTGGAGTCTAAAATGGTGGTTTGGCTAACTTTAGATTAAACTTTTAGATTAAATCTTTTTGGTGAAAGAACCAGTAAAAGTGAAAAGTATTTTTAAAGTAGATTGTTTAAGGTTGCCCTGGGTATCGAGGGGGTAAAATTCCTTCAGTCGATAAGTTGAGCAAAAAAATAAATTGAAATGAGTGCAAAATGGGAGTTTCCCATTTTGTATTCACCCAAATTTTTTTTTTGCTAAAAATTTGTTGATCGGAGCAATTTCACCCCCAACTGTGCAGTTTTCTCTAGTTTTCTTCTTGTTTGACTGAAATTTTGATGATCTAGATTTTTTTTTCTGGAGGGTAACCCTAGATAGAATGAGGACTTTTCATACATTGCTTGTTTTACTCTGCATAACATTGGCAAAGTATCATTACAATTGTTTTCCATTAGAATGAAAGGGAGCACAAAATGATGAGTCATTGTTTCAACCAATGTTTTACTTCTCTTTGTTCTGTGGACTTGATCCTCTGTTTATCACACTGTCACACTGCCTTTTTTTGGCATTTCTCCCATCCTGACAAAATTCCAAGATTTTGAAGACTCATTTTGTAAGTAATGAGAATTGAACCTAACGTGAACATGTTGTTCTAAGCTTTCAACTATATACGGATCAAGTTGTTTAAAATGCAAAATTTTGAGGTTTGCATCTTTGTCAAAATAAAAGACTGCAGGAAAATCATACCTGGCAACTGCCACATTTTTTAATGTATTAAATTTGTCTTTTAAAATCAAGTTCTTGATTTAATAGGGATAAGTTTCGTGGCTCAAATTAATGAGTTTAAAAGGTGAATTTGCCTTTTCCCAAAATGTATCTGATCCAAGAAATAATGGAGGCTTTTGAATTTCTTGCACATTTAACTCGCTCTGTCATGTTAATTATACGGACCTCTAATTGTCTTGTTTTTGCCACCTTTTAAAGGTTAAATCAGTGGAATGCTTTATTTTGGAAAATAATTCTAATTATATCACAGCGTGTTGTGCTCATGTGCCTCCTGAGGGTGGGTGGGTTGGTTGGTTTCCTTGTTTTGAGTTATACTAGAATGCCCATTGGTACACCTGTCTCCCAGTTTGCTGAAGTGATGACAATCAGCCTACTGGGAAGATTCTCCGTATATTCAAGGCTGAGAGAGATTTTTGGACTATATGGGGATCGGGTGGGAAGGTGGAGTTGAGGTCGAAGATCAGCCATGATCTTATTGAATGGCGGAGCAGGCTCGAGGAGCCGAATGGCCGACTCCTGCTCCTAATTCTTATGTACTTATATTCTGGGTTACCGGCACCAGCTGTAGACTACAGGTGGGCAGTACTTTCACTGCTGCAATCTTCTTAGTCTGACAACCTTTCAAATGATCAGTTTTTGAAGGGTTAGGAGTACTACATTTCTTTAAATTTACTATATTGAAATTTAATAAAAATCTATATTAGCTGGCAGTCGTTTCATCGTATATTACGAATAAAGGTACGCAAAGCTTTTGAGAGACAAAGAAGCATATATTAAATAGGCCCTTACACTACAAGTCCAAATACACATTTATTGCTTCTTCCCCCTTTTTGCGATAACCATGCTCTTTCAGTAATCAACATCCCAAATTTACTCTCTCTTTATGCCCTCGGTAGTACACTCCTTCACTCCCTGGCTAAGAGTGCAGGTACTCTGTTTCCAGGCTCTCTCAACGTTGCTTTATAACCAGTCACCGAGATGCTATATTCTCCTTGGCCTCGCACTGCCCCTCCCCACCCTTACTACACACTTCCAACTTCCCCTGAAAAAATATTGAGTATTGTGTGCAGTTTTGGTCGCTTTCTCTGAGGAAGGATGTTCTTGCCATGGAGGGAGTGCAGCGAAGATTCACCAGACTGATATCTGGGATGGCAGGAATGACGTATGAGGAGAGATTGGGTCGATTGGGCTTATATTCGCTGGAGTTTAGAAGAATGAGAGGGGATCTCATTGAAACTGATAAAATTCTAACAGGACTAGACAGACTAGATGCAGGAAGGATGTTCCCGATGGCGGGGGAGTCCAGAACCAGGGGTCACAGTCTAAGGATAAGGGGTAAGCCATTTACGACTGATGAGGAATTTCTTCACCCAGAGAG
Organism: Somniosus microcephalus; assembly: GCF_052327205.1. Taxonomy (NCBI): domain Eukaryota; kingdom Metazoa; phylum Chordata; class Chondrichthyes; order Squaliformes; family Somniosidae; genus Somniosus; species Somniosus microcephalus. The sequence goes on from NC_141018.1 coordinate 7,250,661, forward strand.
TGGCGAACCTGTGGAATTCTCTACCACACAAGGCAGTTGAGGCCAATTCATTAAATATATTCAAGAAGGAGTTAGATATATTTCTTAAGGCTAATTGGATCAAGGGATATGGGGAGAAAGCAGGGACAGGGTACTGAATTTGGATGATCAGCCATGATCTCATTGAATGGCAGAGCAGGCTAGAGGGGCCGAATGGCCTACTCCTGCTCCTATCTTCAATGTTGAACTTTTTTCAGCACCGGTACTTGAAGTCCAGTTGAAATCAAGAAGTTGCATCCAAACTAGAGATTTCTGTTGTCTTCATAATGAGATACCTATTCATTTGATTTTTTGTATTTGGTACACCTGTTACAGTAGATAAAAAATAATGGTGCAAGATGCATCTGATATTTGGCAGTTATTAGACAAGGTTATCCAAACTTGCTCTTATTGGGCCACTTAGCTACATACTATTGAGCCCTACAGGGGACACATACTATTGAGCCCTACAGGGGACACATACTATTGAGCCCTACAGGGGACACATACTATTGAGCCCTACAGGGGACACATACTATTGAGCCCTACAGGGGACACATACTATTGAGCCCTACAGGGGACACATACTATTGAGCCCTACAGGGGACACATACTATTGAGCCCTACAGGGGACACATACTATTGAGCCCTACAGGGGACACATACTATTGAGCCCTACAGGGGACACATACTATTGAGCCCTACAGGGCACACATACTATTGAGCCCTACAGGGCACACATACTATTGAGCCCTACAGGGGACACATACTATTGAGCCCTACAGGGCACACATACTATTGAGCCCTACAGGGGACACAATCACAAAGGAATTTTAACATGAAATAATTAGAAAAAAAGACAAACGTTTTATGTTACTGAATGCACTTTTTTCTTTTCTCAGCATCTAATAGTATGTAATTACATTAAATTATATTGTATTGTATGTATTTAGATTAGATCTTCCAAGATGTTCTTCAGGCCCGGGCCTGGAATGGCATTTTTGATGGTTACTGCGGTCTTGCTTCAGTTTAAAATGCAATCGTGATTTGCCCATTACCTTTTTATACAGTAAAGTTGCTCAACATTGAAACTGCCTATGTGAACGTTTAGAATGAAAATCCTGCGTGTATCTGTTTGAATTGAGTTTCTGAACTTTCCCAATTCAGTCACCATCTTGTATATTTATAAAAAAAACTTTTATTCATCAACCGGCCATGGGTGGTGTTACTGGTATTAGAAAATTTGCAACTCACTTTGTTTTCCCCCAAACATGTTATTTTCAATAATTTGTTAGATTTATTTGCTCCACCTCCTACAATGGATCTGCAGTATTTGCTTAAGGTACAAGTACTTTATTTATTCAATAGCAAAATACTGCAGATGCTGGAAATCTGTAATGACAACAGAAAATGCTGGAAACACTCAGCAGGTCAGGCAGCATCGTGGAGAGAGAAAAACAGAGTTAATGTTTCAGGTCGATGACCCTTCATCCGAACTCATCGACCTGAAGGGTTATCGACCTGAAATGTTCACTCTGTTTTTCTCTCTCCACGGATGCTGCCTGACTTGCTGGAGTATAATGTGGGGAAATTGACTTGCTGCACAATTTTTGAGTTAAATATTTTTTTTTTGTGCATACACCTGCTGTGAAGAGTTAAAATGGCAGTGAGGATTGTGAAGAAATTATCCCAGCGACGTTCAGTTTTGTGATGCACGCTGGTTTATGAATGGTGGGTTTAGGGAAAAAATAAGATTTGATTTTTTAATTGTTACTGTTGATGCATAATCCCCTTGAAAGCTGACACCATCGATGCAAAATTATATATAATTGCAATATATATTCAACATCTTACCTATAGTATGCTCTTGTACCTGTCCCAACATGTACTTCCCTTTGCACATACCTCCTTATTATAATTAGCCTGATTGAGTCCGCTCGGCTCCACCTCCAAAGAAGGTGGATAACCAAGAAATTGATCGAGGGGGGAAAAATAGAATACAAGAGTAAACTAGCCAGAAATATAAAAATGGATTGCAAGAGCTTCTACAAGTATGTAAAACAGAAGAGATTAGCATAAGTAAATGTGGGTCCCTTGGAGGCAGAGACAGAAGAAATGATAATGGGGAATAAGGAAATGGCAGCGACATTAAACAAATATTTTGTATCTGTTTTCACAGTAGAAGACACAACAAACAAACCAAAAATAGTGGGGAACCAAGGGGCTAATGAGAGTGAGGAACTTAAAGTAACTAATATTAGTAAAGAAAAAGTACTGGTGGAACTAAAGGCTGACACATCCCCTGGACCTGATGGCCTACATCCTAGGGTTCGGGTCCCAGACCTGAAACGTTAACTCTGTTTCTCTCTCCACGGATGCTGCTTGGCCTGCTGAGTATTTCCAGCATTTTCTGTTATTCTAAAAGAGGTGGCTGCAGTGCACTGGTTTTGATCTTCCAGAATACTCCAGATTCTAGAACAGTCTCCATGGATTGGAAGGTAGGAAATGTAACCCCACTATTCAAGAAAGGAGGGAGAGGGGAAACAGGAAATTATAGGCTGGTTAGCCTAACCTCAGTAGCAGGGAAAATGCTGCAATTTATCACATGGTAACAGTGCACTTGGAAAATCATAATATGATTAGGCCGAGTCAATACAGTTTTATGAAAGGGAAATCTAGTTTCTTGAGGTGTAACTAGCAGGGTAGATAAGGGGCAACCAATGGATTTATGATATTATTAGATTTTTAAAAGGCATTCGATAGGTGCTACCAAAGAGGTTGTTGCACAAGATTAGGGCTCATGGGATTGAGGGTAATATATTAGTATGGATTGAGGATTGGTTAACAGACAGAAAATAAAGAGTAGGAATAAACGGTTTATTTTCGGTTTGGCAGGTTGTAACTAGTGGGGTGCCGCAAGGATCAGTGCTTGGGCCTCCGCTATTTACAATCTACATCAATGACTTGGGTGAGGGGTCCGAGTGCAATGTATCCAAGTTTGCTGACAATACAAAGCTAGGTGGGAAAGTGAGCTGTGAGGAGGACACAGAGAGGCTGCAAAGGGATATAGACAGGTTAAATGAGTGGGCAAGACGGTGGCAGATGGAGGATAACGTGGGGAAATGTGAAATTATCCACTTTTGTAGGAAGAATAGAAAAACAATATTTGTTAAAAGGCGAGAGACTAGTTGGTATGCAGAGTAATTTTGGTGTCCTTGTACACAAATCACAGAAAGGTAAGTAGCTGGTGCAGTAAGCAATTAGGAAGGCAAATGGTATGTTAGCCTTTTATTGCAAGGGGGTTGGCGTATAAGAGTAAGGGAGTCTTGCTGCAATTATGTAGGGCTTTGGAGAGACCACACCTGGAATACTGTGCGCAGTTTTGGTCTCCTTACCTAAGGAAGGATATAGTTGCCTTGGAGGGGATGCAATGAAGGTTCACTAGATTGATTCCTGGGATGAGAGGGTTGGCCTATGAGGAGAGTTTGAGTAGAATGGGCTTGTATTCTCTGGAGTTTAGAAGAATGAGAAGTGATCTCATTGAAATGTATAAAATTGTTAGAGGGCTTGACAGGGTAGATGCTGAGAGGCTGTTTCCCCTGGCTGGAGAGTCTAGAACTAGGGGTCATAGTCTCAGGATAAGGGGTTGGCCATTTAGAACTGAGACGAGGAGAAATGTCTTCACTCAGGATTGTGAATCTTATGAATTCTCTCCCCCAGAGGCTGTAGCTGCTCCGTCATTAAGTATATTCAAGACTGAGAGCAATAAAGGGATATGGGGATAGGGCGGGAAAGTGGAGTTGAGGTAGAAGTTCAGTCATGATCTCATTGAATGGCGAAGAAAGCTTGAGGGGCCGAATGGCCTACTCCTGCTCCTGTTGAGATGGTGTAGTTCTCCACAGGCATCTGCAGTAAGCCTGTAAAATAAATAAATAAGTAAACAAGACCTTTCATGTGATGTTCCTCCTGCCACTTCTCACTCCTGAGACTCTCGAGCCCCTTCCCCATTAGCTGCTGACAACCTTTTGCTGTTTTTGCCCCACGACTGTGCCTGCCCCTCTTCCCCAGGTCCTTGCTTTTATGAAACTGCTTATAGTCTCATTGTCACTTTAAAACAAAAGAACTAATTTGCATTTATATAGTACATTTTACAGCCACTCCTACACTCCCTCCTGTGCCTCTGTCTGTCCCCGTGTATGAGTGCTGCCAGAGCCTGGAAACATCCAAATTCTCCCCAGACTCCATTCCACTGCGTGTTCCTGGACATGGGATCCTACACCAGCCCCTGCCCCCCAAAGGGAAAGCAATGTTTTAAAGATCGTTTCACTCCCTCTCCTCGGAAATGATTCTCATCTTCCCTTCTCCAACACTAACCAATTCTAGGCTTCTCCCCAATAGTTCTGCACCCCATTCCCCTTGTTACACTCAGCTGTCAAGAATCCTCTCCCCAGTCCTTGCATCAACTCCCTATTACTTCTGCTCTGTACTCCTACCTGCCCATTGGCGCATCCTATTACCCCTTTACCAATGATCCGAGATGGAAGCAACCCTTCCTAGTAGTCCTGCTGTAATGTACCACTTTCTCCAGTGCCCCTAGAGGCCAGAATCCTGTTTACTGCTCCTAAATCCCATCAGCCAACTGTCATTACTCCAAGATGCCACCCAGTGCTTCCACATCCATTGCTATATTCCAGTACAGATATAAAGGAAATATAAAGCTGTTCTCTTTATCATTTTCATGGAGAAAATAATGGAATTGTAGAAATTGATACTCAAAGCATCAATATGAACACCAGAATACCATGTACAGTAATAAAGATACAATTTTACTTATCCGGCCATTGTATGCTCCAGAATACATTGTGCATTAAATGGCATAACGCCTGTTATAAAGCAGCAAAGCTTGACTAACTGAACAACCAGTGGAAATCTGTTCCAATCATCTCGATCTGTATCTCTGTCTTACAAGGATAGAAGTATTACATAATCAAATGGAAAACCTATCTTCTGGTAAGGTGGTGCTGTGTCCTGTTAAAATGTAATTGTTAAGTAAATAGAGCCTCAGGTCATCCAGGCAGCTTGGCCAGTTGGAATGTGCTTGTCTGGTTCAGGTTAAAGGCTTCAACTCAGAAGTGCGCACACAGCATTTCAAGATTAATTTGTATTTGTGGGAATGAATTGAGAGCATTTGGGGCTAGAAACACTCCTGGGATTAAAGCTGGGGCCTGAAGACTTGGGTGTTGCTGGGCACTCATGGGTGGGGAGGCACTGGGATGTGGGAGTCCTCACAGGGAGGGTAGAAGTGGGAGCACTCGGTCAGGAGGAGTTTGAAAACTGGTGATGGAGACTGGGATTTGTGAGCAATCAGTGGTGGGACTGAGGGAAGAGTGTTTGGAAACACAGAGCACCGAGGAGGATGAGAACAATCTTGGGGAGGAGGAACCTGGATTGTAGGACCACTGGTACAGTTGGGTGTGGAGGAATGCGATGGGTGTGGCAGTACTTTGAGTCCGAGGACTGGAAGAGGTCTACGTTGCGGGGACTTTGAGGAAAAGCTGGTGTAGAAGGAGCACAGGATCTGTGCTTTGGGTCTGACTATTGGCCCAGGTTTGGAAGTGGCTCAACCTGGGAATGAAGCATATACAAGCCTGGAAACACAATCGAAGTTTTGTGACTGTCGTCAGTAAATGTGAGAGACAGAAGTGTTGGGCAGTGGGCATTGCTTACAGGTGGTCTGCACTGTGGTTGTAATGTTTAGTATGATCTCATTCTGAGCCTGGGAATAACACATGGTGGGGATGGAGGGAGGAGGGTGGACATGTAGGCAGTGCACAGCACTGGCGGGTTATGGGGGTGGGGGAAGAAAGAATAGTGGAGGGGGAGAGCTGGAAAGCAGAGTGCATTGGGGCGGAGGGTATGCATGCATTGTCCGTTGATATGAGGGGCTGAATTTCTATGGGGAAAGCAGGTTGGAAGTGGGCGGGGGGGGGGGGGGAGCTTCAAGGCAGTCGGGAAACCTGGGAGAATGGGTTCCCCGACCACCTTGGCCACGTTGAGAGGCTGGCTTGCTTCGAGTGGGTAGGCCTGCGGTACTAGGGGTCGGAGGAGCAGCAGCGGGGTGGGGCGGGTGTCGGGTGAGGTCTGGACTAATGATCCAGAGACGGGAGTTCAAATCCCACCACGGCAGCTGGGGAATTTAAATTCAGCTAATTAAATCTGGAATAAAAAGCTGGAATCCGTAATGGTGACCATGAAACTATCGGATTGTCGTAAAAACCCACCTGGTTCACTATGCCCTTTAGGGAAGGAAATCTGCCGTCCTTGCCCGGTCTGGCCTATATGTGACTCCAGACCCGCAGCAATGTGGTTGACTCTTAACTGCCCTCTGAAATGGCCTAGCAAGCCACTCAGTTGTAACAAACCACTACGAAACACAAAAATAAGAATGAAACCAGACGGCCTGCCCGGCATTGACCTTGGCACCGGCTACGGACACGGCAACGGCACACCCAGCCCAGTCAACCCTGCAAAGTCCTCCTCACCAACATCTGGGGACTTGTGCTAAAGTCAAGCAACAGCCTGACAGTCATACTCACAGAATCATACCTTTCAGCCAATGTCCCGAACTCCACCATCACCATCCCTGGGTATGTCCTGTCCCACCGGCAGGACAGACCCACCAGGGGTAACAGCACAGTGGTATACAGTCGGGAAGTAGTGGCCCTGGGAGTCCTCAACATTGACTCTGGACCCATGAAGCCTCATGGCTTCAGGTCAAGCATGGGCAAGGAAACCTCCTGCTGATTACCACCTACTGCCCTCCCTCAGCTGATGAATCAGTACTGCTCCATGTTGAACACCACTTGGAAGAAGCACTGAGAGTAGCAAGGGCACAGAATGTACTCTGGGTGGGGACTTCAATGTCCATCACCAAGAGTGGTTCGGTAGCACCACTACTGACCGAGCTGGCCGAGTCCTGAAGGACATAACTGCCAGTCTGGGCCTGCGACAGGTGGTGAGAGAACCAACACGAGGGAAAACCTACTTGACCTCGTCCTCACCAATCTACCTGTCACAGATGCATCTGTCCATGACAGTATTGGTAGCAGTGACCACCGCACAGTCATTGTGGAGATCCTCCATCGTGTTAAATGGGATAGATTCAGAACAGATCTAGCAGCTCAAAACTGGGCATCCATGAGGCGCTGTGGGCCATCAGCGGCAGCAGAATTGTATTCCACCACAATCTGTAACATCATGGCCCGGCTCAATAAGGAGTGTAGAAGAGCATGCCAGGAGCAGCACCAGGTGTACCTAAAAATGAGGCACCAACCTGGGGAAGCTGCAACACAGGACTACATGCATGCTAAAAAGTGGAAGCAGCATGCTATAGACAGGGCTAAGCGATCCCACAATCAACGGATCAGATCAAAGCTCTGCAGTCCTGCCACATGCAGTCGTGAATGGTGGTGGAACATTAAACAACTAACGGGAGGAGGAGGCTCCATGAATATCCCATCCTCAATGATGGTGGAGCCCAGCACGTGAGTGCAAAAGACAAGGCTGAAGCATTTCCAACTATCTTCAGCCAGAAGTGCCGAGTGGATGATCCATATTGGCCTACTCCTGAGGCCCCCACCATCACAGAAGCCAGTCTTCAGCCAATTCAATTCACTCCATGTGATATCAAGAAATGGCTGAGCGCACTGGATACAACAAAGGCTATGGGCCCCGACAACATCCCGGCTGTCGTGCTGAAGACTTGTGCTCCAGAACTAGCCTCGCCTCTAGCCAAGCTGTTCCAGTACAGCTACAACACTGGCATCGGCAGTGCTATCTTACTCACCATTAACCTGCTCACTGATGCCCAGTTTGGGTTCCGCCAAGACCACTTGGCTCCCGACCTCATTACAGCCTTGGTCCAAACATGGACAAAGGAGCTGAATTCCAGAGGTGAGTTGAGAGTGACTGCCCTAGACATCAAGGCAGTATTTGACCGAGTGTGGCATCAGGGAGCCCTAGTAAAACTAAAGTCAATGGGAATCGGGGGGGAAAACTCTCCACTGGCTGGAGTCATACCTAGCACAAAGGAAGGTGGTTGTGGTGGTTGGAGGTCAATCGTCACAGCCGCAGGACATTGCTGCAGGAGTTCCTCAGGGCAGTGTCCTAGGCCCAACCATCTTCAGCTGCTTCATCAATGACCTTCCCTCCAATACAAGGTCAGAAATGGGGATGTTCGCTGATGACTGCACAGTGATCCGTGCCATTCACAACTCCTCAGCTAATGAAGCAGCCCTTGCCTGCATGCAACAAGACCTGGACGACGTTCAGGCTTGGGCTGATAAGTGGCAGTTAACATTAGCGCCACAGAAGTTGCAGGCAATGACTATCTCCAACAAGCAAGAGTCTAACCACCGCCCCTTGACATTCAACGACATTACCATCGCCGAATCCCCCACCATCGACATCCTGGGGTCACCATTGACCATAAATTTAACTGGACCAGCCACACACATACTGTGGCAACAAGAGCAGGTCAGAGACTAGGTATTCTGTAGCGAGTGTCTCACCTCCCGACTCCCCAAAGCCTTTCCACCATCTACAAGGCGCAAGTAAGGAGTGTGATGGAATACTCTCCACTTGCCTGGATGAGTACAGCTCCAACAACACTCAAGAAGCTCGACACCATATAGGACAAAGCCGCCCGCTTGATTGGCACCCCATCCACCACCTTAAACATTCACTCCCTCCACCACTGGCGTACCGTGGCTGCAGTGTGTACCATCTACAAGATACACTGCAGCACCTCCCAAACCTGCGACCTCTTCCACCTAGAAGGACAAGGGCAGCAGGCGCATGGGAACACCTCCAAGTCACACGCCATCCTGACTTGGAAGTATATCGCCGATCCTTCATCGTTGCTGGGTGAAAATCCTGGAACTCCCTCCCTAACAGCACTGGGAGTACCTTCACCACACGGACTGCAGCAGTTCAAGGCGGCAGCTCGCCACCACCTTCTCCAGGGCAGTTGGAGATGGGCAATAAATGCTGGCCTTGCCAGCGGCGCCCACATCCCAGGAACTAATAATAACAAAGAATCGTAGGCCTTGTGGTGGGGGGTTCGGCAGGGATGCTGAATCAAGGAGGTACATGTAAAGGCACTTACTCGCCGTGCCTTAGCTGGCGGGTTTCACGAGGCCTGCAAAACCCCACCAGCTAAAGTTAAAGACAAGATGCAGGTTAAAGAAGAGGCTTCGCCCCTCATTATAATACTTAAATTGACGACCTGCCTCCTGGCAGTGGATAGGCTGCTCTTTTCCCCCCCCCCCCCCCATCCCGCCTCCGTTAAAACTGGAAATGGGCTGGTTCTGGTCAAGATTCACATTTTTAACACTAACCTCCCACATGACCCCAACCCATTGGTTAAAATTCTGAGGTTTCAGTCAGTAGTTAACTAGGTGCAGAGTGATTTTGTTCCAAATCAGGACTAGTATTTTCTTTTGGACCATCGTGTTGGCTCCAACTGTTAGACTGTAGTCAACAGAATATTACTATGCTATAGTTCACGATCTGGGGTTGGCCCCCATGAAGGTGGCGAGCCTGGCGTGTGACATTGTGGTTTACACTGTACTTTTTGTGATGAGTTTATGTTGCGATAGTTGGTTTAGTATCTCATCCAAAGGACAAGGCATTTCTGCAGTAGTGCACTGGGGTGCCTGCCTAATTTATGTGCTGAAGTCTTAGGGTGGGGCTCTTGACTGAGAGTGAAAGTGCTATCAACTGAGTCAGGCTGTTACAGGGCGTGCTTAATGCTGAATCTAGATCGTTCATTCATAGTACTGAAAATCCTTCTTTTGAGCATCCAACTTTTATAAAAAAAAAAAAAAAAAAAAATAGCATCAGACAACAAAGGTGCCATACATCTTGTATTTTACTTGTGTTACTATTAATGTCTTGTGGTTTCCCGCAATTCCATGCTTGAACCTCTCCGATCAGGTATCTGTCCTTGCCACAACACTGAAACTGCCCTAATCAAAGTCACAAATGACATCCTATGTGACTGCGGAGCACCAGCCCCCCTCATCTTTCTCGACCTGTCTGCAGCCTTTGACATGGTTTACCATTGTCCAGCTGGGTGGGACTGCCCTTGCCTGGTTCCACTCTTACCTATCCAGAGAATCACCTGCAATGGCTCCTCTTGCCCCCACAGAATTAATCCCGGAGTCCCAAAATGATCTATCCTTGGCCCCCTCCTATTTCTCATCGACATGCTACCCCTTGACAGCATCATCCGAAAACACAATGTCAGGTTCCACATGTACGCTGGCGATACCCAGCTCTACCTCACCACTCTCGACCCCGCCACTGCTTCTGTGCTGTCAAATTGCTTTTCCGACATCCTGGATGAGCTGAAATTTCCTCAAAATAAGCATTGGACAGACTGAAACCATTGTCTTTGGTCCCTGCTGCTAACTGTTTCCGAGCCACCGATTCCATCTTCCTCCCTAGCCATGTCTCCGGTTGTACCAGACTGTTCGCAGCCTCCATATCCTATTCGATCCTGAGCTGAGCTTCTGACCCATAACCTCTTCATCACAAAGGCAGACTGCCTACTTCCACCTCTAATATTGTCCGTCTCTGTTTCTGCCTCAGCCCATCTGCTGCTGAAACACTCATCCATCCTTCTGTTAGCTCCAAACTCAACTATTCCAATGCTGCTCTGGCCGGCCTCCCATGATCCAACCTCCATAAACTAAAGCTCATTCAAAAATTCAGCTGCCCATATCCTAACTTGTACCAAGTGCCATTCACCCAACACCCCTGTGCTTGCTGTCCAACATTTAAAAAAAAAAAAAACTTTCATCCTCATGTTCAAATCCCTCCACGGCCTTGCCCCTCCCTATCTTTGTACTTGCTTCCAGCCCTACAACCCTCCGAGAACTGCTTTCTTCCAACTCTGGCCTCTTGTGTGTCCCCCACTTCCTGCGCTCACAGTTGGCGTCTGTGCTTTCTGCTGTCTAGGGCCGAAGCTCTGGAATTCCCTCCTTAAACCTCTCTGCCTACACCTCCTTTAAGATGCTCCTTAAATCTTAACTCTTCAACCAAACGTTTGGTCACCTAATATCTCCTTTTGGTGTCAATTTTTGTCTGTTTTCACTCCTGTGTAGCACCTTGGGTGTTTTGCTAGGTTAAAGGTGCCATATAAATACAAGTTGTTTATTTTTCACTGAAGTGGAAATGGTTGACATAGGTAAGTATAGTTCCTGATTCTCCCCATGTTCTCCATATCTAGCAAAGTGAGTACTTGTGTACATACTGATCGCGCAAGAACAAAGGCTTGTCGACTGAACAGATCCTAAAGCTACACCATAGGACTTGCATTGTTTGTGCTAACTCAAATTGAAAATATCTCACATTTTAAATGTCAGCTTGTCTTCAATACTCTTTCTACATTTCAGCTCTAATGGACACAAGGATACATTCACTGACCCGGTGCCACTTGATGGGAGAGCGGTTAGGAGATGACATATGACACTGTAGTACTAGTTCTCCAAACTGTGCTTCCTTTGAGAAAAGCTTCCTGTTGGAAATGCGGTATTGGTGAATTTAGCCTATATAGAATATTGTATAAGTAATCGTGTGTTAACTTGTTTTCAAATTTAGTTTAATTGCTTCATCAGTCAACAAAATCATCTTCACTGAATCTCAAAGGGCATTAACAAATAATCAAACATGCTTAAGGTACCCTGCAAAGAAAACTTTTAAATGTTAATTCAGTGTTATGTGGGTTTGATTGCCAGTAAAGAGAAGGGGCTAGAAATTCATCTATTTACCGCCACTCCGTAGCACCATAAAATGGCGTCCCCTGCTCTTTCGGCAGTTGGTGGTGGGTCCTGCGGTGGCCATTCTCCTCCCTCCCCTTGCACTGCCGGTAACTGGCAGCGCCCTGGGGGGGAGGGGAGAATGGCGGCGTGGTGACTTCATTCGGCGTGCCAGAGGCCGTGTGTAGCGCTCAAGTCAGTTCAGGATGGGAACTTCGCCTCTAAGGTGTCCACTAACGCTACCAGGAGGGCATTGCATAGAAGGTTAGCACTGCGCCACCGATCTCCAGCCTCTCGGACAAATTTATTCTCCTTCGCATTGTGGTCATTATCAGCAGCTGTTGATTCCACGAATTTCTAGGCCTAGCAGTTTTGCCCAAACTTACTCCCGTTCCTACAAATGTTAAGAGGAGAAAATGATCCCTAAGCTCTGGAATTCCCATCCAAAATCTCTCCTTTTAAGATACTGCTTAAAAACCCATCAAGCTTTTGGTCATCTGTCCAAATATCTCCTTTTATGTAGCTCGGTGTCACATTTTCTTTTGATAATGCTCCTCTGAAGCGCCATGGGATGTTTTACTGTGTTAAAAGCGCTATATAAATGCCGGTGGTTGTTGTGACTTGTGATTTATAGAATTCTGGTAAGCGAACATAACCGCTGATTTTTCTGGCCCTGCTGCTGGAGCAGCACCTTATATCATACACCCAGCATTCTAATATGGCCGGTCTCATTCATTATGCACCGAAAGTTCCTGGCCTGAATTGGGCTTGCCAGTGGGAATTCAGTGGCATGTGGTGAGGGAGGGGTGGTTGGAAGTACCACTGCACAGCTGCAGATCTTGAAGGCTGCGGCTGGTATTTAAAGGAGCTGCTTCAGTAGTGGAAACCTGGAACTGGCTAGCCAGTAATGTAGCACATCTCCATTTGCAAATGTTGCTTTGGAGCTACATTGCATAAAGTGCAGTGAAGGACAGCTGTCATGTTTGGGACCCCAGGCCATCCTCCCCATAGGAGAAGTATACATTGTGCTCGACAAGAGGTAGTGGACACAGCAAATGCTGTTCAAAACACCCAAAGGACATCGGTCAGATGGAAAAAGGTTAAAAGCCTCAAAGTATGCTAAGGCAAGGCTAGCCAGTATTTCACTAGACCAAGTAGGTGGTCTACATATTAAATGTGAAGATGGAGAGGACTGTCAATCCATTGAGATTTGTTTTAAGATGCAGATGTTGTGACTGTACCCTGGGATGCAGTCACTTCAGCTTAATCCTGTGTTGGTTGTTCATCAAATGGAGTGGAACCTTATGCACTTCAGAAAGGTTACAGGATAGTGTGCTGGGTCCTGGATGGCCATGTGGCTGCCATCAATAACACCCTGAACTTTGGGGAATCGTGATGTGAAGAAGTGACAAGGCCTTCTCTTGAGCAGCTAGGTTTTTGGGTGAAAAATGATGGTGTTTGGCATCGGTGACCTGCTTGAAGCATTTCTGCAATGCTGTTGCTCCAGTTCTATTTTGGTAGTTTGAAATGAGCTTGAGGCAAAGAAGTAAGAACGTTGACTGCCAGTGACCGTGCCATCCCTGTGGTGCAGGTTTTCTGCCGGTCAGATTTGAACCGAGGCAGAATTTTTCACTGATTTCATCTTCCAGCAGATATTTTCTTTAGACATTTCTATGGGCGGGTACAGGCACTCTTCCTCTGGCATAATAGAATCTTCCTTGCCTTTCATCCTGCACCTTTCCAAATAATACAAAAGAGAGAAGTTTTCATCTCGAATTTTAATTGCAGCAGTGATAAAATGCCAAAATCAATGCTGAATAATTCAGCTGTCACAAACCTAAAGTTCAAGTCTACTCGTGTAAGCTGCTCCCCTTAAAGCACTGATTTACTCGGCCCAGAATGACCCCAATTGTCCATTCTATATGGGTGCTCTGAATGAACATTGTACATTCCCTCAGAGAATTGGGGGCAATCAGCACAGGAACAATTCCATAACATTACTTGATTTTTCATATTGAAATAAGTCTCTTGCGTTTTTTGTGTGCGACCACTTTAGTCTGTCTTAAAAAAATGACGCACAATGGTTGGAGATCTGGCCAAATTGATTTCTACCTGACTTTCTGTTCCCGATTGCTCTTTGCTCTCTTGCACCACTGGCTGTGGAGATTGTGAAATTGACCCTGAGGATTTATCAATACACAAAAATGTAAAGTGCATATTTTCCTTAAATTCCTGAGTTATTTCAATAAAGATAATGCAAACCTTCAATTTTGAGGGTACTGTCCAGCCTTGAAATGTCTTTATCACTAACTTGGATAATTAACCTAAAACAAATTGTTGTAAGTAGATAAATGAGTCGGACCCAGTTTGGACGGTAATCTGGCTGTGTGAAATTGGTGACTAAGTAAGGGTTAGTACCGGAGCATGTGCACTGTACATAATACACTCATTGTGCTGGAATTTGATTGAAATAGTACGCACATCACTAATATTAGAAGCTAGAAAACTGAAAATTTCACGCTTGCTTTTAAAATCTGTGCTGTAACGTGTTGCCTTCCTTGTTATATCATGAATTATTGAACCATTAATAAGGATACACATTTAGGAAAATCATGAGAGGTGCTAGAAATTGATCTCTTTTTCTGGCTGTCCCTGGTTAAGCTGCACAGCTAACTTCCAACATTTTAAAAACTGATACAATTGACCTGATAGCAGCTTTTAGGACGTCCCAAAGCGTGTTACAGCCAGTGAAAAACTTTCGAAGTGTGGTCACAGTTGTAATGTAGGAAACGTGGCAGCCAATTTGTGACAGCAAGCTCCCACAAACAGCAATGTGCTGATGACCAGATAATCTGTTTCATTGATGTTGGTTGAGGGATAAATATTGACCAGGACATTGATGTTCTGGTGGAATGATGGCAGTTTAACCTTTTTTTCCTCTTGCTGCTTCATTCCCCTCCATATGTAAAAGTTCCCATTGGCAGGCAGCTTTTTGCCAGACATTTTAAGAACATCAGTCCTCAGCCTGTCATTAGGCTTTGAAGGAATTGTTTAAAGGATTGAAATGAATGAGATTTGAACATTTTAAACTAATTGCTTTGACACTTTTTGTGGGCGTCAATTTATATTGGAGACTTTAAAAATAAACATTGTGAATCTTTGAAAAACATTAAGTGGGAAGAGAGACCAGTTGAGGTCGCAATCTGACGAAGCAGAAGGTCTATGGTGGCACCTGCCAAGAAATAGGCAGGTGCCCACCCTCCTAGTCCTTTGCAATGTCTATGGGGTGCTGCAAGAGAAACAAACCGTAGAAAGATACTTGCCCATTTATTTTTATCTGTGCTCCATTGCTTTTGTATTTTTCTTAAATAAGCCAAAGGCAATCTTTTAAAATTGATAATTCTCATTTGGAATTGTTAACTTATTCTGCCATGCAGGCCAAATGAAGAACAAACTTACATTTAAGTAGCACCTTTCGCAATGAAAGAGGTCCGAAATTAATTTATAGCCAGCAAATTACTTTTCGAAGCAAAATACTGCGGATGCTGGAAATCTGAAATAAAAACAGAAAATGCTGGAAATACTGAGCAGGTCAGGCAGCATCTGTGGAGCAAGAAACCGAGTTAACGTTTCAGGTCGATGACCCTTCGTCAGAACTTTCTGAACTGCTGTCGCTGTTATGTGGACGCAATTCACAACTCCTCAGATAATGAAGCTGTCCATGCCCGCATGCAACAAGACCTGGACGACGTTCAGGTTTGGGCTGATAAGTGGCAAGTAACATTTGTGCCACAGAAGTGCCAGGCAATGACTATCTCCAACAAGCGAGAGTCTAACTAGTGGAGTAGACAAATGGGAACCGGTAAATGTGGTGTACCTGGATTTTCAGGAGGCCTTCGATAAGGTCCCACACAAGAGGTTGGTGAACAAAATTAGGGCACATGGAATTGGGGGTAATATACTAGTATGGATTGAGAATTGGTGAACAGACAGAAAACAAAGAGTAGGGATAAACGGGTCTTTTTCAGGATGGCAGGCTGTGACTAATTGGGTACCGCAAGGATCGGTGCTTGGGCCCCAGCTATTCACAATCTATATCAATGATTTGGATGAGGGGACTAAATGTAACATTTCCAAATTTGCTGATGACACAAAGCTAGGTGGCAGTGTCAGTTGTGAAGAGGCTTCAAGGAGATCTCGACAGGCTCTGAGTGGGCGAGAACATGGCAGATGGATTATAATGTGGATAAATGTGAAGTTATCCACTTTGGTGGAAAAAAACAGAAAGGCAGAGTATTTCCTAAATGGAGAAAGATTGGGGAATGCAGATGCTCAAAGGGACCTGGGTGCCCTTGTACATGAGTCACTGAAAGTGAATGTGCAGGTGCAGCAAACCATTAGGAAGGCAAATGGTATGCTGGCCTTCATTACAAGAGGATTTGAGTACAGGAGTAAAGAAATCTTACTCCAATTATACAGGGCTTGGTGAGACCACACCTGGAGTACTGTGTACAATTTTGGTCTCCTTACCTAAGGAAGGATATACTTGCCATAGAGGGAGTGCAACGAAGGTTCACGAGAATGATTCCTGGGATGGCGGGACTGTCGTCAGAGAAGAGATTGAGTAAAATAGGCCTATATTCTCTTGAATTCAGAAGAATGAGAGGGGATCTCATTGAAGCATACAAAATTATTACAGGACTTGATAGGGTGGATGCTGGGAGAATGTTTCCCTTGGCTGGGGAGTCTAGAACCAGGGGCCACAGCCTCGGGATAAAGGGTAGGCCATTCAGAACTGAGATGAGAAGAAATTTCTTCTCTCAGAGGATGGTGAATCTTTGGAATTCTCTACCCCAGAGGGCTGTGGAGGCTCAGTCATTGGGTATATTAAAAACAGAAGTCGACAGATTTCTGACTAGTAAGGGCATCAAGGGACATGGCGATAGGGCCGGTGAATGGAGTTGAGGCAGAAGATCAGCCATGATCTCATTGAATGGCGGAGCAGGCTCGAAGGGCCGAATGGCCTACTGCTCCTATTTCTTATGTTCTTATGTTCCCCATGACATTCAACGGCATTACCGTCGCCAAATCCCCCACCATCAACATCCTGCGGGGGGGGGGGGGGGGGGGGTCATCATTGACCATAAACTTAACTGGACCAGCCACATAAATACTGTGGCAACAAGAGCAGGTCAGAGGCTGGGTATTCTGCGGCGAGTGTCTCTCCTTCTGGCTCCCCAAAGCCTTTCCACCATCTACAAGGCACAAGTAAGGAGTGTGAGGGAATACTCTCCACTTGCCTGGATGAGTGCAGCTCCAATAATATTGAAGAAGCTCGACACCATCCAGGATAAAGAAACCCGCTTGATTGGCACCCCACCCACCACCTTAAACATTCACTCTCTCCACCACCGGCGTGCCGTGGCTGCTGTGTTGTACCATCTTCCACCTAGAAGGACAGGGCAGCAGGCGCATGAGAACACCACCACCTCCAAGTTCCCCTCCAACTCACACACCATCCTGACTTGGAAGTACGGTGGCATAGTGGTTAGCACTGTTGCCTCACAGCGCCAGGGACCCGGGTTCAAATCTGGCCTCGGGTGACTGTGTGGAGTTTGCACATTCTCCCCGTGTTTGCGTGGGTTTCCTCCGGGTGCTCCGGTTTCCTCCCACAGTCCAAAGATGTGCGGGTTAGGTTGATTGGCCATGATAAAAATTGACCCTTAGTGTTAAGAGATTAAATACGTGGGGTTACGGGGATAGGGCTTGGGTGGGATGGCTGTCTGTGTAGGGACCGGGTGCTAGGGTTTGGATGATCAGCCATGATCTCATTGAATGGCGGAGCAGGCTCGAAGGGCCGAATGGCCTACTCCTGCTCCTATCTTCTATGTTTCTATATCGCTGGTCCTTCATCGTCGCTGGGTCAAAATCCTGGAACTCCCTACCTAACAGCACTGTGGGAGCACCTTCACCACACGGACTGCAACGGTTCAAGAAGGCGGCTCACCACCACCTCAAGGGCAACTAGGGATGGGCAGTAAATGCTGGCCTTGCCAGCGACGCCCACAACCCATTAAAAAAAATCTTAGTTTTTGCACAGAAGATTCCACAAACAGCACTGAGTAAATGAACAAATAGTCCGTTTTAGCATTGTTGGTTGGTGAGTAACTGTTATCCAGAACAGCGGGAGATCTCCCCTGCTCTTTGAATGGTGTCATGGGATCTCTTACAGCCACCTGAGCAGGCAGATGGAACATCGGCTTAGCATTTCATCTGAAAGATGGCACCTCCAATAATGCAGCACTTCCTCAGTACTGAACTGAATACTGATTTGATTACGTAATATTATGGTCCAGTTAGCCAAATTCTGTACAAGTAGAATAAAAAATGCTGGAAGTATACAGCAGGCCTGTCCGGCATCTGAAAAAAGAATAGTTAAGTTAACTCTGAGTAGAGACCCTTCATCGTAACTGAATACAGAAAGGCTGAGCCCCATTTTGTAGAGCTAACGAAACCAAGAGAACGGGTGAATGACCGGTCATTGGGTCAAATGTGCCAAGTACTAGTACAGAGATGTCACTGGATTTAATAACTTGTGATCAATGTTTTATATGTCAGTAGTTTTCACATTAATTTCATTCATCTGTGAAAAGGCAAGAAGTGGGTAAACCAGCCCCAAAACAACAGTGGAATGCTAAAGGGAGAAATAGATAGGAAAATGGAGGAGACAGAACATGTTTGAAGTTGCTGAAGTTAATTTTAGACTAGAAGGCTGCTAAATGCCCCAGTAGAAAGAGGAGATGCTTTGGGTAATCCTGCACTCTGTGCAGGGAACTGTGCGGGCAGGAGTATTGGGGCTTATCGTGTCGTAGCCTTGTCGCCCTGTGGGTGTGGTGCTCTGGTGGTGGGAGTGCAGGATTGGTGGGAGCGCAGGATTGCCGAATTACTCCTGATCTGAAGTTTACACTTGGTTGGGACAGTGAAGGAGGCCAAAGGCTGAAAGGCCAGAGTGGGAATGGGGGAGATAATTGAAATGACAAGCCACAGAGATCATGATGATAATTAGGAACTGGAGTAGGTCATTCAGCCCCTCGAGCCCGCTCCACCATTCAATTCGATCATGGCTGATCTGTATCTTAACACCGTTTACCTGCCTTGGTTCCGTATCCCTTAGTACTCTTGCTTTTGCACGGAGTACAGATGTTTAATGAAATGGTCACCTAATCTCTTTGGTGTCTCCAGTATAGAGGATATCTAAATGGATATAGCAGACTAGATTGGAAAATATTACACACAAATTGCTGTCATGGAAAAAGTGGGACTTCAGACAGCGATGGGGGAAGAGACAAATGGACAGGCATTGCACCTGCTACAAGTGCCAGCGGAGGAGTAGCTGAGGGCCATGATAATAGAAAAATGAACAAAGGTGACATCGATAAAACTGTGGGAAGATGTGCATTGTGGATGGTAGATGCAGAGGCTATTGGGATGGGAAGTGAAGACCAGAGGGGTCCTGTTGTGCGGTGGTGAGAATGGAGACACAGGAAATGGGATGGATGCAGTTGATACAGTATTGCTTCTTTATGTACATTTTTCCTCATGAAAATGTTACATTGTAGAGTGCACACTTGATAAGGCAGAGGAAAATAGCTCTTGTGTGCAAAGTGTAGTTGTAGAATGACATAGAAATTACAACAAGGAAATCTGACCCAACCAGGTGAGCTGTTTTTCTTCATGAGCAGTAGTCCTAACCTCTTGCACCTGCTCTGTTCCTATGTCTCTTTATTCCCTTTTTCTTCAGCCACCTATCTAACCTAGTCTTAAACCTCTGCTTCAGTCACTAACTCTGCTAGTGCAGTCCACAGCCCCTCAACCTTCAGCATGTAAAATGTCTCCTTCTCTCCCAAATCTCTTGCATTTAATCTTCATTCTGTGTCCCCTTGTTCTAGACTCCTCAATCACTGCTTTTATGTACTCTGTCCCATCCCTTCATAATTTTAAACATCTCTAGCAAATCACCCCTTAATCTCCTCTGTTCTAATATTAAAAAAAAGCCCCAATTTTTCAAGTCTTTCTTTGTACAGTATTTGTATTTCCTCATGCCAGGCAGCGATCTCTTGCATCAAAATCCTTCCTATAGTGTGAAGCCCAAAATTACAAGCACTACTCCAACTTTTATATTCTACACCTCTTGCCACTAGTATCCCATCATTAGTATAGATATGACCAAGATGAAAAAAACTAACCGTTTTATTTTCTAACGGTCTCCTTTTGTAGGAAGGAGACCGAGGAAGCTCATTCCAAGTATTTGGGGGAGGTAGTGTGGACTTGTAATAAATATCTGTGGAAAGTGCATTACAGAAAAGCAGTTCGAAGGTGAGAGAGTATTGGCACTTTTTAATTTTTAGCTGTAACAGTTTCATTGGGAAATGGTCGTGTATGAAGAATAAATACTGTATTAATTTTTCATTGTATTAAGGTGTAAAAGTAACAAAATTTATAATATTGCTATTAATGTGAAATATCAAGGGTTACATTAGCATAACAACAGAAAATGCTGGAAATACTCAGAAGGCCAGGCAGCATCCGTGGCGAGAGAAACAGAGTCAGCGTTTCAAGTCTGGGACCCTTCATCAGACCTGAAACGTTAACCCTGTTTCTCTCTCCACGGATGCTGCCCCTGGCCTGCTGAGCATTTCCAGCATTTTCTGTTGTTGTTTCAGATTTCCAGCATCCACAGTATCTTGCTATTGTTACATTAGCATGTTGGCTTGTAGTTGGTGAATGCTTGATCTTGGCTGTGCCACCAGGTGTCCAATCCAAACCGATGCCAGATGTTCTGCAAGGAGAAGGCAACCATCTTATAAATAGTCTCCTGCTGGCAGCTTGAGTGTTTTTAGAGAAAACTTAGGCGCAGGTATTCTGCCCACTGTCAGCTGACAATGGTCCATGGTATCAAAAAAAAAGGAAAATAAATGAAACAGAGTGACACACCAGGATAATGGTGTGTTGCTTTTCTTTGCCGATTTTAATGGGCCCTTTTAACAAATGGACTATTCTTCATAACTGGGCACCCTCTTATCTATGTATATATAAATAAAAGTGTGTCTGTGTGTCTGGTTATAGAGCGTACCTACACATGTTATATCAAAACAAAGCTTATGATTAGGGGAGTCTCATAGGCGTATTTACTTTTTGGCCAGACAAAAATTGTTCGGACAGTATACAAAAAACGTTCAAAAATCCGCTCATTAGCGGTTCACCAATCCTACCGCTCATTAGCGTTGAGTGACGTGATGGTTAACCAATCCTACAGTTCAGTGACCTGATGGTTGACCAATCGGTGCATCACGGGGGGCGTTTCATTCAGTGTGTGGGTGGGACCTAATCTTGCAGCCTCCCGAAACGTAGCCGCCATTTTTTTCACTGCTTTTACTCACCAGCGAGCGGGGCAGCTGCGGCGGCCCGCCGGAGCGGGAGGTGAGTTGGGGTCACTCGGGCCAGGCCTGACAACCGCTCGGCCCGAGACAGAGTGGGGGAGCGGCAGCGGCCAGCCGTCAACTGCGCGGCCCTGTAAACTGCTGTTTTACAAAAAAGCCTTGGCAACGCCGGGCCCCCCCAGCTAGTTCAGTATAATTAATTAATGCCATGTTACTCTACCACATTCTGCAGCTATATTCAAATAAAAATTGGAAGTAATAAGGGTGATTTACCGCTTGGAGGACCAACGTGCAGTGCCATAGAAGGCGGGTCACTGAATCTGTTTCTTCCACGTTACGGAGTTCCTGATCGTGGCTATGTTGTTGTGACCGGTGGTCATGGTGCTTCTCCACTGGGTGGAAACTCATTCCTGGGCCAACCTTTGTGTTCATAGTTGCTCCTCAATGTGGCATTAAAGACCTGTGGGCACATCGGATATCAGTCTTGGCACCACAGTTGGTCTTGACAAAGGAAAAGAGAAACATTGTGGGTGAAAGCTTGTGGGATTGGAAGGCTGCACATCTCCGTTCAATAGGCCTAACATTTAAATCAAGTCACTATGACACTACAGGTCATTCAAAGAATTTAGTAAGCAGAAGTGGGAAAAATTTAAAATGCAAGATTCCAGTCCAGGCTACAGTATTGCGAGACACCAGAATTGGTTGCTGAACTGTCACTAGTCTACACTAAAAATGACTGTCTCACACAGTATAGATAATAAAGGGGGAGGTGGGTGGGGCACTGTGAATGCTGGAAAGTGAAATCATAACAAAGTACTGGAAATACTCAGGTCATAAGAACATAAGAAATAGGAGCAGGAGTTGGCCACTTGGCCCCTCGAGCCTGCTGCACCATTCAATAAGACCATGGCTGATCTTGGGCTCAAAGCGACTTCCCCACCCGCTCCCCATAACCCTTCACTCCCTTATCTTGCAAAAATCTGTCTATCTCCACCTTAAATGTATTTAATGACCCAGCCTCCACAGCTCTCTGGGGCAGAGAATTCCACAGATTTACGACCCTCTGAGAGAAGAAATTCCTCCTCATCTCAGTTCTGAAAGGGTGACCCCTTATTCTGAGACTGTGCCCCCGAGTTCTAGATTTCCCCACGAGGGGAAACATCCTCTCTGCATCTACCTTGTCGAGCCCCCTCCGTATCTTATATGTTTCAATAAGATCACCTCTCATTCTTCTAAATTCCAATGAGTATAGGCCCAACCTTCATAAGTCAACCCCCTCATCTCAGGAATCAACCGAGTGAATCATCTCTGAACTGTGCAAGTATATCCTTCCTTAAATAAGGAGACCAAAACTGTACACAGTACTGAAGGTGTGGTCTCACCAATACCCTGTACAGTTGTAGCAGGACTTTCCTGCTTTAATACTCCAACCCCCTTGAAATAAAGGCCAACATTCCATTTGCCTTTTTAATTACTTGCTGTACCTGCATGCTAACTTTTTGTTTCATGCACAAGGTCCCCCAGATCCCTCTGAACTGTAGTATTTTGTAATCTCTCTCCATTTAAATAATTTACTTTTTATTTTTCCTGCCAAAGTGGATAACCTTGTACCTTCCCACATTATACTCCATCTGCCAAATGTTTGCCCACTCAGTTAGCCTGTCTATATCCTTTTGCAGATTCTTTGAGTCCTCTGCACAACTTGCTTTCCCACCCATCTTTGTATCATCTGCAAACTTGGCTACATTACACTCGATCCCTTCATCCAAGTCATTAATGTAGATTGTAAATAGTTGAGGCCCCAGCACTGATCACTGTGGTCGATCAGCATCTGTAAAAAGAAAAGACTGATTAATTCCTCCGTTCTGATGAACTGTATACTCACTAAACTTTAATGATTTTTTCCTTTTGCAGATGCTATTGGTTCTGAGATATAAGGCCTATAGTCTAGTTCTGTATATGTGTCACAGGCAGGCTGGGTTTGATATTAGGCAGTTTGGAAATTGTCCTGCATAAAAAGCTTTCTGACTTTAAGCGTTGGATTTAGCATTTATTAGCAGTTGAATACATTTGCACACCCATCAGAACAGTTACACTACCCTCCTTGCTGGCCGTCTACTAGCTTTGTGCCTTGTGTGCAGTATCTGACGTTTTATACAGTCAGATATGTACTTTTCTAAAACTAGACATTCAAAATGCAACCCTTGAATTTTGTTGCTTCCCTATTATCAAATGAGCTGATCCATTGAATGATATACTAAATGTGAAGAATGATGGAAGGTGTATTCCTGAGGTTCAGTCTGATTTGCTTTTTGTTTTGTAATATAAAAGTGTTCCAGCAGAGTTTGACGTTCTGCAAATGGGCTTACTTCATAATCTACCCCCAGCCTATACTACTTACAGTTGCAGATTATTTCTGTTTTTATCCAGATGACAATAGCCACTTTTAGCAGATATAATTACGCAATTTCATTTTGCCCACCCCTGATTTTCATTGTTTCACCATTGACGGCCGTGCCTTCAGCTGCAGAGGCCGTAAGCTGTGGCATTCCCTCCCTAAACCTCTCCACCTTTCTCCCACTCCTCCATTAAGATGCTGTTTAAAACCTACCTCTTTGATCAAGCTTTGTTACCTGTTCTAATAGCTCCTTATGTGGCTCGCTTTAAAATTTTGTTTGATAATGCACCTGTGAACATAAGAACATAAGACGCAGGAGTCGGTCATTCGGCCCCTCGAGCCTGCTCCGTCATTCAATAAGATCATGGCTGATCTGATCTTGGCCTCAACTCCACTTCCCTGCCCACTCCCCATAGCCCCTGACTCCCTTATTGTTCAAAAACCTGTCTATCTCCACCTTAAATATATTTAATGACCCAACCTCCACAGCCCTCTGGGGCAGAGAATTCCACAGATTCATGACCCTCTGAGAAGAAATTCCTCCTCATCTCCATCGTAAAAGGGTGCCCCCTTATCCTGAAACTGTGCCCCCTAATTCTAGATTCCCCCACGAGGGGAAACATCCTCTCTGCATCTACCTTGTCGAGCCCCCTCTGCACCTTCTATGTTTCAATGAGCTCACCTCTCATTCTTCTAAACTCCAATGAGTATAGGCCCAACCTGCTCAACCTTTCTTCATAAGACAACCCCTTCATCTCCGGAATCAACCTCGTGAACCTTCTCTGAACTGCCTCCAATGCAAGTATATCCCTCCTTAAATAAGGAGACCAAAACTGTACGCAGTACTCCAGGTGTGGTCTCCCCAGCGCCCTGTACAGTTGTAGCAAGACTTCCTTACTTTAATACTCCATCCCCCTTGCAATAAAGGCCAACATTCCATTTGCCTTTTTGATTACTTGCTGTACCTGCATGCTAACTTTTTGTGTTTCATGTACAAGGACCCCCAGGTCCCTCTGTACTGCAGCATTTTGTAATCTCTCTATTTAAATAATTTGCTTTTTTATTTTTCCTACCAAAGTGAATAACCTCACATTTTCCTACCTACCTGAAGTGCCGAGGGATGTTTTACTACTTTAAAGGTGCTGTACAAATGTAAGTTCTTGTTGATCATGCTGCTGAATATTTTGCTGAATTTGCACCTTTCTGAACTGTTTCCTTTTATCAGTTTTGTTATTTTTTGTGTCATTTAACTTGCAATACATTCTTTGTTCTCACATCCTCCATGTACCACAGGAGTAAGCTTAGGAGGACACTGGGGAAAGTCAGGAAGGATCTAGTTTCTTTCAATTTTGATGGCACCCTTGTAATCTTTCCTTCTCGCACTATATAAAACTGGCTTGCCTTTGGTGCTTTAGTTCCTTTGCCTGTTGGTCATTGAGTATTTGTTGCTCTTGCTGCCATGTAGGGAAATATATTTTGTTTTTGTTTTTCAAAAAGCACTTGGCTTCAGGCACTGTGCCACGTACTCTTGGGCATTTATCATAACTGACAAACACGCAAAACAGTCTCACGATCGGGTTCCCCTTGCCCTCACCTTTCACCGCACCAGCCTCCACATTAAATGGATCATTCTCCACCATTTCCGCCACCTCCAGCGTGATCCCACCACCAAACGCATCTTCCCCTCACCTCCCCTTTCAGCATTCTGTAGGGACTGCTCCCTCCGCAACACCCTAGTCCACTCCTCTACCACCCCCAGCACCCCTTCCCTTTCGCCCGGCACCTTCCCGTGCTAGCATAGGAGATGCAACACATGCCCTTACACCTCCCCCCCCCCCCCCCCTTCCCACTGTCCAGGGCCCCAAACACACCTTCCAGGTGAAACAGCGATTTACTTGTACATCTTGCAATCTAGTATACTGTATTCGCTGCTCACGATGCGGTCTCCTCTACATTGGGAAGACCAAACGCAGATTTGGTGACCGCTTTGCGGAACACCTCCGTTCAGTCCGTAAGGGGGACCCCGAGCTCCCGGCCGCCTGTCACTTTAATTCACCGCTCCATTCCCACTCAGACCTCACTGTCCTCAGCCTCTTGCATTGTTCCACGGAAGCTCAGCGTAAGCTCGAGGAACAGCAACTCATCTTTCGATTAGGCACTTTACAGCCTTCTGGACTCAACATAGAGTTCAACAATTTCAGATCATAACCTCGGCCCCTATCACATTATATATTTTCTTTTTTTTATCCACTTTTTGTTTGACCTTTTTTCTTCCCTCCCACATGGCAGCTGTCCTTCATTCTGCCAGCGCAATTCACACTTCATCTAGAGCCATCCCGTGTTCCTTAACCTGTCCCATTACCACCTGCTCTCGCCTTGAATATCTCTTAATGTCTCTTAATCTCTCCTGCTTTCTATCCTATCACAGACCTTCCCTTTTGTTCTTTCATCCCCTCCCCCTTTTCCCAGCCCCTAAACCTGCTTTCCATTTCCGGCTTTTTTCCAGTTCTGATGAAAGGTCTTTGACCTGAAACGTTAACTCTGTTTCTCTCGCCACGGATGCTGCCTGGCCTGCTGAGTTTCTCCAGCGTTTCCTGTTGTTATTTCTATATAATGCTAGCTTGGCTTAGGTGGTAGCACTCTCC
The DNA here is from genome assembly GCF_052327205.1 of Somniosus microcephalus. NCBI lineage: Eukaryota > Metazoa > Chordata > Chondrichthyes > Squaliformes > Somniosidae > Somniosus > Somniosus microcephalus. Next base: position 7,276,984 of record NC_141018.1, read on the forward strand.
GCTGTAAATCAGAATGTTGTGGGTTCAAGCTCCACTATAGACTTGAACATTATCTAGGCTGATGCTATAATGTATTACTGAGGGAGTTCTGCATGTCGGAGGTGCTGTCTTTTGGATGAGTTGTTCAACTGTCCCTATCTGCCTCCTTAGGTGGTCATAAAATATTCCATGGCATTCAAAGAAAAACAGAAAGTTCTCCTGGTATCCTGGCCAAAATTCTTACCTCAATACACTCTGACAAAAAACAGATTATCTGGGCATTCATTCACTTGCTGCTTGTAGGATCTTGCTGTGTGCAAATTGGCTGCTAAGTTTGTTTACATAACAACAGTGACGATATTTTGAAAGCAACCTATTCTAAAGCACTTTAGGACATCCTGAGGATGTGATGAGGCTCTCTATGTAAATGCAAATTTGTTCTTTCATTCTCTTGCTCTCTTCAGTGTTGCCTGTGATGTGGAATTGTTCACTGTTTGCCTGGGTTTTTTTTGGAGTCAAAACTTAACCAGGCTGATGACGATGGGAGGCTAGCTTTTAAATTTAAAATCTGATGCATGTGAGTTCAGGGAGATGTAATTTGGTGCCAATGACCCCAAGTAAGTCAGGTGTACCTGTGTTATCCAAGATCTCTGGGCAAATTTGCTGCTCAAGTGTCAATTGGATTGACCTATGCTTGCTGGAGTGAAGTTGAGCTTCAGAGATGTTACTGACTGGTAGTGGTAGAATTTGCCCTCAAGTGTTTATCACTTCAGCACCAGCTGGTTCTGAGTAGTAGTGGCCCTTGGCACCGATTGTGGGCTGAGCGTTCAACAACTAACCTGGTGCTTCAGAAGAGAAAGTAGCTGGTGATGTTTCATTTCAATATTATACACCTTGTTCCAGTATGGAGTGTCATTGCTAAAGAATTGTTTACAGTGCAGACACAAAGCCAAGTGGTCTAGTGAAGGTTGTTTAATGAAGAGCAAAAAGGATCCCCCAACAGACCTTAAGAAAACCAAGAAACCAGGATAGGAGCTCAAATACTGAACCCTGCCTGACCAAGATTGTGGCTAGCTACTCTCATTTGGAGTGAAACACAATGGATCAATAAACTTGGCAAGGTGCAGCAGATGGCCAAGCTCTTGGAAACATTTTATTTTGGCCATCACAGATACCGTTTGGCCTATCCCTGCTAAACCTGCTGTCCAAGTTTTGTGGGACTTACCCTGTGAACATCAACGACTACAAAATTCCCAGAAGAGGCTCAACACCTCTGAAGATTCCATTAAAAGTCTTGCATCCAGTACCACAAAAATATTTTAACATATATACTCTTAGTTTAACACTGAACCTATCAAAATGCACAAAACAGAGATGTCAGTAAGCTTAGCAATGAATGGGGCCTTGGTTCATAGTTCTCAGCATTTGAATCTGGAATGTCTGTGTGCGACCAGAAACTTGGCTTTGTGTCTGCAGTGTAAACAATTCTTTAGCAATGACACTCCATACTGGAACAAGGTGTATAATATTTTGTTCTAAAGTTAATTGGTGTTTCAGATCAATAAACAATATCTTTGAAATAACAACAGAAAATGCTGGAAAAACTCAGCAGGCCAGGCAACATCCGTGGAGAGAAATTAGAGTCGACGTTTCGGGTCGAAACCCTTTTTCAAAACTGGAAAGGAAATAAAATAGATCGAAAGGCAGGGCTGCGATAGAACAAAAGAAGTAAAGAGACATTAAGAGGTATTCAAAACCAGACGAGATGGTAATGGGACAAGTGGAGACAAAAGATGGCTCAGATTGGGTGTGAAGTGTACTGGCAGGATGAGAAACAACTGCCATATGGGAGAGAGAAATCTTTGATTTGGTTTGCTGCTTCTGTACCTGAAAATGGGCAGGGGATGTTTTCCAGTATTGATGATTTTTTGGGAACCATCTTATTTTAGTGGTCTAAATAGTTCCAATAGCAGATCTTGTCCCCTCGAATCCAGAGGCTATAACTTTTCTAAACTTTGTCCAAAACAATGGTGTATAGCTGATGAATCAACAGTTACCCTGCTTGAAGTAATTTAAAATCGATAGTAATCTCTCCTTGCCGCACAGCTGATAGTTTTGCAGACTGTAAATCTATACTTCATTAGTAATACAGTATGCAGCACACAAGTTAGTCAAGTACACATTATATAAATTTGCATACATTGGGAAAGTCTGTACTGGGTGAATTGTATCAGATTGAATACAATCGTCTTTGTCAGTCCAGTGATCGCAGTGCTGTTTTGAATGGCAGATTGTGCTGGTTTTCAGTCCTCTACTGTCTGGATATTTGCTTACGCTCAAACAGACCCTATGTCCTTATTCTCTTGTACTGTACAAGCAACTGCTGTTGAAAATTACTCCAGTACTGTTTCAAACTGCAGCTTTTAATATCTTGGTGTCAAGTCCAGCAATTCTAGTAACTCCCTTTTGATGTAGAAGTTCTCTGAAATATATATAGTTTTGTTTAAACAACTTGCCATATCTTACAAGCAAAGCAAACTGTATTTACATGATTTATTTATATTGGAACAGGTACGGCTGGAGAGAGACCTGAAATCTGAAAACTCTCCCCATGCTGCTGATTCCTTCTACTGTGTACAATGGAGACGTTCCAGCCCACCACTGTCCCTTCAAAAAAAAAATTTAATTTGCTGATTTTCAAATTATAGTTAATCTCAATCTATTAAATACATTAACAAGTTTTGTGAGTACCATGTGTTAGTCAGTTCAGAGGAAGCCAGGTATATTTAAAAAAAAAACACATACAAAGGAAAAAGTTGTTTCAAGTTTATAATCACCTCCGAAACTAAACTTCACGCACAAACCAGTATTGTGTATTCCATCGTATAGCGCTCTTTCACTATCGACATTTGTACTCTTCAACTTGCTGTGAAAAGCACCGCAGCAGACCTGCTTGTATTGTACAAGTTCATGGCAGGCCTGTATTCATTACACCTCAAAGTCTCACACTTGAAAAGGTACATCAAGTGTTGCACTTGACTGGCTGAAATAACATTTTTATAAATACGGAATCACAATTGAACAAGTATGTAGCATAGTGAGCAGGAACAAAAGTTTCAAAAACGGCCAATCAAGAATAAACAATTAGCAAACCTGCCAATATATTTTAAAGAAGTGGAACCAATTGCGCCGCATGCTTATGGAAAATCTTTTTGGGAGCTATCTTAGACTCAAGTGTCAGCCAATGGCTCAGCGGGTAGCACACTCGCCTCTGAGTCAGAAGGTTGTGGGTTCAAGTCCCACTCCAGAGACTAGAGCACATAAATCTAGGCTGACACTCCAGTGCAGTGCTGCACTGTCAGAGGTGCTGTTTTTCGGATGAGAGGTTGAACCGAGTGGTGGACGTAAAAGTCCCATGGCACTATTGAAAGCAGAGCAAGGGAGTTATCCCTGGTTTCCTGGCCAATATTTATCCCTCAATCAACATAACAAAAAACAGATTATCTGGTCATTATCACATAGCTGTTTGTGGGAGCTTGCTGTGCACAAATTGGCTGCCGCGTTTCCCACATTACAACAGTGGACTCCACTTCAAAAGTACTTCATTGGCTGTAAAGCGCTTTGAGACATCTGGTGGCTGTGAAAGGCGCTATATAAATGCAAGTCTTTCTCATTACTGAAAATAAAGTTTGTAACCTAATGGACTTAAAGACCAAACTTACAGAAAATAAGGTTCCAAAATTTATAAGAAAATGATTAACTTAATTACATAGTAGCCTGCATTCATATCAAAATTGTGCCATAACCGCCTTTTAATCAGCGGCCTGGGCCCCTCTGAGAAACCGAGAGCTTTAGTTCATGAGGCATCCGCTGAAGCGACATAACGGTAGGATTCTACTGCTCCCACTGGTTTTTTGATTGGCAGCAAGACGGATCCCTTGCAGAGCATGCCATGACTTGCTGCTGGTGAATGTTGTCGGTGAATGGGCTACCGTTATTACTTTGGTACCTGGAAAATAAAGCTTTCCTATTGCACGTAGACAAATTCAAAAAAAAAACTTAATTGTCTCTGAATACATCTCTCACAAGCTTGTTCCCAAATTCCTTGATAGAAATTTGTACCATTCACCCCCTTGGCCTGAAACCTGACCTTTGCATGCTGTTATAAATCCCTCTGATTAACCTCAGCCATTTATATGCAGCCACGGTTAGTTGAATTTGCCTAGTTTGATCATTTTCCTTCAGGCAAATATCAGCACCATAACATCACAACCATACTTCAGACAGATCCTCAGCAATGCTACAGAAGATCCACCAGTGGTTTATTAAATGTGACTTAAGATTTTTAGAAATTTGCTTCTTATTAACATACTTTTGTTCTTTTGAATTCATGGGATGTTGAGGGGGGGAGGCGGAGAGGTAAGCCATTACCCCCGACTAAATACACTGATGGAGGGCGCTCATCTCGTGACCATCAGACAAGAATTTGCATTCTAGTTTTAACTAATTAAATGTTACATTACTCTGAAGGATATTGGCTGCTATTGACCATTATCCATTCTGGAGAGCCAGGTATGTATTTACAATGCTTTGGTTGAGATTAGTAGCTTGTTCCATGGAAGATTAAAGTAAGAATCCATCTACCCACCATTATGGTAGAATGATTGTCCTTGTACATACCATGCTGGCACGCTTATCATGGCTACTTTGCAGTTCTAAAGTTACACATTTGGATGAGCTGCTCAAGGTTTTGGGTTGACCAAGCTGATGGCACCAGCACAATTCATGACCCATTCCACTCTAAAACCGTGGAGCATTCGTCTCTGTCCATTTGTTCTATGTTCAGCTTTTGTTTTGTATTTTGCTTCACCAGCTTCCTTGTTGACCGAGCATACTTGGTGTGTTTATAGGTTTATACAAAGTGTACAGAAAGGATCAAGGGCCGTCACAACTTTCAGTATACAAGAAACGTTTGACTATGATCTGCCGAGCAGTTAACCCACATTTTAATAGTTTTCCTCCTTATGTTTTAGGACTAATGGCAATAAAGTGATCAATCATGGCTCTAATGATCCCACCAGTGAAGCTAAAATGGTTAGAGCATCTCAACAGCTCCTGGATTACAGAGGACAGTGAGTCCATTGCCACAAGAGAAGGTGTTTCTATTTTGTATGGCAAGCTAGTTAGCAGTAAGGAGGTGGTACCATTGCCACAGCAGGTGCTCTGCCTTAAGGGACCCCAGTTACCAGACTTTGAACGCGAATCCCTCTCTAGCGATGAACAGGAACACTATCTGGATGCTCTCCTTAGTAGCCAGCTGGCTCTGGCAAAGATGGTTTGCTCAGATTCTCCATTTGCAGCAGCCCTTCGGAAGCGATTGCTGGTGTTGCAGCGTGTTTTTTATGCTCTTTCCAACAAATACCATGACAAAGGTAAAGTCAAACAGCAGCAACATTCGCCTGAAAGCAGTTCTGGATCAACAGACATCCATTCTGTCAGTGAGCGTCCAAGATCGAGTACAGATGCTCTAATCGAGATGGGGGTTCGGACTGGACTGAGCTTATTGTTTGCACTATTACGACAGAGCTGGATGGTGCCTTCCACAGTACCAGGATTGAACCTCTGCAATGATGTTATCCATACAGCAATAGACGTGATAAGCTCATTGCCACCGTTATCTTTAGCAAATGAAAGTAAAATTCCAGCAATGGGCCTGGACTGCTTGTCGCAAGTGACGACATTCCTAAAAGGAGTCACAATGCCAAACTCGGGAGCAGATATTTTGGGGCGAAGACTAGCTTCAGAGTTACTGCTTGGACTTGCAGCCCAGCGTGGTTCTCTACGGTACCTCCTGGAATGGATCGAGATGGCTTTGGCTGCATCGGCTGTAGTTAGCACCATGGAAAAACCCAAACTCTCCGTGAGTCGAGAAGGCACGATCAGTTATGACTGTTTCATGAATATTCTTATGCAGATGAGACGATCTTTGGTATGTATCTGAAATCTAATTTATAATACCCCACATCAGATAATTCTGTTCTATTTGCCTCCTCCAAACTTAACCATTTGATAATTTACAACATTTTTGATTCTTAAACTTACATGAAGAAATTGTGTATAAAACTTTTGCTTGGCTTGGAGGAATGCATTGACTAATATTGTGCTTCCTGCAAGATCAGTTTTGCGGTACAACTGATGAGCCTGTTCGAATGAATGTACAATAATGCTGCTGAGCCACTTGTTAAGATTTAGACAAAGCACTTGACCTGTATAAAACCTGCATAGTTTGCAAATCCAGCTGTGGAGTACACAGCATCGTATGGTATGGAGCAGATGATCCAAACAAAAAACCCGTTTCAGGTAAGATGCCTGCAGATTTTGACGGCCATCACCATGAAGCAGCAAAGTACTGTACCACCTTTGCGTGCAGGGGCACCTCACCAATATCAACGCGTGCAGTAGCACCGGAGGAGGCAGTTGGTTCTTATGCCATCATATACCTCTGCATAAGTTATTGGGAATACCCTACAAGGTTGTAGCTCCATTCCAACCCACTTCTTCCACCACCATGAGTACAATTAAGGGTCAATAACATATGAAGATCCTGAGCTATTGGAATCCCAAGAAATTCGTGAGAAGACCCTGGAAACAGCTACCGTACAAATTCCATCCATTAAGGAATTGGGAGTAGGTCACAAAGCAGACCTGCATTAATGTAGATGCAAGATAAAATCACAATAGCACAATATGTTGAACACATATGCTACTAGACAAATAAAAACAATACACTTTGGTTATAGATTGCAAAAAGTCCTCCTTAATGCTCTCCTCCAAAGAAAGCCAACAACATTAGGAATAATAACACAGCATAAACTTATGACAGACTAAAACTGGGTATGGTAAAGGAAATGGGTGTAAATTAGCATTTATAGGATCGCTTGTGCGTTCCAAATGTATGCACCGAGTCTCCTGATTTGTTCACATGGCTCCTTTTAGCCATGCTCTTCTAAGGCACCTGAATTGGGTGGAGGAGTCGTCGGTCACAGTTGCAGCAGATAATTCGGTCTCTCGGGAGATACCATTCAATCTTCTTTACCCTTTCAAGAAATGAGACACATGTCTGAGAGTGAAAATCTTGAGGACTTCTGGGAAAATGTCCATTCATGTGCATGACTTTCCACGGGTGGTTGCGTACCACTTTCATGGAGTAATGACTTTTCCTGTTAGTTTACACTGGCACCTGTAAAGGTACACAAATGGTTAGATGTGTACAGTTTATTATTCTCTACTCTGGGGAGGGCACGGTTATGGAAAATGTGCATCATCTGCCTGTTTTGCTTTTGCTAATCCATGGTTACGGTGTTTGTGAGGCAAATTAGCTGTTTTTTTAATGCAGTTCCCGGCATACAAGCTGAGCCTCGATTTACCTCCTGTGGGTATCTCGAGAGATCTTGTAGTATAGAAGTTGACTGCCATGGTGATTGGAATGGTGAAGTGTGCCTGTTAGTGCAGTTTGGACGGCAGAGGTTGGTGAGTCTCCCTCTAAGCCAGATCCTCCAAGCACAGATCTTTCCTGATGCTGAGGTAGCTCACTCCATTGTGGTATATCTGTTACCATGTGTTGGGTACAGTTCCTCCTCCTTTGTCCTCTAACCACTGCCACTTCCTCCAAGATGTTTATTAGTGCAACACTGTCCTGTACCTATGCTGTTGCACACACAACTACAGTCAGAGCATAATTTGTATGTGTTTGTCCTGTTCCTTGATACAGTTCTCTTGGTTATCTCCACTGCTCTGGCACCAGCTTTTATTATGGTGTTTATAGGTAAACTGTAGGTGGGCAGGCCAAAGTTGTATAGTTTTGCCTTCACCTGTTTGCATCGTTGAAACACAGTTGAAGTGCAACTTACCCATAGACTGTCCTGTTTTGTTACTCTGGCTTACATAAGGGAGGAAGGAAATTTTAGAATTGTTGAAATGGTCTGGTCTACTGTTATTCCTCTGCCTGCACTCTGCTATCATGCTTTCCACAAAGGTTCTCACTCTAAATTTTTCTTCCTTGTTTCTCTGCCATCCACCTCGAAGTCCCCTCTCACCCTCTCCCCGCCCCACTGCCCGAACTCTCTGAGCTTTTAGCCTCGTTTTCTCTGCTCGCTTCCCTGTAAAGCACCTTTGAATGCTCCTTTCAATGAAAGGCACTCTAAGGGTGTATAGTTTTTTTTTCTGCTGCTATTTCTCTTGTGGTATGAGTGCATTGATCTCTTGTGGCCACTTTTTAAATTTGCTGTTCCGGCATTTTTATTTGACAAATGTTTTAATTAATTGTGCAAACTTTGATTTTCACAGGGTTCATCGGCTGATAGGAGTCAGTGGCGAGAACCCACTAGGACGCCTGATGGTTTGTGCTCATTATATGAGGCAGCTCTGTGCCTCTTTGAAGAGGTATGTAAGAAATCGCTGTTGTGCAATATGTTGGTTTGATTATTTTCATAGTGAGTTTATTTCAAAAAATAAACCTTGTTTAATAAAATGTTTTATGCTTCAAATAGTAATTGCTTAGGTAAAAAGAACGAACTTGCATTTTATACAGCACCATCCCATGTCCTCTGGACATGCTGAGCCACTACACACCCATTGAATTACTTTTGAAGTGTAGACACTGTTGTTTAGTTTGGAAATAAAATATGTCATTGTTAAAAGAGTAAGTATGTGTTTTCTAGTGAGGTTAGCCATGTGTTTCTTTATTGGATAATTTGGAGCTGTAAAGCTTGAAATTGCTGATTTTCCTTGACTTTCATTTGTAGGTTTGTCGAATGGCTTCTGACTACTCCAGGACATGTGCAAGCCCTGACAGTTTGCAGAGTGGAGATGCTCCCATGGTGTCTGAAACATGTGAAGTGTATGTTTGGGGTAGTAACAGCAGTCATCAGCTAGTTGAGGGAACACAGGAAAAAATTCTGCAGCCAAAATTGGCTTCAAGTTTTGCTGATGCTCAGACTGTAAGTAGATTCTATTCTCTGCTTTCTCATCTTTCAAATATTTTAGAGTGATAGGTGGACTTTGTAAAACTGCGATGGAACTGTAGCACCTAACTAGATATAGCTTCTGTTTCTACTACGTGGCTCAGTGGACTTTAACCATCCTGCAGATCTTTCAGTGGTTAGAATATTGTCTAGAGGAAAATGTACTCATTTGTATGAACAAATATGTAGGAATGTTTTACAAGCTTTTGTAGGTTTGATTTTAACTACTTAATTCAAAATGTTTTGTGACCACGTAGCTATTGCACACAGTGATAATGTTCCAGGGAAAGATGTATTCTCTCAAATACTAAAATGTATTCCTCAATGTCTGTGCACGTTAATAAAACAAACTATGGTGATTCTGATGGAAGGTTATGGATGCGTGTATTGAATATGGTGCTTGTAACATGTAGAATGTTCCTTACTGCAGACAACTTGTCATTTGCATGGGAAATTCCATTATATTAGTGAAAGAGTTTTTTAACTATTTACTAATTTGAATATTTGTCCTTCATCGCAACATTTTAGTATTGCTGACCAAATACTTGGTACTGTTGTTGAGAGGATGCATAGGATGCTAAGAACTGGTTTTGGTCGTAGCAACTATATGGGAGAAATGTTGGGAATGGGAAGGACAATAGTAAATTGCCAACTCCAGGTGAAGCGATTGAGTGAGAGATATTCAGACAGGTAGAAAGAGGCTGATGAGAATTGTAATGTAGTTCACGTTGGATTGTTGATTGAAGTAGACAGATGAGGGACAATGGAAAATGAGAGACAAAAGCACAAAAAAATTGAGGTGAAACATAGAAGATAGGAGCAGGAGTAGGCCATTCGGCCCTTCGAGCCTGCTCCGCCATTCAACGAGATCATGGCTGATCATCCAAACCCTAGCACCCGGTCCCTACACCGACAGCCATCCCACCCAAGCCCTATCCCCGTAACCCCACGTATTTAATCCCCCCCAACACTAAGGGCCAATTTTTATCATGGCCAATCAACCTAACCCGCACATCTTTGGACTGTGGGAGGAAACCGGAGCACCCGGAGGAAACCCACGCAAACACAGGGAGAATGTCTGTGTGGAATTTGCACAGTCACCCGAGGCCGGATTTGAACCCGGGTCCCTGGCGCTGTGAGGCAACAGTGCTAACCACTATGATCTTAAAATATTGACATGGAATACTAGGACAAATTTGTGTTTCTTCATGATTTTGGCAGCGTTGGATGTTGCCCAGCAAGGAAGCTTCTATATAAGTGGATTTGCAGAACACCGATTTAAATGGCAGCTCCGCAAATCCATTTAATAGTAGAGGAGAGGTATTCTGTTTTCACACTGACTAATAAAGCATTCACAGGAAATGATTCAATGCAAAAAATTGGTTTTGTGGTTAATATCTAGTTAACCCTCATTACCAAATCAAGCCAATAGATAAAGCAACAATATAATTGCAAAATACTGTGGATGCTGGAAATCTGAAATAACAACAGAAAATGCTGGAAATACTCAGCAGGCCAGGCAGCATCCGTGGAGAGAGAAACAGTTAACGTTTCAGGTCTGGGACCCTTCATCAGAACTGGAAAAAGCTGGAGATGTAACAGATATTAAGCAGGTGCAGAGACAGGGTGGGTGGGGGGGTGGTGGTTAGGAGGGGAGGAAGAAATAGAAAGAACATCCTGTACTTTTGTAAGAGGCAGGAAAGATAAAATGTTGCAAATGGGAATGGCAAAAATCATACTGCATGAAAAATGGGGGCAGGGATAATTATCTGAAATTGTTGAACTCAATGGAGTCCGGCAGCCCCCGACACCAAGTTCTGGGCCAATGTTGAGTCCAGAAGGCTGTAAAGTGCCCAATCGAAAGATGAGGTGCTGTTCCTCGAGCTTACGTTGAGCTTCATTGGAACAGTGTAAGAGCCCGAGGACAGAGAGATCAGCGTGGGAGTGAAGCGGTGAATTAAAGTGACAGGCGACCGGAAGCTCAGGGTCACCCGTACGGACTGAACGGAGGTGTTCCGCAAAGCGGTCGCCCAATCTGCGTTTGGTCTCCCCAATGTAGAGGAGACCACATCGTGAGCAGCGAATACAGTATATTAAATTGCAAGAAGTACAAGTAAATCGCTGTTTCACCTGGAAGGGGTGTTTGGGGCCCTGGACAGTGGGAAGGGAGGAGGTAAAAGGGCATGTGTTGCATCTCCTGCGCTTGCACGGGAACGTGCCAGGTGAAGGAGCAGGGCTGTTGGGGGTGATTGAGGAGTGGACCAGGGTGTCGCGGAGGGAGCGGTCCCTTCGGAATGCTGAAAGGGGAGGTGAGGGGAAGATGTGTTTGGTGGTGGGATCACGTTGGAGATGGCGGAAATGGCGTAAGATGATCCGTTGAATGTGGAGGCTGGTGGGGTGAAAGGTGAGGACAAGGGGATCCCTATCGTGGTTCTGGGAGGGAGGGAGGGGAAGGGGTGAGAGCAGAAGTGCGGGAAATAGAACGGACACGGTCAAGGGCCGTGTCAACCACAGTAGAGGGGAATCCTCGGTTGAGGAAAAAGGAAGACATGTCAGAAGCACTAGTATGGAAGGTGGCATCGTCAGAACAGACGCGACGGAGAAACTGGGAGAAAGGAATAGAGTCATTACAGGAAGCGGGGTGGGAGGAAATGTAGTCCAGGTAGCTGTGGGAGTCGGTGGACTTGTAGTGGATGTTTGTTGAAAGCCGATCGCCAGAAATGGAGACGGAGAAGTCAAGGAAGGGAAGGGAAGAGTTGGAGATGGACCATGTGAAGGTGAGGGCAGGGTGGAAATTGGAAGTAAAGTGAATGAACTTATCCAGTTCAGGGCGAGAGCAGGAAACGGCACCAATACAGTCATCGATGTACCGGAAAAAGAGGTCAGGGAGGGGACCTGAGTAGGACTGGAACAAAGAATGTTCCACATGTCCCATGAACAGGCAGGCATAGCTAGGGCCCATGCGGGTTCCCATAGCAACACCTTTAATTTGGAGGAAGTGAGTGGAGTCAAAGGAGAAGTTGTTCAATGTGAGAACAAGTTCAGCCAGGTGGAGGAGGGTGGTGGTGGATGGGGACTGGTTGGGCCTCTGTTCAAGGAAGAAACAGAGCGCCCGAAGGCCGTCCTGGTGGGGGATGGAGGTGTAGAGGGATTGGACGTCCATGGTGAAAAGGAGACGGTTGGGGCCAGGAAACTGGAAACTGTTAGTGACGGAGGGCGTCGGAAGAGTCGCGAATGTAGGTGGGAAGAGACTGGACAAGGAGAAAAAATAGAGTTGAGATAGGAAGAGATAAGTTCTGTGGGGCAAGAACAGGCTGAAATGATGGGTCTACCAGGGCAGTCCTGTTTGTGGATCTTGGGAAGGAGGTAGAAGCGGGCTGTGCGGGGTTGGGCGACTGAGGTTGGCGGCCATGGAGGGAAGATCTCCAGAGGAGATGAGGTCAGTGACACACTTGGAAACAATGGCTTGATGTTTGCTAGTGGGGTCATGGTCCAGGCGGCGGTAGGAGGAGGTGTCGGAGAGTTGGCGTTCAGCTTCCACACGGTAGAGGTCGGTTCACCAAACAACAACAGCACCACCCTTATCAGCAGGTTTAATGATAATGTTCGGGTTGGATCGGAGAGAATGGAGTGCTGCAAGTTCAGAGGGAGTTAGGTTGGAGTGAGTGAGGGGAGCAGAGAAATGGAGACAGCCGATGTCACGTCGGCAGTTAGCGATGAAAAGATCTAGAGAGGGTAGAAGGCCAGAGGGAGGGGTCCAAGTAGAACGAGAATTTAGAAAGCTGGAGAAAGGATCAGCCGTGTAGGGGGAAGACTCCTGGCCAAAGAAGTGGGCACGGAGACGAAGGCGACGGAAGAAGAGCTCAGCATCGTGCCGAGCTCGCAATTCATTCAGGTGGGGGCGTAAGGGGATGAAGCTCAGGACCTTGGAAGAATAGGGTGAAAAAGAAAGACTTGCATTTATATAGTGTTTTTCATGACCTCAGGACATTCCATAGAGTGGAAATACAAAATCGAAACAAAACAGTTTATTATTTGAACAATTAACTTTTTTAGGGGTCAAGAAAGACCAGTATTTTCTGTTACGTTTGCCTAAATATATTACCAGTTTACCATAGAATCGGGTATCTATTTATCGAAGAGTAATTTGGTGCCTGATGAATATGATTGGTTAACTTTGCGCTATAGATATGCTTGTGACCTGATGATTTTTTTGCTGTTTGGTCAGCTCTGCCTTTTTGATAAATGATTACATCCAATGGGTTCCAAGTGTTGTATCCTTTAAATCCAGCGTGTCGATTGTGATTTTGCCCCTTCATGGATTGTATTTTTTTCTTTCCCACTTAGATTGAAGCTGGACAGTATTGCACGTTTGTCATTTCATCTGATGGATCAGTAAGAGCCTGTGGCAAGGGCAGTTATGGGAGGCTTGGTCTCGGTGATTCAAATAACCAATCAACCTTGAAAAAGCTGACTTTTGAACCACATCGAGCTATCAAAAAAATCTCCTCCTCGAAAGGTTCTGATGGTCATACTCTGGCATTCACTACAGAGGGAGAAGTCTTCAGCTGGGGTGATGGTGACTATGGAAAACTTGGGCATGGAAACAGTTCGACACAGAAATACCCCAAACTTATTCAGGGACCTTTGCAAGGGAAAGTAAGTGCTTAATGATTAGATTCCGTTAAGAATTTTAATTTTGCTTGGTTCTTAATGGGGAAAACTCACGTGCCCTTATATTGTTTCGTATTTCCAAAGAAAAGAACTGATTCAACATAACCTTTTCTCCGACCTTTTTATAGTGGCTGAAATTGGACAGAGCTGTAATAAATCATAGTAATTTTAAATCAAAGTGAAATACTTGTGCTTGGTGACTGCTTGAGTTGACGCCGAGTTTCTACATGTCCTTTTTAAAGGCCGTTGTATGTGTCTCTGCTGGCTACAGACACAGTGCTGCCGTCACAGAAGATGGAGAATTGTGTACCTGGGGTGAAGGAGACTTTGGGAGATTAGGTAAGATTGATTTTTGAATTTGCTTGACCGTGGCTGGATTGTATACAAAGATTGGACAAACCTGTTTAAAAACTGTGCGACAAAGCAGTCTCCAGCTGAATAAAGAAAATCAGTTTTGCTTTTGCATGAACATGCATATGAATTAACCAACTGACCTGTAAATAAACAGCACTCTAAGGGTAGAATATGCTGTTGGTGATGTAGTTTGAATGTTTTAAATTGCTTGTACCTAATTCTCCCTCCATTGTTTCAATGGAAGGGTTAATCTTCTAAAAATAAATGGGTTAGTGTCCCTGTTTAAAATAATAGAGGAATTTGTTACAAGCACATGTGCAATAACAACACTGACAGTAATGATTTAAGTCACTTTTTTTTACTATTTCATTTTGGCCTGACATTATACTGATGCGCCCGTGCTTCATTTTTACTAATTGAACTGGAAGTAGTGAGATCTTTTCAAGTAATACTAAATTCAAGCATTTTAATCTGAATAATGAGCGTCGATCTGTGCTGGCTACCCTTAATTATCCAATGCATCTGTAAATGCTCACTTTCTAAGAGCTTGCCCATAGCTGATATTAGACTAGCTGGTCTACAGTCACCTGGTTTGCCCTCCTCTCCATGGTTGAGAAGAATCTAGTGCACTTTTTTTTATTTTCATCAGTTAGCACACCACTGGTTTGTGTTCATAGATACTGTCTGTCTTGTATAGATGAATAGACCATGATCCAAATAGGGGAAGTATTGGGACTTTAACATCCTCGGAGACATGGTTGAGGGAGGGTCAGGACTGGCAGCTCAATATTCCGGGGTATAGAATCTTCAGGCGAGACAGGGGGGGGTGTAAAAGGGGAGGGGGTGTTGCAATATTAATTAAGGAGTCAATTACTGCTGTAAGGAGGGATGATATATTAGCGGGTTCCTCTAATGAGGCCATATGGGTAGAACTTAAAAACAAAAAGGGGGCAAGCACTTTGCTGGGAGTGTACTATAGGCCCCCAAACAGTCAGGGGGAGATAGAGGAACAGATATGTAGGCAAATCTCAGAAAAGTGTGAAAATAATAGGGTAATAATAGTGGGGGATTTCAACTTCCCCAATATAAATTGGGACAGTCAGAGTGTGAAAGGCTTAGAGGGTGCAGAATTCTTAAAGTGCATCCAGGAGAGCTTTTTGAGCCAACATGTAGAAAGTCCTACAAGAGAGGGGGCGGTACTGGACCTAATTCTGGGGAATGTAGCCGGGCAAGTGGTGGAAGTGTCAGTAGGAGAGCATTTTGGCGACAGTGACCATAATTCGGTGAGATTTAAGGTGGTCATGGAAAAGGACAAAGACGGCCCGGAAATAAGGGTTCTAAATTGGGGGAAGGCCGATTTTAATATGATAAGGCAGGATCTGGCCAAAGTGGACTGGGAGCAGCTGCTTATAGGAAAATCCACATCAAAACAGTGGGAGACTTTCAGAAGGGAAATAGAGAGAGTACAACGCCAACATGTTCCTGTAAAGGTCAAGGGTGGGACCAACAAGCAAAGGGAACCTTGGATGACAAGGGATATACAAAAATGCATTAGAAATAAAAGGGGGGCTTTTGGCAGTTACAAAAGACTAAAGACGGAAGAAGCCCTAGAGGAGTATAAAAAGTGCAGGGGCATACTTAAAAAAGAAATTAGGAGGGCGAGGAGGGGCCATGAAATAACACTGGCGAACAAAATAAAGGAAAATCCTAAGATGTTTTAAAAGTATATTAAGGGCAAGAGGATAACCAGGGAAAAGGGTAGGGCCCATTAGGGACCAAAGTGGCAATCTGTGTGTAGAGCCAGAGGATGTAGGCGGGGTTTTAAATGAATTTTTTGCATCTGTGTTCACTATGGAGAAAGACGATGCAGACATAGAAATCGGGCAAGGGGACTGTGACATACTTGAACATATTAGCATCGAGAGGGAGGAGGTGCTAACGGTTTTAGCAGGCCAAAAAGTGGATAAATCCCCAGGCCCGGACGAGATGTATCCCAGGCTGCTGTGGGAGGCAAAGGAGGAGATTGCAGGGGCTCTGACACAAATTTTCAGAACCTCTCTGGCCACAGGGGATGTACCAGAGGACTGGAGAACAGCTAATGTAGTACCATTATTCAAGAAGGGTAGCAGGGATAAACCAGGGAATTACAGGCCAGTGAGTCTAACATCTGTGGTGGGGAAATTATTGGAAAAAATTCTGAGGGACAAAATTAATCTCCACTTGGAGAGGCAAGGATTAATCGGGGATAGTCAGCATGGCTTTGTCAAGGGTAAATCATGTCTGACAAATCTGATTGAATTTTTCGAGGGGGTGGATGAGGGAAATGCTGTGGATGTGGTTTACATGGACTTCAGTAAAGCTTTTGACAAAGTCCCGCATAGGAGACTGGTCAAGAAGGTAAGAGCCCATGGGATCCAGGGTGCCTTGGCGCGTTGGATCCTAAACTGGCTGAGTGGCAGGAGGCAGAGGGTGATGGTCGAAGGTTGCTTTTGTGACTGGAAGCCTGTGTCCAGTGGGGTACCTCAGGGATCGGTGCTGGGTCCCTTGTTGTTTGTGATCTACATAAATGATTTGGATGAGAATGTAAAAGGTATGATCAGTAAGTTCGCAGATGACACGAAAATTGGTGGGGTGGTAAATTGCGAGGAGGAAAGCCTCAGGCTACAGGACGATATAAACGGGTTGGTCAGATGGGCGGAAAAGTGGCAAATGGAATTTAACCCTGAAAAGTGCGAGGTGATGCATTTTGGACGGACAAATAAGGCAAGGGAATACACAATGAGTGGTAGGACCCTAGGAAGTACAGAGGGTCAGAGGGACCTTGGTGTACATGTACATAGATCCCTGAAGGCAGCGGAGCAGGTAGATAAGGTGGTTAAAAAGGCATATGGGATACTTGCCTTCATTAGCCGAGGCATAGAATATAAGAGCAGGGAGGTTATGATGGAGCTGTACAAAACGCTGGTGAGGCCACAGCTGGAGTACTGTGTGCAGTTCTGGTCGCCTCACTATCGGAAGGATGTGATTGCTTTGGAGAGGGTGCAGAGAAGATTCACCAGGATGTTACCTGGGATGGAGCGCCTCAGCTATGAAGAGAGGCTGGACAGGCTGGGGTTGTTTTCCTTGGAGCAGAGAAGGCTGAGGGGGGACCTGATTGAGGTGTACAAAATGATGAGGGGCATAGATAGGGGAGATAAAGAGGAACTTTTCCCCTTAGTGGGGGGGTCAATAACAAGGGGGCATAGATTCAGGGTAAGGGGCAGGAGATTTAGAGGGGATTTGAGGAGGAACTTCTTCACCCAGAGGGTGGTTGGAATGTGGAATTCAATGCCTGAAAGGGTGGTAGAGGCAGGAACCCTCACAACATTCAAGAAGCATTTGGATGAGCACTTGAAATGCCATTGCATACAGGGCTATGGACCAAATGCTGGAAAATGGGATTAGACTGGACAGGGATGGATGGGCGGCGCAGACACGATGGGCCGAAGGGCCTCTTTCTGTGCTGTAAAACTCTCTGACTCTATGACAGTGGCTACATGGATTATGTGAGCTGCCTATCCTGCTTCATATGTACCTTGTATTTCAGCCGATTTTACTATTGCCATTGGCAAAATTACCCAGTTGTCTTAAAAAATAATTCTTCAAGCCTAGCTGAATAGTCATTTCCTGTAGGATTCTATACATTTAACTAGTTTCGGTTCTGTAGTTAAGTAGCTGTCACAAAGCATGTTGAGTTGTTGAGAAGGATTTTCCCCCTGCCATGTCAGCCCCACAGTTTTGATGTCAGTGCCTACAGCAGAATTTGACCCGTGCATTTCTCTGCTTGTTTTACAAGTTTGACTGACAAATGTGCTTAACATTTTTGACAAACTCCATTTCTGAGGCTACTTCTACCAAAACACACACTATTGCTGATGTATCACTAATTCCAACTCTGACTGTGTGTTGACTGAAACTAAAATTCATCAGATAATAAATCTCCTTCCTCAAAAATGTCTTTGTTGGAAGGTTTTATCTCGCCCAGTCATGAGATGCGAAAGGATTCTTGTGTAACATCTGGCGGAGGATTTGAAAGAAGCTGAAGCAGCAGCATTAGTGAGCTGCCTCAGCTGAGGCAATCGGGTATTGCAGGACCCAATCTGATCCAGACGGCGTGAGCAGTTACAGGAAACTTTGGTTTATCCGGAGGTTAACTGTCCGGAATGCTCGAGCCACCGGCAAAAATCAGGAGCCGTTTCGTTAGGTTTTTTTTCTTTTCGTTGCTTTTTTTTCCACCAGTCAGGCTCTGCAAGGTCTCGCTGAAGCTGTTGCTAAGCTACAGAGACGCTTGCAAGGTACGGCTGACTGTTTAGAAGCTGTTGCTAAGCAACAGGGTTTGTTGCCAGATACGGAGCTGAAAATCTCCATATGTTTCAACATTAGCGCTGGTTTGTCCGGCAGTTTTGATGGGACGGCAACAGCTCGGTGCCGGATAGCACAAGGTTTCCTGTACTCTGAATGTAAACAAATAAGGACTCTGCTCAAAGCTCATGAATACAGTGTCCACATTGTGTTAATGCAAGTTGTCGTCTATCTCACATATATACCTTAAGCAGAAACTTTACTTTGATCAAGTAGATCTTACTTTCCTCTAGCTTTCCTATGCTCGTCTCTTCTACCTCCTGTATATGACCTGCACTAAAATGATGCTTGAAGGAATGTCTTTTTTAAAGTCCTGCCTATATAGTTGATAAATTTTACAACCGTGTTCCCTTCACCTATCATGGATTAATCTGTTATTTATTTTATATGTGCAGACAGATTATTCCAAATCTGCTCAAGGCAACAACACCTTGCTCCTGAAATTAAGGCCAACTTTTTGGACCCTGAGAGAACACGCCTGGCCAGTGCTTCCCTCCAAATGGATGGCGACTGAGCCCACTAGGGCAAGTTGATCCACACTAATGGCCTCACCCCTCCCTAGCTCTAACATTCTTCAGCCCTACAACCCTCCAGGAACTCTGCGTTCCTCCAACTCTGGCCTTTTGTGCATCCCCACTCCTTCACCTCACCATTGGTGGCCGTGCCTTCAGCCGCCTAGGCCCTAAGCTCTGGAATTCCTTCCCTTAACCTCTTCAGCTCTCTGCCTCCCTCTCCCCCTTTAAGAATGGACTTAAAATCCATCTCTTTGACCAAGCTTTTAGTCTCTCATCGTGATCGCTCCTCCTTTGACTCTCTGTCGATGTTAATCTGATTATGCTTCTGTGAAGTGCCTTGGGATGTTCCTCTGTTAAAGGCACTATATAAATGCAAGTTATTGTTGTAATGTAGTCTCACCGGCTCTGTTGATGACTCCTCACTTGCATGTGCAGACTGCAAAATTACTACAACAATCTGCAGCTGATGCATTTCAAGCGGGGATGCAGTCTTCAGGCCAAGGTTTATTTGTTCTATGGGTTCACCTGATTGAATTTTAAAATGTGCCTGTTGAGCAGTGGCTGAAGTTCTTTGCCACTCTAAAGGGAAGTGGTTTTTGAGCAACACTTGTCGGGGATAGAGGGCTTTTCCAAACCTCAAAGCAATTCCATGTCTGTGCACCTTGGGAACCATACATATACCAAACAGAGGAAGGTAGCGTCTGGACTTTTTCCACACCTGGGTTTTTTTAAGCAAGGCTCTAGAAGCTCACTTTGACTGGTGCTCCCTGTAGCCTTCCCCAAACAAGCCACTGGAGGACTGAATCTGACACTCGGCAAGTAAACAAGGCAGGGGGAGGGGAACCAGGATGTAGCAGCAGAGAGGAGAGACGAGGTGCATAGAAAACTAGGCGGGACAAACAGCAACAGAATAAAGAATAGTGTCGAAAGTGCAGGAATTAGATGGAGGGAAAAAGCAAAGCAGGCCACCGTGTTGTTGGAATGCATGTGTGTTGCGAGAAGTGTCACAAATGAGGTTGATGAGCTGCAGGCACAAGTTGCCACATGGGGTTATGATATAGTGGTAATAACAGAGACCTGGCTTAAACATGGGCAGAAATGGGATAAGTGTGAAGTGATGCACTTTAGGAGGAACAACATGAAGAGGAAGTATAATCTAAATGGTACTATTTTGACAGGGGTGCAAGAGCAGAGGGACCTAGGGGTGCATATTCACAAATCTTTGAAAGTGGCAGGGCAAGTTGATGAGACGATTAAGAAAGCGTATGGGATACTTGGCTTTGTAAACAGGGGCATTGACTACAAAAATGAGGAAATCATGCTGAACCTTTATAAATCACTGATTAGGCCTCAGCTGGAATATTGTGTACAATTCTGGGCCCCACACTTTAGGATGGGTGTCAAGGCCTTGGAGAGGGTGCAGAGGAGGTTCACCAGGATGATACCAGGGATGAGGGAGTTCAGTTATGGAGAGAGATTGGAGAAGCTGGGCCTTAGAACAGAGAAGGTTAAGGGGAGACCTAATATAGGTATTCAACATTGAGATGTTTTGATCGAGCAAGTAGGTCAGTAACCAGAGGTCATAGGTTTAAAATAATTGGCAAAAGAACTAAGAGGGGAAATGAGAGTATTTTTTCATATTGAGGGTTATGATGATCTGGAACACAGTACCTGTACTTGAAATGCTGGTGGAAGCGGTTTCATAGGAACTTTCAAAAGGTAATTGGACATGTACTTGAAGAGGACTAATTTGCAAGGTTATGGGGAAAAAGATGGGTTTGGGACTAAATTGGACAACTCTTTCAAAAGAGTTGCACGACTGGCCGCATGGCCTCTTGCTGTGCTGTAAGATTCTGTGATTGTGTGGTTGTTTACACGAGTGGATGATATTGTTCTAGATGCTCGTCATCTGCCGTCTTCCTCGTTCATTCCGTCTCCATGTACAAATAAGGAAGTTTCCATCCTCCTACTCAAGGGGAGGATCCATATGTAGACATCGTGGTAGATTTTCTTCTACACTGCACCTTGGCAATTAGTACTCCCCAGGCACAGGGCAGAGCCATGCCCCTACTTGCACTGCGCCAGAATTTCCTAGCACTTTCCCATGCGATAGGCGCAGACCTAGAATCACTCTTTTATATTCTCGGCCTCTTACTTTACTTTCTGGTCACTTTGCACATTGGGTGCCCAAGCATTGAGGGACCTGAAGATTGATGGCACAGTAGCCTGCCTTTGAACGCCCATGGACTGGAGGGTCTACAGATCCCTGGGGCAGACTATAGACCATTTCGAGACAGATTTTTGAACTACAGGGGAGTCGAGGGTTACAGGGAACTGGCGGATAAGTGGAGTTGATCTTATTGAATGACGGAGTAGGATCGAGGGGCCGAATGGCTGACTCTTGCTCCTATTTCTTATGTTCTAACATGCAGCCAAGTGCAACAATATATTTTCAACAAATTGATTTGGGCCAATTCTACTGTATTTTAGACAGATTTTGCATCTGTATGTCAGTAAGATCATGATGGATTATATTTTCCCTGTCTAAATTTTTTAAAACTTTTTTTGTAGTTTTTTTTTAAACAGCCCTCATCAGGCCTCCTACGATACATTTCCTTTGGTCACACAGACTACAGTCCATAGCACAGTTGGCATTTTCTCCAGTGTTCTGTGGTCATCTAACTCTTTGGTAGTTTATTACAAAGAAAATGTAGCAATTAATATTGTGGAAAAGGGTCTAGATTTCTAACTTTATGTAGTACCGTAGAAGAGTGTTTAAGTGTGCTTCACATTGTTTTGCCAGTAGGGCATTGTTTGACTAGCCCAGTGTGTCTCCCCTGTGTTGAATTTTGCCTGCAGTGAAATTCTTTTTAAAATTTAAAATAATTGGGAATTGTACCCAAAACAACCCTCTGTCATTTTCTAACCTCCTGTATCAACATCACTAGAATATTCTCAGTCCTTGTCCTCTCATCTTTTGTAGCACTGGATCTCCCATGACATTGCTCATCGAGAGTTGATGGGTTGGGCAGAGCCGTGATGGCAGCACGGTGGCATTGTGGTTAGCACTGTTGCCTCACAGCGCCAGGGACCCGGGTTCGAATCCGGCCTCGGGTGACTGTCTGTGTGGAGTTTGCGCATTCTCCCCGTGTTTGCGTGGGTTTTCTCCGGGTGCTCCGGTTTCCTCCCACAGTCCAAAGATGTGCGGGTTAGGTTGATTGGCTATGATAAATTGACCCTTAGTGTTAGGGGGATTAAATACGTGGGGTTACGGGGATAGGGTGGGATAGGTGTTGGTGTTGGTGTAGGGGTTACGGGGATTGGGTGGGATATGTGTCGGTGCAGGCTCGATGGGCCGAAATGGCCTCTATCTGCACTGTGGGGTTTCTGTGATCCTGTGACCCACGTGGCTGGAAGGCGGCAGGAGCCTCGGGAGAGTTGGGCTTTGGGCTGGAGAAGTGGGCCATAGATCAGGCAACTATATCTTCAGCCAAGTTGGCCTGTTCCACAGGTTTCAGGCCCTAGACCAGGAAAAGTGTAATGTTTTAATTGAGTGGGAGTGGAGGGGTGGTGGGCTGTGGGGGGGAAGGACACACCAGAGGACCTTGAAGGGTCAAGGTGGAAGGAGTGGGCCAGAATGGGATGAGAGACTGTGAAGGCCAGTGAGCAGTGGTCCTGGGAGTTGAGAATGGGGAAAGGTAAGTGCTTGCAAGAAATGTTTACATAGACAGTCTCTTATACAATTGCAAATGTTGACAAAAGCATTATCAAAAATCCTGAAACAGGAAGTGTGTGGACCCAAGACTTCTATCTATATGATTGCAAAATACTGCGGATGCTGGAAATCCGAAATAACAACAGAAAACGCTGGAAAAACTCAGCAGGCCAGGGCAGCATCCGTGGAGAGAGAAACAGAGTTAACGTTTCAGGTCGAAGACCCTTCGTCAGACCTGAAACGTTAACTCTGTTTCTCTCTCCACGGATGCTGCCCTGGCCTGCTGAGTTTTTCCAGCGTTTTCTGTTGTTATACTTGTATCTATACATTTGGCTTTCTTTTAAAAGAAGACATTAAATATGGCCAGAATGTCAAATTTGCAGCATGCAGCCAATCCATGAAAACTTGCTTTTACACCGAGAAAGGGAAGGAAACTTTTTGTTCAAAGTACTCCTCCATTTTATAGAAGCTAGTAATAGCCTGAACAGAGAATGTTTCTTACCAGAATGTATACCCTTGAGTCACATACCCCCCTCTAATGGGCTGCCCTGGAGTTGAAGGATACAGAATTTGGAGGCAGAGAGCAATCTGAAAATGTGCTCCATTCCTTTTGGGGGGAAAACGGAACAAATTGGTGGTGAATCTTAGCAACAGGACTCTTGGTACATCAGCAAACTATTGATCCAGTACATCAGCAAACTATTGATCCAGCTTCCATGAAAGCAAGCATCTGTACTGACCTTTTTATTAACCAACAGTTGTCTGGTTCTGTCTGGGCAAACAGTCAATAGTGTTCATGGGTTAGCTGTCTGGGGCCCATGCTGTTCCTAATATTTGAGTTATATGGGATAGGGGGTCTGTAGCATATATATTTCATTGTTAAAATTTGCTGATGACACTAAGCTATGTGGGTTGGCAATGAATAGGAAAAGGTTGATTATCTGCCGATAATTACATTGACAAACTGGGATGTAACAGATGGATTTTACAGTGGATAGAGGCAACAGTAAACATGCATACACGATGAAAGGGCCTCCACGGGCAGAGGTTGCAAATTAAAAGGAATTTGGAAAGATCATTAATCACACCATGAAAATTATAACAGAGCTGTGATTTCAGGGTAGAGGGAGCATTTGTAATATAGATTCCCAGGGAAGGTCATTGATTCAAATCAGCTGACATCTTTAAAAGTAAGTTGGATCAATATCCATTGAGTAGGACGACTGAAGGTTATAGTGATATTAATAGCACTGCACTTTTTTTCTTGGGACTGAGTATAGTGAGATTGATGCTAAATTACCTTTCGTCACTCGAAGACTATGGCTGTGATTTTCCCACTGGTGACGGTTTGGACGCAGGTCAGATGGCTGGCGGGTGCTGGTCCCGCCGCCGCTTTTAGCCGGTAAAAATTTGCGATTTTTACCCTAATTGGGGCAACTGAGTCCCTGCGTGTGCGCTCCCCTGAACAATTAGTGTTTTGGGTCTGTAACGCCTCTGCTGACGTGAGCCAGCTGCATTTAAGGGGCCCATGCAGCCTTGGTTCATTCTCGCATTATTTGCTGCTGGATTTCCTTCCGACAACTGCCGCCTTGACTACCTCGAGGGCCAAGGCCTCTCCCCAATTTGATGATGACTCCCTTCATGCTCTTGTGGAGGGAGTCAGAGGGCGCAAGGAGGTACTCTTCCCACCCTCTGGGCGGAAGAAGCCACCACAGCAAACCAAAGCAGTCTGGCTGCAAATTGCTCAGGTGAGCTCCAGATCCATGTGCACTCGAACTTGGGTGCAGTGTAGAAAAAGGTTCAATGACCTGGTCTGCTCGGGGAAAGTGAGTATAACATCACCATGACCCTCAATCTGCTCCCCATCTCCTCTCATCACCTGCACTCTGCATTGTCAACCTACTCCTGCACATCCCACTTTACCCTTCCATCCCTTGCACCCTTAACCATCCCTCTCTATGTACAGAATCACTTCACTATTCGACTATGATGCCCTCACACTCGCTATCACTGTGATGCTATGACAACAACTAACAACACACAGGGAGGGCCCTTGGTATTGGGACCTCACTCCATCTTTGTCTCCTTCTAAGCATCTATACTATGGATTCTCTACACTCACTCCATCATTCTCACTCAAACTCCACTTGTGTACCTCATTGCAGGAAAAGAGAGCCCACAATAAGAGGGAGAGGGCTAAGACAGGAGGAGGGCCACCTTCCATAGCCCATCTCGCCAACGCTGAGGAGGAAGCCCTGGAAATCATTGGAGGCGATGAGGATCTGGAAGTGGGGGATGGTCAGACGGGCGCAGCAGAGCAAGCTGGTGACAGAATAGATTTGCGCATCTCTCATTGACATTGCATGAGTGACTGATATGGCATCTGATGCTCATACAGATTGACTTAAGATCATCTGCACAATTCCATGTGCATGCTAAGTTAATATCACATGTCAAACTCATGCCTTTACTCCCCATAGGACCATCGACAGCTCCCCTCCCCACTGTCCAGGAGGAAGAGCCTGAGCCGGAAGACTCTTCAGAGGAACCTGCAACCTCTGAGGGCGCAGCGTCAGCAGAATTAAACGCACCCAGCACCAGCGCGCACACTCGCACCTCGGTGGGACCTTCGCGACATAGAGTAGTGTTGTCACCTGGTGTATCACAGCTCACAAGTGAGCATCAGCAGATGGTGGGGACAGGGGCAGCAGCGGAGAGTCCTCGTCGGAGGCCGCAGGGCACTCCCAGCTCTGCTCAGCTGTATGTCGACCCTGTGCCTCCGGGTCCATCCAGAAAGAGAGT
This sequence comes from Somniosus microcephalus, assembly GCF_052327205.1. Lineage (NCBI taxonomy): Eukaryota > Metazoa > Chordata > Chondrichthyes > Squaliformes > Somniosidae > Somniosus > Somniosus microcephalus. Next base: position 7,302,447 of record NC_141018.1, read on the forward strand.
GGTGCTGGAACTCCAGGAACAAGTGCAGGAGTCTCTGGCAGGTTTTATCTCCAGGGTTACTGCGAGTGTGGAGAGGATGGAGGAGTCCATCTCTAACATGAGCAGTGCCTTTGTGGAGGCAATGGCGCATGAACGCACCACCATGGAAAGGATGGCAACCTCCGTGGAAAGGATGGCTATCTCCATGGTAAGGATGGCTACCTCTCTGGAAAGGATGGTTACGGTAGAGGAGAGGATGGCTACTGCCATGGAGGAAATAAGCTGCCAGAGTCTGGAAAACATGGTGAATGTTCAGAATAGACTGACATCTCTGGAGGAGCGATGGGCAGCTATTGAGCAGAGAAACCAGAGCTTCATGGAAGTCCTTTTGAGTAGGACTGCCAGTGCAGATACGGGTCCTCATGGCCCCCCTGATGTGCAGCAAGGTGCTGTCAAGCCACTTGCTAGCACTGAAGTGGGGCTGACCCATGAGAGGGATGTTGGTGGCAGGCAGCAAGGAAGTGGGGGCTCCTCTCTCTAAGCGCTCACATTCCCATGCCACTGAGTAGCCCTCGGTCAGAGCCCCACCAGAGTCCTTGCCCAACTGAGATGGGCATCTCAGCCCCTGCACAGCTGCAGGAGGAGCAGACTGTTGCCGAGCCCCCTCAAGCTCTCAAACCCAGAGGACACCTGCCAAAGGTGTCTAAGCAGGACCAGCAAGAAAGTGAGCAAGAACCTCCACATCTGCTGAAGCTACAGGGGAAGCACCACGTAGAAGCACGCATAAGAGGAAGATAAAGCACAATTAGTCACAAGGGTAGTCACCTGGGTGTTCTGTTCTGTTGTCTTTAATTTTTGCCATTGTCATCTTTTTGTGCATTGATTAAACAGAAGTGATGGCAAACAGTTGAAGTTCTGGCCTATGTGATCTAGGAAATGGAAGTTGCACATTGAGGGCTCAGGGCGACTTGCATTTGTAATGATGGTGGTCAGAGTGATGGGAACGCACAGGTTCTTGTCCACTGTCTGGTGTGATAAGGAGCTGCCAGCCACATGTGTTTGATTCGTCTACCTAAGTGAATCTGGCAAAGATTATTGCATCCCGGGCAGCAATGTGTTCGTGTGCTGCTACAGCTGGCTCCTCCTCCAGCTCATCTGAGGAGGCTGTGCGCTGAGCCACTTGTTGCTCAGGCAGCTGCAAGCCACGATGTTGTGCAGTGCACAGCAGACCACGATGATTCTGGAGACCCTGGCTGCTGAGTACTGTAGGGCTCCACCTGATCTGTCAAGGCCTCTGAATCGCATCTTCAGCAAGCCGATGGTTTGCTCGATGATGGGATCTGGTCGAAATGTGGCTGGCATTGTAGTGCTCCTCAGCTTGGTTTGATGGCCTCCTCAATGGTGTTATCAGCCACGACTTCAGGGAATAGCCCTTGTCTCCAAGTAGCCATCTGGAAAGTTGTGTTGGCGGATTGAAGAGCGGAGGCACACTAGACTGCTGCAGGATGAACGAGTCATGACAACTGCCAGGGTACTTTGCGCAAACATGCAAAATGTCCTTACGGTGGTTACACACCAGCTGCACGTTAAGGGAGTGGAAGCCCTTGCGGTTGACAAAAACAGCTGGGTTGTGATGGGGTGCCCTAAGGGGCCACGTGTGCAGTCTATGAAGCCCTGCACCCTGGGCAAGCCTGCCATATTTACAAAGCCAACCGCACGCACGGTTACACTTATTTCATCCGTGGAGAAGTGGATGTAATTGTGCGCCTTTGCAAAGAGGGCATTGGTTACCTGCGTGATGCAAGTGTGTGCGGCCGACTGGGAGAAGCCACTGATGTCTGCTGATGAGCCCTGGAAGGACCCTGAAGTAAAAAATTGAGGGCGGTGGTGACTTTGACAGCCACTGGTAAGGGGTATCCACCCGCTCCTCTGGGCTCCAGGTGTTGTTGCAGCATTGCGCAGATGTCACCGACTACCTCTCGCGAAAGTCTCAGCTTCCATTGGCACTGCTGCTCAATCATGTTGAGGAAGGTCATCCTCGGCCTGTAAACCCTGTGTTGGGGGTATCTCCTGCGGTGACGTGCAGCATCAGGTGGCTGAGCAAGAGGTTGGCGCTCCTGCTGTTGGTGCTGCTGTTGTGCCTGGTTCTGCTGCTGCCGTGGCTGCTCGTCCTCCGAATCTGAGGACCAGGATGGAAGGACATAAATGGTTCCCATGCTGCTGGTAGATGTCTCAGTTGAGGAAGTGCTCAGTCATTGTGGGGAGAGGGTTTTCCCAGGAGGTCACAGTGGAGATGGATCTCGCCACTTCCAAGATCAGTAGACCTGCAAAAGGTTTTCCAAGACCTGAAAAAACAAAGTTCTGCCACCTGCACGAGCCTTGTTGAGAGCTCCGTTTTTATGCTGGAGCTGCAGCTGTGAAGAAGGCAGCCACTTGTGAACCCGACACAATCAGCTGGCGTGGTTTGGGAGCGCCGTGGAACACACTGAAGTGGCAAAATCTCAAACCGCTGTCAAAATAGCATTATCCAGGCCGTTAACAAGCAGTTAACTGCCTTAAGGGCTTATCCCGCCGTTTGGTGGCGGGACCGATCGGGAGTCTGAGGCCGCCTTTGCGAAAGTTGCACGGAGGCGGGTTGACTGCGGGATCGGAACCTGCCATCAATATTTGCAATTTTTTTTTTACCATCTGATCCACCTCCAAACCCGCCCTCTGAGCGCCGGCAAAATCGCGGCCTATGTTAAGTTATAAAGTTGCTTGCCAAATTACACAACAATGCAAATCGTTTAGCTGTAGGAGCTTTGTCAAGGAATACAGGATAGAAAGTTAACAACTAGTGCCCAAAGCAATGCTCAGAATTTGCTTCACATAGCATAAGCAGAACATTGCTCAGACATGCAAATGATGTCTAGAACAAAAAGGCACAGATATGCTCATCCCCCTCCCCCAGTCATCGTTGGAAGTACAGATGCTGTCAATCTGCTCTTTTTATGCAAGTTCAACAACATTGAGGATCTATTAACATGAAACAATAAACAACGGTGGTCTACATAGGAAAGGCTAACTGGCATAACCAGCGATGGAGGCTCGAGTACAATGTCTGCCAGAGCAATGCACATAATAAAGAACCATCATTCTGAAGTAGCAGGCAACAGCAATGTGATTACTTATCAGATCACTGCAACTGATCACCAGGAAGCATTAGATGCAAAGGTACTGTCAGACAAATACCAATGATGCCAAGTGTTGGTACTGATAATTCCATATGTGTGGAGGTCTTAAATTACAAGATGGGTAGAGATGAAGAAGGCCCATTGTCACATCTGTATAAGTTTAGGCAAAATCTGTATTAAGTATAGGCAAAATAGCAGGGCAATGAATTGACAATTGGAAGGCGATCATTGTAAGCTAACAGCAGGTGGTAGAAACCAATAATTCCTTCAGGATTCTAAGATCCATTGCATTCGATCCAAGAGCTTTGTAGATATTTAATCCTTTCAGTTTCAGCATAATTCATGTTCTACTAACTTGTATATGTATTGTGAATGGTTTAGCCCCATTTACAAAGATTCGAGTTTGTCCACAGTCCTCCTTTGTGAAAACTGATGTAAAGAATCTATTCAATATATCTTGATCCTTTTATAATTTTACTCAATTTATCCTTTAATAATAGACCTAACTGACCTATCTTCTGCTGGCCTCACAATCCCTTTTGCAATCCTCAATGATTTTGTCTCTTTCTTTAGTTTACTGTTGAGTATTTCCTTAATACTTTCTTTAGCTATCCTCAGTGACATTTTATATGAATCCCAAACCTCCATTTTCTTTGTTTCCTTGTATCTTATTTCTACTCATTAGGTTCCTGCTAAATTCCTTATTCAACCAATGTGATCCAGGTCTTGCTATGTGTTTCTCTCTCTCTAAATTTGAATATGCTTTCTTTCCATATGCTGTATAATAGCCTTGACAACCTTTCTTTTTCTGCTGTTCTGTTAAGTATGCTTTCCGTTAGAACCTTCGTAGCTCCAAAATCTCTTGTATAAAATATAACCGGAATGTGGATTAGAACATTTGGTGAAGTGACATTAAAGAATCCCATGTCCGAAGGGGGGCTAGTTGGAGAAAAACCTGTTTATTGCAGATGAGGCATTGTTGTTAGGGAGCTTCTAGCAGTTGGCATGATTATGCTGTGAGAATGAGTGGCACTGAAAGAAGAGTTAGAGGAGTGAACATAGGCTTTTAGCACGTGTGCAAGAGACATCATGAGGGGCAGAATGTATTGAGGTGCAGAGAAAACCATCTCCTTGGTGAGGAGCATAGCCATCCGTGCCCTACCATGTCCCTTCTGATGAGGTCAATAAATTTCCAACACGGCATCTCTGTTTGTTGGTTAATAATCGGAGTTTAATTTTTTTGCTATCTGCCCACATGCGTTGCATTCAGCTGTTTTGACACTTTTGCTTGATGCAACTTATGGCACTGCCATTCGCCACTCCACAACCTGCAGCAGCACTTCCGTGCTCTCGTCAAACCTGCAGAGACCTTTGTCTTGCTCTTGTTGTTCCTATCCATGCTCCTTTTAAGCAGCCAAAACTTCCTTAAGCCTGAACACTCCTACTTTTTGTGCCTGAAGCTCATTCTGTTCTAATAAAGCATGGTTAGGTTGGGGTGAGGAAAATCATGGATCCCCTCAGTGGGGTCAATGTCCTTGCCTGTAGCCAGGTGTGTTACTTTGGCTTACTTCCCGTCTTGTGTTTGTCGTCTTTTTGCTTATGGGGAAGTGTTTGGGGAGGCAGGATGGAGGGTTTGTGTTGAGTGAGTCTCCAAGAAGCCCCAGAGTACTTGGTATTTCCCCACTTCCAGTTGGCGCACGAGTATTCATTCTGATTGAGATACACCTCGGTCGTCTCGGCCACATGTATGTTGTAGAGATGCCTGTAAACTCAGCCACAGTACTGGAGGGGGAAAGGAGGTGTATCTCTTTCCAGCCAACAGTGAGTTATGCTAGTAGTTCAGCTAGTTTAATAACTGTCTCAAATGATTTAAATCTTGCCGATGTGTAAATGTGAGCAATGCCTCCGATTTTGGGATCTGCACTAGCTTTAACTTTAGTTTTACACTAGAATTTGGAAATGGTGTATTTTGCTCACATTTAATTTTGAATGACAAATGTGATATTGGGATAAAACAACATGAAGCCATTTTTTGTGTTCGATAGGCCATGGTGATAGCAATAGCCGTAACATCCCAACTTTGGTGAAGGATATTAGCAATGTAGGCGAGGTTTCTTGTGGAAGCTCACATACCATTGCATTATCTAAAGATGGAAGAACAGCATGGTCTTTTGGAGGTGGTGACAATGGTAAGTAATACTCTTGCTACAGTAAATTTTCACAAAACCTGTTGTGTATGTCCCTTTAAGGGAATAACTGGTCTCAGACTGCAGTACCGGCAGTGACCACCCCTGTATAAAAGGCCCTAGCAGGCTTCTGTAGTTTCAGTTTCAAGCTGCCTCTTGTTCAGTAAAGTACCTGTTAAACTGTTCTCCCGAAGTCCGTGTATTATTGAGGCGCGGACTTTACAAAACCCTTGTGATGTGATACACTTTTTAGGAAATGCACATCAACTGTAATGTTTGTTGCATGCAATTGCTTTACTTTATGAAGTGTTTAATTGCATATCGAATGCAATGTGTGTTAGCAACGAACAGCCCACTGATGTTGGTTGAAGTTTAAACCAGTTCTGTAGTTACACTTCAATATTCCGGTGTGTTTCATAAATAAAAACAACCAGAAGTTTGGAAAGATGACGCTGACACAGTGCAATCTTTAAACAGTTGAGTATAAAAAAAAAATAAATAAAAAAAAAAAAAATCATTTTATCTTTGCGGTGTCGGGTTGGAAGGATATGAGGTGTGGAGCAATGTTCTCGATTTGTTTTTGGGTGCGTGGCCCCTTTAAGTGGCTGCGTAGTCCATATCGCTCGTGCATGGTTTTTCCTTTATAAAAGCTGGTGAGCCGGCTGCACTTGAGCTGCAGAGCTCTGCGCGGCCTCTTCTGCATTAACTACACCCCCCCCCCCCCAATTTGGCGTCATCTGCAACTTTTGAAATTGTACTTCTGATTCCTGAGTCCAAATTGTTTATGGAAATAGTGAACAACAGTGGTCCCTGCACCGATCCTTGTGGAACACCACCTCCCACCATTTACCAGTCCCAGTAACTACCTTTAATCCCTACTGTTTTCTGTTTTTAGTCAGCTTGCTATCCACGCTGCTACATGTCCCCCTGACTCCATATGTCCTGACCTTAAGGTTGTGTGAATTGATGATTTGAGTGGCCTTTTGTTATTTTTTTTGTTTTCGGTGTCCAATGGATTCCTATGTAACAATCTATGATGCACAATGTACTGAGTTAAATTGCAAATTGTTTTGGCTAATGACAGCTAATACTTAAATAATTTATCTCATTCATCCCACTAGGCAAACTTGGTCATGGCGATACTAACCGAGTGTATAAACCCAAAGTTATTGAAGCCTTACAAGGAATGTTTATTCGTAAAGTATGTGCTGGGAGCCAATCTTCACTTGCTTTGACATCAACAGGGCAGGTTGGTTAAGCTGAGCGACCCTTTCAGGCCATTCTCTTGCTGAAAGATTGTGAATGGTGAATGCTTGATGTGTAACTAGAATGACCTTTTATCTCGAATGTTTTTTTAAAATTTGTTCTTGAGGAGTGGACGACTCTGGCAAGGCAGTATTCATTGCCCATCCCTAGTCGCACTAGCGCTATGATACTGTACCTATAAAATAATAGGGACGTTCATAGGGTTGAACAAAGAGCTACTGTGGGGCTAGTGTTATCAGCATGTTAAAAGTAACTCCAGCCATGCAAGAATAATCTGGTTAGTGTCTTTAGTAGTACTGTGGTTTTTCCTTGAACCAAGTCGTTTAAAAAGAATAGACTCTACTGTAATTTTATTGTTATGTTTTGCGTTGAATGTCAGTCATTGTTGAGCGGATGAATTGCCTCTCCGTGTAACTGCCTCTGCCTTTTGCATTGCTTTTTTATTTTATTTCTTTGTCTTGCATTTTCTGTTTTCTTAATGTCCCTCTCTATCTGTTCTCTCTCTTTTCCCTTTGCGTGTGTGTGTGTGTGTCCCTGTTTTTTCTTTTTTTTCAGGTTTCTTTTTTTTTCTCCCTTTTTACCTCATTCTCTGTCTCTCTCATTTTCCACATCTCCCTCTGTTTACACTTCTGCCCTAACTTTGTTTTGTCTGTCTCTTCATTGGCTGTAAAGCGCTTTGAGACGTCCGGTGGCCGTGAAAGGCGCTATATAAATGTTAGTCTGTCTTTCTCTCTCTTTCTCACTTTATGCTTGTCATGCAGTTTATATCTCTGTATCTTAGTTGCTTCCTGTGTGTGTCAGGCAAACATTCTTTAACCGTTTCAATTTGCTTAATATTTTTCTCCTTTCTGCTCCTCTTTTGACTCCTGCTTTGCATTTTCCTGTAAATTGACTTCTAATTTGCTATTTAGTTTGCTTTTTGTTTCATTTCCCAGTCTCTGCTCTGCAGCCAATTTCAATTTTCAATTTCAATTTTATTGGTCACATAACTAAATACAAGAAGTGTAATCTAGTCAGTGAAATGCTTTTTTCTTGACGAGCTGAGAGCCCCAAGCAGCAAGAACACTGAGCTGCCTGGTACGCACGGAGCTCGCAAGGACGGCAGCCACCTTCATCGGCGCCATCACAAAAAAACACATACCGACATATACACGCATACATACTTTAAATATAAATAAAGCAGACATAAAATAAATAAAAGACATAAAAAAGACAGCACATAAAATGAACAAGCAATAATGTAAAAAAAAAAAAGTAATTTCTACAGTAAATTACATTGATATTTCTACCCAGGCTTCTAGAATAATCTCTGGTTACAGGGTGGCCGCACTGGGAGAGCATCGTGAGGAACTCGCAACTTATAATTAATTTATTAATTAATTAAATTTATTTAATAAAATTAAATAAATAAAGTGCCCCCTCAGTCTGTCTCGATGTTTCCATTTTGGTCTCTCTCGATGTTTCCCCTCTCTCGATGTTTCCTCTGTCTTTCTCGATGTTTCCTCTCAGTTTTTCTCGCTGTTTCCCCTCGGTTTCTTCCACACACCTGGCCTGCACATTACCCCTGGCTGTCCAACTTGGCGTCCTGGTAACCGGGTTCCGCTCCAGCTCTCGTCTTTCAAACTGTCACTCCAGCTCTCGCCCTTCAAACTGTCACTCCAGCTCTCGCCCTTCAAACTGTCACTCCAGCTCTCGCCCTTCAAACTGTCACTCCAGCTCTCGCCCTTCAAACTGTCACTCCAGCTCTCGACCTTCAAACTGTCTCTCCAGCTCTCGACCTTCAAACTGTCTCTCCAGCTCTCGACCTTCAAACTGTCTCTCCAGCTCTCGACCTTCAAACTGTCTCTCCAGCTCTCGCTCCTTCAAACTGTCTCTCCAGCTCTCGACCTTCAAACTGTCTCTCCAGCTCTCGACCTTCAAACTGTCTCTCCAGCTCTCGACCTTCAAACTGTCTCTCCAGCTCTCGACCTTCAAACTGTCTCTCCAGCTCTCGACCTTCAAACTGCCCGCTCCAGCTCTCGACCTTCAAACTGTCACTCCAGCTCTCGTCCTTCAAACTGTCACTCCAGCTCTCGTCCTTCAAACTGTCACTCCAGCTCTCGTCCTTCAAACTGTCTCTCCAGCTCTCGACCTTCAAACTGTCTCTCCAGCTCTCGACCTTCAAACTGTCTCTCCAGCTCTCGCTCCTTCAAACTGTCTCTCCAGCTCTCGACCTTCAAACTGTCTCTCCAGCTCTGATCCTTCAAACTGTCACTCCAGCTCTCGACCTTCAAACTGTTTCTCCAGCTCTCGACCTTCAAACTGTCTCTCCAGCTCTCGACCTTCAAACTGTCTCTCCAGCTCTCGACCTTCAAACTGTCTCTCCAGCTCTCGACCTTCAAACTGTCTCTCCAGCTCTCGACCTTCAAACTGTCTCTCCAGCTCTCGACCTTCAAACTGTCTCTCCAGCTCTCGACCTTCAAACTGTCTCTCCAGCTCTCGACCTTCAAACTGTCTCTCCAGCTCTCGACCTTCAAACTGTCTCTCCAGCTCTCGACCTTCAAACTGTCTCTCCAGCTCTCGACCTTCAAACTGTCTCTCCAGCTCTCGCTCCTTCAAACTGTCTCCAGCTCTCGCTCCTTCAAACTGTCTCTCCAGCTCTCGACCTTCAAACTGTCTCTCCAGCTCTCGACCTTCAAACTGTCTCTCCAGCTCTCGACCTTCAAACTGTCTCTCCAGCTCTCGACCTTCAAACTGTCTCTCCAGCTCTCGACCTTCAAACTGCCCGCTCCAGCTCTCGACCTTCAAACTGTCACTCCAGCTCTCGTCCTTCAAACTGTCACTCCAGCTCTCGTCCTTCAAACTGTCTCTCCAGCTCTCGACCTTCAAACTGTCTCTCCAGCTCTCGACCTTCAAACTGTCTCTCCAGCTCTCGCTCCTTCAAACTGTCTCTCCAGCTCTCGACCTTCAAACTGTCTCTCCAGCTCTCGACCTTCAAACTGTCTCTCCAGCTCTCGACCTTCAAACTGCCCGCTCCAGCTCTCGTCTTTCAAACATGCTTGGATGAGAAGAGTGGGTCTGGGAAAACAGTGCAAGTCCCTCATGATTTTGGCATGTCGCACTTGGAGTTGCAAGGCTTGGGTTGGTCAGAGAAGAGAGCCTGAGCAGGGCAAGAGAGAGGCTGAGTGTTGGTAATCAGCTCCAATCTGAAGGGAGGGGAGAGTCGGGTGAGGTGCAGCAAGGAGGCTGAGCAGGAGGGATCTCGGTGTGCAGTTGAGCTCTGAGGGAAGATGCAGGGCAGGAAGAGAAGAGAAAGCTCGGCAAGTTAGGAATCTCAACAAAAAAAAATGACATACAGAAAACTAAAAATTGGAGAAGAATGGAAGAACATGGACCAAATGCAATAAGATATGGCTACCTTGTGTGTTGAAGAATTGATTGTTGTGATACAATTGTTCCCCATTAACCACACAATCACCATAGACTAGTCAGGAACTCTGAAGGGACTCTGCACCCTACGATGTTATATTCTTAGGCACAAATCTTTTAATGATACAGATAACATCTAGATTTTATATCTTAAGATTTACTTTCTGAATGAATTTTTCCATGTTATAATGTTTGCTGCATTTCAACTATAGGTGTATGCTTGGGGATGTGGCGCCTGTCTTGGCTGTGGCTCTTCAGAAGCAACAGCTTTGAGACCCAAACTTATTGAAGAACTGGCTACTACAAGGATAGTTGACCTTTCAATAGGTGACAGCCACTGTTTGGCTCTTTCCCATGGTAAGAAGCAAATTTGAATTTCTAAGCCTGAATAATGATTCACAGAATCACAGGATCTACAGTGCAGATAGAAGCCATTTCGGCCCATCGAGCCTGCACCGACACATATCCCACCCTATCCCCGTAACCCCACGTATTTAATCCCCTAACACTAAGGGTCAATTTATCATAGCCAAATCAACCTAACCTGCACATCTTTGGACTGTAGTTTGTAGAAATGTGATTGTAGAAATGACTTTCTATTTTAGTGGTTTAGGTAGCTGTGCGAGACCCATGTATCGGGAGCTGTAGCTGCTAGCTTGGTTCTTGCACAATATAAAAGGTGAACTTCATGGTACAGTACATATACCGTCTTTCGGATGAGACATTAAATCGAGGCCCCGTCTGCTCTCTTAGGTAGACGCAAAAGATCTCATGGCACTATTTCGAAGAAGAACAGGGGAGTTCTCCCCAGTGTCCTGGACAAAAACAAAGTTGGCGGAGTGCAGCTGGACTGCATCTGCTGACTCAATGGAGCACGGTGGCATAGTGGTTAGCACTGTTGCCTCACAGCGCCAGGGACCCGGGTTCAAATCCGGCCTCGGGTGACTGTCTGTGTGGAGTTTGCACATTCTCCCCGTGTTTGCGTGGGTTTCCTCCGGGTGCTCCGGTTTCCTCCCACAGTCCAAAGATGTGCGGGTTAGGTTGATTGGCTGATAAATTGACCCTTAGTGTTAGGGGGATTAAATACGTGGGGTTACGGGGATAGGGTGGGATATGTGTTGGTGTAGGGGTTACAGGGATCGGGTGGGATATGTGTCGGTGCAGGCTCGATGGGCCGAAATGGCCTCTATCTGCACTGTGGGGTTTCTGTGTGATTTCTGTGAAGACAAGCAGCTTAAGGCTTTACAATTGGAGCCACTTGATACTAATCATCCTCTGTTTGTGCCTTACCCTAAGAATCTTGTGTGACTATTTCAGTTTTGTGCATTTCTTGTCACTTGAATAGTTGGATTCCCTCTAATACTATTTGAATATTTTTGATCTGTAGGCTTGCTAATTATTTTGTTAGAGCAGGTTCTGAGTACTGATTGGCTTTATTAGAGAATGTTTAGTTTTCACTTTTTTCATAGTTTTAAAATCTGTGCCAATTGCAAATAAGCCTCTTCTGCAACCAGCAGCCATGAATCTATTCATTCTGCCAATACTGCCAGTGAAGATCAAAGACCAAAATTGAAGTTCTTAAACTATGTAACCTATCTATGTTTAGATATATTAGTAGATCTATGCAGTTTAGGGAGTGTGTTTCTTTTTGTTTACTGCGCCCCCACTGCAGCTTAAATGTGACAGCGGTTCTCCTTGCTGTGATGCAGCAAATTTATTGACAGAGTAAATCACAGCTGACTCCAGGTTAAAAATATTCTACGTCTTACTAGTGATGAAGGATACAGGCCTCGCATATCCTATTTGTAATAGTGTTTACTTACCACTTTACAAAACTTAATTAAAATTAGTGTAACTGTTCTTCCTTCCCCAAACTATTATTCTTTAGTTTCTTGCAGTACAAAATTAATGTTTTGCTCTTCCTCACACAGTGCTTCAGGTGCAAGAACTTGATTGAACCAATTTGGTTCTTCTCTCCTCAGCACTTTCTTTTTTCCCCCCTCAGTTGTTTACATGGTTATCTGAAGGATATTGTTTTCTTTCTCTTCTGACAGTGAATATGTACTTCTTGCTGAATTTATTATTGGTGTAGCAATGCCCAGAAAGGTTTTTCCGACTGTTGAATTTCCAATGATCAGTACCTGAACAAGTGGTCATTTGCCATTGCCCCAGTCTGGCTGGCTGACTTTCTTGACTGCCGCTACATTATCCAAGATAGTGTGGCGACACGCCACCACTGGACATGATCCGCTCACGGCGGCACGGACAGTTTAAGCAGACGCCCCCAGCCGGGGGCCCTTTCCTCCAGCAACTTGTTTCCCGCAGGGATAGGCTGCCGGGAGCACTTCCTGTCTGGGGAGTATTTAAGTGGATGCGCGGGCTTTTCCAGTTCCTCTTTGCCATGAGGTTGATTAAAGCAGTTGTGTTTTACTAACTCTGGTCTCGACTCCCACGTTTGCCGCGGTATCTCAACACTGGTGACCCCGACGCTCAGGACGAATCCTAAGCTAGCATGGCGGATACAAACGCAGTCACGGTTAAACTACGGGACTTTTGGGAGAACCTGGCCGAAGCCTGGTTTGTTCAAGCTGAGTCCAGATTCCGGCTGAAACACATTACAGTCGACGCCACAAAGTACGACCACCTCGTCTCCTCTCTCACCTACGCCACAGTCCCCAAGGTTTGGGCAGCGCTGCAGGATCCACCAGTGGAAGACAAGTACGAACATCTGAAGGCTGCGCTCCTTAAAAAATTTCAAACGTCCTCTTACCAGCGCAACTGCCAACTCCTTGACCTCCCCGGCCTTGGTGACGCTCCACCGTCGGATCTGCTTTCCCACATGCTGTCCCTCTCGGACGACAAAAACACCGGCGCCCTCTTTCGCACGCTTTTCATTCGGCAGCTCCCCGCCAGCATCCGCCCGCTCATTGTGGAGTCTGGCTCCACGGACCTGAATGAGATAGCCGAAAAGGCCGACCGGCTGCTCTCTGCGCAGTCCACTCACGACGTCGCGTCCGACCTCACGGCAACGACCACGCGGTCTTCCCGGCCCACTAGGCCCGACCGCCCTACCACTCCGGGTCACTGTTACTACCACACCCGTTTTGGCACTAGGGTCCAATGCTGCACGCCCCCCGCGATGGCCGCGGGGCAAAAAGGGGCCTCTACTGTACGTCACCGACAACAGAACCAACCGCCGAGTTCTGTGCGACACGGGCCCATCACGGCATCACCCCCACCTCCGCCCTCGAAATCCAACGCGGCGCACGGGGTATCACGCTGGCCGCAGCCAATGGCTCTGACATCCGCACATATGGCACCCGCATGGTCACCCTCGACCTCGCGGGCCGCCGCTACCGCTGGGAGTTCCTCACAGCCAGGGTCCTCTGCCCACTCATCGGCGCCGACTTCCTACGCGCCCACGGCCTCCTTGTCGACATTCCGAGGCACCGCCTCGTCGACATCAACACTGGCCCCCATCCCCGGCGCATTCACCCCGGCCCGTTCGGCCAGCCTGACGACCTACTGCCTCGCCAGAGCCACGGACGACTACTTGGCACTTCTAGCCGAGTTTCCCGCCCTCACTAACCCGACCTTTTCGGCCAAACACGGTGTGGAGCACTATATCCCCACCACCGGCCCCCCGGTTTCTGCCCACGCCCGCAGACTCAACCCGGCCAAGCTGGAAATCGCGCGGGCCGAGTTCACCACCATGGAGCAACTCGGCATCATCCGCCGCTCCAGCAGCCCTTGGGCCTCGCCCCTCCACATCGCCCCCAAGCCCGGCGGAGGCTGGCGCCCTTGCGGGGACTACCGCCGCCTCAACGACACCACCACCCCCGACCGATACCCGGTGCCACACATCCAGGACTTCTCGGCCCGACTGGCCGGACGAACCGTCTTTTCCAAGGTCGACCTGGTGCGCGGTTACTACCAAGTCCCCGTACACCCCGTGGACATCCCCAAAACGGCCGTCATCACTCCATTCGACCTGTTCGCGTTCCTGAGGATGCCCTTCGGCCTCAAGAATGCAGCCCAGGCTTTCCAGCGCCTTATGGACTCAGTCCTCCGGGACCTGAACTTCCTATTCGTCTATCTAGACGACATTCTCGTGGCCAGCTCCTCCAAACAGGAACACCTCGAACACCTTCGCATCCTGTTCGGGCGCCTAGCCCAACACGGGCTCATCCTCAGCCCGGCGAAGTGCCAATTCGGCCTAACCGAGATCGATTTTCTCGGTCACCACATCACCCCTGCTGGGGCCGTCCCCTTGCCCAACAAGGTGCAGGCCGTCCAGCAATTCCCCCGCCCCAAAACCATCAAGGACCTCCAGGAGTTCCTCGGGATGGTGAACTTCTACAACAGGTTCATCCCCAGAGCTGCAGCCCTCATGAAGCCCCTATACGACTCCCTCCGAGGTAAATCCGGCAAGATGGACGTAGGCTGGACCACTGACACGTCAGCCGCCTTCGACGCCACCAAAAACGCGCTCGCCGATGCCCGGGTCGCGCTCACTACCGACGCCTCCGACCACGCGGTTGGAGCCGTGTTTGAGCAGTGGGTCAATGGCGCGTGGCAGCCACTTGCCTTCTACAGCCGCCAACTGCGCCCCCCGGAGGTCAAATACTCTACTTTCGACCGCGAGCTTCTCGCGCTCCACCTGTCGGTCCGCCATTTCAGGTTCCTCCTGGAAGGCCGCCCCTTCACCGCGTACGTGGACCACAAGCCGCTCACATACGCGATGGCCAAGCACACCGAACCCTGGTCCGCTAGGCAGCAACGCCAGCTCGCGGCCGTGTCCGAGTTTACTACGGACATCCAGCACGTCTCCGGTAGAGACAACGTTGTCGCCGATTGCCTTTCCCGTCCCGCCATCTGCGCGAATCACCTCGCGGTCGACTACGCGCAACTAGCAGCGGCCCAGCTCACGGACCCAGACCTCCTCTCGGCAGCTACCAGCCTGCCAGGGCTACGCCTAGCCAAGGTCGCGCACGGGCCCGAAGCCACTGCAGTCACTTGCGACGTCTCACTCGGCCAACCCAGGCCGGTCGTCCTTGCAACCTGGCGCCGCCGCATCTTCGACGCGCTACACACGCACTCCCATCCGGGTGCCCGCGCATCCGTCAAACTCCTCTGCCAGCGTTTCGTCTGGCGCGGCCTCAGCAAAGATGTTCGGACTTGGGCTGCCTCGCCTGCCAACAGGCTAAGGTACAGCTACACACAAGCACCCCATGGAGACTTCGAGGTACCCAGCTGCCGCTTCGACCACGTACACGTCGACATCGTCGGTCCTCTGCCACCATCGCAAGGCCAAACTTATCTCCTCACGATGGTCGACCGCTACACACGCTGGCCTGAGGCAGTGCCGCTGCCCTCCACCACTACAGCCGACATCGCCAGGGCGTTCGTTAACACCTGGGTCGCAAGGTTCGGCGTACCAGCCGACATAACCTCCGACAGAGGCGCCCAGTTCGCCTCCGAACTCTGGACGGCCACAGCACGCAACCTCGGGGTGACGCACCACCGAACCACGGCGTACCACCCGCAGGCCAATGGGCTGTGTGAACGCTTCCACAGGTCCCTCAAGGCCTCACTCCGCGCCGGTCTGCAGGACAGTACCTGGACTGACCGCCTACCGTGGGTGCTACTAGGCCTACGCACCGCGGTCAAGGAAGCCCTCCAGTCCTCGGCAGCGGAGTTAGTCTACGGACAACCGCTGCGCGTCCCAGGCGAATTCCTTCCGGAGGCTACCACGCCTTGGTCGGCCGAACAGCAGCGGCTCAACTCTTTCTCTTCCGCTCAGCAGTTCGCCCCACTTCCGGTCAACCGACACGGCGAACTCGCACCTCACGTCCCGCCAAACTTACAGCAGGCGCGCTTCGTCTTCGTGCGACACGACGCGCACCGTGGGCCCCTGCGACCCCCGTACGACGGACTGTACGAGGTACTACAAACCGGGGACAAGGTCTTCAAGCTGCGACTCGGCGACAGGGTCGACACAGTCTCCACTGACCGGCTCAAACCAGCACACACAGAACCAGGGGAACAGGTCCCCGTGGCCCGGCCTCCAACTAGAGGCCGTCCCACCAGCAAGCCAGCACAGCCGGCGGCGAACCGCCCGGCCCCACCAACTAGACCGGCGACCACTCAGAGCCGCTGCGGCAGAATCATCAGACCACCGTCACGACTCGTCCACTCCTCCTAAGCGGATTCTGGAGGGAGCTCTGTGGCGACACGCCACCACTGGACATAATCCGCTCACGGCGGCACGGACAGTTTAAGCAGACGCCCCCAGCCGGGGGCCCTTTCCTCCAGCAACTTGTTTCCCGCAGGGACAGGCTGCCGGGAGTACTTCCTGTCTGGGGAGTATTTAAGTGGATGCGCGGGCTTTTCCAGTTCCTCTTTGCCATGAGGTTGATTAAAGCAGTTGTTTTTTTACAGGTAGACTATCCTTTTATCCGAAAACCTCGGGACCAGCCGTGTTTCGGTTTTCGGAGAATTTCAGATTTCGGCAGGGGTCCGCGGGGGGTCGTGCGCCCGACACCCCCGCCGACCCCCCCCCCCCCCCCCCCCCCGCGGACCCCCGCCGGCGCTGACCCCCCCCCCCGCCGACTTACGGTCGGGGTCGGCGGGGATCCGCGGGGGGTCGTGCGCACGACTTACGCTGACGCTCAGCGTAAGTCGACGGGGGGCCGGGGGGGGGGGGTCGGCGGGGGTATCGTGCGCACGACTTACGCTGATGCTCAGCGTAAGTCGGCGGGGGGGTCGGGGTCCGCGGGGGGTCGTGCGCACGACTTACGCTAGACTTACGCTGACCGAAAAAACCTTCGGTTTTTTAGAGGGTTTCGGTTTTCGGAAGTCCGGATAAAGGGTAGTCTACCTGTACTAACTCTGGTCTCGAGGTATCTCAACAATAGCATTAAAAACATATCATAAATATTCCCTTCTACCCTGGCAGAAACAACAATTCCCCTTCAGCAACATATTGGAAAAAAAATGCAAGCTATACCCTTAATTTTGTGCTCTAATTTTTCTGCCTGATTTGTAACAGTACAGTCTCTCCATGAGGTCTGCCTCTCTCTCTCTCGCGCTCTGTCTCTCTCGTGCTCTGTCTCTCCTGCGCGCTGTGTGTCTCCCGCGTGCTCTGTCGTGCTTGCTCTTACCCCCACCCGCGCGCACATACGCTCGCACCCTCTGTCATACAGATTTCCTTTGTACAGGAGCAAAAAGTAGTTAGTTCTATTTCGATCTGGTTGCCATGATACTTTGAGTACTGTAGTACAACGAGAGTAAGGTGAAAACTAGAAGTCTCATGATGCACAGCATTTGACCACCAAAGAGGGAAATTCCCAATTCCGTGGCCTCCGACAAAGGGAAAATTTCTTGAAAGCCTTTTAAGTTATTTTTTTGTGTGCATGTTCTGAATATTGTTTCTAGCTGTGTACTTTGACCTGAGTGAAAGAGGAAAGTGGTCTCCCAGAGCATCGTGAAAAAATTGAGTTAATTAATGGACCAGTTTTGCATGATTGGTGATTTGTGATTGGTAGCTTTTGAAAAAAATTAGGGATTCAATTGTTCAGTTTTCCACTCATTACTTGTTGCTCATTGATACCATTTAGCTAATGGATTGGGAACTTGCAGATAAGTGGTTATTTGAGCCAGTAACACATTTTTTGGTTTTATAAAGTTTAACCTCTTGGAATTGCACTTTCAGGTGTACTGCCTTATGGGAAAGTGTGCTGTGATGGGTGCAAGACTATTCATTCTATAGACAACCTCATTTGTGTAATCTATTTAATACAGCCAAATGAAGTAATCTTCACACTTTTACTAAACATTACATTTTAGTTTTTGCTATGAATGGAGATTAGGAAAAGGGTTGGGTAACTTTTTGGGAGGTGGGGTGGGTCCGAGGTAGCTGTACTTGGAGTGGCAAGAGCTTAGCAAACTTTACATGTTTACCACTGACTTTTAAACGTGGTATTTCTGTACGGTAACTTGTACCATTAGTAACAACTCTCCCAAGAGTTTACTTGTCCAGGTGTTGACCACCTCTAGACCTGGTTCTAATGTCTTTTTATCTCAAAAGACTGACCTATGGGCCCAGATTTTGTGGTCAGTGGCAAAGGAACGGTGCCCGCTTTTCACCTGGGGGGAAAAGAAAGCTGCCCACAAAGTTTTGGCGGACTTTAGAGCACAGACTTCCTCTTTTTCGATGTGTGTTTGAATTTGCCGACTTCTGCAGGGGATCTGTTGGGTCTGTGAACAGGGCAGACAGCAAGGAGATTGATCAACCAATCAGATGGAAGAATTCTCACAGATGACAAAACAGCATTTAAAATATAAATTGCATTTAAATCATTGTACAGAAAGCAAAATAAAGATTAGGACATACACATGGGAATAAAGGAGAAACTGATATAGCAAAACACAATTTTTTCTTATATTAAAAATCTGCAACATTTAAATGTTCGTCTGAGGGAATGAGACTCCACACTTATAAAATTAATTTTTCAGGGCCAGAGAGGTTGGTCAGCAGTAATTATGACTTAGTAACCTCAGTTACTCCAGATTGAACAAGTCTTAAGTTTTCATCGGTCTTTACAGCGAAAATAGTGGGTAATTAGTTTTAAGTTCATGTCAAATCAGTGATTCTGTGTTGATTCCATCAGTGAAGACTGTAACAGCGCACCCCATGGAGGAGCGGGTATCTCTGACAGATACTGCCTGATTCCATCGGTGAAGACTGTAACAGCGCACCCTGTGGAGGAGTGGGTATCTCTGACAGATACTGCCTGATTCCATCGGTGAAGACTGTAACAGTGCACCCTGTGGAGGAGTGGGTATCTCTGACAGATACTGCCCGATTCCATCGGTGAAGACTGTAACAGCGCACCCTGTGGAGGAGTGGGTATCTCTGACAGATACTTCCTGATGTACGCGTTTAACTGCACATGTGCAGACGCCAGAAGTTGAGGTCAGTTTTACCCAGTACGAACGCGAATGCAGACAGCCTCGCCATTATTACTGTCGCATATTCAGGGCCATGATGTAACTGGGAAGCAGTCTAGGAATTTCCCCGAACTTGTTGGTAGGTTTTGGTTAAGCCATGAGGTAGTACGTTCGATACCAAGTTGCCACTTTAACAGATGGAAATGAACCACTTGACTTTGAACTAGTCTGGTGGTTAAACTCTCCAAAGTAGCATACAATAAAAAAAACTTTCCCAGAAGTATCATTTACTTGGCAGAGAATTGAAAGCTTTAGTAAAGGGGAAACAAATGGTAATATGAACCTTCCTGTATTATACCTATGAGATGATGGCTTTATAATAGCAGCATGTGGACAATTCAAAATTCAATTTCTGATAGTGAGAAGATCAAAGGAATTTATTCACTGAGTTCATTTTAAATGTTTTCTTGCAAATTGTGGTGAAAGGTTGATTGTTGAAGCTTCCTGCGTGCACCCTGATGCATGTTTCCTGTTGTGAGCCGTCTCTAGTCTGGCAAAGAAGCTGATTCTAGTGAAGGTCAACGACTATCCATTGTCTCCTATTCCAGTGGCCTTGGTCACTAGCATCAGCACTCCTCTTTTGTCATTGGTGACATTCATGGGATGTTGATAACAATTAACAATTTTATTTTGTATGTTTAAAGCGTCAAATGCTACAATTGATATTTGTTCAGCTACTGATCACAAGCTGCTACAAAATCATTGAATTGGTTCGTGGGACGACGCATCATTCTGTTTGCTGGATGACGAATGTTCATAGGCACGGGTTTCTGAACAGACAGGGTCTCGCCTTCTAGGTCCTTTTTAAAGGACGAGGCAAGCCATGTGTGATTCTGGTTTACTGCATCAACAGATTGCAGGACAGTAATCGGTTGTGATAATTCACTAGAAAATGGATGGTCTTGTCCTGTGGATCAGAATTAAATGTGTGCCCTTAGCTTTGCTTTGCTCCATGAGGGTGGGTAGTGATGGTCTGTGGTCGCTGCTGAAATAATTCCAAATATACAGAGTAAGTTTGAGTCCAGCAGCTTTTCCTGACTCCATTGTTCTGTATTTTCCACTGTCTAATCAATAGAATTGATGATGCTCACATGGATGCATGCCTTTAGTATGGTGTGAAAAGGAGATATATTGTGACACTGTTTTAGCTGGAAAGTTAAAGCCACAACCCTTTGATCTGTGTTGGCCATGGCTCACTGGTAACACTCTTGCCTCAGTCAGAAGGTTCAAGCCCCACTCCAGAAAATGAACGCAAACTCTAAGCTGAGACTTCAGTGCAGTACTGAGGGAGTGTTGCACTTTTGGAGGTGCCATCTTTTAGATGAGAAGTTAAACTGAGGACCAATCCACGACCCCTCCGGGGGATGCAGAAGATCCCATGACACTATTTGAAGATAAACAGGGGAGTTGTCCTGGTGCCCGTCAAGTTTTGTCCCTCAATTAACATCACCAAAAATGGGTCATTTATCTCATTACTGTTTGCTGTACGTAAATTAGGTATCTACGTTTCCCTATGTTACATCACTTGCTGCTCTTCAAAACTACTTCATTGACTGTGAAGTCCTGAGGTTGCGAAATACGCTATAAAAATACAATGTTCTTTGTTTAATTGTTATGTTGACCATCTGATTTGTTGAATATAGCATTTTAAAGATGAGAAATACTTCAATTTAGATGTAATCTATTCATTTTTCATTAAACTCATTTTAATTCTAGATAATGAGGTTTATGCTTGGGGCAATAATTCTATGGGACAGTGCGGTCAGGGAAATTCAACTGGTCCCATCACCAAGCCCAAAAAAGTGATTGCTTTGGATGGAGTAGCATGTCAGCAGATTTCTGCTGGAACTTCACACAGCCTAGCTTGGACAGCATTGCCCAGAGACAGGTTAGACATTTTTTTTAAAAAGTGCTTCTACAGTATTTTAGACAGATTGCTGTTTTGACAGATTTTTCAACACTACATTTATTTTGTTGTGACAGACAAGTTGTGGCTTGGCACAGACCTTACTGTGTAGATTTGGAAGAAAGCACTTTTTCCCACCTACGATCATTTCTCGAATGGTACTGTGATGGAATCAACAGTGAAGTTCCACCTCTCCCTTTCCCATCATCCAGGTAGGATTGGCTGACACAAGGCCTGACGAGTTAGAATTCATGAGGTCAAAAGCGGTTGGTGCTGTGAGATTTTATAGCAAGTTAGATTGGGTTGAGTTCCTGTTCCTTGCTATTTTCTGGGAACCATTCATAATTTCAAGACAAAAGTATTCTGCAGTGACCTAGTTAATGTTCTAAGCGGAATGTTATCTGTAATTATACAGGAAACTTTCGTTTAACTGGAGGTTAAAAGTCCGGAAAGCTCTATCTACCGGCAAAATTCAGGAGCTGTTTCCTATAAGTTTTTTTTACTTCTCGTTGCTTTTTTTTTCCCCCAGTCAGGCTCTGCAAGGTCTGTAGCTAAGCAACAGCTTCAGCTAGAGACGCTTGCAGCTGCAGCCGACTGTTTTGAAGCTGTTGCTAAGCAACAGGGTTTGTTGATTCACGGAGCTGAAAAGCTCTATGTTTTAACATTAGCGCTGGTTTATACGGCAGTTTTGATGGTACGGCACCAACTCGGTCCCGTCAGTGCCGGATACCAGAAAGTTTCCTGTACCGTAAACATTAGAAAGCTTATCTGCGTCACACTTGTTAATGCACTTAAAAATATTCATTTGTTTTAGTGCATGAGTTTTGCACACTATTGTAACTTTGAAGTGCACCTAGTAAGCTATTTGTGTAGTCTTCAACTTAATAGGATTAGGCATATCTTGTGCAACAGGCATTTATAGTGTTTAGAATGGTCAATAAGATTGTGCTTTCAATTAATTTAAAATGTTGGCATAACTAATGTGTTCAAGTGTAGTGTTTTCAGTTCGTGAAAGTTCCGTGAAGTTGCAGTGCTACCTTGCCCCTGTGTATTCAGGCAAAGGAGAAATTAGGCCTTGAAAAGATATTGCACAGTATTAATGTGCAAATACTCAACATGTTCATGCAAAATTCTGTTATCCACTACTTTAATGGAAGAATTAAACTTTTTATTCATTGATGGGATGTGGGCATCGCTGGCTAGGCCTGCATTTAGTGCCCATCCCTAATTGCCCTTGAGAAGATGGTGGCGAGCCGCCGCCTTGAACCGCTGCAGTCCACATGGTGTAGGTACACCCACAGTGCTGTTTTAACACAAACCTTCCACTATTATAACAAAGGTGTTAACCAAAGCAATTTCAGGCCAAATCATTAACTTTCTATAGACTAATATCAAACAGTAATCTCACAGTTACATGTTTGGAAAATAATGTTTGGAAAAACATTTTTTTTATGTTGGTAATGACACTAATTACTTTGGAAATTGTTGTGATTGGAGGGTTCTCTGAAACCATTGTCTGTTTTTCACAATTAAGCAGTGGATTTTTTGAACACCAAGTATTCTGTTAGCTGTGTAGATACTGTGTTTTTATGTTCACCAAATGATCTCTTCTGGAATTCAGGTTTAAATCAAGTTTATTAATTTTTTTTTTAATAGGGAGCATCATAATTTTCTTAAGCTTTGTCTGAAGCTGCTGTCCAACCATCTGGCACTGGCTCTGGCTGGAGGTGTGGCCACCAGTATCCTTGGGAGACAGGCCAGGCCACTGAGGAACCTGTTGTTCAGACTAATGGACTCCTCTGTGCCAGATGAAATCCAAGAGGTGAGTTATCGCACAGTCATTCTCCCATACTTGATGTGCTTATTGCCTGATGTAATTAAAAGCAATTCAATCCATGTACTGTTGAGATATATTTGTGGCAGAGGCTTAATGTAGTTTACTAATTCAAACTTGTGTACCAGCAATAGTCTAAGAAACAGAGAGTGCTGTGTCTGACTGAAGTTCAAATACTATTTTCTCCCCTTGTGGGCCGTAGAAAACTTGATTTGAATGCAGTTATGTAGGAGTTCGCGGTTTCCATTTCTTCAATAACTTATCCACTGGCACTTAATTCCATTTTGAACTGGTGGCTTGCTTGACTTTTTGTATACTTTTTGTATACAGGTAGACTACCCTTTATTCCGGACTTCCGAAAACCGAAACCCTCTAAAAACCGAAGGTTTTTTCGTTCGCGTAAGTCGTGCGTGAACGAACAAAAAACCTTCGGTTTTAGAGGGTTCCGGTTTCGGAAGTTCGGATAAAGGGTAAGTCGTGCGCACGACACCCCGCCGACCCCCCCCCGCGGACCCCGCCGGCCCGACAACCGCCAGCCCCGACAACCGCCAGCCCCGACAACCGCCAGCCCCGACAACCGCCGACACCCCGCCGGCCCCGACAACCGCCGACCCCCCGCCGGCCCCGACAACCGCCGACCCCCCCGCGGACCCCGCCGACCCCCGCCAACCGCCGGCCCCGACAACCGCCGGCCCCGACAACCGCCGACCCCCCCCGCCCGGCCCCGACAACCGCCGACCCCCGCCGCGGACCCCGCGGGCCCCGACAACCGCCGACCCCCCCGCGGACCCCGCCGCCCCGACAACCGCAGCCCCGACAACCGCCGATCCCCCCCGCCGGCCCCGACAACCGCCGACCCCGCCAGCCCCGACAACCGCCGATCCCCCCGCCGGCCCCGACAACCGCCGATCCCCCCGTGGGCCCCGACAACCGCCGATCCCCCCGCGGGCCCCGACAACCGCCGATCCCCCCCGCCGGCCCCGACAACCGCCGATCCCCCCGCGGGCCCCGACAACCGCCGATCCCCCCGCGGGCCCCGACAACCGCCGATCCCCCCCGCCGGCCCCGACAACCGCCGACCCCACCCCGCCGGCCCCGACTGACTTACACTGAGCGTCAGCGTAAGTCGTGCGCACGACCCCCCCCGCCGACCCCCCCCCCCCCCCCCCGCCAACCCCCCCCCCCCTGCCGACCCACCTTCCGAAATCCGAAATTCTCCTTTATCCGAAACTCGGCTGGTCCCGAGGTTTTCGGATAAAGGATAGTCTACCTGTACTAACACCTATAAAGTGACCCTTTTCTTGACCCCTCCCATTGTGTCCGTTACTGATACTGTGAACTTGTTTTTCCTCAAACATAATTGAAGAATTTTAAATATAACTAGTGCCACCTTGGTTCAGTTAGTAGCAGTTTCGCCTCTGGGGCCGAAGGTTGTGGGTCCAAGCCGATGAGCACATAATCTAGACATTTCGGGGTAGTACCGAGGATGAGCTGCGTTGTTGAATGTGCCGGCGTTTGGATGAGACATTAAATTAAGCCCCGTCTCCCTGCTCAGCTGGATGTAAAAGATCCCAAGGAATTTTTAGAAGAACTCATGCTGTCCTGATCAATATTGATCCCAAACAACATGACCAAAACACACTACCTGGCCATTTCTCATTGTTAGGCCCTGCTCAGATTGGCTTCTCTCTTTCTCTCTCTGTCTCTTACAAATTGCTAGTCGTGGGCTGGGGGACAAGCACATACAAATAATCACCAAACCTTAAAAGATGAGAGTTCTGGCATTTGAGTTAAAGTAGCATCGTGGTAAGTGGAAGCAGAGACTTGGTAACTGGGGATTAAACCTGGAAATACACAGTGGGTCAATCGAGAAATGTTTCGGGTGTCGACTTTTTCCAGAACTAGAATCTTTCGGAAATCAGCGTGGGAATTGTGCCAGTCATCAGAGTAAAGATTGGGAGGGAATGTTTGCTCAGTTCTCAACTTCTCTCATTCTTGGTATAACTATTACTTGGAAAGCACCCAGCAGATGTGTACAGCACAAGGCAGTGTGCCACTCACTGCACACAGTGCTGACGAGTAGATTGTATCTTGGACAGTTTATAAAAAAAATTCATTCATGGGATGTGGGCGTCGCTGGCAAGGCTGGCATTTATTGCCTGTCCCTAGTTGCCCTCGAGAAGGTGGTGGTGAGCCGCCGCCTTGAACCGCCGCAGTCCGTGTGGTGAAGGTACTCCCACAGTGCGGTTACGGAGGGAGTTCCAGGATTTTGACCCAGTGGCGATGAAGGAATGGTGATATATTTCTAAGTCAGGATGGTGTGTGACTTGGAGAGGAACCTGGAGGTGCTGGTGTTCCCATGCGCCTGCTGCCCTTGTCCTTGTAGGAGGAAGAGGCTGCAGGTTTGGGAGGTTTAACACACGGGTTTATTTTCAAGGTGAGCAGTTTAGGGTAGTACCACCTAGAAGAACTTGGTCAGAATGCAGCATTGTGCCTCAGAGTTGAAAACCCAATGAGTTGACCCTATTCATTTTGATGTTGTTCAGTTACTGGCACCCTGACAGCTGAATGTATTTGCCTGTTTTGCAGTAACTGGGGTTCTAAGTCTTGTTATGTAATTAGGAAGTAGTGTTTAAGTGTGAATGATGAACCGCTAGTACAGTGTTCTCTGCGGTTTCCTGACTGGAGGAGCAACTGTGAATCCGCTTCCAGTGCATTTGTAATGAGGGAGCATTATCATGTCAAAATTATTTTTTTTAACGTAGCTCCTGTTACTTATAAAGCTGTTGTGTGTTGGTGCTTTTGTGAGCATAAAAGATGATTTAAGATCATTATTGTTCAGAAGGCTAGATATAGACTTGTGTTTTCTCTTGCTGTTTTAGGCTGTTATAGAGACCCTGTCTGTGGGTGCTACAATGTTACTGCCGCCACTGCGAGAACGAATGGAGCTGCTACACTCACTACTTCCACAGGGCCCTGACCGATGGGAAAGCTTAACAAAAGGACAAGTAAAAACATATTTTGGATTTTGCATAGATCATTAAGGTCTTAAGTTGTTTACCTTTTTTGTCTTTGATTTAATTTGTTTGCGGCCTGCTGCATTACCTAATGTGTGTAAAAATATGCATGCGTCCAGTCACATTTTCGGACCCTGATGTCTCGAGGATTGTTCATATATGTCATATATACTCTGATGTCCAGATTTACTCAACGAAACTATTCCACCGTCTCCTAGAACAGCCACACAGCTCCCAGATACTGGATTTAATCTTCTAACATAGCACTTCCACAGCAAATTACATTCCCTATCACTTGAGAAAAGAAACTAGTTTTTTTTAATTATTAGTTACTCAGAGTTTTCCCTATACATGTATTTTCACATTGTACTCTAGATACAAAAAACATTGATAAATAGCCACGTTTCTTTTATCTACCAGCAGTTGAAGCCCTTTATTTTCTCTTGGCATCCACCTGATCTTGTGCCAGATACTTGACGTACTAGAACACGACAGTACTTTGAATAAGATGTATATTTAGAGTTTTAATTTTAAAATGTATTTATTTTAAGGCCTTGTGCAATCAGTTTTCCATTCTGTTTTTTCTGTCTCCTTGAATATGATTATCTCCAAAGTGCTGCAAACAGCAAATCACCAAAATTACTTCATTATCCAATTTTTTCAATCTGTGTAGCTGTATTTGCAATGGTGTTAAATTTAATCTGGCTGTAACAAAAAAAGTTCATATTCTATACAAATGCTGACACTCACCTTGTGACTTTTATTTTACACTGGTGGAAAGTGTTCAAATGTACACCTAATATTCTTGATAGCTTCGCATAATATCGATATCACTATTTTTTCTAGAGGATGCAGTTGGATATTATTCTCACCAGTCTACAAGACCACACCCATGTGGCTTCTTTACTGGGTTATAGCTCTCCTCCTGATGTTGAAACCTCCTCTACAGGACCAAATTACAGCAGCTTCCCTGACTCCTCATTCAGCTCCAAGGCCAGTCATCCCGATACTCATCTGGCAGAAATCTTGATGAAAACCCTGCTAAGGAATTTAGGATTCTACACTGTAAGGAACATTCTATTTGCAAATATATTGACTGAATTCAATTCCACTTTGGCAGCAATTTTTTGGGGCAGGAAAATGTTTCTTTATGCTAAATATAATATATCCTCAATATCCTCACCCTCAGTGAGCTCACTGACGATGATCTGGAGGAGAAATGATTTTTAAAATTCTTTTACGAGAGGGAAATTCATAGGGAGTGAGATCTAATTGTCACCAAACGTCTAAAAGGGGTGTTGCTTCTGAGATTATTCCTGTTTGTAATACAGGTTTGTTCTTGTATATGATGGATATAGGAATGAAGGCCCGAGCCCCTTCAGTTAAGTTATTTCTTGGCATGATTTATTTTACAAGCACCCGTGAAGTATGCAATTTTTTAAAAATGTTCTCAAAGTTTGTGTGTAAATGTATTGATTTTTAATCAAATATTGTAATGTAGAAGAGGTTGAACCGAAGAGAATAGTTCTTCTGTGTCCTAGCAGAAGTTGTGTAAAATTTGGGTTGGGTTAAATTCTGTTAAGTTGAAGAAAACATGAACAGGGAACTATAGGCCAGTTAGCCCGACATCAGTAGTAGGAAAAATGTTAGAATTTATTATTAGGGACATGGTAACAGAGTCAACACGGTTTTCAGAAAGGAAATGTGTTTGACAAATCTATTTGTTTTTTTAAGGGTGTAACTAGCAGGGTAGATAAGGGGGAACCAGTGGATGTAGTGTATTTGGATTTGCAAAAGGCATTTGATAAGGTGCCACACAAGAGGTTGTTACACAAGATTAGGGCTCATGGGGTTGGGGGTAATATATTAGCATAGATTGAGGATTGGTTAAGGGACAGAAAACAAGAGTAGGAATAAACGGGTCATTTTCGGGTTGGCAGGTTGTAACTAGTGGGGTGCCGCAAGGATCAGTGCTTGGGCCTTAGCTGTTTACAACCTATATCAATGACTTCGATGAGGGGACAGAGTGTAATGTATCCCAAGTTTGCTGACGATACAAAGCTAGGTGGAAAAGTAAGCTGTGAGGAGGAGACACAGAGGCTGCAAAGAGATATAGACAGGTTAAGTGAGTGGGCAAGAAGGTGGCAGATGGAGGATAAAGTGGGGAAATGTGAAATTATCCACACTGGTAGGAAGAATAGAAAAACAACATTTTTTAAGAACAGAGACACTAGTAAATGTCTGTATGCAGAGGAGTTTGGGTGTCCTTGTACATGAATCACAGAAAGGTAGCCTGCAGGTACAGCAAGCAATTAGGAAGGCAAATGGCATGTTTGCCTTTTATTGCAAAGGGGTTGGAGTATAAGAGTAAGGAAGTCTTGCTGCAATTATGTAGGGCTTTGGTGAGACCACACCTGGAGTACTGTGCGCAGTTTTGGTCTCCTTACTTAAGGAAGGATATACTTGCCTTGAAGGGGGTATAACAAAGTTCACTAGATTGATTTCTGGGATGAGAGGGTTGTCCTATGAAAAGAGATTGAGTAGAATGGGCCTATATTCTCTGGAGTTTAGAAGAATGAGGTGTGATCTCATTGAAAAGTATAAAATTGTTAGAGGGCTTGACAAGGTAGATGTTGAGGCTGTTTCCCCTGCTGGAGAGCCTAAAACCAGGGCTCACAGTCTCAGGACAAGGGGTTGGCCATTTAGAACTGAGATGAGGAATTTCTTCACTCAGGGTTGTGACTCTTGGAATTCTCTACCCCAGAGGGCTGTGGCTACTCAGTTGTTAAGTATATTCAAGGCTGAGGTCGATAGATTTTAGGACACAAAGGGAATCAAGGGGTATGGGGATAGAGTGGGAAAGTGGAGTTGAAGTAGAAGATCAGCCATGATCTTAATAAATGGCAGAGCAGGTTCAAGGGGCAGTACTCCAGCTCCTGTGTTATTCAATGAGCACTGCTTGTCATTATCCATAAGAAGGCCCTACTTTTGGAGGAAAGGGGCAATGTAACTGTTTTTCCCACAGTTAAGTCTCCATTCTACTTGATGTAATTATATAATTAGTAAAGGTTCGTTAATTATGTTAAACCTGATTTGTCGTTGCACTGTATTCACTCTACATAGGACCAGGCTTTTGGAGAACTTGAAAAAAATAGTGACAAGCAACTACTGGGGACATCGTCAGCTGAAAACAGCCAACCAGCTCACTTACATGAACTGCTGTGTTCCCTGCAGAAGCAACTGTTGGCATATTGCCACACCAACAGTGTCAATGAGGTATACATGTGTTCTACATGTCGAGCTTTACTTTGGGAAATGGACATTTGCGATTTCTTTCTGTGCTGCTGGTTGATGGTAAATGTCAAGTGTTTTTTTGTTTAGAGCTCCAGCAGTGTAGCTTTACTACACAAACACCTACAGCTCTTACTGCCTCATGCGACTGAAATTTACTCCCGTTCTGCAACACTACTGAAAGAAAGCTCCTGGAATGGGAGTGTCCGGGACAAGCTTCAAGGTATTGGCGACTTGTTTACTTTTGCTTCATTTCTACTTTATTTCAAACAACAAAGCCCATATTATTGTTGTATTTATAGAATACCATATAGTTGACCATTTCATTGATTTAACAGGTCAGTAACGAGCAAACTAGATAGCTGAATGGCCTCCTGTTGTGCTCTTCGACTTGGCAATTGAAAGATATTTTGGGGTTATGTTTCATTGAGCTAACTTGAGTAAATATATCTCTTGCTTATCAGTACTGTTGAAATGTGATTCATAAGCTGTTGTTGGAAAATATTTTCCCCA
Source organism: Somniosus microcephalus (assembly GCF_052327205.1). Lineage (NCBI taxonomy): Eukaryota > Metazoa > Chordata > Chondrichthyes > Squaliformes > Somniosidae > Somniosus > Somniosus microcephalus. Next base: position 7,332,032 of record NC_141018.1, read on the forward strand.
AGTTAACATTTATAGGTGACATTGTATCTCATGAAAGTCCCATTTTGATGGTCGAGAGTTCAAAACGTAATTTCAACTGTTGTTTTAACTACTGCCCTCGAGGGTTTATTGAGATGGGCCACTCGATTGAGGTATTTGATGGTTATTGGAGGACTCGATCTTGGTTTGGAGATGGAAAGAGGGTGGATATATTACAAGGTGGTTGGACTCGGTCTTTGAGTCTGATTTGGTTCCGTATGGCCTAGTCTTTCATCTCTAATTGAAAAGAAAGTTTGGTAGTGGCTGATTGTCATGGAGAATTAATCTGAGGAAAATGGAGGCTGAAGAGTAATTAATTTTTCAATGCAGAACTGAAGTGTCCAAACTGCGGCCCATGAAAGCTGATAACCGCCTTTACTGGGAATGGGAACGGTAGTATAATGTTACTGGACTAGTAATCCAGAGGCTTGGACTAATGATCCAGAGACATGAATTCACATTCCACCACTAGCTGAGGAATTTAAATTCAGTTAATTAAATAAATCTGGAATAAAAAGCTAGTATCAGTAAGGGTGACCCTGAAACTACCATAAAACCGGAGGGACCACCTGGCATCGACCTATGCACCAGACATGACAAAGGCGCACCCAGCCCAGTTGATCCTGCAAAGTCCTCCTCACTAACATCTGGGGATTTGTGCCAAAATTGGGAGAGCTGTGCCACAGACTAGTCAAGCAACAGCCGGACACAATCATACTCACAGAATCCTACCTTTCAGCCAATGTTCCAGACTCCTCCACCATCCCTGAGTATGTCCTGTCCCACCGGCAGGACAGACCCACCAGAGGTGGCGGCACAATGGTATACAGTTGGGAGCGAGTGGCCCTGGGAGTCCTCAACATTGACTCCGGACCCCATGAAGTCTCATGGCATCAGTTCAAACATGGGCAAGGAAACCTCCTGCTGATTACCACCAAATGCCCTCCCTCAGCTGATGACTCGGCACTCCTCCACTTGGCAGAGGCACTGAAGGTAGCAAGGGCACAGAGCGTACTCTGGGTGGGGGACTTCAATGTAAATCACTGAGTGGCTCGGTAGCACCACTACTGACCGAGCTGAAGAACATGGCTGTCAGACTGGGCCTGCAGCAGATGGTAAGAGAACCAACACGAGGGAGAAACCTACTTGACCTCATCGATCTACCTGGCGCAGATGCATCGGTCCATGACAGTATTGGTAGCAGTTCTTGTGGCGACAAAGTCCCGTCTTCACACTGAGGACACCCTCCATCGTGTTGTGTGGCACTACCACCCTGCTAAATGGGATAGATTCGGAACAGATCTAGCAGCTCAAAACTGGGCACCCATGAGGCGCTGTGGGCCATCAGCAGCAGCAGAATTGTAATCCACAATAATCTGTAACCTCATGACCCGGCATATCCCTCACTCCAGCATTACCATCAAGTCAGGGGACCAACCCTGGTTGAATGAGGAGTGTAGAAGAGCATGCCAGATAGGTGTAGCACCAGGCATACCTAAAAATGAAGAGCCAACCTGGAGAAGCTGCAACACAGGACTACATACATGCTAGACAGCGGAAACTGCATGCTATAGACAGGGCTAAGCAATCCCACAACCAACGGATCAGTTCAAAGCAGTCCTGCCACATGCAGTCGTGAATGGTGGTGAACAATTAAACAACTAACGGGAGGAGGAGGCTCCAAAATATCCCCATCCTCAATGATGGCGGAGGCCAGCACACGAGTGCAAAAGCCAAGGCTGAAACGTTCGCAACCATCTTCAGCCAGAAGTGCCGAGTGGATGATCCAAATACAAAAACAACCTCGGAAAGCCAGTCAGGTGGTAAAAGCCATTCTTCCTCTACTGCTGCAGGCGAAGTTGATGTCGGTGGCTGTGTGACAGGATAGAGCGTCAGTAACTTCCGATTAATATTGCAGATATTCTCTGTAGGGACTGGAAGGTATTGGTAGAGGTTAAGGGCATTGGTGCAATGTTCCTTTTTTGCCCGCTGCAGCCCTTTGAGGAGCAGGAGCTGCAGTGGCCACTGCACGGTAAGAGACGTGCTCACTCGGGCAATGTTCCCCTTAAGCTGCGCAGCGGTCTGGGCCGCTCAACGGCTTTATATTGGAAAAAAGCACGCAAGCGCAGTAATTTGAATGGGCCGTCCACCCAAAACAAAATTAGCGGGAACGTTGCATTGCTGACCTTAACTTCTACTGGCAATGATGTGCTGGCAACGGAAGTCTTCCTGCGGTAGGTTGCAGATGTGGATCACTACAGTTATAGTTAGCTACAACTCCATGAGCACAGCCTCTCTGGTGAGGAACCTTTGACACTGCTGATACCTGCTGGCCGGGGTGAAGCGGAGTGTGGCTGATTTACTGCTGGTGGAGTCTGATTGCATCAGCCTGAGCTGCTGCTGCTGTTTCAGCTCCTCTTTTCTTCCAGCTTCACACTGATGTTGCACACGTGCCCCCATGATTGTTCAGCCGGAAAATTGAGCGGAGAAAGTGGGACAGGCCTCCATGGTGTGTAGCAAATTCGGAATTAAGACAAAAAAAATTGATATTCCTGATTTGGGATATAGCTGTAAAAATTAAAAATCTTCCCTATACCGACGCTGAATTGTTTTCCTTGCAGGTGTCCTGTATGGATCAGCAGCAGGGAGCATGCTCTGTCAGATCGTGAACTCTCTGCTCTTACTGCCCGTCTCTGTGGCACGACCATTGCTGAGTCACCTACTGGACTTACTGCCATCCTTGGATCGCTTAAACCGACTTTTACCAGCCGCAACCCTTCTAGAGGAGCAGGAGCTGCAGTGGCCGCTGCACGGTAAGAGACGTGCTCGCTCGGGCACTCAGATCATTTCTAATCCTATAGCTTTATAATGTTTGTACCACTGGAGAGTAAGTGAATGTGTGGTGCAGTAGCTCGTGGTAACGAGGCAATTGAGAGGGAACAAAAGTGTACAGACATCTGCACTTGTTACTTAAATGCTGCAGTTGAGAGATTAAAGAAAGCCTGCGGTCACATTCTGTGGAGCACTCTTAACCTTTTCCCTTTTTGGACCTGTGCTGTTAGGTACTCTTCAGTGTGTTGACCCTGATGATTTGGCTATACCGCAGCCTGCCCAATCTTGGGTCTGGCTTGTGGATCTGGAGCGAACCGTTGCACTACTCGTAGGCCGTTGTCTCGGTGGAATGCTGCAGGGCCCACCTACATCATCTGAGGAACAAGATACAGCTCATTGGCTAAAAACCGCTCTGTTCAGCAATGGATTGGAAATGGATCTCCCCCAGCTAGGTAAAACGAATCATTTGGCATTTTCAGTGTGTCTAGACATTCAGTAATTTAGTTTGGCAAATGTAATGAATTGTCATTTTCTTTTCTTTCCTTTGTGCAAAAGCTATTTTAGCTGTATACAATCATGTTCAAAGTGGTCTACTGTAGTGTCAGTTTGTAGACTCTAATATTAAAAAAAACTTTGCAGCAACGGATGTGGTCACTAACATGGTGATGTCACTGTGCCACCTGTTGCACCGCTTTGCATTATATGCAATCATAGTGGAGCCTAACAAGGTCACAGTTAATGGTGTGTCTACTGTTGTAACTTCATCTGAAACTCTGGTACCTCCTAAGTTAAGGATTCAGAGGCAGCACTGCAGCTGGCTTCAGCAGTATAAGGCAGTGATCATGGATTCAATCATGTTTCGACACAGCTGAACCTTCTTGCTCAGTGGTCCCTTCGGGAGTCTTGGTTTCTTAACTTCAAAATTAATCAGAGTGTAGCAGTCCTTTTTGAGGTGTTGGTTCGTAAGATGCAAATCTTTTAAGTAGATTACAAATGCACACTCATTCAATTTCTTCTGCCCTGGTGACTGACCCAAATGCACAGTCGTTCGCTGTCTCTTGTCCTGGTGACTGACCTGTTCTCAAATGAGAGGGTTCTGAAGAGTTGATGTTGGAGGAATTCATGTTATTCTTAGGCAGAAGCATTGTATTTCCCCCACAGAGAGGGTTGAGCTAATACAGTACTGCCTTTACAAACCAGCAATGGGATTTGCCCACCTTATTACTGCCTGCTAACTCTAGGACGCAACACCAAATTTGATTGACGTCGATGAAATTGCTATTGGCAGAATAAGTTGGGAATGCTGCTTCACTGACACAGTACAACACATGGCACCAGAGTCCATCCCACAAACTTTGGAAATGCTCAATCATTCGGTGTGAAATGTGATAAGTTAAAAGTTGCAATCAGACTAGAGAAAAGCTAGCCTTGTCATACAAAAAGGGAGAAAACTAAACTGCAAATAACAGAGGCGTCTGTTTACCCAGTCGAGACAGTAGAATTTTTCTTTCCATTCTGAAGAGATACTCGCAATCTAACATTGAGAGCATTGTGTTAGAACAATTGGGCTTTCAACTAGATTCTGCAACTGTTCATTATCGGACAATTAAATTAAAACTACTGTAAGACGAATTAAGTCTTTTATAATGACGTTAATTTAAACAAATCTGAACAAATTTTAAGATATAGCAACATCACCACCGATAAGATTAAGACCCAACTTTGCTGCGTCTTAATTTATGGGACATGACACCAGGGATGAGCAGCTTTAATTACAAGGAGACTCTAGAAACGAGGCCGCTTTTCATTAGACCGAAGGAGCTTAGAGGAGATCTAATAGAGATATTCAAAACTCAGAGGTTTTGGTAAAATAATTGGAAAAAACCATTTTGATTGTCTGGTGAGTCAGTCACTGGAGGGTTTAAATCTAAAATCATCACCAAAAGAACGAAGGGAGAGCTTGGAAGACTTTTTTGTGCAGAGGGTTATTTAGGTCATGGAATGCCTACCAGAAACAGTGGTGCAGGCAGAATCCATAGCTGCTTTTAAAAGGGAATTGGATACATATTGGAACAAGAGAAAAAAGATTTTTTGACGGTGGGACGAAATAGATGGCTCTTTCAGAGACTGGCAGATGTGATGGGCTGAATGACCACCTTCTGTGCTGTGAAATTCTGATTCTAGGCAAATGTTGGATGCTCATGGGAGAAAATGGGTAGCACTAGCTAGTTGTTGAAGTCGGCTACCTAAGATACAAGCTTCATGGAATCATAGAATGGTTACAGCAGGGAAGAAGGCCATTCAGCCTGTTGAGCCTGTGCCAGCTCTCTGCAAGAGCACCTCAGCGAGTCCCACTCCCCCGCCCTTTCCCCGTAGCCCTGCAAATCTCTTTCCTTCAGGTATTTATCCAACTCCCTTTTGAAAGCCGTGATTGGGTCTGCCTTCACCACCCTTTCAGGCAGTGCATCCCAGATCTTGACCACTCGCTGCATAAATTTTTTTTCTTGCGTCACCTTTGATTCTTTTGCCAATCACCTTAAATCTGTGTCCTCTGGTTCTCGACCCTTCTGCCAATGGGAACAGTTTCTTTCTCTCTACTCTGCCCAGACCCCTCATGATTTTGAACATCTCGATCAAATCTCCTCTCGATCTTCTCTACTCCAAGGAGAACAACCCCAGCTTTTCCAGTCTAGCAACGTAACTGAAGTCCCTCATTCCTGGATCATTCTTGTAAATCTTTTCTGCAACCTCTCTAAGGCCTTCACATCCTTCCAGAGTTCAGCGCCCAGAATTGGATACGTACTCCAGTTGGGGCTGAACCAGTGTTTTATGCAGGTTCATCATAATGTCCACACTTCTGTACTCTATACCTCTATTCATGAAGCCCAGGATCCCATAAGCCTTTTTAACTGCTTTCTCAACCTGCCCTGCCACCTTCAGTGATTTATGCACACATACCACCAGGTCTCTCTGTTCGTGCACCCCCTTCAGGATTGTACCATTTACTTTGTCAACAGAATGGATAATACTCAAATGAGAAAAAATGCAGAAGTTTAAATGACAGGATGATTGATGTAGCAATTAAAGTATGATGGATATTGTGCATGAATAAGGAGCAACTCCAATCTGTTCAATTCTTGTAAAGGATATACTGTGGAAGTAAACAGGACCAGCACAAATTATTGCAAATATTTTTGAGGATTGTATATTTTTGCCATTAGGGAAAAAATCAGTCCCGATGACAAAACTCCTGTCTTAAAATGGATTACATACCATTTGTATACATTTATTATTTCACCCATCATTTTTGGAAGAATTATAAATGCAAAGTTTAAAGACTACTTAATCTATATACAAATAGTTAAAAAAAAAGTTGTTTGTGATGCAGATAAATGCATGAGCTCTCTGCTAGAAGTGGCACTGTCTGGAAATGAAGAACAGAAACCTTTTGAATATAGCCTTGGAGCAGAGAATGTTATGCTTGTTGATCTGGCTTTGGGCTCGACTAAAGAACCTGTCAATGCTCTGTGGCTCAAAATGCAGGACTATGCTGTTAGCAAAGGTAGGTGGACCTGTTCAGAATTACAACTACATATATTTTGTTTGTAATTGATGAAATGTATAAGTTATATCTAACACACTGGCAGTGGGAATAAATAACAATATACATAATGTAGCCTTTCACTTAAAAAAGAGGCACTTCACACAGCAGGAAAAGATGCTGTGTAGTTGATGTGCCCAAAAGCATAGTTAAAACCTGTTTCCAGTAGTATTTTAAAAATGCATAGAAAAGTAGCAAGGTGGAGAGACGTGGGAGATGGAGAAAAGTACTGTAGCAAGGTGGAGAGACGTGGGAGATGGAGAAAAGTACTGTAGCAAGGTGGAGAGATGTGGGAGATGGAGAAAAGTACTGTAGCAAGGTGGAGAGATGTGGGAGATGGAGAAAAGTAGCAAGGTGGAGAGACGTGGGAGATGGAGAAAAGTACTGTAGCAAGGTGGAGAGATGTGGGAGATGGAGAAAAGTAGCAAGGTGGAGAGACGTGGGAGATGGAGAAACGTACTGGAGCAAGGTGGAGAGATGTGGGAGATGGAGAAAAGTAGCAAGGTGGAGAGACGTGGGAGATGGAGAAACGTACTGGAGCAAGGTGGAGAGACGTGGGAGATGGAGAAAAGTACTGTAGCAAGGTGGAGAGACGTGGGAGATGGAGAAAAGTACTGTAGCAAGGTGGAGAGATGTGGGAGATGGAGAAAAGTACTGTAGCAAGGTGGAGAGATGTGGGAGATGGAGAAAAGTAGCAAGGTGGAGAGATGTGGGAGATGGAGAAAAGTAGCAAGGTGGAGAGGTGTGGGAGATGGAGAAAAGTAGCAAGGTGGAGAGACGTGGGAGGTGGAGAAACGTACTGTAGCAAGGTGGAGAGATGTGGGAGATGGAGAAAAGTAGCAAGGTGGAGAGACGTGGGAGATGGAGAAACGTACTGGAGCAAGGTGGAGAGATGTGGGAGATGGAGAAAAGTACTGTAGCAAGGTGGAGAGATGTGGGAGATGGAGAAAAGTAGCAAGGTGGAGAGACGTGAGAGATGGAGAAACGTACTGTAGCAAGGTGGAGAGACGTGGGAGATGGAGAAAAGTAGCAAGGTGGAGAGACGTGGGAGATGGAGAAAAGTACTGTAGCAAGGTGGAGAGGTGTGGGAGATGGAGAAAAGTAGTAAGGTGGAGAGGTGTGGGAGATGGAGAAAAGTAGGAAGGTGGAGAGGTGTGGGAGATGGAGAAAAGTAGGAAGGTGGAGAGGTGTGGGAGATGGAGAAAAGTAGGAAGGTGGAGAGACGTGGGAGATGGAGAAAAGTAGGAAGGTGGAGAGGTGTGGGAGATGGAGAAGTTTAGAGATGAAATTACAAGAGAGCAATGCTGGGATAACTGAAAGTTGTATCCATTGATGGTGGAATGAAGGTAGGGTGGGATGAACAGGAGGCTCGAGTCTGAGGACCAAAGGATACGGAAAAGGAAGTGGAACTGCAGGAGGCTGCAGAGGTAGGGAAGGGCAAGGGTTGGCTCTAAATGAGGATCACAAGCCCACAGTTCTCACTCACTTTGCAATGAGCGCTCCCTGTCGAGCCAATTCCTCTCCCTGGTGCCGCGGCTCGGTGCCACCCTCCTGACAAGTGTTCAGAGTGCCTGCGGGACCCTTCAGACATGTGCCTGAAGATGCTCACACCAACACCAAAACCAAGCAAGAGATCTAGAAAAAAGGGCTGCATATAGAGCAATCAGTTGCAAGTTATACCTCTCTGGGGGAGGCTGCAGATTTTTGGATTGGTTTAGTGAGTCACCATCATTACAACAGACCAAAACTTCTTTCCTTCCTCCCGCGCTCTCTCTCTCTCTCTCTCTCTCTCTCTCTCTCTCTCTCGCGCACAGTACTTGTAAGGTGGATTGTTGCCTTAAAATGTCTTCAATTCCAATTGTTCTACTGTGGATAGGATACGGATGTTGTGGACCTTGATGTGCCACTTGATCAGAATGATGTGTAGGCTCTACATGAAATTGCTCTTGCTCCTTAACACACTTACTGTCCAAGTTTCATAGCTGTAGAGTAAAATGTCAGCACAACACTATGATGAAATTGGAATTTGGTTTGATATCTAATTCCTTTTCCAAGTCTATTGAAGGCAACATTAATGTCTTAATATGGTTGGAGTCTTCTCTGTCATTGGATAAAGTGTTGTCTAGATTCTGCCAGACTCCTGCCGTAAGTTGGGTGGGAGGTCACTGGAAAATGGCAGGAGCCGTGTTAGGTGCGTTATCCTCCATTTCTGCCCTGTAAGAGGTGGAATCTCTCCCATCCCTTACAAGGGAAATATCATCTGGGGTGGAGCCAGGGGCTTATTTTGTATTGTGGATGGCGTATGCTTGGAAACAGAGTTCAATCCAGATCCATTCTGCAAAATTGTTACTTGGGTATCCTTGAGTCAGGGTATGCATTGGGAATAATACCAAATAGAACAGGTATAAGTGGGGGAGCTGGGAACTGAGTATTCCAATTGTTTTTGTTTGGAGCAAAGCTTATTTTGGTGGGATTACTTTTTGTGTGGGTGGATTAGGTTAGCCCTCTCGCTCTCATTCTCTCGCCTGCTTACTCTTGCTCAATCTCGCTCCCTCTTTCACGGTCTCGCTCTCGCTCGTTCTGTCTCTCTGCTAGTGGGTCCACACACATTGGCAACCTCTGAGGCTTTAAAGATCACTGATGCAGCAAGTAGGAAACTTCTCATAGTTGTGTGTGTGTGGGGTGTATATCTTCTGACATTGAATGGTATGTTTGTTGGGCACAGTAGAAAGGGTTTATGGTCAATGCTCCAATCATTTGGATCTTGCTTGATGTTCACAGTAGGTAATAAAATTAGAAGATGCTCCATTTCACAGTAGTAACAGCCCTCACCTTTCGGAACTAAAAACAACACAATTGTATGTATTTTTGAATGTAAGATTCCTATGTTAATCTGATAAATTTGTGCCAATGTCTAATCAAAAATGTGTTACTGTAAAATCTATTTTCAGATTGGGACAGTGCAATTCTTGGCAATGAGATGTTGCTGGATACAGCTTCGAGATTTGTTCTTGCAGCTCTTTTGAAGCACACTGGTTTACTTTCTCAAGTATGTGGTGAAAGCAGGTAAATGAAACGTATTCACTGAGTATTTTGTTTGGAACAAAGCTTAATTTGGTGGGATTACTTTTTGTGTGGGTAGCTTTGTCAACAGATGGTCTCGGCACTGCTCTGTCTTCTGAAACAGATGTGCCAAATTTAACAGACTGCTTGTTTGAGACAGCACAATATGACCATATAAGACTGGTGAATGAGTTTAGATTTTTTTTACAAAAAGTTGATTATCTCAGGTTGCACACAGAGTCGAGACTAAGTGCAGTATTCAGGTCGAGCAAGGTTAGAGGGTGGAGGGTAATTGGAACGGGCAGACGAGGGAGGGGAAGAGGAGGAAGCGAAGGGGTTGGGCACAGGGGAACAGAGAGGGGGAAAGAAGGCGGGTGGGGGGCGGGGGTGTGGTGGTGGTGAGGAGTGGGGGGAGACCCTGGCAAGCTTTCTCAGACTGGGAGGTTGTGTGGATGACAAATTTTGCACCTCGCAGATGGAATGGGGATGAGGAGAAGGGATTGTTTTGGTGACCTGTGCTTCCCTCAACCTGGGCTGGCTTTTCATCTCAGTAGGGGGAAGGGTTTCAGTGTCATGATCTAATCGTGTTTCTCAAACTGGGGTCCGCGGATCCCTGGGGGTCTGTAGAAACTTTCCAGGGGTCCGTGGCCGGAAGCCTGGTCCTCTTTATAAAACCGACACTGATTGTGAATAATTCTGAACGGCTGGGCCCTCCTCCTCACAGAGGCCCACAGCTCGCTCTCTCTTTGCAACGAGCGCTCCCTGCCAGTCCAGCCGATTCCTCTCCTTGTGCCATCCTCCCGACAAGTGTTCAGAGCACCTGCGGGGCCCTTCAAACACGTGCCTGAACGTGTTCACGCCAACACGTATGATCCCACAGTGCAGCTGTTGCAGAACATGCCAGTGTGGCGGTGAGTCACGCTTCCAGCAGCATCCCAGCATATGCATGGACGCTCGTGCCCTCGCTCACCTTGGCCAGCCTGCTGACTGCTTTAAAAATTGTCCAGCACTAGTCAGTCATAACGGCACAGAAGGAGGCCATTCGGCCCATCGAGTCCGTGCCGGCTCTCTGTAGAGCAATCCAGTCAGTCCCATTCCCCCGCTCTATCCCCGTAGCCCTGCAGGTTTATTTCCCTCAAGTGCCTATCCAGTCTCCCCTTGAAAACATTGAGTGTCTCCGCTTCCACCACTTCTGTCGGCAGTGAGTTCCAGGTCCTGCGTTAAAGTTTTTCCTCACATCCCTCCCTGTATCTCTTGCCCAAAACCTTAAATCTGTGTCCCCTAGTCCTTGTACCATCAACTAGTGGGAACAGCCTTTCCCTGTCTAGCCTATCCAAACCGGTCATAATCTTGTACACCTCTATCAAATCACCCCTCAACCTCCTTTGCTCTAATGAAAACAAATCCAGCTTCTCCAACCTGTCCTTGTAGCTAAGATCCCCCATCCCCGGAACCATTCTGGTAAATCTCCTCTGCACCCTCTCAAGGGCCTTCACATCCTTCCTAAAGTGTGGTGACCAGAACCGGACACAATACTCCAGTTGTGGCCTAACCAGCGCTTTATAAAGGTTCAGCATAACTTCTCTACTTTTGTACTCCATACCTCTATTTATGAAGCCCAATATCCCATATATTTTGCTAACCACTCTCAAAATGTCCTGCCGCCTTCAGGGACCTATGCACATTAACTGCCAGGTCCCTCTGTCCCTGCACACTCTTTAAAACTGTGCCATTAAATGTATATTGCCTCTCCCTGTTCCTTCTGCCAAAATGCATCACCTCACACTTCTCTGTATTAAATTCCATCTGCCCATTCCGCTAGCCTTTCTATGTCCTGTTGCAGTCGATTGGTATCATCCTCACTGTTTGCCACACCCCCAAGTTTGGTGTCATTGGCAAATTTAGAAATTCTACTCTGTATTCCAATGTCTAAGTCAGCAGTGGCCCCAGCAATGACCCTTGGGGAACACCACTGTCTACCATCTTCCAGTCTTAAAAACAGTCATTTACCACAACTTGCTGTTTTCTGTCCTTAAGCTAATTCCTTATCCAAGCTGCCACTGACCCACCTATTCCATGAGCCTCGATTTTGTTAACCAGCCTTCTATGTGGTACTTTGTCAAACGCCTTTCTAAAATCATGTAGACAACATCCATTGCATTCCCTTCATCAATCCTCCCCGTTACTTCATCAAAAAATTCAATTGGATTAGTCAAACATGATCTGCCTTTTACAAATCTGTGTTGGCTCTCCTTAATTAGCTTAAACCTCTCCAAGTGCCCATTAACTTTTTCCTTGATTATTGTTTCTAAAACTTTCCCCACCACTGATGTTAAACTGACCGGCCTGTAGTTACTAGGATTATCCTTGCACCCTTTCTTGAACAATGGTGTCACATTTGCCACTTTCCAATCCTCGGGCACCTCCCCCGCATCTAGGAAAGATTGGAAAATTATGACAAGCCCTTCCACCTCCTTGGTAAACACCGATACAAAGTACTACCCTTGCCCTGCCTCTAAGCATATATCACATTCTTTGTCTCTAATAGGCCCCACCCCGCCTCTTACTACACGCTTATTGTTTACATGCCAGTAGAAGATTTTTAGGTTTCCCCTTTATGTTAACCGCCATTCTACTTTCATATTCTCTCTTTGCCAATCTTATTTTCATCTTCACTTCCCCTTTCAACTTTCTGTATTTGGTCTGGTTCTCCCTTGAAGAATTCAGCTGACGTGCATCATAAACCCTCTGTTTTTGTTTCATCATCTTCTCTATCTCCCTCATCATCCAAGGAGCCCGTGCTTTGGTCCCCTTACCCTTCCCTCTTGTTGGAATGTACCTAGCCTGTACTTGGAACATCTCCTCCTTAAAGATCACCCATTGTTCTGTTACAGTTTTTCCCGTCAGTCTTTGGTTCCATTTTACCCTGGCTAGGTCCTTTCACCTCCCATTGAAGTTATCGCTATTCCAGTTTAGACGTTCCACTCTAGATTGTTCCTTGCTCCTCTCCATTGCTAATCTAAATCTTATGATGTTAAGTGGCTAACAGTGGCCATCTGCTGCTGCGGAGTCCCCAGAATTGGTGTGAGAAGCAGGCACACCTGTCAATGTCAATACCTGTTTTCTTAAAAGCATTATTAAAACACTCTTTACATGCAGCACTTGCATATCATGAGTATTATATATAGTATTATAATTTAGATGGGGGGGTCAGATCACTAATCGATTTGAAAAGGGGTCCTTCAACTAAAAGAGTTTGAGAGCCACTGTTCTAATAGACTTCCAGTGGGAAGGGTTAGGGTAATCTGCCCTTGAAACAAACCAGGGCCAGATTTTTATTTCCATGGTGGGGGATGTGAGAAACCGTGAGGCAAAGGAGTTATGCTAACCTTCCCTTGTGGCTTTTCATTTTTGTTGATGTGGTAAGGGAATAGAAAATAATTCACTACATGCGGTTGGGGGTGTTGATTAAAAATGTAGGTAGCTTAGGGTTGTTTGAGGTAATGTAGCTTGTAGGTGGTGAAGCACAGGCTGTGGTGGGGCATGTCACTGAGCTGCAGAGGGAGGAGTGTCGATCCTTAAATTGCGCACTCATCTTCAGTGAGTCCATTATACTTCCATGGGGTAGGGAATGGATTCAGGTTATTGGTAGAACTAGAGAATCAAACATTTGAGGACCTCAGGAAATAATGGGCCACCGATGACATTACGATCAACTACTAGGATAGGGTTTGATGGTTGCTTGATTTTTTTTTTGACAAAGGCTATTTCTCTTAATTACTGTTTTTAAAAAGTAAAATGTGGCACTGGGGAGTGAGGAAAGCACACCCTTGGCTGCATGTTTAGAACAGCACCTCAAGTGAAAGAAGTTAGGAAGGACTAACTCAAAATACAATGATTGTGACTGGCAGCTGCAAGCTGAGTAGTCATCAAAAGGACATTCATCTACATGTCGGGATACCTTTCTAACGCTGAGCCTCTAGGGGCCCAAGAAAAAGAGAAGATTATTATACAATACCAAGCCATATTCTTCGCTCTTCCATTCAAGTGCCCGCAGTAAGTATTGTAGCCGTCATCCCTGTAGCTAGGGTTTCTCCACAGCGTTTATTGTCACTCCAACCTGAAGTATATGCTCTGGATTGTCCTCCAGTCAGTAAAGCAGCAGGAAGCCTGATTACAATTATGAAGGAAGAGGACCCCAGAAGTCTTACTGAGCTGCTGCAGGATTGGATCAGTACGATGGATTGACGTCTTCAGTTCTAGGATGCTGCAAAACCTGAACTTTGATACCTCGGGTATCCTTGCCTTGGATTCGAACCTTTTGATCCAAATCTCTCAAAGATGACCATCCTTGACTGGCCAGATTTATTCATGCCTCTTTCCTTAATGCATAAGCAACCAAAGGAGGTAGCATGCAAGGGGTATATGAATAGCTCAGTAGACATGGAAGTGCACTTGACCATTATTCTCGATGACTGAATTTCTGACATTAGTGGGCCTTTTCTTAGACTATTCTGAACTGAGCTGATGTCTGTCATCACATCTGCTGGACATGTTTCTAATACTGGGCAATGCAGTTCTCGTATGGTCCAAGCCCTCCTCAAGGAGCAATCCTTTTAATTTTGCAAGGCTTTCTCCAGAGTGCCTCAGTGCAGTAATAGATGCAGTAGATCTGTAAGTCATGGCATGTAGCCCAGGGAGTTTGGGTTAGCTGGCTATGTATTTCACAATCTCGCAGTAACTCCAGACCAATGCCTTTTGACAAGAAGTTTGTCTTTAGCAAACAAATGGACCAACTGCTTGAGACACCATTTCACCCTCTATCCCAAGAATGGTACCAAGGGGAAGAATGGCTTATGGTGGTGCTGTTAGTTTGTCTACACTCTCGGGTAGGAATAACTGCAGCTCTCGTATGGGTTTGACCCAGTAGAATGGTTTCCTATCTGGAAGCCATGACTTAAATCCACAAGGACATTGCTGCAAGCCACTTCAGACTTGTATTCAGCTGTTCAGCAGTGACTCCTGCCTTCCAGGTAACAACAACTTTCACTTTTAAAGCACTTTTTAATGTAACAAAACATCCCAAGCTGCTGCTCAAGTAGGAGAGGAGGGAGGAGTAGAGAGAATGGGTAACCAACCAAGGGATTGAATCCCTTGAAGTACAGAAGCATGATAGCCAAAGCCTCTCATCACCAGTGGAGGGCGGAACATGCAGCAGACCAGAGCCGGGTTACAGAGGGTGAAAGTTGAGGTGCAAGGCTGGAGGAGCTTGTAGTCAGAGTCATAACGGCACAGAAGGAGGCCATTTGGCCGAACGAGTCTGCGCCAGCTCTCTAGAGCAATCCAGTCAGTCCCATTCCCCTGTTCTATCCCCGTAGCCCTGCAAGTTTAGTGATCAGGGATATTTCTCCAGATCAAGAATGAAGCAGATGTTGCTTGCTTTACTTTGTGGTTGTCAAAAAATAAGGGAGAGTCTGCCAGATCTTTGATCCCAAATAAATTCCTCCAGCAGCTCTGGATAGTAGCACTGCCTCAAGATGTTCCGATGGAGCCAGAAGACTGACCATTCAATCTTGCCTCCAAGACTCCCAAGATTCACTTTTCAGGGTTGCAGCTATGTGCAAGATGTTTCCCTTCTGCCAGTCTGCCACAGTGCTCACATAGTCTGTTGTAGGAAATCTATGGCAGCAGCACTTGCATCTCTCTCCCTATTGACTCACGAGCGTTCCTTGTTTACTGGCAGTTTGAGCATATCCTCAACATATTCCGTATGCACTGCTTCCTCATCAACTGAGAAGTTCCATCTGGATTGAAAGTAGAACCGGTTTATTGACCTCCTGTTTCAAATAGTCCTGGGGGACGTCTTCTTGCACCGATACCAGACAGCAGTCTTCCAATGGCCAATGTCACCTTTAAATGAAGAGGATTGGGTTACAGCAGAAGACTGTTGGAATCTTAGTTTGTTTTTGGAAAGGTCATACATCTTCATTCATCTTTGTGAAATAAATGCATAAGACTTGTTCCCAATAGAATATTCTGTATCAACATTTTTAATAACCTAATATTTTTCAAACATTTCTTAGGTACCAGCCCAGTAAAACTCTTGCAGAAATATATCGTTGTGTTTACAAGGTCCGTAACAGACTGCTAGCATGTAAAAACATGGAACTTATCCAGACTCCGTCACCTTCCAGTGAAAGAAGGGTAAGTTTATGAAATTACTTAAAAAATATAAACAGTTTACATAAGGCTGTTTTCAGTGATTCAAACAATTTTGCCAAGAGCCACAGTTAGTGGAACACAGTACTGTATTTTGAACTAGGACGGTTACAACACAGGAGGAGACCATTTGATCTGTCTTACCTGTGCTGGATCTTTGTTAGAGCAATCCAAAACTAATCCTATTGCCCTGCTCTCTCTCTCCATAGCCTTGTATCTTTCTTTGCATCAAATATTTATCCAATTTTCCATAAAAGGATGCAATAGGCTCTGCCTCAACCAGCCACTTGGGAAAAGCATTCCATGCTCCAGCAACCCTCTATGTAAAGAAATTTCTCCTAACCTTTCTCCTCTCCTTTTTAAATGACCCCTCCTAAGGGGGGCACGGTGGCATAGTGGTTAGCACTGTTGCCTCACAGCGCCAGGGACCCGGGTTCAAATCTGGCCTCTGGCGACTGTCTGTGTGGAGTTTGCACATTCTCCCTGTGTCTGCGTGGGTTTCCTCCGGGTGCTCCGGTTTCCTCCCACAGTCCAAAGATGTGCAGGTTAGGTTGATTTGGCTATGATAAATTGACCCTTAGTGTTAGGGGATTAAATACGTGGGGTTATGGGGATAGGGTGGGATATGTGTCGGTGCAGGCTCGATGGGCCGAAATGGCCTCTATCTGCACTGTAGATTCTGTGATTCTGTGAACTAACTCCCCAAAGGAAACAGATTGTCCCTATTCATTCCACCAAAACTCTTCATAATTTAAAAAAGCTTTGTTACATTTCTTAATCTGCTCTGCTCCATTGGAAATAATTCCAGTATCTCGGGATTCTCCTCATACCTGTGGTATCTCGTCCCTGGCATTGTATACACTGAACACTGCTTTGGCTTTTTCCTTTGTATAATGGTGCACCCAAAACTGCACACTGTGCTCTAACTGTGACCAAACCAATGGGTTTTATAACTTCATTAATACTATTTTACTCTTGTACGCTACACTCCTGCTTATAAAACCTAAAACTCTATTGGCCTTTTTTAAAGCTTAATCTACCTTCACTGCACTTTCACAGATTTATGTATTTGTGACATCAGTTATTTGCCCTACTTCACAGAACTAAATACAGCAATGCATCTTTCCTTATTGGACTCTCAACATATTGATCTAGGAAGCAGTCCTGGATATATTCTGAAAGTGATTACCACTTTTGACCACATCCATTATCTTTATTCCAGTATATTTTAAAACGGTTAAAATCACACAATATTATTGCCCCATTGTTATTGCATATCTCTCTGAACTATCTGTAGATTTTTGCTTTGATTTCATCTCCACGGTTTGGTGCCCTGTAATGCAAACCAAGAATTGTACCATTTTCCTTCGCTTCCTATTTCTTAACATTATGCATGAAGACAGAATCCACATGCAAATACCCAAGATATCTTTACATTCTACCTATGTGATAGGATCCTTCACTAACAATGCTTCCAATGTTTTCCCCTCCTGAAGATGTTATAACCAGTCTGGTCCTGTCCAAACAGTTCTAGCTACAGGAAACTGGTTTATCCGGAGGTTAACTGTCCAGAATGCTCGAGCCACCGGCAAAAATCAGGAGCCGTTTTGTTAGGTTGTTTTTCTTTTCGTTGCTTTTTTTTTTACCAGTCAGGCTCTGCAAGGTCTCGCTGAAGCTGTTGCTAAGCTACAGAGACACTTGCAAGGTACGGCCGACTGTTTAGAAGCTGTTGCTAAGCAACAGGGTTTGTTGCCAGATACGGAGCTCAAAATCTCCGTATGTTTCAACATTAGCGCTGGTTTGTCCGGCAGTTTTGATGGGACGGCAACAGGTCGGTGCCGGATAGCACAAAGTTTCCTGTATTATGTCATATACCGCCATAGATATTAATAATTCTATCCCTCTAAATTTGTTTTGAATGTGTTTGTACATTCATATACATACCTCTTGATCCTTTCTCTATATTTTTTTGGAATGTTGATCCTTTTATCATTTAACTTTTTAATATTCCTTGCTCCTTCTACAACCATGTTTTTATTTATCATGACCTCATAGCTTGTTTTTGCCCCTTCTCATAGTATTGTCTCACCATTAATTTCAGCGAAGCCGTCTGCTTCTCCAATAGCGCTTATTATTTCTGCCCTCCCTCTCTAGTCTCAAACCTAGGCTTTCCTCACCCAGCTGCCATATTCATTAAAATGCTCCTCCACTACTCCGTTTACATGGGAGGCATCAGGAATTTGGACTCCTTGTCTTGCTGTGCCCTTCATCTTTGGAAAAATGTATTTTTAAGATGAAAAGCCAGTAATGTAGCAAATCTATCTCTGTCTTGTATATAGCATATAGCTGAAGTGCCCGGCGGTGCCGAGGCTTTTTCGAGGGCATGTTGTTGTTGTTGGAAGAGAGAGAGAGAGAGAGCGACTGGGGGGAAGAGAGGGAGGGGAGGGGTGGGGGGAAGGGAGGGAGGGGGAGGGCGGGGAAGAGAGGGAGGGGTGGGGGGAAGGGAGGAGGGGGAGGGGAAGGGAGGGGGAGGGCGGGGAAGGGAGGGAGGGAGGGGGGAGGGCAGGGGAAGGGAGGGAGGGGAGGGGGGATGGAGGGCGGGGGGGGAGGGAGGGCGGCGGGCGCCCCCCCCCCCCCCCAAGGGTCGCGGCCGCCCCCCCCCTCCCCCCGAGGTGAAGACCGCCGATTGCGGCCGTTGCCAGGGTAACGCTGGACGCTCAGCAAGCCCCAGCAGAGAGAGACGTCTCAGCTCCTGCTGCGCGCGCACCCTAGCGGCGCTGGGCTGAGGCTCGGCCCTCCAGCCTTCGAGTGGGGCCGGGAGGTGCCTAGCTTGGGCGTGGGTGCGGAGGAGACGCCGAGGCTTCTAGGCCTACCTGGAAAAACGGGGAAAGGTAGGAAAATTAATGAGATTAGATAAGTTAATTACTTTCTAAATCATTTTTTTTTAAAACAATATGTGTTTTAAAAGCAACGTTTTTTTTTAAGACGCAGAAAGCGGGAAAAAGAAAGGAAAAGTTTGGAATCAAGATGGCGGCGACTCACCTCGGTTCAGAACGATAAAGCCCGGCCACACGCGCACCGATTGGCCCGGTGGCACACGCCAGCAACCCGGCGTACGATTGGTCGAGCTCGAGCTCACTCTGTCGCTAATGAGCGGATAATGAGATGCTAATGAGCGGAATGTTGAAGGTTTTTGGGATACCGCGGGCGCAATTTTAGCCCAGCCGAAACGTAAATACGCTTAAAACCGTCTCGGAAGCGTAAGCTTTCTTTGGAGGTAACGCGCGCGTAGGTACGCCCTGTAACTTTCGAGTGCATACCCGCAACGCACACGTGAAGACAGACAGACAGACGTACCGATTTATATATATAGATGTTGCACTTTAAATATCGCATGAAAAATTGCCTGTTCTGCTTTTTTGATTGGCTCCATTAATCTCTGCCTATTATGTTTATAGTGTTGAGGAAAAGCTACCAGTCAGTTTCACTCATAATTTTCCAATTTCTTTGAATGACTGTTTCCGTAGCCAGCCAACTAAATAGATCCAAGAAAAGTTTTGATTTCTAAAATAAGTAATGCAAAGCACTACAAAGGTAAATAAAGACTTTTTTCCCTACTCTGCTTTCAAGTTGTCAGAAAATCGAGACCCAACCGATGCTGACCTTCAGGAGCGTTCTTTCACTCGTACCATTGACGAAGAAGCTGAAATGGAAGAGCAGGCAGATAGAGATCGTGAAGAAGAGCATCCAGAACAAGAGGAGGAAGAGGAAGAAAGGGAACAAGAGGTCATGACTGCTGGAAGTAAGTAAATATTCCCTGTCTTGCACCATAAGTGAAGATGTTATTGCTATGCTGTGGCAATCTATGTGGTGGTCACCCACTGATTATTGCTTGTTTTAAGTATATGCTGTATATGAAGGAGTAATTCATTCATTCAGTGAACTTTGTATTTAGCTCTGATTTAAGACTTGAATAATCCATCATTAGGGTTAGAAAAAGAAATTCTACATACTACTAACTTGATGTCTGGCTAGAAATGGTAGGAATGTACAAAACTCTCGCATTCTACATGGACTGCACTAAATCTCTTAATTCTCAGCAACTGTTGTCAAAGGTTATCTCCAAACAAACAGCAGCTAACTGGAAGATGATAGGTAGCAGACCTTTAGGTTCAGTCAGGGACATTTTTGTTAGGTGTGCAGCTAAGTTATGAGTTAAGCTTTAAGTGGATCTATATAGCAAATATCTAATACTTGCAGTAATAGTCATAGAGTTATACAGCACAGAAAGAGGCCCTTCGGCCCTGTCTATTCTAATCCCATTTTCCAGCACTTGGTCCGTAGCCTTGTGTGCTATGGCGTTTCAAGTGCTCATCTAAATGCTTCTTGAATGTTGTGAGGGTTCCTGCCTCTACCACCCTTTCAGGCAGTGAGTTCCAGATTCCAACCACCCTCTGGGTGAAAAAGTTTTTCCTCAAATCCCCTCTAAACCTCCTGCCCCTTACCTTGAATCTATGCCCCCTTGTTATTGACCCCTCTACTGAGGGGAAAAGTTCCTTTCTATCTACCCTATCTATGCCCCTCATAATTTTGTACACCTCAATCAGGTCCCCCCTCAGCCTTCTCTGCTCTAAGGAAAACAACCCCAGCCTGTCCAGTCTCCATAGCTGAAGTGCTCCAGCCCAAGTAACATCCTGGTGAATCTCCTCTGCACCCTCTCCAATGCAATCACATCCTTCCTATAGTGTGGCGACCAGAACTGCACACACTACTCCGGCTGTGGCCTAACTAGCGTTTTGTACAGCTCCATCATAACCTCCCTGCTCTTATATTCTATGCCTCGGCTAATGAAGGCAAGTATCCCATATGCCTTTTTAACCACCTTATCTACCTGTCCTGCTGCCTTCAGGGATCTATGTACGTGCACACCAAGGTCCCTCTGATCCTCTGCCCTTCCTAGGGTCCTACCATTCATTGTGTATTCCCTTGCCTTGTTAGTCCTCCCAAAATGCATCACCTCACACTTTTCAGGGTTAAATTCCATTTGCCACTGTTATGCCCTTCTAACCAACCCATCTATATCATCCTGTAGCCTGAGGCTTCCCTCCTTGCTATTTACACTCCACCAATTTTCGTGCCATCTGCAAACTTACTGATCATACCTCCTACATTCATATCTAAATCATTAATGTACACTACAAACAGCAAAGGACCCAGCACCGATCCCTGCGGTACACCACTGGACACAGGCTTCCAGTCACAAAAACAATCTTCGACCATCACCCTCTGCCTCCTGCCACTAAGCCAACATCCAATGTGCCAAATTGCCCTGGATCCCATGGGCTCTTACCACCTTGACCAGTCTCCCATGTGGGACTTTGTCAAAAGCCTTACTGAAGTCCATGTAGACTACATCAGCTGCACTACCCTCATCCACACACCTAGTCACCCCACAAACTTCACAAAACACTACTGTTTGGATCTAATTGGTGCACATGATCTTCACTGGTGGCTGCAGTATTGATTCTTGTGCAAATGAATCCTCCCACCTCATCCCGACTGGCACTACTTGGTGTGTGGAGGATGCTGAAAAAAAAAAATGATTACTTGTCTTGCAAGGTTGTCTTAATTCTTGGAATAGATGTATATTGTCCACATAGTGAGCTCCACTTTCTCCTCTAGCTCTTGCTAGGATCCTATTTGTCACCCTTTTTTTTTTTTGAGGGTCAGATCAAGGTGTGCCATCTTATCAAGCAGGACATGCTGTTTATACAGTGAGGTAGCAGGAAGATCTTGCGGATGTCACCCATAATCATATGTGAAAAAATGCCTTAAAGGGGTTTTATCCTTTTTATGGTTTCCTCTGCTTTGAAATTTGGCCTATCCAGCAAGCCCATCAGAAGAATTATTTCAATAGCAAAATACCGCAGATGCTGGAAATCTGAAACAACAGAAAATGCTGGTAACACTCAGCAGGTCAGGCAGCATCCTTGTAGAGAGTAACATTTCGGGTCTGTGACCCTTCGTCAGAACTGGAAAAAGTTAGAGATGGGACAGATTTTAAGCAGGTGCAGAGGGAGGGGAGGAAAGAATAAAAGGGACGGTCTGTGAATAAAAGAATTATCTCTATTTGAAGAGTGAAGAAATCCCTACAAAGCAAATTATCTTTATTTTCTTAACGTTTCTTGCATTGAGGTATCTTTGCAAGAATCCCAGTGGTGAGTTTTCTCTGCTACTGGATGTTACTGTTTTAACAAACATAATCGCAGACTATTACGATAGCAAAATACTGCAGATGCTGGAAATCCGAAATAACAAAAGAAAATGCTGGAAAAACTCAGCAGGTCAGGCAACATCCGTGGAGAGAAATTAGAGTCGACGTTTCGGGTTGAAACCCTTTTTCAAAACTGGAAAGGAAATAAAATAGATCGAAGGCAGGGCTGCGATAGAACAAAAGAAGTAAAGAGGTATTCAAAACCAGACGAGATGGTAATACAGGAAACTTTGGATTATCTGGAGGTTAACTGTCCGGAATGCTCGAGCCACTGGCAAAAATCAGGAGCCGTTTCGTTAGGTTTTTTTCCTTTTCATTGCTTTTTTTTCTCCACCAGTCAGGCTCTGCAAGGTCTCGCTGAAGCTGTTGCTAAGCTACAGAGACGCTTGCAAGGTACGGCCGACTGTTTAGAAGCTGTTGCTAAGCAACAGGGTTTGTTGCCAGATACGGCGCTCAAAATCTCCGTATGTTTCAACATTAGCGCTGGTTTGTCCGGCAGTTTTGATGGGACGGCAACAGCTCGGTCCCGTCGGTGCCGGATAGCACAGTTTCCTGTAGGACCGTGGAGACAAAAGACGGCTCAGATTAGGTGTGAAGTGTACTGGCAGGATGAGAGACAGCTGCCATGTGGGAGAGAGAAAAAAAAGGAAGGCGGGGGGGGCGGAAGGAAAGACCCAAAACAAAGGGGTGGGGAAAAAAATAAGTAAAAATGTAATAGGGGCCGAGGTTATGATCTGTAATTGTTGAACTCGATATTGAGTCTGCAAAGGCTGCAAAGTGCCTAATCGGAAGATGAGGTGCTGTTGCTCGAGTTTACGCTGAGCTTCCATGGAACAATGCAAGAGGCCAAGGACGGTGAGGTCCGAGTGGGAATGGAGCGGTGAATTAAAATGCCAGGCGACCGGAAGCTCGGGGTCACCCTTGCGGACTGAACGGAGGTGTTCCGCAAAGCGGTCACCCAATCTGCGTTTGGTCTCCCCAATGTAGAGGAGACCGCATCGTGAGCATAATCACAGACTATGTTGAGCATGTTATGGTATTAGTTTGCATAATGCATAACATGCTATTTACTGTGGTGGGGGTGAAATGAAAGCTAAATAATCATTCTAGATGCTCCCTCATTGAGCATTTATGATGTCTCAAAGCAGCAAAAGTAAGCCAAAAGGGGTTAGTGATAATCTCTTAAACATCATTGCTATTAACGAGATACTTCTGCACCCTCATCCCTGCCCTTAATAACAAATGTACTTTGCTCCTTCCAGTTATCCCTTAGTGAATTGGAACATGGGGCATTAGAGATTGCTGTGATCCAAAGTTTATTCCACTACCTTTGTGAAATAGATTTTACTGATATGGTGCAGTGTATCCTTGCCCCAGATCTTCAAAGAATTCTCAATTCTGTACTATTAGCAGTAATGATTATAGCTCAAAATTGAAATACTGTTGTTTTGAACGAAAGAACAAAATTACAGGAAACTTTGTTATATCCGGCACCGACGGGACCGAGCTGTTGCCGATCGATCAAAACTGCCGGACATACCAGCGTTAATGTTGAAGCATACGGAGGTTTTCATCTCCGTATCTGACAACAAACACTGTTGCTTAGCAACAGCTTCAAACAGTCAGCCCGTACCTTGGAAGCGTCTCTGTAGCTTAGCAACAGCTTCAGAGAGACTTTCCAGAGCCTGACTGTTGGAAAAAAAAAAAGCCACGAGAATGGAAAAAAAAGTCACGAGAATGGAAAAAAAAGTCACGAGAATAAAAAAAAACCTAACAAAGCGGCTCCTGATTTCTGCCGGTAGATCGAGGTTTCCGGACATACAACCTCCGGATAAACCAAAGTCTCCTGTACTAGTGTGATAATTTTAACACAGTAACATTTTTTTGCATAATCCGGTGAATGTGGTGTAAGGTGGGTGAGCCTGTCCTCTGAGGAGGAAGCTGCATTCACAGGGAGGGAGCGCAGGTTGGAGAATCAGGCCTATGCTGTTGTAGCCCAGCCTCTGACCATCACTCCATATGAGCACATCTTTCCCAGTGTAAGCAAGGGATTGTGGAATTGCACCTTATAACCAATACTCACTAGTTGCCAGTAGTTTCAAATATTGTATATCCAATTTTTTCCTAAACTACATTTAACATACAATTTTTGAAAAATAGCAGTTGTTGAGGTTTTTTTTCCCATTTTGTTCATACAAGGCTGTACATTTTCAGAGCCGATTGCTGTGGTAGTGTTTTGCATTTTCACTTTCAGGAGTGTTGTGACGCACTGCTCCTGTAAGGACTCATTTCTTTAATGTGCAGGTAAAAGGTAGTCTGCCCTGTACCAAATAGAATATAATTTCCATTATTGCCAGTTCCCCATAAATAGTATACTGCTGATGCCATCGGAAACTTAATGCAGTTGTTTCTGGCGCTGCTTCCGCCGGCTTTTAATAAATGTTCTGTCTGTTTGTGTTTTGTGTTGCATGTTACAGAAATCTTTCAATGTTTCCTATCAGCCCGTGAAGTTGCTCGTGGTCGTGACCGAGAGAGAATGAACAGCACGACTGGAATTGGGAATGGAACAGTCGTCCGACTAGACGATCCACCGTCTCAGCTGCGGGAAGAACGGCGAGTCAGCACTGGACTTACAGAAGGACAGGACCTTTACACTGCAGCTTGCAACTCTGTCATCCATCGCTGTGCATTGTTAATTCTAGGAGTCACCCCAGTCGTACAAGAGTTGCACCAAAAGGATGAAGGGCGGACAGGACATTCTGTTTCTGGAGTGAATGAAGGACTTGGTTTTATGACTAGGTTAGCAACCATTTTTCTACGAATATAATCAAAATGCTTTTTTGAGGGCCAATTAGAGAAGAAAAGGTAATAACATACATTTAACAATTGTTGATTTGACAGTTACTAAATTATTTTGCATAGTCATTGATGTGTAGTATTCTTTCATTTGTATGTTTTTTTAAAATTCTTTCCTGGGATGTGGGTGTCGTTGGCAATGCCAACATTTATTGCCCATCCCTAGTTGCCCTTGAGAAGGTGGTGGTGAGCCGCCTTCTTGAACCGCTGCAGTCCGTGTGGTGAAGGTACTCCCACAGTGCTGTTAGGGAGGGAGCTTCAAGATTTTGACCCAGCGGCGATGAAGGAACAGCGATATATTTCCAAGTCGGGCTGGTGTGCAACTTGAAGGGGAACTTGGAGGTGGTGGTGTTCCCATGCGCCTGCTGCCCTTGTCCTTCTAGGTGGAAGAGGCCGCGGGTTTGGGAGGTGCTGTCGAAGAAGCCTTGGCGAGTTGCTGCAGTGCATCTTGTAGATGTTACACACGCGTGTTGTGGATTGTTATGCACAACATAGTCTAGAATATTTGTGATAATCTATCCCTCTAACCAGGATAAGTATTCTACTGATTTGTTGCTTAATCTTGGATGTATATTTTGTACACTTCCTCAAAGCTGCAAGTTCGAGGCATCCAACATAAGAAGCAGGAGCAGGCCATATCGCCCCTCAAGCCTGCTCTGTCATTCAGTAAGATCATGGCTGATCTTTGACCTAACTCAACTTTCCCGTCTGATCTTCATACCCCACGAGTCCAAAAATCTATCGATCTCAGTCTTGAATATATTCAACGATTCAGCATCCGCAGCCCTTTGTAGTAGAGAATTCCAAAGATTCACAGCCCTCTGAAATTCCTCCTCATCTCAGTCTTAAATTGCTGACCCCTTATCCTGAGATTGTCACCTAGTTCTAGACTCTCCGGCCAGGGTAAGCAACCTGAGTGGACAGTGGACCCACAGTGCACAGCCAAACCATTTCATTTGTGATGGCACCAGACCAAAACTACTCCAATATTTTTTCCTCCTATTCTTTGTACTTTTTCTCCTTCTCCTTCCCTTGTACTAGACAAGGCTGCTTTCAGTCATCCTTAGCTTTATTTTCTTCTTGTCAGTATCTGCCACATTTCATGAAACATGATTGCATGTGCTCACTAATCTGTACATCCTGGTATGTATCTCCAACCTGTGCCTTTTTAATTTTGTTTTATTTCACTGTTCGGATTAAACTTCTTGTCCCTGACAATAATACACACTGTCTTCCCCTTACACCTTTGTTTTGTCTGGGTTCTCTGACTGTTGGTACAGATAGAGAGGACCCGGTTTTAATCATCCATTCTAAAATGTTGGACTTTTGTTAGTTGAAAAGTGGTGCTTTATGACCATTTACAAGTAAATTGTTTAGACTGCATACAGCAAAGACCATGGGCCCCAACAACATCCCGGCTGTCGTGCTGAAGCCACACCTCTAGCCAAGCTGTTCCACTACAGCCAGAACACTGGCATCTACGCAACATTGTGGAAAATTGCCCAGGTATGTCCTGTCCACAAAAAGCAGGCCAAATCCAATCCAGCCAATTGCCACCCCATCAGCCTACTCTCAATCACAGCAAAGTGATGGAAGATGTCGTCGACAGTGCTATCAAGCGGCACTTACTCACCAATAACCTGCTCACTGATGCTCAGTTTGGGTTCCGCCAGGACCACTCTGTTCCAGACCTCATCACAGCCTTGGTCCAAACATGGACAAAAGAGCTGAATTCCGGAGGTGAGTGTGACTGCCCTTGACATCAAGGCAGCATTTGACTGTGTTGCATCAAGGAGCCCTAGTAAAATTGAACTTAATGGGGATCAAGGGGAAAACTCTTCACTGGCTGGAGTCATAGCTAGCACAAAGTAAGGTGGTTGTTGGAGGTCAATCATCACAGCCCCAGGTCATCGCTGCAGGAGTTCCTCAGGACAGTGTCCTAGGCCCAACCATCTTCAGCTGCTTCATCAATGGCCTTCCCTCATCATAAGGTCAGAAGTGGGGATGTTCGCTGATGATTGCACACTGTGCAGTTCCATTTGCAACTCCTCAGATAATGAAGCAGTCCATGCCTGCATGCAGCAAGACCTGGACAACATTCAAGCTTGGGCTGATAAGTGGCAGGTAACATTCGTGCCAGGCAATGATTATCTCCAACAAGAAAAAGTCTAACCATCTCCCCATGACGTTCAATTGCATTACCATCGTCGAGTTCCTCACCATTGACCAGAAACTTAACTGGACCTACATAAATACTGTGACTACAAGAGCAGGTCAGAGGCTGGGTATTCTGTGGCAAGTGACTCAAATCCTGTCTCCCCAAAGCCTTTGCACCATCTACAAGTCAAGAGTGTGATGGAATACTGCCCACTTACCTGGATGAGTGCAGCTCTAACAACACTCAAGAAACTTGACACCATCCAGGACAAAGTAGCCCGTTTGATTGGCACCCCATCCACCACCTTAAACGTTCACTCCCTCCACCACCGGCGTACCGTGGCTGCAGTGTGTACCATCTACAAGATGCACTGCAGCAACTCGCCAAGGCTTCTTCGACAGCACCTCCCAAACCCGCAAGCGCTCCCACCTAGAAGGACAAGGGCAGCAGGCACATGGGAACACCATCTCCTCCAATTCACACCATCCTGACTTGGAATTATGTCGCCGTTCCTTCATTGTCTGAGTCAAAATCCTGGAACTCACTCTCTAACAGCACTGTGGGAGTACCTTCACCACACGGACTGCAGCAGTTCAAGAAGGCGGCTCACCACCACCTTCTCTAGGGCAATTAATCGATAGGCAATGATGCTGGCCTTACCAGCGATGCCCACATCTCAGGAACTAATTAAAGGAAAGACTCCCAGCTCACCTTTGGAAAAGAAACGGTCTTGTGTTGAGGACACTGCTTTTGGAAACCTACCTCTAATTTGACTCTGAATTACCTGCTTTCACATCCTCCATCAAAGCTTCAAGATCCAAGAATTCTTAGTTACTGTGTTGCTGAGGAGAGCAACACCAGCTGTAGTTGCTCGAGAGAGAGCTTTTATCACAACACCCCAACATGGCAAATTCCTTTACTACTGCCAATGCATTGGTGCCGATATCCTTGCAACAACCTGCATGCACACATTGCACTAATCTGAAATTGTGACATTCCGGAGTGTTGGGTGAAACAGGATTCTTTAATTAGCCTCTAGTTTCATTCACTTTGTCTTTTAGGGACAACTGTGCAAACTGCTCACAGGCCTTACTGGATTGTACTCTGTTCCTGTTTGGGTTGATATCCAAGGAATGGTTCAACTGGTTTTCCACCAGTTCATTAGTGGAGTCTGTTGCTTGCTATCGGATGAAATTACTCAGCACAAAATCTCAGCTTTGCACAATCTATTACCTCCAGATTTTAAAAACATCAGACTGCTGATGATCAATAGGACACAATTTCTGCTTCGAGAATACAAGTTAGAGTAACTACACTAGATATGTGATGCGCTATCAATTACTCATAAAAGACAGAGTTAAGAGAGTAACTAAAGGCTTTTATTAACAAAAGAATGAAGGTCTGCCTCGAGTGGTCGACCGGTCCAGAATACAAAGGGCTGGGGAGCAGTCACCTTTATACGAGGACTTGTGGGAGGAGTCAGCCGAGGCATGTCCAGGCATGTACACAGTGGAATACAAACAGTGGTTTACCACAATATGCAACTTGAAACGTATGTCTGGTGCTCCACAAACTGTTGCAACATTCTATTGACTGACATGACTGATATAGACCTCGGACTACCATTCTGTAAACTAGCCTTCTCCCTTGACATGACTGATCTAGACCTCGGGCTACCATTCTGTAAACTAGCCTTCTCCCTTGACATGACTGATCTAGACCTCGGGCTACCATTCTGTAAACTAGCCTTCTCCCTTTGGCTCAGTCAGAGAGTTAATGGGTTTAAGATACTTCTAGCTGAACCCTCTTTACATACTTTCTTGAAGATAGGGTGGAAATTTGTTGACCATCCTGTGAAGGTTTGAAATTCTGCCTATCCAAAACACAGATCAAAATGGAACTACGTGCATGCATCATACATCTTAACAACACAGATTTTTTCCTCTTGCAGCTGAATAATAATGCAAGTTCCTAGAACTTTGTATCATATGGGTCTAGGACTCTGGGTTCTTTGATTTCCAAACTCTACCTAGAACAAATGTATTGAGTTTTGCTTTGAGTTGGTTAGAAGAAGGGTCCCAGACCTGAAACGTTGACTCTCTTTCTCTCTCCACGGATGCTGCCTGGCCTGCTGAGTATTTCCAGCCTTTTCTGTTGTTAAAGTATGTTTGTAACTGCTTCGAATTCCTACCTTATTTTAATGTAGAACTAATATTAGTGTGTTCTAGACACTACAATAATAAAATGCAAAAGTAAAGAGTACCTCATTTCATTTAATGACCAAATCAGTGTTACTGCTTATGTTGACCAGCCTTGCCTTGAATCTTGGATTTAGGTGATTTAAAATTTCACAAGAAGTCTATTACGTAAAGTATTTAACTTGAAGTTTGTGGAGGACTTCCATGATAACTAGATTTATTTCTTCTAGGAGTGAAAGCTTGACAGCAGAGAGCCAATCTGTGCAATCCAATTCTACCTACAAACTGACTAAATCAAGAAGCGAATCGGACTTGTCTCAGCCTGAATCTGACGAGGAAGGATGTGCATTTGTGAGTATGTCAATCGTAAAGGTTGCTTCAATAATAATAAATGGTAACTCGGCAGAGCAAGTGGCTCTGTGGGCTAGTACCTGGGTTTTACTGCAAGCAGACTGCTGGTTTGAAAGGTCTGCCTTTCAGTTGTAAGGCTCCTACGTGAAACATGTTTGTGCAGCCTTGAAGACACACAATTTGTTAGTTTCATCCAGAGAAGCCAGACAATCCAGCAACTAACCTGTAAGTATTTCATGATCCCTTTAAATAGCGCTGGTGGGGGAGTTCTTCATGCCATTTAATGTAGTGTTCAGCTGTGCGAGGTTATGACACAGCATTGGCTGGAGTGTGGCATTCCAAATTGGCAGTGGTGGCTTCAAGTCAGTGTGCAACTGATCAGGCAGACAGATCTGTCAGACCAGTCTGGGAAATTATAATATATAACTGCAGGAGGGCATGCTATGTTGTGGCTGGGGAAAGTCATATTGTTGGAGCCAAGTGCCATGATCCTTCAGGAGTTAAATTGCGCCTGATTTTTAGGTGCTACATGGCCACCTAAGGTTTCAAAATGGGGTCCAAGAGGCGTCACGCACACTTCCGACGGGAAGTGCTCGGGATGCCATCTTGGTAAAGGGGTTTGCGCGCGCGCGTGCCTAATGACCGCCGGCAGCAGGCAGATCGTGACGCAAATCCGTGTGCAATGCTGATTTGAAGCCACCGCTGCCATTTTGGAATGCCACACTCCAGCCAATGCTGTGTCTTAACCTCGCACATAGTGGTTAGCACTGTTGCCTCACAGCGCCAGGGACCCGGGTTCGAATCCGGCCTCGGGCGACTGTCTGTGTGGAGTTTGCACATGCTCCCCGTGTTTGCGTGGGTTTCCTCCGGGTGCTCCGGTTTCCTCCCACAGTCCAAAATGTGCGGGTTAGGTTGATTGGCTATGATAAATTGACCCTTAGTGTTAGGGGGGATTAAATACGTGGGGTTACGGGGATAGAGTGGGATATGTGTTGGTGTAGGGGTTACGGGGATCGGGTGGGATATGTGTCGGTGCAGGCTCGATGGGCCGAAATGGCCTCTATCTGCACTGTTGTGATTATGTGAGCTGAACGTGACGTTAAATGGCACGAAAGACCAACCCCTCCCCCAACCAGCGTTATTTAAAGGGCTCATGAATTACTTGCAGGTTAATTGCTGGATTGTTTCTTTGGGCTGCTGGTGCAATTATGCACGTTTTTGGAGGTTTCCTATACTTGGCTAACAATTCGGTACTCTACAGGGAGTGGTCTTGCTGTACTTTTTGTGTCATTTAAAATATTGTGCTGAAAGAAGCTGCATCCAGACATGGGTGGCCTGGTAGGCCTTCCTCTGGGAATTGAACATGACTGGGAGAATGAAGAGAGGAAGGGAGGCTACAACTGGGTAGCTTCTTTCTGCCAGGGCTCTACGTGAACATGAATGATACCAGTAGCCTCAGCTACACGTCCCCATTCACCAACAGTCCTACACTCCGTATCTCTCCTCGCTCACTGGATCACCACATCGTCCTCTTTCTGACAACATTGCTTCTCCTCTCCGTTCACTGTGGAAATAAACCCATCACCAAATGCAAATTCAAATCTAAATTTATCAATTTGATCATTAAATAATAGGTACAAAATGAAACTAATCACCCTTGTGGATTCCCTTCGTGTCTGTCTTCCATGTGTTTTTACCTTCCCTAGTATTCCTATGGGTGCTTCCCCACTGGCTGCAGCATGAGTGGTGGAAGGCTGCTGTGCAGATGGCCTTGGATGGTGACCTTGAACAGCTCTGGGCCTGGTTTCAGACTTCACCATCTCGACCTGCGCTGCAGCAGTCTGGACCGACTGGCTGACGGACAACAGCAAGGGCACTGGTGGGAGCAGGATTACTGACATCCTGAGCGAGGGCATCACCTTCCTGTTCTATGGAGCCACTGCCACTCTCCCGGGGCGGCACCTCCGCAACCCTGGTAATCTGTTGGAGAACAGGATTGCTGGACTGCTGTGATTCCCTGGAAGCTACTTTCAACAGTGGTACCCAGAGTTGGAGGTGGCAGGAGTCTGAGCTTCGAAGGCAGCAGTCTGAGCTTTGATGGAAGCTGTTTGTGCTGTAATGCAAGTTGTGACATCGGTCATCAGATGCTGCCTCATGGTGGGTTCCCCAGATGTACTAGAAATATAGAAACATAGAAGATAGGAGCAGGCGTAGGCCATTCGGCCCTTCGAGCCTGCTCCGCCATTAATGAGATCATGGCTGATCATCCAAATTCAGTACCCTGTCCCTGCCTTCTCCCCATATCCCTTGATCCCTTTAGCCTTAAGAAATATATCCAACTCTTTCTTGAATATATTTAATGAACTGGCCTCCACCGCTCTCTGTGGCAGAGAATGCCACAGGTTCACCACTCTCTGGGTGAAGAAATTCCTCCTCATTTCAGTCCTAAATGGCTTACTCCTTATCCTTAAACTATGACCCCTGGTTCTGGACTCCCTGGCCATCATAAACATCCTTCCTGCATCTAGTCTGTCCAGGCCTGACAGAATTTTATAGATTTCGATGAGATCCCCTCTCAATCTTCTAAACTCCAGTGAGTATAAGCCCAATCGACACAATCTCTCCTCATACGTCATTCCTGCCATCCCAGGTATCAGCCTGGTGAATCTTTGCTGCACTCCTTCCATGGCAAGAACGTCCTTCCTCAGGTAAGGCGACCAAAACTGCACACAATACTCAAGGTGTGGTCTCACCAAGGCCCTGTACAACTGTAGCAAGACATCCTTGTTCCTGTACTCGAACCCTCTTGCTACGAAGGCCAACATACCATTTGCCGCCTTAACCGCCTGCTGCACCTGCATGCTTACCTTCAGCGACTGGTGCACAAGAACACCCAGGTCTCTTTGCACTTCCCCTTCTCCCAATCTATTGCCATTCAAATAATAATCTGCCTTCCTGTTTCTGCCACCAAAGTGGATAACCTCACATTTATCCACATTATAGTGCATTTGCCACGTTTCTACCCAATCTGTCCAAATTGTACTGGAGTTTCACGACATCCTCCTCACAGCTTACCCTCCCACCCAGCTTTGTGTCGTCTGCAAATTTGGAGATATTACATCCAATTCCCTCGTCCAGATCATTAATATACATAGTGAACAGCTGGGGTCCTAGGACCGATCCTTGCGGTACCCCACTAGTCACTGCCTGCCACTCGGAAAAGGACCCGTTTATTCCAATTCTTTGCTTTCTGTCCGCCAACCAGTTCTCTATCCAAGTCAATACCTTGCCCCCAATCCCATGTGCCTTAATTTTGCACGCTAATCTCTTATGTGGGACCTTATCGAAAGCCTTCTGAAAGTCCAAATACACCACATCCACTGGTTCTCCCTTATCTATTTTACCAGTTACATCCTCAAAAAAATTCCAGTAGATTAGTCAAGCACGATTTACCTTTTGTAAATCCATGTTGACTTTGTCCGATCCTGTCACTGCTTTCCAAGTGCTTTGCTATTGCATCTTCTTTTATAATGGATTCTAGCATTTTCCCCGCTACCGATATCAGGCTTACCGGTCCATAATTCCCCGCTTTTTCTCTACCACCTTTTTTGAATAGTGGGGTAACATTAGCTACCCTCCAATCCATGGGTACTGTTCCAGAGTCTATCGAGTTCTGGAAGATGACCAGCAATGCATCTACTATTCTAGGGCCACTTCCTTAAGTACCCTGGGATGTAGATTATCAGGCCCTGGGGATTTATCGGCCTTCAGTCCCATCAATTTTCCTAACACCATTTCCCTACAAATACTGATTTCTTTCAGTTCAACCCTTTCATCAGACCTTATGTTCCCTGGCATCTCTGGGAGGTTATTTGTGTCCTCCTTTGTGAAGACAGAACCAAAGTATGTATTTAGTTGGTCTGCCATTTCTTTGTTTCCCATTATAAATTCCCCTGATTCTGACTGCAAGGGACCTACGCTTGACTTCACCAATCTTTTTCTCTTCACATATCTATAAAAGCTTTTACAGTCAGTTTTTATGTTCCCTGCTAGCTTACTCTCCTATTCTATTTTCCCTTTCTTAATTAATCCCTTTGTCCTCCTTTGTTGAATCCAAAACTGCTCCCAGTCCTCAGGATTATTGCTTTTTCTGGCCAATTTATATGTCCTCTCCTTGGATCTTATGCTATCCCTAATTTCCCTTGTTAGCCACGGTTGAGTCACCTTTTTTGTTTTATTTTTATGCCAAACTGGGATGAACAAATTCTGTAGCTCATCGATTCGGTCTTTGAATGTTTGCAATTGCCTATCCACCGCCAACCCTTTGAGTGACATTCCCCAATCAATCCTACCCAACTCGCTCCTCAGACCATCGTAGTTTCCTTTATTTAAATTTAGGACCCTAGTCTCTGAGTCAACTACTCCATTCTCCATCTTAATGAAGAATTCGATCATATTATGATCGCTCCGACCCAAGGGGCCTCGTACAACAAGATTGCTAATTAATCCTTTCTCGTTACATAATACCCAGTCTAAGATGGCCTGATCTCTGGTTGGTTCCTCGACATATTGGTCCAGGAAACCATCCCGTAAACACTCCAGGAATTCCTCCTCCACAGTATTGTTACTAATTTGGTTGGCCCAATCTATATGTAGATTAAAGTCACCCATGTAGGTGATCACATGTTCAGGTTGGAAAGATGGACTCCAGTCTCTGTGCAAAGCCCTGTGCCAAGTTGGAGATGGACTCCTCCATGCTCCTTGACATTGTGTGCAGGCTTTCCAGTGCACCATGCATTTGGTTGTGCATGCCCATCAGCTGCCTTTTATAGCCTGGGCCATCAAAGTCCTCATCTGACTCCCCTGCAACAGAACTAGTGTGCCATCTCTCCCTCTGCTGCGCTGGCACCTGTGGTATCCTTTCCGCCCTGCCGTGGCTCCTGAGCACTTATGCCCGGTGTCTCACGATGTGTAGATCCCTTCTTTATCCTATCCTCTATAGTATGCGCAGTGCCAGCCTCTGAGCTGGTGGCTGCGAGTGCAAGATCGAGTGACTGTGTCTCTTCAACATCAATGTCTTCTTCCTCTTCTCTGGCTTGGAAGGTTCCAGTTCTTGGGTATCTGAAATGAAAAAGGGACAAGGGTTGGGCTTTGGTGCTGGGAGAGGAGAAAGTAAGTAGTGTGTGCTGACACCGTCCACAGCTTGTTAGTCAGACTGTGGGATACAGGAGAAGTGGGAAGAAAGGAGGAGGATTAGGAATGCAGAGACCCTCATTATCGAAGCCTCCAGCACTGCCAGTGGTAACGGTCTGAGTGATACGCTTTCCCATGATGGCCAGCACTGTCTCCTCGATGAAGGTTAAAACACGCAGGCACGCTTTTCCTCCAGCTTTTTTGCTGCTTCCTGTTCTGCACCACCTTCTCCTGCAAGAAAGAGGGAAATGTGTCAGTGTGTGTTCTGCAATATGTTTGGATGATGTGGCTGTCATGGTTGAAGAGCTGCCAGTGTGTGTGAGCCATGAGTTGTGGGTGAGGTTTGAAACTGTGCTAATTGGGTAAGGTAAAGCGTATGAATTGAATTTGCGTACTGATTGCTGGAGATTGTTGGTGGGTGACAGATGGGATGTAGTGAATTGAGCAGAGGATGAGGCTAGTGGTGCAGTTCGTATGATACTGTATTTGAAGATTGAAAACTCTCACCTTTGACAACTCGTGTCAAATCTGCTTTTTGTGGCCTGTTGTAATACATTGAAAATATCCTTTATGACCTCATTAGTTTCACACAAGAGTATTACCAACCCAAATTTATCCCATAACTTGCTGGGGTGGAACACATTCAGGCAGATCTAGTTAAAACCTACACCTTGGATGAACAGGCGTTTCTGCCAATGTAAGATACAGTAATTGCCACTCATTTTAAATATACTTATACCAGCACATAGCAGTGAGTTAATTGGGGATCCTCATTACTTACCTGGCCGGTTTTCTTCCATGCATCCTTCCAATTATGGTAGATTGTAGACACCGTGGAGTTTCTGCTAGGGGCCCAATCGGCCAAGTGCGCCCAGAATGCACTGGACACTGCGGCAGCTTTGCAGACGTGAAGTTATGCCCAGATTTCCATGCAAACTCATTATAATAGACCCAACCGCAAAATCTCCCATGAATCAGCGCAGTCAAGCAGCGTAATTGATGTGTGACTGGAACGTGGCATTCTGCAGCATCACAGAGGAGTGGGATTGCCAGAAAATGAGCCGTCCCTCAACTAACTGATTTAATGCTCTTGGTCTTGCTTTTTAATTGGCTTCAGTTGACTGCTGGTCACCGGTCTTCAAATAACGAATTACTGCAACAGAATGGGCCACCCCTGTGTGGCTCCAGTTGACTGCTGGTCACCGGTCTTCAAATAACGAATTACTGCAACAGAACGGGCCACCCCTGTGTGGCTCCAGTTGACTGCTGGTCAAGGGCAGGTCAATGACTGCATTTCAAGTAATTGCAGCAGCAGGAGAAACAGACCTGGGTCAGACTTCAATTGACTGCTGTTCACTGCAGGTACAGGTGATTAATGCTGGACTCCTGTGACCATGTGTTCCTGTGCACCCGAGAATCTGGGTACAGGAAACTCTCTGGTATCCGGCACCGACTGGACCGGGATGGTGCCGCTTGATTTAAAATTCCGGATGACGGAGAGGGTTATCTACCGAGGCTATTTTTAATAGAGTCAGACTCCTGTTATTGAGGTGTTCGGACTTCCGACAGCGCCAAGAAGCCGAGTAGTGGCAGTTTGGAGAACGACCCCCACTGACTAACTTGGCCACCGCGGGAGACTCGGACTCAGCAACATTTCCGGTTATTGAGGTGTTTTCGGAGTATGAATTTTGCCGGTTAATAGAGAATTCCGGATATTTAGGTGCCGTTTAAACGAGAGTTTCCTGTACAGTGTAATGAACGCCCCTGAACGGGCATGATTGGCGGAAACTCACCATTCTGACCTGGGGGTGTGGCCAACTTTGTAGGCGGGGCATGCTTAGGGTGACTGGACTTTTGAACCAGCGCATAACTCCAGCGTAAAGTGCTTATGGGCCCAACTCGACTTGCGCTTAAAATTCCACAAGCTTTAGTGCTATTTCATTTGATTCCGCCCAGATTAAGCTGCTATCTGGGTGGAAATCATGCGGAAGCTCTTGGCCATGGAGTTTACCTCCTACGTGATTCTTTTCCATGCCAGTAGACCAACATTTTAGTTAATAGCTGGCACTTCTGGCCTGTAGAGAGCAATTTTTCCATTCCCTCACACAGTCCATAATGGTCGTCAGGGTCTCATCTGTGAAGCAGGCTTTTTATGGCCATCTTGCTCACTCCATGAGTGCTCGTATTTGTGCACTCCATAGATGGTTTGACACAATACAGTCTTCAAAGTGTTTACATGCCTGTTAAGGAAGTTGGTAGGTGATTGCCACAGTATTTTTCCAGTTGCATTCTGTTTGGCTGCTCAGTAATGTTAGTTGTTATGCACCTGACTGCCAAGAAAGTGCACTGAGTACACTTGTGACTAACTTAAAATAATTCATTCACTTAATGTACAAACATTGTGTTGAAGCAAATTAAAGCCCATGGTGGAAAAGTCAACACTGGTATATGTGTTGAGCTGTGAGTTGAACAAAAGACACATGCCATTCATACAACAGGGGCACCTTTTTGTCAATTGAAGCTACTCTGCATTGCTTTCAAATATTGACCATTTGACTGGTGAGCATTCAGTTAGCTGATCTACAGGAGGTACGAGTCAGAGCCCAGGATTTGAGAAAATTGGCAGCTTTTAGCTGCAACCAGGTTAATATTTGATGCATTCTTACAAGGGCCGTCAACTAATCGGTTAACTTCTGCGATTAACGCATTAATTTTTCTGGTGATTAACTGGTTTTAACTCTCGTTAATCGTGGAGGTTATGCATGCAGGAGTTTTTTTCTGCAAAGGTACAAGCTTTGCATTTTGAAGTTGTTTTAATATTCCTTTCCTTATGTCGTTGGGCCGTGCACTAACTTCAAGCAAGTGGGCAGACAGGTGATCTCCCCTCTGGTTTCAGCCGATATCATTGACTAAACTGTGCAAGAACAGTCACTCGGTGACTTCATTATTTTCCCCCCACTCTCTGTGAGGAGACATTTAGGGGTCGATTTTAGTTCAGGTGCGGGGAATTGGCGGTTTCCCCGAATGTAGTGATTCCGACACAATTGTCAATGGGTCTGTGAGCTTGATGCAAATTTAACACAATTGGCCAATTGATTTCCAGCGTGTGGGAAGCCTTGGCAATTGAGTATTTCCAGTCAGAAAGTCGCAGAATATGACGTCATCATTGCTGCTGCTTTTAAGGTCTACAGCAAACCTTGCTTCCTCTGCAGGCTTCCAACCTTCAACATTAAGATGGCACAAGAGCCTGCAGGAGGAACGGCCAGCAGGAGGGCCAGATCGGCGCCCAAATTTGATGAGGCTTCACTACAGGCATTATTGGATGGTGCTAGGGCTC
Source organism: Somniosus microcephalus (assembly GCF_052327205.1). NCBI lineage: Eukaryota > Metazoa > Chordata > Chondrichthyes > Squaliformes > Somniosidae > Somniosus > Somniosus microcephalus. The sequence continues at coordinate 7,370,132 of NC_141018.1, forward strand.
ACGGGGAGGTCCTCTTCCCTTCTTCAGGGAGGAAGAGGCCTCCCAGCCAGACCAAGGCTGTGTGGCTAGAGGTGGCAGGTCAAGTCAACTCCTTGGGGCTGACGCGAAGAACGTGGTTGCAGTGCAGGAAAAGATTCCATGACCACCTTCGCACTGGAAAAGTAAGTACTGTATGAAGTTTCCATCACCCTCAATCTGTTCCCCATTGCCTTTCCTCACCAGCACTCAGCTTTAGCACTCTCTTCCTGCACATCCCACTAGACACTCGCATCCATACACCCTTAGCCATTCCCTCTCTATGCTCACAATCACAGAACTATTCCACCATGCAGCCCTCACACTCCCTCTCACTCTGATGCTTTGAACACAACTGACTACACACAGGGAGGGCCCTTTGTCTTGCAACCTCACTCCATCTTTGTCTCCTTCTAAGTATCTATGCTATGCAATCTCTGCACTCCTTCATTCTCACTCAACCTCTGCTTGTCCCCCTCATTGCAGGAAAAGAGAGCTCACAACAGGAGAGCGCGAGCCAGGACAGGAGGAGGGCCGCCCTCATTAGCCCAGCTCACCCCCTGGGAGGAAGGTGCCCTGGAGATTTCCGGGGCTGACCGAGATGTGGACATTGGGGAAGGACAGGCAGGAGCATCCCTGCAAGCTGGTGACAGAATAGTTTTCCATCTCTCTCATTAGCATTGCATGAGTCGCTGATAATGATTCTGAAGCTACATCATATGGACTTATGATCATCTGCAAAATGCAATGTGCATGTAACCTTGGCATCACATCTCTAACTTTTTCCTTGACTCCCCCACAGGACCATCAAGAGCCCCCGGTGCAGGAGGAAGAGCCTGAGCAGCCGGACTCCTCCGAGGAATCTGCAACCTCTGAGGGTGCAGCGTCATCAGAAATAAGCACACCCAGCACCAGCGCAGACACTCACACCTCGGTGGGACCTTCAGGACATAGAGTAGAGTTGTCACCTGGTGTATCACAGCTCACAAGTGAGCATCAGCAGATTGTGGAGACAGGGACAGCAGTGGAGAGTCCTCGTCGGAGGGCGCAGGACTCTGCCAGCTCGGCTCAGCTGCATGTCGACCCTCTGCCTCTGGGTCCATCCGTAAGATCAGAGGTGATGGAACTCCAGGCACAGATGCAGGAGTCTCTGACAGGTTTTGTCTCTAGGGTCGCTGCCTATGTGGAGCGAATGGAGGAGTCTATCGCGAACGTGAACAGAGCCTTTGTGGAGTCATTGGCGCATGAACGCATCACCACGGAAAGGATGGCTACCTACGTGGAAATGATTGCTGCCTCCATGGTAAGGCTGGCTATGGTAGAGGAGAGGAGGGCTACGGCCATGGAGGAGGTTAGTCACCAGGGTATGGAAAACATGGTGAGTGTTCAGAATAGAATGACATCTCTTGAGGAGCGATGGGCATCTATTTAACAGAGAAACCAGACCTTCATGGAAGTCCTTCTGAGTAGGACTGCCATTGCAGATACGGGTCCCCATGGCCCCCCTGATGTGCAGCAAGCTGCTCTCAAGCCATTTGCAGGCACTGAGGGGGACCTGACCCATGAGAGGGAGGTTGGTGGCAGACCTCAAGGAAGTGGGGCGCCTCTCCAAGCGCTCTCACTTCCATGCCACTGCAGAGCCCTCGGTCAGAGCCCCGCTGGAGTCCACACCCAAGTGAGATAGAGGTCTCAACCCCTGCACAGCCGCAGGAGCAGCAGACTGCTGACGAGCCCTCACAGGCTCGCCACCCCAGAGGACGCCTGCCAAAGGTGTCGAGACAGGAGCAGCAGGAAAGTGAGCAAGGGACCTCCACATCTGCTGAAGCCACAGGGGAAGCACCACGTAGGTGCACGCATAAGAGAAAGATACTGCACAAATAGTCACAGAGGTAGTCACTTGGGTGAAATGTGTTTATTTTAAAAATGCCATCAGTTGGTTATTGTAAATAAAACATTTTTGATGGCAACTTCTGCAGTTGTGGCATGTCTCATTTCGCGAATGGGGCTGGAGGTCCTCTAATGCCAAGAGGGGAAGGAAAAAAAGGCCTCCCATGCTTCTGGTAGGTGCCTCAGTTGAGGAAGCGCTGAGTGAGGGTGGCGAGAGGGGTCTCGCAGGAGGTCACACTGGAGAAGTCTGTGAGGCTCCAACCTTCCACAGCTGTGGTTATGCCTTCTAAAAGTTCCCCCAGACCTGACACGACAAAGTCCTGCCACCTGCAAATGATGACTGATCAAATATCCTCTTTGATGTTGGACCTGCAGCTGTGTGGTAAACCACTGTTTGTATTCCTGTTTGTCCTGTTTGTATTCCACTGTGTACATGCCTGGACATGCCTCGGCTGACTCCTCCCACAGGTCCTAGTATAAAGGTGACTGCTCCCCAGCCCTTTGTATCCTGGACCGGTCGACCACTCGAGGCAGACCTCCATTCTGTTGTTAATAAAAGCCTTTAGTTACTCTTCTAACTCTCAGTCTTTTATGAGTAATTGATAGCGCATCAAGCTGATAGTCAGCAAGCCAATAGTGTTCACGCCAGGTTTCACAGGCGTCATCCCCACCAAGCACGTTTTGCGTGGGAAAAGGGTTAAACAGGCAAGGGCCTGTTAAAATGGAATTATAAAGGCCAATCAGTGCTGTTTACGGGCCCTAAAGACCAGTCCTGCCTGTTGCAGGCGGGACTGATGCGGCTCAATCAGACACACCTAGGTTAAAATGGCGTGCGGGGGGGGGGGGGGCGGTTGCGACCCCCAGGTTTTGTGATTTTAACCCCCCCGCACGCCTAAAAGCCCGCCTCACGGCCCAATGAAAATCGAGGCCTTAGTCTTGGCTTGGCACTTTCTAACTTCATAATTGAGATTGAGAACTTGATAGTTTGTAGAAGGGGAATAACAACTCTGATCCCACTCCTCGGTGCTCCATGGTATGCCATACCACCGGATGAAGATTTTTTTAAAGTTCAGGCCATACGAATGCACCAACCACTTGCACAATAATATTTACACAGGGTGGTTTTAAAGCCTCGGTGAAATTAACTTTAATTCGTAATGGTGCTGTGAGCGAATACCCTTCACTGGCAAGTGGCAGGATGTGCCTCTGATACCAAAAGTGGTGATACCAGGCTCCACCGTGCTGTCCGGGGGAAGGTAACAATGGATACCAACCGTAGTGTTTCGTGCTGACAGGTAGCATTCTTCACCTGGATTTAAACTTGGTGCACTGTCCCGAGGTCCCTCCCAGAACGCTGCAGAGCAGAGTTCATCTGCAAGCACAGCCACGTTACTGGATGACTCTGATTCGTGAGCATATACAGGAAACTTTGGTTTATCCGGAGGTTATATGTCCGGAATACTCGATCTAACGGCAAAAATCAGGAGCCGTGTTCTTTAAGTTTTTTTTAGTTCCCGTTGCTTTTTTTCCCCCAGTCAGGTACTGCAAGGTCTGTAGCTATAGCAACAGCTTCAGCTAGAGACGCTTGCAGCTGCAGCCGACTGTTTTGAAGCTGTTGCTAAGCAACAGGGTTTGTTGATTCACACGGAGCTTTTCAGTTCCGTATGTTTCAACATTAACGCTGGTATGTCCGGCACTTTTGATGGGACGGCACCAGCTCGGTCCCGTCAGTGCCGGATATCAGAGAGTTTCCTGTATGGGGCTATGTTAGAAGTACAGAAGATTTGCATGAATCCAGAAATAGGAAACTAGGCTTTTGCTTTTGGATGATAATCGCATCGGTAGAAAACAAACTTGAATCAGATGATGCAGTAATTGTATCGATTTATATATGCAATTAAAACCAGGATTAAACATTTTAATTGCAATTACCTTTTTTAACCGCTTGACGGCCCTTATTTTTACACATCAAAGCAGAAAATTGGCTGTGCCAATTAATATTTTCAGTGTTTCCTTGAGCTTGACCATTCCCAGATGAAGTTATAAGTAAACTCAACTGCAGTGGTCAGAAGGCTAAAAGATGTATTCACAACTTTGCGGACCCTATTTTTAAACTGGAATAAAGTTGTCATTTTTTTTATGGTTTACTGACTGAACAAAAAATGAAATGCATTTTAAAATGTACCAATGTATTTTTTTTTTAAAGAACTCCAGAAGAAATGTGGACGTGGATTTAGATTTGGCATCAGTTCAGAGAAAAAGGGGTGAGTCTATTGTGTAGATCTCTGCTTTTGTAATTTAGATGTTAATGTAATGCTGGAATGAGTTGTCCTAGAATATCATATCAGTTGATCCAGAATTGTCCTTGTTCGTTTCTGTTTAATTGATTTGTATCGGTGTCGCTACACTGCCGTGGACAGAATTTTTGTAATAATACTTGTATATCATTTTCATTTTTAAATGAGAGTTTTTAAAAGTTGGTGCCAAACCTGAGCCATTTGGAGAATCTCTTATCCTTGTCTTGTGTTTAATCTCGAGCATGATATATTTAGTGCAGGCGTGACTGAGTGAAATTTACTAGCACCATCGGTTGCTCCGACTCTCTGCGTAATTGTGGCCAATGATCAAAGTTCTTGTGTTCGGGGAAAACAGGAAACATATTTGAGTGCATACTTTGTGCATAATGTGAAAGAACACAATCTGTGTAAACAGCTATAGTCAAGCCTAAATTTAGTTCAGTGTTATATTCAAATATCTTCAATTATTTGAGGCTTGTAAGACCAATGTAAAAGCTGTCAGAGAAATAATACTTTGTATGGCATGGCAGTTTGAACTGTTCTTGGGAAACCTTCTAATGGCTGGTCAGAATGTCAAGGTTAAATCATGCCCAAAGCACTCCGCTGCTTCAAACATAAACTTTCCAAGCATGTGTTGTCAAATGTCTCCTTTTGTCTTCTGATTTTATGTAGTAGTGTGTTTATTTCTTGTTGGCCAGTTGAGTCCCAGAAACCAGGGGAGCTGTCAGCAAGTAACTGATGGTATGGTTACTCTTTTTAAAGCTTGCCTACGTATATTCTCCAACATCCAGTATATACTGTCCCGTAACTGTAGCAGTGTTGGTTTGTCCCATCTGTTACGCTCCATGATTGTTGGGCTAGTAGGTCGGATTGTCATTCGTGTTGGTGCCTCTTTGCCCGCCGGAGGTTCGCAGCTTAAGCAATGTAATGACCAGACGTTAGTTATTGTTTACCTGTATCACCATATAGAGGTAGCTCTGGGAGTTCCCTTGCTACAAGCTTTTGTAACTTTGTTCAAGTTTGCTATGTACTTGTGCAGCAGTGCTTAGAAAAATAAAACATTAATAGAATTTTTAGCTTGGAGCCTTCGAGACCTGCACAGATGGACAATAAGTCCCCTTTTTTTCCCTTTGGAATAAAATAAGTAAGATCCTGGCACTTCATGTTGTTTTTAATCTGCTTTATGCATGACTTTTTCTTTGTTTTTTGATCTGCTTGTTATAGTATAAATAGGAGAGAACACACAAAGGTGTTTATTGTATTCTTGTATGCAAATATCTTTGCTTATGTTGTCATCTTTCTTTTGCTTCATTCTCCACAGGACCTCCTTATAGCCCAACAGACTCCCTGAGAGCCTCCTGGACACGGCTGAAACACAGCAGGGATCTGTCTTATGGTGCTTCCAACTTGTATAATGCATCAGATTTGGATCTGAATCGGTCGCTTGGAATCCACACATTCATTGAAAACATTGTTAGTTTTGTAAGTGGAGGTGTGGGAACTTCCCCAGGTTTTAAAGAGCCCGAAGAAAACATGTCCTCCAACCCCCAGGCTACCATCATCGCCATGGAGCAGCAGCAGCTTAGGTCTGAGGTAAGCAGCGGGGGTTCTTGGAAGTATTTAGTCCAGTCAACTACAAGGGCAGAAACCTTTCACTTGAAGGCTTGCATTTATACACTTGTTCTGCTGTATGGAGAAAGTCATCGGCCTAGAAATTCAGTGGCCTGCGCCACCAGTTTGCGCCCAAAGAGGGCTTTTGCGCCTCTGGCCACAACCACCGCGATATTTAGCGGGGCGCTAATGGCGGCGTTAGCCTGTAGCGCTGCGCCGCCACCGATGACGTCATCGGTGTGCACAGCGCCCCGCTACCGCCCCGAGCACCATATTAGGTCGCAGCCGCCTCTTCCGCGCCGGCCGCAAACAGCGACCGGTACACAGGGGCCTACCTGTGGCGGTAGTGGGCCGAATTAAGGTGGAGGTGCGGCCGGCCGGTTTTTCGGCGGCCGCCTGCCCGCACCTCCGTCCCCGGCCTCAAACCCCCCCCCCCCCGCGGCATTGCCGGCTGTTTCCCGAGAGCCCGGCACTTCTCCTTGGTGCCGGGCTCATTTGCCGGCACTCGCGAGCGGGGATCGCACTGTTGCAGGCACCTCCCCCTTAACAGTGGGAGGAAGGCCTGCAGTACCGCAGCCTGCCGTGCCGCAGCGGGTGGCGCTGCGGCACTTTGCGCGCCGATATTCAGTTTCAGCGCCCCAAGCGGGGCACCGAAACCCTTGTTTAGCGGCCGGCTTCCACTTGGGGCGCTGAAACTGAATATCCCGATGGCGCAAGTGGCTCAGCGCGCAGCGGTAATTCCGGCGAGCTGGGCGCCCCAAACTGAATTTTTAGCCCATAGAATCATAGAGGTTTACGGCACAGAAGGAGGTCATTCGACCCATCGTGTCTGCTGACAAAAAAGAGCTATCTAGCCTAATCCCACTTTCCAGCTCTTGGTCCGTAGCCCTGTAGGTTACGGCACTTCAGGTGCATATCCAAGTACTTGGTAAATGCGATGAGGGTTTCTGCCTCTACCACCCTTTCAGCCAGTGAGTTCCAGACCCCCACCACCCTCTGGGTGAAAAAAGTTCTCCTCACTCCCCTCTAATCCTTCTACCAATTACTTTAAATCCTTGGTTGAGGAAAAAGGAAGACCTATCTGAAGCTTTGGTATGGAAGGTGACATCGCCGGAACAGATGCAATGGCGTCTGAGAAACGAAGAATGGAATAGTCACAGAATCATAGAAATTTACAGTGGGAGGAAGTGTAGTCAAGGTAGCTCTGGGAGTTGGTGGGCTTATAGTGGATGTTGGTCGATGGTCTATTCCCAGAAATGGAGACCAAGAAGTCAGCAAAGGGAAGAGTCTGAAATGGACCATGTGAAGGCAAGGGAACGTTGGAAATTGGAAGCAAGGTTGATGAAATTTTCCAGTTCGGAGCAAGAGCAGGAAACGGCACCGATCTAGTCATCAAAGTACTGGAAAAAGAGGCGAGGGAGGGGACCTGAGTAGAACTGGAACAGAGTGTTCCACATATCCCATGAAAAGGTAGCCGTAGCTAGGGCCCATACGGGTTCCCATAGCAACACCTTTTATTTGGAGAAAGTGAGTGGAGTCAAAGGAGAAGTTGTTCAATGTGAGAACAAGTTCAACCAGGTGGAGGAGGGTAGTGGTCTATGGGGACTCCGTTCAAGGAAAGAGCGGAGAGTCCGCAGGCCATCCTGGTGGGGGATGGAGGTGTAGAGGGATTGGATGTCCATGGTGAAAAGGAGAAGGTTAGGGCCAGGAAACTGGAAACCAAGTGGCGGAGGGCATCGGAAGAGTCGCCAAGAGGTAATGATGAGCCTATATGAAGGGGAGTGGGTGTTGGGGGTGATTGGAGGAGTGGACCTGGATGTCGCGGAGGGAACGGTCCTATCGGAATGCTGGGGGGGACAAGGGGAAGATGTGTTTGGTGGTGGCATCACACTGTAGGTGGCGGAAACGCCAGAGGATGACCCATTAAATGTGGAGGCTGGTGGGATGGAAGGTGAGGACAAGGGGAACCCTATCATGGTGCTGGGAGGGAGGGTGAGGGCAGAAGTACGGGAAACGGAACGGACACTGTCGAGGGCCCTGTCAGCTACCTCTAACGTGATCCCACCACCAAACACATCTTCCCCCTCCCTCCCTACTGTCCAGAACCCCAAACGCTCCTTCTAGGTGAAGCAGCGGTTTACTTGTACTACTTTCAGTTTAGTGTACTGTATTCGCTGCTCACGGTGCGGTCTCCTCTATACTAGGGAGACCAAACACACATTGGGCGACCACTTTGCGGAACACCTTTGTTCGGTGCACAAGTGTGACCCCGAGCTTCTGGTCGCCTGTCACTTTTTAATTCTCCGCTCCACTCCCTCTCTGACCTCTGCCTCTTACACTGATCCAACAAAGCTCAATGTAAGCTCTAGGAACAGCACCACCTCATTCTATTAAGTCCAGAAGGATGCAAAGTGCCTAACATCGACTATAACCTCTGCCCCTGTTTTTTCGGACGGCAGCTGTTGATGATTCTGCTATTCCCACTTACACCTCCTCTCGACCCATCTTTTGTTTCTTTACTTGTCCCAATACCCATCTCCTTTTGCCTTGTACAATCATACCTTTTGTCTTTTAGTATCTCCTGCCTTCCATCCTTTCACAGACCGTCCTTTTTGTTATTTCCTACCCTCCCCGCATTCCCTACCTCTACATTTGCTTAAAACCTGTTATATCTCTTGACGTTTTCCAGTTCTGATGAAAGGTCATCAACCTGAAACGTTAACTCTGTTTCTCTCTCCACAGATGCTGCCTGACCTGAGTATTTCCAGCATTTTCTGTTTTTATTTCAGATAACCACCATCCGCAGTATTTTGCTTTTGTAGCTGTGGGAGCCATGGGTTTATACTCATTTCAAACATAGAAACATAGAAGATAGGAGCAGGAGTAGGCCATTTGGCCCCTCAAGCCTGCTCCACCATTCAATGAGATCATGGCTGATCATCCAAATTCAGTACCCTGTCCCTGCTTTCTCCCCATATCCCTTGATCCCTTTAGCCGTAAGAAATATATCTAACTCCTTCTTGAATATATTTAATGAATTGGCCTCTACTGCCTTCTGTGGTAGAGAATTCCACAGGTTCACCACTCTCTGGGTGAAGAAATTCCTCCTCATCTCTGTCCTAAATGGCTTACCCCTTATCCTTAGACTGTGACCCCTGGTTCTGGACTCCCCCGGTCATCGGGAACATCCTTCCTGCATCTAGTCTGTCTAGTCCTGTTAGAATTTTATACGTTTCAATGCGATCCCCTCTCATTCTTCTAAACTCCAATCGACCCAATCTCTCCTCATACGCCATTCCTGCCATCCCAAGTATCAGCCTGGTGAATCTTTGCTGCACTCCCTCCATGGCAAGAACATCCTTCCTCAGATAAGGCGACCAAAACTGCACACAATACTCAAGATGTGGTCTCGCCAAGGCCCTGTACAACTGCAGCAAGACATCCATGCTCCTGTACTCGAATCCTCTCGCTACGAAGGCCAACATACCATTTGCCGCCTTAACCGCCTGCTGCACCTGCATGCTTACCTTCAGCGATTGGTGCACAAGGACACCCAGGTCTCGTTGCACTTCCCCTTCTCCCAATCTATTGCCATTCAGATAATCTGCCTTCCTGTTTTTGACACCAAAGTGGATAACCTCGCATTTATCCACGTTAAATTGCTTCTGCCCAATCACCCAACCTGTCCAAATCATACTGGAGTTTCTCTGCATCCTCCTCACAGCACACACGCCCACCCAGCTTTGTGTTGTCTGCAAACTTTCCCGCATTATCTGTTTTTATTCCTCATTTGAGGTAAAGGATTGAATTGAATGAGTATGACATTCTGCAAGTAATACTTTCTGTTTAACACTTTTTAGCTTCGCCTGGCAGCACTTCATCAAATCCTGGTGTTGCTCTCTGGAATGGAGGAGAAGGGCAGCCAGTCAGCAGGAAGTAATTGCCTGGCTTCATGGTTCCACTCTGCATCTTTGCTCACTTCAGTCCGATTACAGTTCCTGGCAGGATGCTTTGGCCTGGGCACAGTAGGCACTGCAGGAATCAAAGGAGAAAGTGTTCAACTGCATCACTATCAGGTACTCGCCAAGTGGAATCATCCGATCGACTGTGTTTTGTGGGGAGAGATGGGGGGCGGAGAATAATCTGAAATTCCAAGCCTGTGGTTGTATAACAAGGCTCCAGTTTACTGAAGTACCTTTTATTTTAAGAATCCTGTTTTAAAAGGGTAAGGGGATCCATGGAAACACCACACAAAACCAGTCACACACAACTCCCAAATAGACCCTTTTCTTGGTATTCTAAATTTCATTATATTAATGGACTTTGACATAATACAGGAAACTTTGTGCTATCCGGCACCGACGGGACCGAGCTGTTGCCGTCCCATCAAAACTGCCGGACAAACCAGCGCTAATGTTGAAACATACGGAGATTTTGAGCTCCGTATCTGGCAACAAACCCTGTTGCTTAGCAACAGCTTCTAAACAGTCGGCCGTACCTTGCAAGCGTCTCTGCAGCTTAGCAAGAGCTTCAGCGAGACCTTGCAGAGCCTGACTGGTGGGGAAAAAAAAAGCAACGAAAAGAAAAAACACCTAACGAAACGGCTCCTGATTTTTGCCGGTGGATTGAGCATTCCGGACAGTTAACCTCCGGATAAACCAAAGTTTCCTGTAGCTCATGTACTGCATATCTGTTACATTTTCAATGTTCTTCTATGTTAAAGGTGCTATATAAATACAAACTATTATTTAAGGATTTTCATTTTTAGTCACTACCACCTTCTTGGATGTAGAAATTATTCCAAATCAGATTTTGCAGAAAATTGCTATATTTGCCAACCCACGTGTTTTCCTGAAATCTTACAAGCTTTGATTCTGTGGAGGGGTGTCTCCACCCCCTGTAAATCCCCCTCCCCAGTTGGGACAAAGTTGGATCTGTCCTTCAGGCCTTCACTCCATGAAATCAAAACCTGGGTTGGCTTTGCATTCCCAGCACTTGCCCAACTGAAGGAGCTGACCTGGGGATGGGGTTGGCAGGGGCAGGGAAATTGCTCCCCCAATGTTATTAATGGGGATGCAATGCATTCAGATCGGTGTGACTGGTGGGTAGCTCTCTGCTAATGTGAGAGGTGGAACCCACCAGTGAAAGACAGCTTTGTATTTATATAAAAAAAAATAAAAAAAATCCTGATGGCTGAGCATCACTTGATATTATGGGGAAAGTATTTTCAACACTGCCGTAAGTATAGAAGCTCAGTACTGTAAGGAGTAGCATGTAATGTCATTGTCAGGCTACTGCCTTGATCCAGCAGCTCCCAGATGTTGTATGCTGGGCTGTAGTTGGGTTGGGAAAATGGCAAATTCAAGCCCCTCTAGTGGGACTTGAACTCATGATCCTCTGACTCAAAGAATAGAGTGCTACTACTGAGCCATGGCTGAATAATTCTGTAAATAACTGAATACAAAAACCCTACTTGTTCAAGAAGAGTATAGGGGCAGATTTTGCTGTCCTTCCTGAGTGCAGCGAATACAGGAAAATTGGGCAGGGGGGACTGCATACCTGTAAGGGAACCCACCCGATACACCCCCTCCCCCAAGTCTAACCTTATTCCATCTCCCATGGCTTTGCACATACAAGCCAATTGTAGTTTTCAGTTGAAGTAGGGCTTAGAGGCCAGTGGCTAATAGGAGCAGGGTACACAGATAGAATTCAGTCCCAAATTTATAGATGTACATTCTGTCCTTATTTCTCTAGTTGATTTATAAATTCCTCTTTGTCCACACTTCTGATGATAAACTGCCTCTGTAAACTTACTGCATTGTAATTATACCCTCTTACAAGTGGTGGCAGTGCAGCAGCTCCACTGGGGATAGGGTGTAATTACAGTTTGACACATTTCCATTGGCAGTTTCCATTCTAAATGTAGACAAATTAGTCTATAATGGAAAAAGGTGACAGGAAGTGTGCACAGGTGTAAGATTTTTTAAAATATATTACATATTCTTAAATATGTTGTGAAATTAAAGTTTATGAAAGTGTCGGCCATAGCTGTTGGTAGCATTCTAGCCTCTGAGTCAGAAGGTTGTGGGTTTGATTCCCAAGACTTGAGCACAAAAATCTAGGCTGTCACTCCAGTGCAGTGCTGAGAGAGTGCTACATTGTCAGAGGTGCCGCCTTTCAGATGAGACATTAAACTGATGCCCCGTCTGCCCCCTCGGGTGGTCATAAAAGGCCCCATGGCACTATTTCAAATAAGAGCAGAGGAGTTCTTCCCGGTATCCTGACCAATATTTATCCCTCCACTAACATCACCAATAAACAGATTATCTGGCCATATCTCATTGCTGTTTGTGGGAGCTTGCTGTGCGCAAATTGGCTGCTGCATTTCCCTACATTACAACAGTGACTAAACTTCAAAAAGTACTTCACTGGCTGTACATCGCTTTGGGATGTTCGGAGGTTGTGAAAAGCACTGTAGAAATTTAAGTCTTCCTTTAAATTCCGGTATGTTTGTAAATATTAATGATATTTGGGTGTAGTGTGCGGAGATGATTGATCATTTACAGGACTTACTAATTTGATCATTTAGGATGGCATCAGGGCTGCCAGGAGAAACATTCAGATGGATATCCAGGCTGCGGTTCATAAGATCTACCAGCAGCTGTCGGCCACCCTAGAGCGGGCTTTGCAGGCAAACAAGCACCACGTTGGTAAGGAGCTGAGGTGTAGCATCAAAACTGGGAGTTGAGACACTGATGGTTATAGAGTTCACTTAAAAAGTGTCAGCTGTCATCATCTTTTCATTTTCCTCCTCCTCTTACATCGCCATTATGTTTTAGAAAGGTGTATAAAGCCAGAAACTGAATGCAAAGCACATCAATGAATAATGTTAGCAAGAGATTTGTAGAATATACTTGCAATATTGCTGGTCTGCAATAGAATTTTGTTCAGTATCCAAGTTCTGTATTCTATTCTATTCAACTAGCTTCTATTTCTGACCCTTCTAAAAGCTAATGGTTGCATTTCATTCTTGCTGTACTAAGAGCCAGCTACTTGATCTTCAGAATATTTCCCATTCCCCAAGATACAGCTGTAAAATGTGCTCAAGCGTGAATTCAGCATTACAAGCATTTTTTTAAAGCTGTAATGCGTATGTACAACTTTTAATGGTCGCTGAAGAATGTAAAACCATTCATGTTACAGCTGTATTTTTGTTTTGCTTAAGAATAATCACCGTTAACACAAGTCAAAGTCATGTAAACTGAAATCTAAGGGTGTGTTTGATGGCACATTCATCAGTTATGCTTGATTCAGCTATGCTATTCTGTAAAATCGTGGCTGAAGTATTGAAAAAATGGTTTTCTGAATAGGATTGCATCTTTAATAACTAGAATAATGAAATGCAATGAAAATACTGGTGTAACGTATACATGAAATATACTACAGGTCCGTCGACTCTAAAGGGAAAAGATAGTTATTATTTTATAGTGCAGCCCTTCATTGGAACTAAAGCTGGGAGATGAGCAAGACCTGTTATAGGATGGAACAAAATGGAGGGGATTTTCTATACTGAAACTCCTGATATGTGTCCCTTTTTCCTCAGCTGAAGTTTCTCATTGTTGGGTGGACAGGGCTCTTGATCATAACCATAGTGCCTCTGCTATCTCCCTCCTCTCCTCACAAAACTGACTGGGTCCCTCTTATCCTTAACTACCATCCCACAAGCCTCCTGTTTTCCTGATTGCTTCCATCTATAATGTGACACTTTCCTGTGCAAAACTTGTCCGTTTGTGTCTTCTGTCCAGGGTCCCAAACACTCCTTTCATGTGAGGCAGCAATTTAGACGTTTTCTACAATCTGGAACACAGTATTCGCTCTTTCAGTACAGTCCCCTCCACACTGACTGGCCTAATCCAGATTGGATCACCTCTTCACTGAACTTTCCATAGCTTGTGGCTTCAACTCAGCAATTTTAGATCATATGTCATTGTCCTCCCCCATTTTCCCATTCACCTTCCTCATCATTTGCTTTCACTTTGGATTCCCTCCCCCCCCCCCCACTACTTGTTTTTCTAATGCCTTGTACTACCTACTCGGCTGTTTTTTTCACTCCCCTTTATGCCTAATGCCTTTTTGGTGCTTGAATGCCAGGCAGCACATTTTCACCTCTTTCCAAATTTTTAAAATACTTACTCAGAAGCTATTAAACTCATTAACTGCCTTTTTGTGATTTAATAGTTAGTAGACCTGACTCTAAACTGTTGTATTTTCATTTTGTTCAATTCTAGAAATGTAGCTCACTTAACTCTCAATTTCCAATTTTCTGCTGTGTATATGAAGTATTTTCTGTCTGGATTTAATAAGGAGTTCACTTTTTTTTAAAGTTAGTCCCCGGTATGTTGCCTGGACACATTACTTTTTCTCTCTGTCCCACCCTGTTGATAGAATTACTGGGTTTGGTGAAGAAAAAATAGCTACTATTTAAATGCAATCCTTTTTCTTTCCTTCCCTCCTCCCTTTCTTCCCCCTATAAACATGTGCACATTAGTGAAACTTGTATTACCACCTGATTATTTTTGTGCTATATCTTTATCAGGACAATTTCATTTCCTTTTCTTACTAATCTTTCTCCTTCCTGATTTGTTCTACTTCCACACACACACACAAGATGTTCCCATCATATACAGGAAACTTTGGTTTATCCGGAGGTTGTATGTCCGGAATACTCGATCTAACGGCAAAATTCAGGAACCGTTTTCTATAAGTATTTTTAGTTCTTGTTCTTTTTTTTCCCCCAGTCAGGCACTGCAAGGTCTGTAGCTATAGCAACAGCTTCAGCTAGAGACGCTTGCAGCTGCCTCTTTAGAAGCTGTTGCTAAGCAACAGTGTTTGTTGTCAGATACGGAGATGAAAACCTCCGTATGCTTCAACATTAACTTTGTATGTCCGGCAGTTTTGATAGATCGGCAACACGCCGGTCCCGTCGGTGCCGGATATAACAAAGTTTCCTGTATGTAGGAAAACACTTATCTAGAAATCCATGTCACTGTACTGCTATTCTGGTCAGTTGATCCTCCCTTTCCCCACTCTGGCAAGGGAGTGACTAGTTGCACATTGTGATCCACGGCTTCATTTCTTTGTTATGCTAGAAGATGCATTGCTTTCTCCCCATCAGCGAGAGCCACATAATAGCGCGCAAACCTAAAACTTCAGCCAGTACTAGGTCAGAAAGAGAAATGAGGATCAGCGAGGTGGTGGCTTTGCATGTAACTTTGTTCTTGAATGGCTACTGAAATATGTCTGCACACTGGTCCAATTTATCTATCCCCTACCCTCTAACCCCATTACACCTGAACACTGCTCTTGGTCTTGACTTCCTGTGTGAAACGCCGCGAAAGATGAACTAGTTCTTTACATTTTTACAATAGAGTACAATGCAAAAGCTTTTTTCAATATATAGAGTGCAAATATTTTAAAAGTACTCTGGCTATCATTGTTGCATTATTTATTAAAACATGTATTTGTATTTGTCAGTATTGTTAAAAATACATCTTATTATTTTTATTCCTGTTTTCAGGAGCCCAACAGCGCCTTTTGCTGGTTACAGTATTCGCACTCAGCGTGCGTTACCAGCCAGTGGATGTCTCTTTGGCAATCTCCAGTGGTTTGTTGAATGTATTATCCCAATTGTGTGGTACTGACACTATACTAGGACAGCCGCTGCAGTTGATGCAAAAGCCCGGTGTGTCTCAGCTCAGCACAGCATTGAAGGTTGCCAGCACTAGATTGCTTCAGATTTTAGCCATCACCACAGGGTAAGCATAAGTTTCAACTTTCTATCAGTAACTACTTTGGTACAGTGATATCATGATTACATTGAGAGACGAACATGAGATCTAGCCTGCTGCTAATGGCTGTGCCATGAGCGTTCATTCAAACCACATTGTTCTGCATCAATTCCAAAAATTTATACTGACATTTTAATTTATTTTCCTGAATACTTGGTTTCGTAAAAACCAAGTACTGTACTGTGTAATTCTGATAGATACATTTACATTAAAAGCAGCGGAATGGGGTTTAGTTAGCTAAAATGCAGTTGGTGTTAAAGCAGGAATGGTATCTATATGAAGGTAGGTGAGCAACATAGTGTGGAACGGTGATTGTACTATATATACTGTACACGTGAAGTTTGCAGAGCCACAAAGATCATTTCAGCAGCATTGAGTAACAATTTACCCATCTTTATCGAGAATAACCTGAAATATATTGCTGCAAATATGTGAGGGGTAACTTTAACCTGATCTTCCCGCCAGGATACTGACTGGATCGGGTAGGCTGCCGATTTAACACCCTGTCTGATTTTACTCCATTGTAATCAGTGGAGTGTAAAATCAGGTGTACTGTGAAACGGCTCTCCAATCCGACAAGCCCTGTTCTCGCCGGGGGTGAGGCAGGGGTTATAATTGCCCCCGTGATGCTGTTTGTAATTTGAATGCATTAGCTGTGAAACATTTAAGGACCCACTAATGGCATTGCTCACCGTAAGTTCGAGGATGCATTGTTTTATAATGGCCGGAGTATTGTACCATATATTGCACAATACATAATTCTGCTGTTGAGGTGAAACTTTGTTTAAGAGGACCATACCTCAAAGACTTGCTGTAAATCAGCAACTTCGAAGTTAATTGTTGGTGAAAGAGGTTTGCCGATTGGGAGTTGCTTGTAAATTTCTGGCTCACGATCAGAAGCAACTAGAACAAAAGCAAAATACTGCAGATGCTGGAAATCTGAAATAAAAACAGAAAATGCTGGAAATACCCAGCAGGTCAGGCAGCATCTGTGGAGAGAGAAACAGAGTTAACGTTTCAGGTCGATGACCCTTCGTCAGAACTGGAATGTGCTTATCAAAGTGACCAGTTTCAGTACTGGGAAATTGAATATTTTCCCACAATTTTTGTCTCCACACCAGGTACTCATGTCATTGCCGTATTAGATCTATAGTAAGGCTTGTTCTTCATTACCAGGTGCCCTTAGCCAATCACTGGATTAAACCAGTACTTCCATCATATGTCACAAGAGTTATAATCTCCCTTTCAAGTGTTTTAAATGTCATACCTTAGCCGGAACATTGGCCATGAGATTTCCTCATACAGGAAACTTTCGTTTAACCGCAGGTTCAAAGTCCGGAAAGCTCTATCTACCGGCAAAATTCAGGAGCCGCTTTTCTATAAGTTTTTTTTAACTTTTTGAAGCTGTTGCTAAGCAACAGGGTTTGTTGATTCACACGGAGCTGAAAAGCTCTCTGTTTTAACATTGGAGTTGTTTTATACGACAGCTTTGATCTAACGGCACCAGGTCAGTGCCGGATACCAGAAAGTTTCCTGTACTTGGCAAGTGTGAGTGGATCATGCCCTCCGATCGTCAATGTATTTATCATCAGGAAGAATGTTCCTCAGGCCATGTGTATTTTTGCTTTGGTTCCATCTCCAGATTTGGTGTCAACCATTTTGTTACCTTGAAGGGCATGACGGGTATCTGAAATTTTTCCCTTTAAACATAGCACCTTTGTATCCCAAGTTTACTTTGACTTCTCATCTCTAACTGGTAAAACCCCCATCAGAGGCCATCTATGATCTTTGAGAGAAACATCACCTGAAAATCCAAAGCCTACCATCTGTTCCACCATCTTGAGCTGTCAATGGCCTGTCTTTGTCCCTTGTCTCTGGTACCATCTTACCTGTCGGTGCTTTATCCAGCACCATTTAGGAAGAAGAAAAATTTGTTGGAATCAACTGACTCACCCAAGACTACTACAAAGGATTCCATGGTCTGCTCCAGCACTGCATTCAGGAAAGTTCAGTCCAGCATTGTTCACCAGGAGGGTCCATGAGGGTCCCAGGGCCAGGCAACAGATGTAAAAATCAACCTCTTCCTAACTTTTCAAATTCCACCCCGCAGAATCCTGAAGTCTGGTCGGGACCTTCTGCCTTACGACCTCCATCAGTAACTAGATGGCCCCAATGCCTGAAGCCCCTAGCTATACGCCTGAGAGGCCTGCAGATTGGCCCAGACCTGCTGCCCCTTCCACCAGTGCTCAGCCCTTCTAGGGGTGGGTGTGCGATGGGGGAGTGGGGGTGACCCTGGGCCTCGTACATGGGCCTGGAACAGGAAAACATGGGATCTTGGGACTGGATAGGAGCAGCACACTAAGTTTCCTGCTCTTGTCTAGTGCTGGGAAGGACAGGAAAATCTGCTCTTGTATTTCTAGCTTTCAATGTAGTCACAATAGGTTTGAATGAAGAAGGCCCTTCAATCTGTTTGATTTCATCATTACAGAATAACCAACCTTCACGTCTTCCCATTACTATATTTAGCTGTTCTTAAATGAGTCTAACGTCCTGGCCTCAACCGTCCTTCCTGACAACATGTTCCAGTTTCTGATTGCCCTTTAAATAAATATTCCTGCCATTTGACCTTGTGAAACCTAAGCCAGTCCTCACTTGTCTGCCCTGCCATATATGAAAGTATTGTTTCTGGTTTATTCTGAGATGTTAAGCATCTCATACACAAGTATGTTGTATACCCCTAGAAGGTAACCTCTGAGACGGTTCTTTTCAAGGTGGGCAAGTTCAAGCTCTAAGTCCTTCTAGCTCTTCTCTTTGACACTGTACATCAGCCTCATAGGGACATGTGAATGTACAGGACTAGAAACTAATATGGTCCATTTGGCCAGTCTGTGTTTAGGAAATGTATCCTACGATACCTCATTTCTCTCTCTCAATTTTTTGCCAGGTACTTATCCAACTTGCCCTTGAATTTGCTGATGTAGTCAGCACTCACTCCTTCCCTTAATTGTCCATTCCACACATTTACCACCTTCTACATAAATAGTTAAATATAAACCATCTTTTCAGTGTCTCTTTTCTAAGTTTGATGAAGCTATGCACTTTTGTAGAATCTGTGACTACGTTGAGCATATTGATGTTTATTGATGTCTACTATACCCTTTAGGATTTTGAATACTTTAAGGTCACCATAAACCTTCTCGTCAGTGTAAACATTCCTAACATCTGTAGATTCTCCTTATAACTGACGTACCTAATCAGTTAAGCTGCCCTTTGCTACAACATCCGCAATGCCTAGATGTCTTTCTATTAATTGTACGCAGTACTTCAGATGGGGTCAGACCAGCACTCTATACAGATTTGGAATCACTTCCTGAGAATTGTGCTCTATTCCTCTGGTTATATAACCCAAGATCCTATTTGCTGTTTTTACTGCTGCCACACTGTGCTGATGGCTTCAGCAATCTATCGACCAGTACCCCCAAACGCCTTTCTTGTGTCCCTTAGAATAATACCGCTTGCCATATATTGCCACGGTTTTATTATCCTTTCCCAATCTTGTCACTTGTCATTTGTCTACATGAAATGACATCTGTCACTCCTAGGCCTAGCTCCCCAATCTATCCAGGCATTGCTGTATTTAATCAGCCTGTGCCCAGTTGTTTGTAGTCTCTCCCAGTTTGGAATTGTCTGAGTTTTGATCCTGTTCCCTCCCATCAAGCCATGCTGTTTCCCTCTTGTGGTCATATTTTTCTTCAGTTGCTTCATCATTCCTTCGGAAAGCTGTCTGGTACTTTACTGACAATGGATGTCAAGCTGACTCGCCTATCATTCCCTTGGCTATCCCTTTGTCTCTTTATAGATGGGTGTGATTTTTCCACTTTTTTCCAATCTTCATGCGCAGTCTCCATCTCCAAAAATTACCTAAAGACACCTGCTAGAACATGGCCATTTCATTAGCTTCTTCCTTAAGTGCCATAAGATGGGATCTGTCTGAACCCTAGGCCTTGACTGGCTTGAGTGCCTTCAGCCTCTCCATCATGTCTTTGTCACTTGTGTCTATATTTCTTGGAAGAATACCGCCATAGAAATTCTACCAAACAGTAGGAAGGCTGCCTGAGGTTTCCACCTGATCACAGATACAGAATTATTTTAGAATACTTGCAATTCTTTGAACACTTGATGTAATGTCCCCTACATGCCTGTTTGTAACACATATATTTATAAAACCCTTTCACATAATCTTCCCAGCAATTTCAGTCTCCTTTTCTATTTTGGCTCTTCTGACTGGTTTCTTATACTCCCTCACCTTGTTCTTCGACTCATTCCTGTGCTTTGATCTATGTGTGACTTTGGACTTGATGAGAGCTGTTTTGTGTCCTTACTCCTGCAGTACTTCCCTCGCCCCCCCATCAGTCTCCCTTTTTTCTACGACACTTCTTTCCCAATGGTATGTGGGTACTTTGCATTTACTAGTGTATTCCTGGTATCCCCTTTTTCATCTGTAATCCCTCTCCCTGCCCCTTCTAAAATTCTGGTCCAATCTATCTCCTCAGCTCAATCTTATTTCTTCAAAATCCACTTTCAGAATATTGAGAATTTGTGGAGCACAGAGTGAGTCTAATGCTAAACTCTATCATCATGTGGTCACTATTTCCTGGTTATCACATGGTATCTAGACTAAAGTCGTCTTTCCCCTTGTAGTTTCCTTAATCATTTGGGTAATGTAACAGTCCATAATGGTCAGAGCATGTTTACTTTCCTGTTAAAATCCTCTCAATTTATTCCTGGTAAAATGAAGTCTCTCCTCTTTCCTCCCCCCCCCCCCCCCCCAAAACCCATATATCCATTATTTCAGTATAACATTTCAGATCTAATGTCTCCTCTTGACCTGGTGTCATCATAACACTCCTTTAACAATAAGTCCTCTTTAACATAAAGCATTAGCAAACCTGCTAGTTTATTCTTTCTATCCCTGTAAATTTAGCCTCCCACTCTTGCTCGCCTTTGCACTGTTTCTAGGATCTAAATAGACCCCTTTTATTGTGGTGAGCTGGACTGTACCCAGCAGTTCAGGTGCAGCCTGATCAGGGCACAGTCAGCTTCAGCATGATCTCTGGGTATTTTAACACAACTGATTAATTCAGCATCCTATTTGTTTTGTTTTGTTGCTACCTCTTATTGTTTAGACATGGCAAGCTAACTCTAGCTCTGTTTTAACCTCCCTCTTTTAGCAAGCTCAATCCCACCATGGAGTGCATTTACCTCCTATGTTTATTTCCAGTTTACAGCACCTTGCAATTTATCCATTTCAATTAAATTTGCCATTAGTCAGCCCAAGTGCAAAGCCTGTCGAGCTTCCTTGTGACTCCTATTTCACAGCAGCCTCTGCCCCCAAGCTTGGTGTCATCTGCAAATTTGTGATAATCCCATGTTGAATCAAACCTGAATTCAGAGACCCTGACACATTATGGCATTGTATTTCCACTGGCTGTTGTGCCAAGTGCGTTTATATAATCCCCCATTCAAGAAGAGGTCTTTGCAGTTCATCTGCACAAATAATCTTCTCGTCACTTTTCTCTCCTTTCCAATCGCATTGTATCCTGATTTGTATTGAGATACAGTTCCACTGATGCCAGCTATTCTCCAGTGCTTTTCCCAGTTGGGTACTCTAAGTGTGATCTTAGACAGTGAAACATAGAAACATAGAAGATAGGAGCAGGAGCAGGCCATTCGGCCCCTCGAGCCTGCTCCGCCATTCAATGAGATCATCGCTGATCATCCAAACTCAGTACCCTGTCCCTGCCTTCTCCCCATATCCCTTAAGCCTTAAGAAATATATCCAACTCCTTCTTGAATATATTTAATGAATTGGCCTCAACTGCCTTCTGTGGCAGAGAATTCCACAGGTTCACCACTCTCTGGGTGAAGAAATTCCTCCTCATCTCTGTCCTAAATGGCTTACCCCTTATCCTTAGACTGTGACCCCTGGTTCTGGACTCCCCGGCCATCGGGAACATCCTTCCTGCATCTAGTCTGTCTAGTCCTGTTAGAATTTTATAAGTTTCAATGAGATCCCCTCTCATTCTTCTAAACTCCAGCGAGTACAAGCCCAATCGACCCAATCTCTCCTCATACGTCATTCCTGCCATCCCAGGTATCAGCCTGGTGAATCTTCGCTGAACTCCCTCCATGGCAAGAACATCCTTCCTCAAATAAGGCGACCAAAACTGCACACAATACTCCAGGTGTGGTCTCACCAAGGCCCTGTACAACTGCAGCAAGACATCCTTGTTCCTGTACTCGATGTTTAGAGGCTCTGTAACCTGTTGGGAGAGAGGGCAACGTAGCCAAATCCAATCCAGTTCCTCACTCAACAGATACATGTGCATCTATCCAGCTAGAGATCAGGAGTAGCACCGTGGATATTTTACTTCTCTTCTCTTCCCCCTGCCCTCCCCCCCACCCCTTCCCAGATCACAACCTGTAGCATTTTACCAAAGTATTTGAAAATTAACTCTGACTGCAGATTGAACCCAGGACTGCCTTGATGGTATGACTCTGTATTGCACTGAGCAGTGTGATTACCAATTGAACATCCAAATAACTTCGTATCCAGCAGTTGACGTTTACCTGTTTTTTTTTGTGCTTTATTCTTACAGAACCTATGCAGACAAGCTGAGCCCTAAGGTTGTTCAGTCTCTATTAGACCTGCTGTGCAGTCAACTGAAGAACCTACTGTCACAGGCCGGAGTGCAGCTGACACCCTTGCATGGAGATGGAGACAACAAATTAGATGAGACTGGTGAAACGGAGGATACCAAAGATTTTAGAGGTAAGGAAACATATCTAATCTAGCATCATGTATTTAAAAAATTGTCGGGTTTAAAGCAGGGGAGCCTCCAGGGCAGCAGTTCTCATTGTGCAGCCAATGGGCCAATTCCAGTACTCTGATTGGATGTGATCCGACACGCGATTTTTCTGTCCCGTGGTGCTAGAGCTGCCTTCTGACATCATGGCCCTGAAATGACCCAAGACCTTGATGCCTTTCAGCTGTCCCACTAGCTCTCCTATGTTTGGTGAGATCTTACCTAGAGGCTGTAAAGCTGCTTCTGTGTGTGGAGACTGCAATAAAAAAAATGACTGCTATGTAGAGATTCTCCCAAAATCCAGAGCGTTAGTGAAACCTCCCGGTACATCTAGCGGGCCTGTCTGATTGCAATCTCTTGGCAGCACTATATCTGTAACTTTTGGCTCCACTGTTTTTTTTTTGCTTGCTTGAGAGAAAGCAACAAGAATGCTGTGGAGGTGGAGCTTTCCCAGATTCCACCGTGCCAGTAAAGTGGTTTTGATTAATTCTGTGGATTCTAGGGTAAGCCCTGCCTCTGTAGTGTTCAATTTCTCCTTCAGCCAGCCAGCTGGGATTAAAGCACAGATGGGTTGTTCCCTGCAACTGTGTGATAGCTATGCTTACAGATTTGTTCCCTTCAATAAGAATTTTAAAAATTACGATGACTTCTGTTTTGTACCAAATTTAAAAAAAAGGAAGACTTGCACTTGTTTAGCGCCTTTCACGACCTCAGGACGTCCCAAAGCGCTTAAAAGCTAATGAGGTACTTTTGAAGTGTAGTCACTGTTGTAATGTAGGAAACACGGCAGTCAATTGCGCACAGCAAGCTCCCACAAACAGCAATGAGGAGATAATCCGATAATCTGTGTTTGTTATGTTGATTGAGGGATACATTTTGGCCAGGACATCTGCTCTGCTTCGAAATAGTGCCATGGGATCTTTTACGTCCACCTGAGAGAGCGCAGACGGGGCCTCGGTTTAGCATCTGAACCGAAAGTCTGCACCTCCGACAGTGCAGCACTGCATTGGAGTGTCAGCCTACATTTTTGTGCTCAAGTCTCTGGAGTGGGACTTGAACAAGGTTCCCTTCTGGAGCTCCCGCGCAGCTGGCTCACCGCGGCGCGGAATTTTGAATGGGCTGTGCAGCCCAAAAAATAATTGGAGGAAACATTGGACTTGAACCCACAACCTTCTGACTCGGGTGAGAGTGCTACCCACTGAGCCACGACTGACACTTGGGGAGAATATTAATTAAGATAATGTTGAAATTAATTCATAAATTCATAGACTACAAGCGAAAGCCATTTGGCTTTTCATTGCCTGGGCTGGCACTAATTCTTCAGTGGAGTTATTTACTGTAATCCCATTTCTCTGCTCTTTCCCCATATCAAATAAGTGTTATTTAACTGAAATCTCTGTTTTGTTTTTCAGCTATTCTTCGAAAGCAGCACACAGCAGAGCTGCAGCTGGGGGATTTTCTTGTTTTCCTGCGGAGAGTTGTTTCCTCAAAAGCTATTCAGTCAAAAATGGCCTCGCCTAAATGGACTGAAGTGCTACTTAATATTGCTGCTCAAAAATATTTTTCCGGTACGGAACTCCTCTGACAAAACTCCTGAAGAATTGAATTAATGTGTGGTGTGATAATGTATTTTGAGAAGTTTAGCAAATAGTCTGGGCTACTCCAGTACTCTGTAGCAATGGAGGTAATTGTAACTGCTAGATCAAATGGAGGCTTGTAATTGCTTGCACGTTTTAATCTGCAGATCAATTTTTTAAAGGTTTTTTATCCATAACAAAATGCACCTGGTGTATGACGCATGTATGCCAGACATGGGACTTTTTTTTAAAGAAATGGTAAATCGGACGATACACTGTTCTATAATTACAGGAGTATTATACCATGTAGTACACACACTACTATTCTGCCACAAAGGTGAAGCTGATTTTATGGGGACTTGTCCCTTTGGCTAGGAAGTCTAATTGCTCCAAATTCGACACAGTTTGAGACGACTGAGGTTAACTGCTGCTTGGTCAGGGAGCTTTGCAGATTGGAATGTTAGTTTCAGGTTTCAGTGCAAAAACATTTAAAGATTGTTCTGCACCTTTCAACGAGACGTCTGGAGTGTGACAGCTAGGCACATTGATGTACTGCTTTTAATATATTAAAGGTATTGCCAGAATCTTTAACAAAAATCTTTTCCCTGTTCCTAAAAATGATTTTATGTTCTTGAGTAGCATCTTTTGTAATGAGTGTTTTTCCTTTTTGTCAGCCTGGGTTTACTCTTCAGTCTGTGGCAGGTGTCTGCATTTGAACAATGACAAAAACCCTACAACGTAGGCCACAAACTAGAAGCCATTCACCCCAGAATTTTTTTAACCTTTTTATTGTCTGCCTTTCTGCCACAAGGTGGTGACGTTTTTCAACAAAGAAACTCTCTCTACTTTTACTTATGCCCTCTCAAAAAAAAAAAAAAAAAATAGTTTGGGTTATTGGTGATAGTCAGTCAATGTGAAGAAACCATTGTGCGCTCCGACTGAACAGTAACTCGCCATTCAATTGTATTGCTCGATAAGCCTCATCCTACAAAAGTGATGCGTGTTTCTTCACACTAGCCAATCATAATACTCTGCGGGGATATCTGATGGCAGTATTGTATTTTGTTGGGCAGGTGTGCCACTGGTTGGGAACCTGAGAACCAGACTGCTTGCCCTTCACGTTCTGGAAGCAGTGTTGCCTGCCTGCGAGTCAAGTGTAGAAGACGATCAAATGATACAGGTAAAGAAATTGCTTTTAGGAATTCTCCTTATAGTAGTAACAAAATTTGTTCTAAATGCGTCTGTTGCACATATTACAAGATTTCAAGTACAGGTAGACTATCCCTTATCCGCAATTCGAAAACCTCTGAAAACCGAAAGTTTTTTCGTGGAGCGTAACTAGAGTATTTATGGTCTATATTTATCCCACTATTTAATTTACCAAATTATTACTGTACAAATAAACTGTAATACTATTTATAGTCTTTATTTATCCCACTCAGTGTGAATATTCATAAGGTTCGCTGCAGAAATATTGATGTGTTTGCTTACGGGGTGCTGCCCAGACCCCCGCTAGGGTGTTACATACTGATTCTGAATACCATTCTGAAATCCGAAAAATTCCGAATTCCGAAAAACATCTGGTCCCAAGGGTTTCGGATAAGGGATAGTGCACCTGTACTGAAAGATGATAAATCCACTTGTACTTAAAGCTGTCTGATCAATAACAGCAAAAATCTGTTAATATTGCCGATAGACAAATTTGCTTAGTGTTTAATTACAGGAAGACTTATTCGGTATGCTGGATTAGCTAAATTTCAGCTACTGTTTGCCGTGTGCACATGTCCTGTCTATCGCCTACTTTGTTTTGTGGTTCTAGGTTGTGGAGCACCTCTTCCTGCTCATCTCTGACTGCATGTGGGAGGCCCCAATTGCTCAGGCCAAACATACCATTCAAGTCAAGGAGAAAGAGCAAGAGATGAAATTACAGGTACCGCGACCTGTATATTTTAATGATTATGAAATATAGTGGTGCTTGCCTTCTAGCCTATCAAATTATTGGTGTGTTTTCAAATCAATTGGATGGCAGAAATGAGACTAGATTTCATAATGAAAACCATCCCATGGAAAATTAGGAGCACGTTAAGGAAGTAAATGTGGCGAAAGGGCAAAGGAAATGGGACTAAATGGATAGCTCTCTGAGCTGGTATGGGTGTGATGGGCTGAATGAGTGATCTGTGTGCTACAATTCTGAGATTCTAAATTGAGAGATTTGGAGGAAAGAATGTTGAATCTATGCTGCTCATACACACCATCTAATGGCTGGGTATAAAAGAGCATTAAAGGAGGACGATACATCGGAGAGTGCAGTACTGCAGTGAAGCGTCAGCTTAGATTGTGAATTGGCAGCATATACTGAAACCCGAGAATAGTCAGCAAGTAGTATGGAGTTTAGGGGGAAACTAGAGAGGGCAGGAATAATTTAGGAAAATAGAGGGAATAGAAGAAGGCATAGAAGTAACACAAAACCAATGTGGAAACATTATCAGAAAATCAAGGGCCTCCATATATGTTTAGAGTTACATGGGTAAACAATTATTGAACTAATTGTAAGCATTTTACAATCCACTTGGATGTCAACTTCAACCTCCTAAGAGTTGGGCACTACAGCCCCAACAGGGAACAGGGGCGACTATCACTGGCCAGGAAATACGGGAAACGCGGAGGCCCTGCCGAATTTAACGGCAGGTCCTCATTTGAATTTTTTAACTTCAATTGCCGCTCGATAGCCAGACAGATTGATGGCTGATTGGCTGCCTGGCGCTGGAGCAAGGCAATCGAATATCGAGGGTCGTTGTGGGGAGGGCTCAAATTGTGGGAGGGAAGAAAGGGATACTGTGGAGGGGGTGAGAAAGGGAGACCGCGAGATGGCGCGGGGGGGGGGGGGGCGGTGAGAGGAGGCTTGAGGGAAAGAGACTGTGAGGGGGAGGGAAGACTGTGGGGGTGGAGAAAGGGAGACCACAAAACGGCCCCTGTTAGACCGGAAGTCGGAGCATTTGAGCCAGGTTGGGGGTTGTTTCCCATTTTTAAGAATTTAACCCCTGCCCCCTGTCCTACATGTTGATATGGCTTGAATTGTGTGAACCTGTTGTACAAAAAAAAGCTTTACATTGTGAAATTCAATGGCCAGGAAATGATGTATAATGTACAATTGTATTTTACTGTGGCAGACTTGTTTTATGATTTTTTGTTGCAACTACGATAGAAGCAGGGAGAAGTAGAAGAAGAAGATGAAAATCTTCCGATCCAGGAGGTGTCCTTTGATCCTGAGAAAACCCAGTGCTGTGTGGTGGAGAATGGACAGGTTCTGACCCATGGTAGTGGTGGAAAGGGCTATGGTTTAGCATCAACTGGAATCGCTTCTGGATGCTATCAGTGGAAGGTATATCTATAATTAAATGCAGAATATGTAAAACATTTGAATTAAGAGCAGATAGTTTTGAATTCGGAGTCTCCATTTAAACTTGATCCAGTTTAACAAACTGTCTTTTTGTTTGAATGTTTCAAGAATATCATACAAATACTTAAAAACATTTGCTTCTTAGTTCTATATAGTAAAAGAAAATCGAGGTAATGAGGGCACCTGTGTTGGAGTATCTCGCTGGCCTGTGCATGATTTCAACCATCGGACTACCTCAGATATGTGGCTGTACAGAGCTTACAGTGGTAATCTGTACCACAATGGTGAACAGACACTGACTCTCTTTAGCTTCACTCAAGGAGACTACATAACATGTGTGTTGGATCTGGAAGCTAGGACCATCTCATTTGGGAAAAATGGAGAGGTAAACCAATCGAAATGCTCTTTGTGTATGTAAACCCCATAACAAAATTATACCAATAAAAGCAATTTAGTGTAGACATTCTCCAATATCCATGCATAGGAGATAGGAGCAGACCAAGAAAGACTACGAAAAATTCAAAAATGGTTTTAGAATGCATGTACGTAAATGCACAAAGTGTGAGTAAGGTTGGTGAGCTACGAGCACAATTAGCCGTCTGGCAATATGATGATGTAGCAATAACGGAAACGTGGCTTAAAAACGGTGAGGACTGGGCACTTGATATTCACGGGTACAAGGTGTTCAGAAAAGATAGAGAAAGAAAAAGGGAGGTGAGGTGGCAGTGCTGATTAAGGAAGACTTTGTAGTGTTGGAAAGGGAGGATGTTCTTGAGGGGACAAGGACAGAATCCACTTGGTTAGAGTTGAGGAGCAAAAAGGGTATGATCACACTATTGGGAGTATTCTATAGGCCTCCAAATAGTGAGAGGGTTGTAGAGGAGCAAATCTACAGGGAAATCGCAGAGATATGCAAGAGCTATAGAGTGGTGATATTGGGGGACTTTAATTACCCAAATATCGATTGGGATAATGCTAGGGTAAAGGGAAAGGAGGGGGAGGAATTTCTGAAATGTGTTCAGGAGAATTTCCTTGACGAGTATGTTCTAGGCCCAACTTGGAAGGAGGCATAATAACAGAAAATGCTGGAAAAACTCAGCAGGCCAGGCAACATCCGTGGAGCGAAATAGTCAACGTTTCAGGTCGAAACCCTTTGTGGACCAGGCGAGCCAATGAGAGAAGGGAATCCCCCTTCATACTTCTGTCAAAAGTATGAATGGGGATCACTGAAAAAAGACATCAAAACATTAAATAATTTTTTTTTAAACCATCACGTTTTTAAACTGAGTTAAAATTACATTAAATTAAATATTTTAAACAAAAATTTAATTTTTTGAAAAAATATTAGTTTTTTACGGTGCTAAAAATAAACTTTTTTAAGTAGTTTTAAATTATAAATGAGTGGAAAATAATTTGTTTTACTTTTTTTAAACTCTTATGCTGGTACAAGCAGGCCTTATACCTGCTTTTACCAGGCGTAAGATTTTTAAGTGATTTCAGTGGGCGGAGGTTCTGCAGAAAGCAGAACTCTTTCCCCCCCACCGTAGAGGCCCTTCTCCAGGGCAGGCCTCCGATCTGTCAAGAGGATTGTTGACAGATCGGAAAAGCCAGTTTTCAGCGCATGCGCTTCGCATGCCTGAAACCGGCATTTCTGGTGTCCCTATGGGTGGATCGGAAAATACGGGCCAGTGTCCGTGGATAGTGGAGCAGATGAGACGTTTATGTTGAAGGGGGAGCATCGAGACGATGAGCACTTGGTTATCTGTCAGTTCCAAGTATTAATGTGGTATTGGGCTTTCTTGCAGTTGGCCACCATGGGAATGAATGATCAATTGAGACACGACATTTATTTTAAAGTGCAATATTTTTGAAATATAAAGAATTAAAGAGATGAGAATTGGAACGAAAACCAAGAGCAGGGAGCTGTGCTTTCAGGGAATGCTGGTTGGAGAAAGGGCTACAACACTGAGGACATGATTCTCTGCCAGCACTTCGTGCGACTGCAGCTCCCTGGGCACACTTGAATGTTTAATACCAAAGTAAAGAAAATTTCAAGCAATTTTCCGACCATTGGTAATTTTTATGCTGATTTTCTGTCTTGCGGTAAATCTCAGTTTAGACATTTACTGCCATTTAACTATTCACTGTGCGCCTGTCTAATTGTAGCTCCACTGGAGATTGCTTGGGGAAAAAGTTCACAGTAATTTTGCTGTTTTCATTGATGATTAAGATATATCCATTTAGTTAGTATTCTATTCTAAATATATTATCTTCCTTCTAGGAGCCCAAACTAGCTTTTGAAGATGTGGATGCAACTGAATTATACCCTTGTGTAATGTTCTATAGCAGCAACCCTGGTGAAAAGGTAAAGAAATTGTTTATACACTGGTAGATCTCCTGTGGGGTTGCTCACAACGAGTCGGAGGATATGCTGCATTTTTAGAATGATCGAAGGGTTCTACCACGAAACAGAATATTTCAAGTTGCTTTTATATTGAGTGCTATGACCAAAGTCAGTGACATTGCTGAAGCGTAAGCTCTGTTTTCCTCTCCCTCTCTCTCTCTCTCTCTCTCTCTCTCTCTCTCTCTCTCTCTCTCTCTCTCTCACACAACAGATGCTGCCTGACTTGCTGAGTGTTTACAGCATTTTCTGTTTTTATTTCAGATTTCCAGCAGCATTTTGCTTTTGTTATAGTTGGAGCAAATGATTTAATGTAAAAGCTCCCACCTAACAGATGATCACTCTCCTCAGGCAGAAGTTGTTGCTCAATCCATTTCCAGCACAGATTCTGCAGGCTGCAAGTCTTTCCAGCAAAGTCTCCATCCAGTGTCCCCTCATTGGAAAAACACTCACCATTACCGAATGCTTCTGTCATCTGTACTTCACCTGCCATCTATTCCATCAACACGTGTGCCGTTTATACTGTCACACCTTTGTTCTCAGAATCGGACCACGATGAGCCCCAACACCAGCAGCACCAACAACAACACCAACCTTCTCCACAATCACCTCATGCTGCACAAGACACAGGGCATCAGCACCTGAGCACATTGCTGCCCGGGAGGCCAGGGATAGTTAACTTTACGCTGTACACCCATATGGCTGCCACATGATGCGCCAGGTTGGCATCACCCCACAGCAACACCATAAAGCATCCCTACAATGATCAAGCCATTTCTTTCACACTCATCACCATTGTGGGGGGTACCGCTATGTCTCACCATTCACTGCAACTCACCTAAGCCACTTCCAAAGGTGCACATAAATCTGTCCAAGACCGGAAAGTGTTGAAAATAAAGATTTTTATGTGTGACACCACATTAACAGAAACTTTACATAAACATTGGATAAAACACCCAAGTGGCTACCATTCTGTGTTGTTAGTTGGTATTATTGCACTAGGGTGAGTGTGAGATAGGGATTGATAATATTGATCGAGAGAGAGGGATGGGTGGAGTGCAAGGTATGTTAGTGTGAGTAAGGATGTGTAGGAGTAGGGTAGGGAAGGCAGAGTCATGGGGATGTGATGTGAGGCACAGCAGGATGAGGTTGAGTGTGACTTTGTACTAACTTTTCCTGATCTAATGAGATCATTGAAACGTTTGTGGCATTGCACCCAGGTCCTCCTGACCACATCCCTGCTTGTGACCTCCTCTATAATCTGCAACCGGGCTGTTTTGGTCTCCTGGAGTGGTCTCTTCTGCCCATTGGAAGGGAAGACGACCTCCCTGCATGCTCTGACTGCCTCCCTAAGCATAGGGAGGGAGTCATCGGAGATCCTGGGTGCAGCCCTCTGCCTCTGTGTGGTCATTGTGGGTGTTTGCAGCACTCCAGTGCAGTAGAGCACTGACAGCACTATGTTAGATAAAACGTCCAATCTAATGTGGCCACGGTCCCTTTAAATATCCCGGCTGAAAACGCGTCATGAATTACGACACCAGACCCGCTCCATCTAATTGGACCGGGTAACTCGCTGGGTGGGCTTAATAGGCCCCATTAAGGTAAGTTCATTTTCAACAGCGGGGTGGAGCCAGCAGTGGGGTCGCGACCCCCCACAGACACCGCCCGCACCAGACCTGCTGGGGTAGGCAAAATTCCGGCCTTGGACTACAAGAAGTGTCCTGCTGTAACTGCCTAGGAATTTTGGTAATTCTTTGCTACCAGTTCAGTTTCCCTAATTGTAAGAACATAAGAAATAGGAGCAGGAGTAGGCCATTCGGCCCCTCGAGCCTGCTCCACCATTCAATAAGATCGTGGCTGATCTTCTGCCTCAACTCCATTCACTGGCCCTATCGCCATATCCCTTGATGCCCTTACTAGTCAGAAATCTATCGACTTCTGTTTTGAATATACCCAATGACTGAGCCTCCACAGCCCTCTGGGGCAGAGAATTCCAAAGATTCACCACCATCTGTGTGAAGAAATTTCTTCTCATCTCAGTCCTGAATGGCCTACCATTTATCTTGAGGCTGTGGCCCCTGGTTCTAGACTCCCCAGCCATGGGTAACATCCTATCAAGCCCTGTAATAATTTTGTATGCTTCAATGAGATCCCCCCTCATTCTTCTGAATTCAAGAGAATACAGGCCTATTTTACTCAATCTCTTCTCATACGACAGTCCCGCCATCCCAGGAATCATTCTCGTGAACCTTTGTTGCACTCCCTCTATGGCAAGTATATCCTTCCTTAGGTAAGGAGACCAAAATTGTACACAGTACTCCAGGTATGGTCTCACCAAGGCCCTGTATAATTGGAGTAAGACTTCTTTACTCCTGTACTCAAATCCTCTTGTAATGAAGGCCAGCATACCATTTGCCTTCCTAATGACTTCCTGCACCTGCACATTCACTTTCAGTGACTCATGTACAAGGACATCCAGCTCCCTTTGAGCATCTGCATACAGTACTTGATCTCCTGTGTCTGCCTCGCTACATTTCTCACGCTCTGGGTAAGTTTTCTGACTGGCAGGATCATTCGCACTGGTCCTGCTCAGGCATGTGGGGGCCAGAAAAGAAGATGGTGCATATCTCGCCAGCTCTCTGCGCAACTCGTGAATCATACAATTACCAGGGAGCCTTTTATGCATCTACTGCTACTGTAATCTGCACCAGCAGTAAGAACGTTTCTAAACAAAGTTGAAATAAAATTCGACTGATTTATTTCCCCAAGAGTGATCAGTAGATGTGTACTCCATGTTTTATTTTACTTTGGTTCATCTCCTAGGTGGCAGTGTATAGTGTGTGGATATATATATCTGAGTGTTTTGGAATTGAGGTGGACCCTACCTTTGTGTGCCTGGTTGAGACGGTCCTTTTTGCAGGTTCTGCTACATCCACTGCTACAGCGGCTGGTCCAGCTAGTTTCTGGCACATTGGCTGTTGTAAAATGGTGGGGTGAGTGATGCTCAGTGGTGGCTTCTTCAAGGAACTGTCAGTTGTGGCTGGTTTTTGGGGGCGGAGGGGAATGCCACTTCCTGCCAGGCACTGTTGACTGTTTTTCTGTGGGGCGGATGCCCTGGAGCATCAAACAGCAGTAGTTCTTCTGCAGCAGTTGAAAGTCTGGGGGCTCTTCCTTGCTAGTATTGCATTATCAGTCTGCAGACTAAACAAATCTTTCAAAGGTTTTCTAGTCTCTATTTTGTAACTTATTCATTGGTAGGTTCTGTTGGATTTGTCATTGGGCGAAATCTCCTATTCATAAAATAGCAATGAACTAAGTGTGAACAAGAAATTTGCACATAGGAAAGAGTGTTGCCTGAGATTTAGTGGACCCGGGAGCACCAGATGCGTGACTTTATGTAGATATGAAGGCATGTTGCTGGCGCTTGTTACCTTTGAAGAAGCTATTGGAAAGGTTCCATCAGCAATATAAAAAGTCATAAAAAATGTTGTTCGTTTTTGAATTGAACGTGTGTTTTGTTTCAATTCTGTTTGAATCTTGTTTTAAACAATCTTCCATCGTTCACTTGAGTAGCAACGAATTCAGTCTTATGGTTATAATTGCTTTATTTTTTTCTACTTTAACTTGAAAAAAATCTAAAAGCAGAGTATCATTTCTTCCGAGTATAATGCAATTTACAAGCAGGGTTTTGTCAGCAGATTTGATCTTAGGCTGTGCTCATCCTTGTACATGCCTCTCTTCTAACGCTTACCCCAAAGCTGCTGCTTTATACACTGGTCTCCTCATCAAACCCGCAATAGCCTCGCCTTATTTGGTAGTCTCCAGTCGATGCACTGTCCTTCAGCCGATTCATACACACACAAGTTTACACTTCTCTACAACATAAGTACATCCGCACCCTTTTGAATAGGTTGCAATAGTATGTAATGGGATGTTTATAGTATGGCGCTACTATAAACATCCCATGGCCTTACTTCGTCTTGAACACTGGCTGTTGCTCGGGTGATCTGTAATTTTCTCTCTCGACTGTCACTAGGCTCGGGTATCTCTCTCGACTGTCACTAGGCTCGGGTGATCTGTAATTTTCTCTCTCTCTCGACTGTCACTAGGCTCGGGTATCTCTCTCTCTCGACTGTCACTAGGCTCGGGTATCTCTCTCTCTCGACTGTCACTAGGCTCGGGTATCTCTCTCTCTTGACTGTCACTAGGCTCGGGTGATCTGTAATTTTCTCTCTCGACTGTCACTAGGCTCGGGTATCTCTCGACTGTCACTAAGCTCGGGTATCTCTCGACTGTCACTAGGCTTGGGTGATCTGTAATTTTCTCTCTCGACTGTCACTAGGCTCGGGTATCTCTCGACTGTCACTAGGCTCGGGTGATCTGTAATTTTCTCTCTCGACTGTCACTAGGCTCGGGTATCTCTCGACTGTCACTAGGCTCGGGTGATCTGTAATTTTCTCTCTCGACTGTCACTAGGCTCGGGTGATCTGTAATTTTCTCTCTCTCTCGACTGTCACTAGGCTCGGGTATCTCTCTCCCTCATGTATCAACAAATCTAATAACTCTTTTTTGCTTCTAGGTTAAAATCTGTGAAATGCAGATGCGGGGCACGCCTAGGGACCTACTGCCTGGCGATCCTATATGTAGTCCTGTAGCTACTGTGCTTGCAGAGGCCACTATCCAACTGATCCGTATTCTGCATCGTTCAGACAAGTGGACGCACTGTATAAACAAAAATATGATGGATCGTTTGCAGAAAGTCAAATCTTGCGTTAAAGAAGCTAGCCAGAAATTGAAGAAGAGTCGCTCTGTGCAAAGCAGAGAGGAACATGAAATGAAAGAAGAGAGTAAGGAGGAGGAAAAAGGCAAGCACAGCAAGCATGGTTTGGCAGAGCTCACGGAAATCCAGCTGCGGACCCTGTGCACTGAGGTGTGGCCTGTGCTGGCAGTAATCGGTGGTGTGGATACAGGTCTTCGAGTTGGAGGGAGGTGCATTCACAAGCAGACTGGAAGACATGCTACTCTTTTAGGTGTAGTCAAGGAAGGGAGCACTTCAGCCAAGGTGCAGTGGGACGATGCAGAAAT